>NC_063238.1:36447870-37066961 GCF_020740725.1 Corvus hawaiiensis
ACACAGAATCCTGTGAGTTTATGAGTGACTGAAAGCAAGCTAAAGAAGGTTTAGCAAATGCCAGAATTTTCAAAATTCAAAAATCATAACTGAGCTGTGTTTTAGTTTTATCCCAATTTTCTTTTTTGAAATATGCAGTTGTCCATCAGGGAATTTAGAGCCATAAGGCCAGCCATTAACAGATGTTTATGGAGTGTATAGTGATTGACTGGGTTTAGCACTTCCAAGAACACATAACCTGAGGAAAAGTGAATATTTGTGAACATTCAACAAAGCAGATGGATTGGAAATATGCAGATTGATAGATGGCCCTAAAAGATTGTAACTGACACGGGCTATCTTCATCACGAAGTTGAGACAACAACAGCATATATTCACGTGGAAAGCACAGTGGAGGCAGAAGAGAGAAAGCTGGTAAAGTTTAGAAATTATTCTGAAATCCAGAAGGACAATGAACTGGTGTGTTAATACCTCAAATTCAGAAAAACACTCTAGAATGTTTAGCAGAAATAAACTTATTATTAACCTCTTCAGCAGGCAATTTTGTTCTGCTGCATAGAAACAGAGCAGCGTTGGGGCTGTTGTCACCAAAACACATGTAAGTAAAGAAATGGTTTTCAATGTAATGTCCAGCTAGACATTCTCAGGGCTTTAGCAACAGATTAGAATATTTCTTGCCTGTTTTGAAAAACTGGGAAAGTAAACTTGTGCTTCTTAAAGAGTGTTTTCAGCATTTACCATGTAAGGAACTGGTTGCTATGGTAATTATTATTGGATAATTAAGTTTGGAGAAGCATTTTGATTCTTCAGTAGTTGTTTAACTAAAAACAGAAGTTCACCACAAGGTTGTATTTTGTAATTAAAATCTCTCAGAAAACGCTCTCTCCCTTCTTGATCACTGTCTTGCTTGGGTTATTTGAGGAAAAAATAAAATGTTCGTGATCACCAGGAATGAACTGAGAGTTGCATGAGAAGACCAAAATGCTCTACTTTCTCTAAAACAGGAACATCTGGCAGCACATACTCTACCGCTCTCTCACTGCTGGGCTGCAGCAAACCTCTATCTCCAACTGAGAGTATGGTTTTATGAATCAAAGCTCTTGGCAGAGAAACTAGTAAGTACTGTTTCTCTGTACTGCCTCATGCCCACCTTGATCCCTCAGTACAGCTACCCCTTTGTTATGCCAGATCAATTATTTGTGGGACCATACTGTGAACTATATCAGGGAACTTAGCCAACTTAAAAAACAAACATTTGGCGTTGGCAGTGATTTTCGTATCTGGAGCAATCGTCTGATTAAGTTCACAGCACAGCCTCCACAGGAAGAGGAAGCATGTGAACATTCATAACTGGCACTGCTGCCAACTCATTAAACTGAAATCATTGCAGCCTTATTGTTAAATCACCTTGTAAAGAGTGTTTTATTCCCCAGGTTCACTCATTCTGACTTCTCCTGGATCTAACTTCTAAATCCCCAGCCATGATAAGAGGGAATTTTGTTTGTTTTAGTTTGTGGGTGCTTCTTCAGTAACTTTTATTGGAAACCAATCTGGCCCACAGAGGTGCCCAAACTGCTGCCATGACTTTCCAGAAAGCTCACCTGTCTCTGATCCTCTCTATTTTCCCATGCATAAGTACAACAGCTCTTTAACTCCTACTCACAGCAGGAGTGAGTGCTACTCTTTTATCTGATCTACATACACATACTTTACTGAAAGACAGAGATATATCATACCCCTAAGAAGACAGGGATGGAGAATAGCATAATGTTTATTTATGACAAAGTTAGGCAAGCACAGACTATGATGGCTAAGAACAGATTTACCCCACCCACCCTTGATTTGCTACATGTGAAAGGAGCCATTTGTACCAGTGTCACCATCTGATTTTATGTTTAGAACTGAATTTTGTGGTTCAGCTGTACACAGCTCCCATGGGAACATTGGCTGATTCTTCAAAAACTCAGATCTTGTTTATGCCTCTAGGAGAGCTGAGACCTTTTAAGAAGCCTGGTCTTGCTACTTCCAGAGCCATCATGAAGATGACTGTGTGCTTAGGAACAGTCTGGTCTTTAAGGTGCACGAAATGTGCAGCCTTCAAGCAGATTGGCCCTATCAAAACATAGGGTGTACCACAAGAAATTATTAGGTTACCTTCAGTGAAAACAACTGGTTTCAGACAGAGTTTTCTCCATCCGGTAACAGAATAACCTGACATGAATTTTGCTCTTGTCCTGTTAGTGATTTAGAAAACAAAAACCATTTTCCCTCTGAACAACGACAAGTTTGCAGAAAATCAATTGTTCCAGTTCAAGACAGAATTTGAAAATATGTATCTTTAATATTCAGAACAGGAGTCTAATTTGCTATTAGAAAAAATAGCTATATCCTTTTTTGTTCTTCCTCTCATTGAATCCATTAGAAATGTAGAAAATTGAATGTCTGATTAAGTTGCTTATAGATAGTTCAAGCCACACAAATTTGGTAAGCCAGCTACCAACTATTTTGCATCATGGTTTGGTACAAGAGATCTTTCAAGAAAATTGTATCAATCATATAATATATTATATCAGACACATAAGGACACATAAGGACTGACATAACTGAGGGGTGCACAGAGGCAGTCAAGCAAATACATAACCCTGCTAGTGCCATCGAGCAGCCCCAAAGTTTCAGCACACCTCCTCTGACTCCCCTTGAGTTTGTCCAAAATGTAGAGTTCAGGAATAATTCTAATAATAAAAAAAATCTATTTCGGGACTTTGGATAATCTTTCTTTGGTACTTTTCATTTTATAGATATTAAAGTGACTAGACATGACTGGGACAATGTCAGTGGCAGGGTCATAGCCCATGCATACAGGGGAATGAACAGGGATGGGAAAATGACCACTATTTAGTAACTGTTTTTCATGGCTATAAGGTATTTGGCTGAACTCTCTGACCCTCACCTAGGAACTGATCCTGAACTGTGCAATGAAATCTGGTGATTACATCTGCAGTTCAGTGAGCAGCACAGCCCCTTTTGTCATCATTTTGTATACAGGATGCCATCACCTCCAGATATCTGAAATGTTCCCATTTAGAAAAAAACAATCTTATCTTTTTGACATGAATAACCTTCTCCATTCAGTGTTTTATGTGTGCTGGTTAGGTACCTTCTCCCTCTGCTTTGATACAGCTGTATTGCAGGGAGAAATCTAAAGCCAAACCTTCCAGATGTCATTATTTCATTGTCAAAAACATGACCTCGTTTGGTGTGTTTCTAAGTTTACATAAAAGGCTCAGACAGGAATCTCTTTTCTTCTCCAAATATATGTAACCTTGAAACCACAGCACATGTACTACAGAAATACCTTAAATTACTTTAAGTTGCTGTCTAAGCAGGAGTAGATCCTGCAACAACACACAAAACAACCACCAAAAACCAAGGCATAGCACAATTGCCTGTGCAATAGAGAACACTGGAAGCAGCCTGTGGCAGTCAGGGAAAATTAGGAAACAAAGAGATACTATTTCCCAGTTCATTGCTCAGAAGGGAGTGCAAAGCAGCTGTTTCTCTTCCTGCACTTCCATATTTCAGACTCATGAAGCTCTGTCTGACTTTGAAATTTTCCCTATATTTTTCTATTGCTGATGACAGTAAGTTGGGAGGAGCTGTGGATCCCTCGAAATCAGAGAGACCCTGCAGATTTACCTGGACATATTAAAGAGCTGGGCAACCATCAGCTGTATGAAGTTTAACAAAAACAGATACTGGATTTTGCACCTGGGACAGGGCCATGGAAAAGGACCTGGGGGTCCTGGGCTGTGAAAAGTTGAACAAGGGTCAGCAGTGCCCTGGCAGCCAGGAGGGCCAAACGTGTCCTGGGGGGTATCAGGCACAGCATCACCAGCCAGGCAAGGGAGGGGATTTTCCCACTCTGCTCTAAGCTGGGGTGGTCTCACCTTGATTCCTGTGTACTGTTTTGGGCACCAGAAATATAAAAAAATATAAAGCTATTAGAAAAGGGAGGCTATTCAAAGGGAGGCTATGAAGATGGTGAAGGACCTAGAGAGGAACACATATGAGGAACAGCTTTAGTTACTTGAGGAGACGCAGTCTGCCGTTTCCTCGTGAGGGGAAGTGGAGTGTCAGGCACTGATCTCTTCACTCTCCTGACCAGTGACAGCACTCGAGGGAATGGCCTGAAGTTGTGTCAGGGGAGGTTTAGGTTGGATATTAGGAAAAGATTCTTCACCCAGAGGGTGGTTGGGCACTGGAACAGGTTCCCCAGGGAAATGGTCACAGCACCAACCTGACAGAGCTCAATGAGCATTTGGAAAATTATCTCAGGCACATGGTCTGATTGTTGTTGTCCTGTGCAGGGCAAGGAGCTGCACTTCAGTGGTCCTTTTGGGTCCCTTCCAACTCAGGATATTCTATGGTTCTGTGAAGAAGCTGACCTCCATTACAAGCTGCGTATTTACTGTTAAAAACAAATATCAAAGTAATTATGTTCAAAGGAGCCACATTCCATTTAAAGCCACTTGAGAATTAAGTTACTCCAATTGAAAGTTATAGCATCTAAACAAAGATTTACAAGAAATTAATCTGAAGTGGGGAAGTACACCCATGACTTCCTGGATACTGAGAATTAAAAATAATGCCTGGATTTTTGAAGCAACCCTTACAAAATAATAAATTTTCCCTTTGCATTACATGCATGGATATCTGAATTGTAAATAACTGTCTCCCAGTAGAGTTATATCAGTATTTGAGGACCAAGCATTAAACATCATCTCACTGACAAAGAATTCCAGCTGACGCCTCGTCTGGAAAAGTCTGAGAGCATCACTGAGTTTAGGATGAGCCTGGACAACCTAAAACTAGGATGCTTAAAGTGAAAGTCACTTTTGGAAATTTTTTTCAAATTATTACAGTTTTTTTACCTAAGCCAGTGTCAGACAGCCAAAGCAGAAGAAATCCTAGTAGTTCCCTTATTAGATTATGCAACTGATTAGGAGTAATGGTAGGAGAAGAAAAAAAATTGTAGCTGTTTTACAGCATTGGAAAGAGTTTAACTGCATTTTAAGGAAAACAGAATTATGTAGTGTGCATTTCTGCTAAGTGGTTTTAGGGTGTTGTACTGCACAGCTGTTTTTATTGCTCTGGATAATGGCTCTTATCCAAAGTAAGATGTCAAAATGGAGTGAGCAATAATTATGTTTGTAGGGCTGACAGCTGTTCATCTCTTCTGACATACCTCATTGCTCTTTTCATCTGACCAATTATATTCATGTCCCAGAAATTACCTGCAGGACATAGTCCATGTCTCTTCCCACTGGAACTGGCAATTGTCATGATTTGTGTGCAGGTGACCCTGCCTCAGCACATTCTACAGAGCTTTAACAGCAGACTGCAAAAGAGAAGCTTTTCATTATTCTTCCTAGCTATATTAGGCCAGGTCGCATGTATTTTCCCTTGAATTATCAAGCTATGGCCATAAGACAAAGAAAGAAACAAGATTCTGCAAAACATTTTGATATTATAATGGAAAAAAAGAAAGTAATAGTAAAACATAGTGTTCTTAAATTACTCCTGAACTCTTTATCAAGAAATAGACTACCTTTGAAAGCCACTCTAGTCTGTGTCAGTGTGAGACTAATACCTATTAAAAAGTGAATTAGTTTAACTGAAATAGTGCCAAGAATAATGGTAATGAAAAATACATGAGAGATATCACAGTGCTGAGTGTCCTTTTTCAAACAAGCCCTGTCCTTCAAAGCCTGCTTGTATTCTGATGGGAAGCTCTACTGATCACCTATCTGTGTTAATCAGTGATATCTGCTGGCAAACAAACCATTCCCTACAGCTGTTCTTTCTTTAAACTATTCACTCCAAAAAAAAAAAAAAGTCAAACCAGTGTTGGAAACAAGGCACTACACTTTATTATTAGCATTTTTTACAGCAGCCCAGTCTCAAGGCTACCTTTTCCCCACAATTACATGTGTAAGTGGCTGCCATTTTGCACGGGTGTCACTGGTGATGGAGTTTGCCCACTGAATTTACAGCTGATTGATGTGTGAGACAACAAGAATAAACTCCAGATCAGGCTTTAGGTATTGCTAGCCCAGAAATAATATTCTCTCTCCAAATTTCCCATTATGGATACTCTGCTTCCATTTAAAATTACTTTTTGGAGGAAAACACCAATAAAAGCAGTTGATATTCCTGTCTTTATTTTTTTCCCTCAGTATATGCTGTTGTTGCCAACTGTGATGATCTCCTGAAAACCAGGAACTCAACAATTCCGTTTTTAGAGTCCTTTCCTAGCAAACCCTTGAAAAACTCCAAAACAATCAAGAAAATTCCCCAAACACCTATTTTCTTAGCTGTCCCTGTTGGACTGCAAGCATGAGATGTACTCTTACTTTGGAGAAATCTTGGGGATAATAAAGGGAGTCGTTGTAGTCTGACTTCAGTGTACACAGAGTTTCAGGCATCCTTAACCACACTGGGAACCAGTGCTGATAAGACCTTGGGAGACTTCAGGAAATGGAGAGCCCATGAAGATATGGATGAACTTGCAAGGAAACCTTGAAGATGGCTGGGGATTGGGTAATATGGCCCAGGAGACTTTGTCCTCCAGGGCTGAACTGAACACATCTTAGGCACAGCAGAGGACATGAGTCACTCAAGGTTAAACAGGAATTTTATTGATATCTAATGTCACTTGATATTTTCTTTGAAGTCTGCTTTTTCTCAAGTTTTTTAAACTATCATTTGAGGGATGTCCTGGACAGAAAATAGGGAAGGGACATGGGAGCAAATGGAAATGTACCAGACAAACGCCGTGAGAGGTTACAACATTCCAGACCAGCTGGATTAAAACTTTATCTCAGAGAGTTAGGCTAGGACAAACATTTTCCTTTGTGAAACCTGTGGGTGTTGTTCTGCTATTAGTCATGGTGAATGCTTCAGTGCGGTAAGCTAGAGGAAGTCAAACTGACATCAAAAGTACAGAGAGTGTTGGGGTCCCTCCCCTGCCGTGTAGCCCTGGGAGAGGGGCCCTGAGGGCACAGGCACGGGGTTTCCTGTCCCTGCTCAGCCTCGTTCCCATTGGTTGGTTTGTGTTCCCTGTGTGGGCAGAAGGACCCTTGGTCCCGTGACTGGGACAGTTCCTGAGCAGAGCTCCGGCCATGCGGCTGGAGAAATAAACATCTCTCTGAAACAGCTATCAAGAATCTGTCTGTCCGTATATATTTCCTTTCCACGGGACTCCTGGTTTGATATATGCGTGTTGCAGGATCCCCACTGCAACAAATGGTGGAGATTTGTGAGCAGAACGATCCCCGATCCCTAAGCGACTGATTTGTGTGAGTAAACCCTGGAAACTTTGGATTCCTCTTCTTGGTTTTGCTTTGCTATTCCATATCTAAACTATGGAGGAACCGTGGGAAGACTCTTGGCTCTCAGAGCCGCATATGGACATTTATCTTAAACTTAAAATGATTCTTGAACAACGATTTGTAAATTTTAGCTTGATTCAAGCTCAAAAAGAACTGAAACACTTCCTGGCATGGTTGTTTAAGAACTTTTTCTATGTTTCTTGGGATTTAATTATTACCAAGGGCTTTTGGAAAACCGTTTGGACACAGTTAATATTGGAGTCAAAATATATGCCGATGGAAGAATATTTTCGTGAATATTATTTAGTTACCGAGACTGTTGAGCAATGTCAGCTGTGTCCTGGCGAAGGGAAGCGTGGCGCAGGGACCGTGCGGCCCAGGCCACGTGCACCGAGCGCTCTGAGAGCAGCAGCGAGGCAGTTCCCGCGCGCGGGCGGAGCCACGCGAGCCGCAGTGTCGGTGGCGGAGCGGGGAGCGGCGGGACCCGGCAGTGCCCGCCCGGTCCTGTGCAGCGCGTGGTGGAGCGAGCCCTGTGAACGCCCGACCGAGAGGGGCGGCACGCGGGCAGCGGCTGGCGGCGATGGCGGTGGAACGGAGCCGCGCCCAGCCGAGACGCGCGCTGGAGCAGGGCGCGGGGGAGTCATCGCCCGGGGACCCGGCCGAGACGTGGGTGCAGCGCCCGGCAGCGGCAGCGAAGCTGCGACCAGAGGAGGCGACGCACGGAGAACTGAGCGGCGTGGCCCGGCCCGGCCCGCGCAGCCCCGAACGCGACCCCGGGAAGAGCGCGCAGGCACCAGCAGCCCCGACAATTCCAACACGGGAGCGACCGAAAGAGACAGCAAAGACGCAGCGAGACAGAAAACAGCAGCCACTCGGAAAAAGGAAAAGATCATAGCAACTAAGACCTTAGGGATAGTAAAATGGTATAATGTTAAGCAAAATTATGGTTTTATAACAAGGTGTGACAACCAGCAAGACATATTCGTGCATAGAACTGCTATTAAAAAGAATAACCCTGAAAAATGGATCCCAAGCTTGGGAGATGGAGAAGTGGTGGAATTTAATATTGTACTAGGGAGAAAAGGGTTACAAGCATCGCAGGTCACTGGGCCTGATGGTGTTTCTGTAAAAGGCAGTATATATGCAAAAAATCGTAGTCATGTTAGACAGTATCTCCATTGTAAGCCCCCCCTACAGTTTCCCTTTCCTAATCCCACCTTTCCCTTTTACCCTATGTCCTATTACCCCCAGTGTATTCCCAGTCCGTTTTTTCATCCATGGTTTCCCTCACAAAACCATGCTTTTGCCAATTGTTTCCCCAAAAATCCCTTTCCAATGCCGAGTGGGGGATGAAAAGGGGGAGGGAAGAAGTTAAACCCTCTCCTGCCTCAGTTTCCCCACAAAGCATGCTCAGAGTTCTGTCTCCCTTCTGTCAGCCCTAAGATGTTCCAGAGAATCTGTTTGGACATTTAAAGACTCAGGAGGGTGGCTTGTTTTGTTTTGAAACTGTTCTTGTTATGTTTATCCAGTTGTTTTCATTCTCCTTTTATTAAAATAAAACGGGTGAGGTGTTGGGGTCCCTCCCCTGCCGTGTAGCCCTGGGAGAGGGGCCCTGAGGGCACAGGCACGGGGTTTCCTGCCCCTGCTCAGCCTCGTTCCCATTGGTTGGTTTGTGTTCCCTGCGCGGGCAGAAGGACCCTTGGTCCCGTGACTGGGACAGTTCCTGGGCAGAGCTCCGGCCATGCGGCTGGAGAAATAAACATCTCTGAAACAGCTATCAAGAATCTGTCTGTCCGTATATATATTTCCTTTCCACGGGACTCCTGGTTTGATATATGCGTGTTGCAGGATCCCCACTGCAACAAGAGAGTGCTGTGGGAAAGAGTTGATTCAGTCCTTGGCTGACAGAATATACCAGAGACAAATAACGAAGGATTAGGCTTCTCCTGACACTTTGCTAGCAGAGGAGACATATAGAGCAGGATTCATTTTGCACTGACAGGGGTGTGATCTAGGTCTAATTCCTTTGAAGGCAGTGGCTTATTCAGGTTTAAAACAAGGATGGGATTAATAGCAAACCCTGATATTTACCATGGGCCAAATTCTTCTTGCCTGATAATACAAGCCATGCCTTTGTTTTCCGTGCTTGTATAAGCACGAGAAAGAGAAACTGGACTGTTCATGGAATATTAAATAAATGACACAAGGCAAAGCAACTGCTATCTCTGATGTTGAATAATGAATCCTGCTGATTCAAGGAATACTGCTGGAGACTGTTAAAACTTGATGGAAATAAACTAACAAGAGAAGCCCCTCAGATGATTTAAAGCAAGACAGCTGTGTACAAGGTTTAATACAATGCACAGCCATGAATGATGCAGACTTTTTTGCAGTTTGGGTTGTGTAAAGATACCCACTAAAGAGCAAGGTCAATCTTTACCTGCTCACACAGAAGCTGACTGCCTTCAAAAGAAAATTTTCTTGGGCAAAGCACTGTTTGGTCTTAGTATTTAGCTCACGGATTTAATATTTAAGTCAATATCACTGCGGTCAGGATACGTAAATACTGTGCTCTTAGGAGCACTCAGCAGACCAGTGCTTGAAAAGAAACTGGGTGTGGTTTTGGACATGCTGGCGTATGAATACCAAGGCTGATGTCGCTGTGTTTTGTGGCACAAAAACCATCCCAGAATTTCAACTAAGAATTAGCTGATAAAGTTGATTTCTTACCGGAATTTCAGGCAGTGGAGAGAACATTACTTGTGAGTTTTAAAAAAGAAAACCAAAGACAATCAGTTTATAAACTGATCTTCCATCTGGTTAATACTTTTTGAAAGCCAGACAGCTCTAGCAGTTAAATCTACGAAAGGGTTGAAGGAGAAAGGTCACAGGTAATGACAGGATGAGATACTTCATGGAGTTTAACACTTGATCCAGATTTCCATCTGTTTGATAAGAGATATTCATCCCGGCCCTGATGGTTTTTTAAGCAGTCTCTTCCAACAATATTATCTGTTAGATATCAGAACATGAGTGAAACAAAGCATTTCAGATACCCTAGGGAATCACTTATGGCTCTTTCCTGATACCAGTTTTGAATATTTTGGTTTCCCTACAAGGATGAAATCAGCTCTTACTGCACAAGTTCTGCCACTCAGACAGTTAGCATTGGTCAGATTGTTTCAAACTGAAAAGAAAATGAAATTTTCTGTTCTTAAAGTAAAATAGGGCACAACCAAGCTCCATTGTTCAAGCTATTTTCTTCTTGTTTAGATAGTGTGGTGCTGAAAGCAATTTAAGCCATGTCTGTAGACAGCACTGTGAACTCACTAGTTGTTGATATAAAGATGATATCTCACAGCTGACACTGTACAGTAACTGTGTGTAACCTATATTAAATTCTAAGTAAAAACAAGAACAAGTTCAAATTACTTCTTCATGGTGTCATCTTCATGAATATTCAAATCCATTTGTTATAGTCATCATGATTAATTGTTGTATGAATACAAGCCTAACCTATTTTTCCAACAAATACACTGTATAGTATCATAAATAACTTTTTCCAGGCATTCTGGTCTTCTTTCTTACCTTCTGACATGTTCTTATCTAGTATTTTACACAAAGAGTATAAAAAAAGACAAAGACTCTAAATCATGCCAATTAATATTTTTTAAGCAGAAAAATATTAATTATAAAAATAAAACACTGTGGCTAAATACCTCACAAGATGATGTTAAAAAAAACAAGTATTGGAGAACAATGTCTGGAGACAAGCAACACAAATCTAGAGAACCAGAACAGTTTTATCAAGTGCTAATTTTTTAAAAAAGTATGTGTGTTTCTATGTTAAAAATTTCAGTTCTCGGCGGAAT
Organism: Corvus hawaiiensis; assembly: GCF_020740725.1. Lineage (NCBI taxonomy): Eukaryota > Metazoa > Chordata > Aves > Passeriformes > Corvidae > Corvus > Corvus hawaiiensis. Next base: position 36,459,134 of record NC_063238.1, read on the forward strand.
TAAAAAACCCCCAAACATGACCCTCACACTTTTTATATTTCCCTAGCAAGTAGTAAAGTGGTGCAACAGCTGCATTTCTGAGAAACTCAGACTTTTAGGTGTGCAAATGCCTTTCTTAGGTTGATACATGTCTGGTGGCACCCAGAAGGGAAAATGTGGCTATGTAGAGATATTTAAGATTCAGAACACGCCTGCAGCATGTGGCAGCCTGTGGCAGCCTCAGTTCAACTGGAAAACTGAAATGGAAGAGTCATTGCCACTCAGAGCTGCAAAATCCCTCCTCTGGGAGATGTCAGCTCCTGCTGACCTCAGTATTCAATAAAAACTCTTTGCTGGATCACAGGACATCACTGATCTGCAGGACTTGTGAGGTGGTAGCTCAGGAGCCAGTCCAGTCAGAGCTCTCAAGAACACAGCAATACCACTGCATTTGGAAGGGATGATCCAGACATTTCTGGAAAAATGCATCCTAAACCATACACTGTCAATGTGCACATTTTAAAAATTATTACAATGATAAAAAAAACAGGATGTCCTACCTTTACCTATGACCTGACTTCCACTAAGAACAAGCGTAACTGTATTTTGCCTGTGTGTTTAATACCATCCTCTCCCTTGAACAAAAAATCCAGCATAATTTGCAAAGTATTCATTTTTCAAAGATATTCTGTGTCTGGCAGGAGTAGAAAAGGTTGTCTGAAAATATTTCATTAAAGTTGTCTCTATAATTACCCTGAATGGCTGATACTGATTTTGTAGTCTGTAAATGAAAGCATTTTGCTGAAAGACTGAATTGCCCTTCACAACATGAGAAACTTGATTAAAATATCCTGCCAAGGTCGGAGTTTATTGTCCTTGAAGAGAACATTAGCCACCAGGTTCCCTGAGTTAAAATTGTGTGCTACTAAGGCCTTTCTCTTTATTGGAGAAGGAAGGAAATATTTTGTGTCTGTTCCAAAGTCCAGCTCCCTGTTCCTGTCAGAGTGGGATGCTCAGCCCTAAGGAAGGTGCTCTGTTACTCCAGAGACAGAAAGCAGCCTCTGGTCTAATGGACCCACTATGGGTGTCACACATAAAGAAACTTGGCAAGAGAAAAGCTGTTCCATGAGCTTTCCCAGAGCTTAGGATGTATTTAGATGCAAAGTTAGAGCCAGGACTCTTCCACCTCTTAATGATGGTCCAGCTACTCAGAAAGCATGAATTAATCTCTATATTTACTTATGTATTCCTATATTTTTTCCATTATTTTCATGTGTACCACATCTCTAAGAATAGTCCTAAAGTCAGCTGTAGTCCTAAAGATTTCTGAGACATATCTTTTAATGTTCACAATTACTGGCATATTTGTTTAGAGCAGGAACAACCAGGAAAATTCTTATTCTTTGTAAGTGGTATATGCACATTTATACAATAGAGAGAATCTAAAGTGACACTGGTCCTCTGAATATATTTATATATATACATACATGAAAATAAATAAATCAGACCAGGTTAATGACATGAGATGAGGAAGATTAAAGGTGAAGTAAAATGAGCTGATGATGACCTGAAAAATACTTTTCACTGGGCAAAAATGGCCCCTATTCAATCAACAGATTCACTCTTCTCTGTTTCTTTGTCTGCCAACATGACTTTATTGGCAATACCATCTCTTCACCTGTTGTTACTCTCTTGGAAGAGACAATAGGATTCTGTCATTTTCTTGCAGCATCAACAATATTATTGGCTAATTTTTGATCCAACATGTCTGTAGCAAACCACAAATATAAATACCTGAAGCTGTGGCATTTCAGGCTACATAAATGAAAATAATTCAGTCTAATCCATCAGCCTCAGAGCAGCAGTCATAATATATATGAAATGGTTTACTTCTTTTGAAATGGGGGGTGAGAACCCTTTGCATCATAGTCAAAATTAGGAGCAAGTATCATTTAATTATAGAAAGTAGGGCATGAGAGGACCTTGATAAGTCATTTAACCCATGCTTCAGGGTCCTGGATATTACCTAAATCACTCCTAAAAATTGCCTCTCTAAACTGTTTAATTATACCTCAGGGTAAAGCCTTCCAAGCAAAATGACGTTATTTAAGATATTGTTATTAGGTGGTTTTTTTCAAGGTTTCTCCTACTAGCTAATGTAACTATTCCTTAACTTAACCCATCATTTCATGATCTCTACAGATCAAACAAAGAACAATTAATTTCTTCCTTTCCATAGCAACCCCTTCCTTATTTGAAGGCTGTCACAGCTGTCTCTTCATTTGCCTTTACTCTAGAGCAATCCTCTGTCCTATGGAAGTACTGAAAAGAAGCAGGATCCACTGCAAATAAAAACCGTATGTTTAAAGATCATCAGTGCTTTCTCGGGAGAGGGTTAGTTTCTATTTTTGTTTTTGTTTAAAGGGTAGTATCTGTTGCTCAAAACATTGTTCTAACATTGGTAGACTGACTGCCTAAGGATAAACCTGCCTCCAGCTTTCTTTGGCACTTAAGACTGCTGAGAAAGCTCCAGGGAGACCACAGTACACACACACATTTATATCACATATCTGAATACTTATGTAGCAACCTGACCATGTGAAACTGAATGGCTGGTACTGGTAGAGGAATTTTTTTTGCTAGTGGAAAGAAAGGACATGTATTACTGATATTCTTCAAACTCTCCCACCTCTAATACTGCACAGACCACAGAGATCTAGGAGGTGGAGACAGAATTGTTCCCCAAAAGAAGCATGGAGGGAGCATGTGCTGATGTGTGCTATAAGCTTGTGCTCTGGCAATGCTCGATGTCACCAGATGGGGATGGGGAAGGCAAGGTTTCTGCTTTGACCTTTGAACCATATGATGGTGATAAGCCCATAGAACAAATCTCATGAAGAAACGAGAGCTGATGACATGTGGTAGACTCTGTAGTTTTAGGTTTATGGTTGAACTTGATGATCCAAAGTGTCTTTGTCAGCCTAAATGATTGCATGATTCTATGACACAGGCCTGCAGGCAAGTCCCTCCCAGGACCTGAGGCTAGAATGGGCTGAAAGTGTGTGCAGAAGGCACAGCACGTAAACCAGTCTCACCCTGTGATCACAGGAGGTGTGCCTTACACATGACCATGTAACCATGTTCAGTCTGGATTCACAGATGTTAGTTCTGCCCTCCAGATCCTGAGTAGATTTTTGTATCTATGTTCTTGAAACTATACCTGTACTGCTATCACAGAATTAGTGAGTTTGGAAAGGACTTCTGGAGATCATACTGTCAGATCTTCTTCAAAGCAGGATCACCTGCAAGTTGCTTAGGGTCTTGTCCAGTCAGATTTTTAATATTCTCAAGAATGAAGACATCACAAAATCTCTAAGAAACCTCAAACAGTGCTCATTCACATTTAGAGTAAAAAAAGGTATTTAAGTGGAATATACTACATTTCAGTTCATGCACATTCACTGTCCTCCTGTCTCTGGGCACTGCTGAGAAAAGTTTGTCTCTGTCTCCTTATTTTAGAATAATCTGTTTATACATAATTATCAGATTACCACCCTCCCCCCGCCCCCCCCCCCCCCCCCATTCCATCTCCAGCCTGAACAGTCCCAGCTCTCTCAGCCTTTCCTCATTTGGCAGCTCTTCATAGGCCTTCTCTGGACTCCCTCCAGCATGTCCATGTGTCTTCTGTACTGGGTAGTCCAGCACTGGGCCTGGCACTCCAGATGTGTTTCAGTAGGACCAAACAGGGGAAAGATTGCCTTCCTCAACCCAATGAGAACGTTCTGCCTAAGGCAGCACAGGAGGCCACTGGCCTTCAGCCTGTTGGTTCATGGTCAGTTTGGTGTCCACCAGGTTCCCCAGGGCCTTCTCTGCAGAGCTGCTTTCCATCTGGGCAGCTGCCAGTCTCTTGTGGTGCATGAGGCTTTTCCCACCTAGATGCAGACAGTGACATTTCCCTTCTGCTGAATGGAGCTGGAAAAGGGGCTGGAGCACAGGTCTGATGAGGAGCAGCTGAGGGAGCTGGGGTCACTCAGCCTGGAGAAAAGGAATCTCGGAGGGACCTTATCACTCTCTACAACTTCCTGAAAGGATGTTGTAGACAGGTGGGGATTGGTCTCTTCTTAGGTAGTAAGTGGCAGGACAACAGGAAATGGCTTCAAGTTCTTCCAGGGGAGGTTTAGATTGATTATTAGTAAACATTTCTTTACTGAAAGGGTGATCAAGCATTGGAACAGGTTGCACAGGGAATAGTTGGAGTCAGCATCCCTGGGACTCTTGAAAAGGCTTGTGGATGTGGCACTTGTGGTCATGGTTTAATGGTGAAAACAGTGGTGCTGGGTTAACAGCTGGACTCTGTCTTAGAGATCTTTTCCAGCCTTAAGGATACTGTGATTCTTTGACTCCATGATGGTCCTGTCAGTCCATTTCTGCAGCCCACCGAGGTCCCTCTGAGTAGCAGCACAGTCATTTGGTGTATCAGTCACTCCTCCCACTTTAGTGTTGTCTGCACATAAGATTATTAAACTCTAGTGAGTTTGGTGGGAGTCAGTGAGCCCCACAAGACACTTTTAAAACTACTGAGTGATTTAAGGAGTCCCTTGGCTTGTGGAGTGTTGAAATTCTCCCTCAGTACCTTGCTATATTTTTAAGTTCCTAGATGACTTTGAAAAATGGACTTTAGGCCAGATATCTATCCTGGGAATCATTTCTGTGACCACCTATCCTTCTGTGCTTTGGAGACCACAGGTTTCACACAAAGTCTGTAAGAAAATCTGAGGTTTTTTCTGTCTATGTATGTGCTTATGGTTTGCATTTTTAATTCTTTCCTTATTTGTAGGATGCTCTAGCATTTTCTTCTTCCTTTGTCTGAGATTCCTTGAATTGTCATTCTGTAGTAAAGGGCACTAATCTTTGACCAAACACCTTTCACATTCTCTTAAAATCTGAAGCTGCTGAATCCATATTGCTGTTAGCCACAATATGAGAGTTTGATTTTCAGATTATAGTTTAATGATTGTAATTAGAAAAAAACATCTCTTAATTAATGGTGTGCATATTTTCCATTTTTAAATTGCACCTATAAACCATCTTCAGATATACACAAACTTTAGGGACAGACTAAATATTATTTTGACTTGCAAATGTAATTACTGAACCTGAAAGCAAGTTACAAAAAAGGGAATAAAGCATGAAATTTCACAACATTGCTTTTGCTGAGTATTTGCATCATATAATAAAAATATATGTAAATCTATGAATCTGGTTTGAACCTTTAGAAATTTAAATATGGAATCTTACTTGATATATATGTTGCTTTTAGATTTAAAAAAAAAAAAGACTCTGTCAAGTCAAATTACAGAAACTTTGCATTGCAGAAGAAAACCAGAAGTGACCTCAAATCCTCTTCCTTCTTGTACACCATCAGAAGTGCTTTTTAATAAATGCACTTGGATAGAACATTTGTAAACTCAGTGTAGAAGTTAGCACGTTCTGGTGTCATGGAAAGCAATCTGGCCAGCAAAGTTCTGTTAACTGCTTGAAGAGGAAAGGATCACCTACCTTAACAATCTTTGCACAAAGTCTAAGGGACACTGAACAACTTAAACTTATACCAATCTTTGTGCATATGAGTTTTTCTTAAAATAATTGACATGTTAAGGTGCATTCTTTTACACTCCTTCTCCAAAGTCACATTACCTCAGGGAGTTCTGTACTTAAAGCTTTTAGATTTTATTGTTTTGATTGTTGATGAGATTTGAAGTAACTGAATGATTGTGTTAGATAATCTACTGTGCAGTGTTAGCAAAGAAGAGTGACTGTCATCAGAAAATGTACCCTAAGAATAACCAGACACAAGTACATTTTTTCAGGAAAGAAAGTAATAAGTCATTAAAAAAATAATTTCTAAGCATGAAGAGTTATTGAGGTTATAAGAAGATTAATGGAGGCCCCACCATCCTGTGCCATCCCATAGAAAACGGGAACACTTCATGTGTACTCCTGGTATTTCTTACAGTCTCTCATGTGACTAATGGAACACAGCAAACAAAAGCAATCACATTGGCACAAATTAAATATATATAATAAATTCCTCTCTTCCAATTGGTGTCAACAAGCTGCTATTACTCTCAGGATTGCAGAGAACATGTAAATTGTCATAGCATCAATCAGAGTGACATTTGACTACATTTTGGAGGTCAAAAAGTTACAGCAACTTGTAAAACTTGTACAATCCTTGGGCAAGGTTCATATGACTTAAGTTCTGCCTAAGTCTCAAAAAAGAATTTTCACTGGCTTCTCTCAAGGACCTTCAGATCCTCGAGGAATCTACCATAAATCTTTCTGATCATTTTGAGGTATACTACACCCTTAATGTTTCAAGAATAAGTTACTACAAAGAATCATAGAATCATTTAGGTTGGAAAAGACCTCTAAGGCCATCAAGTCCAACTGTTAACCCAGAACTGCTAAGTCCATCACTAAACCATATCCCTAAGTGTCACATCTACATGACTTTTAAATCCCTCCAGGAACGGTGACACCACCACTCCCGTGCACAACCTGTCCCAGTGCTTGACAATCCTTTTGAGGAAGAAATTTTTCCCATTATCTAATCTAAACTTCTCCTGGGGAAACTTGAGGCCACATCTTCTAATCCTGTCTCTTGTTACCAGGGGGAAGAGACCAACCCCCACCTGGTTACAGCCTCCTTTCAGGGAGTTGTAGAGAGTGATAAGGTCCCCCCTGAGCCTCCTTTTCTCCAGCTGAACACCCCCAGCTCCCTCAGCTGCTCCTCATAAGACTTGTGTTCCAGAAACTTCCCCAGATCCATTGCCCTTCTCTGGACACACTCCAGCCCCTCAATGTCTTTCTTGCAGTGAGGGGCCTAAAACTGGACACAGGATTTGAGGTGTGGCCTCACCAGTGCTGAGTACAGGGGGACAATCCCTGCCCTGGTCCTGCTGGCCACACTACTGCTGATACAGCCCAGATGCCACTGACCTCCTTGACCTCCTGAGCACACACTGACTCATATTCAGGCACCTGTTGACCAGCATTCCCAGGTCCTCTTACTCTTATATGGCACCTACTTTTACATCCTCTCCATACAGGTGGATGTTAGAATCACTGATGATCAGGCTGAAGTAGAATAGAATAGAATAGAATAGAATAGAATAGAATAATTTCAGTTTAATGGGATCTACAACAGCTTTCTAGTCCAACTGCCTGACCACTTCAGGGGTGATCAAAAGTTAAAGCCCATTATTAAGGATATTGTTCAAATGCCTCTGAAGATACTGAAAAATTTGGGGCATTGATCACTTCTCTAGGAAGCCTGTTCCAGAGTTTGAACATCCTCTGGGTAGCAAAACGCATCCTAATGTCCATTCTCTGACTTCCCTGATTCAGCTTTGAACCATTCCCACATGTCCTGTCAGTGGGTCCCAGGGAGGAGAGCTCAGCACATCTCTCTCCCATTTTCCTCCTCAGGAAGCTGTTAGAGAGCAACGAGGTCACACCTCAGCCTCCTCTTCTCCAAACTAGACAAAACCAGAGTTCTTAACTTCTCCTTATAGGACATACCTTCCAACTCTAAAGAGAATCATGTGGAACCAGGTCTTTAAAGAAAGAATAAAGTTAAATGCATGCATTCCCACTAAATTCAATGTATTCATATTTCAACAAAAAATGTGCATGGCTGAAAGAAGCCAATGCAGTATTCCTCTTTTGTTGCATCATAGAAGATGTTGGAATGTTTTACACAAAAATCTCAAAGCAATTGAACATATTAGTCAGAGATTACAGCAGCTGAGAAAGGCAAATTTTCAAATCAAATGAAGCTCTGAAATGTTTAATGATGTGTGTGGGTGACCACAGACCAATGATTAATTAAGTGATGGAATGTGCATGATCCTTCTTCCCAATCCCTAGCTGAAATTTGTGGTGACTATTAGTCCTTCCTCTAAAAGAACATGAATATCTGCACATTAAATTAGACTCATACTGAGCACATGTGGGATGATTTCTATGTCAATTATAACCCTGTCTAGCATGCTTATGAAGCTTATTAATATTAATAAGCATTGGAGTTACTTTCCCATATGACAAGACAATCATAGGATAAAAGAATGTGTATATCTAGACCTTATGTATTATTTGAATAATTTCTGGGAGATCTAAGTAATTTCTTTACCTAAACTAGCTCCAGAATTACATAATCTCTGCTACACGGTGTAATATAACTTAGTTCTTCTGTGCTGACTCATTTTCCTGGTTAATATTATTTCTTCTCTGCATTGTGGTGATAGTTATGGATTTATGAATGAGCCTTCTACTGTAGTAGACCTAAAGCAACAGAATAGATAGCACTATCCCTGAACAGCTGCAAGGTAAATGAAGCAGGAGAGCTGGAACAAAGGAGAAATAGTAAAGTGCCTGAAGATTAGATCCATCCAAAGAAATAAACTGATTTTCAAAATTAAGATTCTGACACTGTTGAATTTTTCCATTGATTTCATTAAAGAAGGATTTCTGCATTTTATTTTTAAGGGAAAGGAAAATAAGGATACAGGAAAATACAAAACTGCAGTGATGATTAAATCAAAATTGAAAAATCGAGGTAAAAAATTGTATTAGTGAACTCAGACATTATTTCATTTATACTGGAGGCTACTGTTATCTAGATTAAAACTAATGCATCATACAAAATTATAACACCAGCATCTGGAAGAAGTACAATTATTTGTTGTGATTGTGGAAAAAAAAATTGGCTGGTGTTAGTTTAGATTTTTTTTACACTGATATGCTTCAGCTGCTTCTCAGACTGCAGCAATGGTTAATTAATGAACTCCGCAGCCTTCTTCTCTCCTCTAGGGCTAACTGCATGAAACCTTGCAGCAGAAGAATGACAAATGAAATAGCAACACTTCTTAAAATAGTTGCTAATAAATACAACTCGTATGATGAGATATTCCTCTGTCAGCCAATGGCTGCCTGGCTTTGCACTTCATCCTGTGTACAGTTCCTGATGTTTTTTGTTCTAGATTAAGCAGCACCACACTGATATCTCTGTCAGCAGACCTGGCTGTTTGGAGAGATAAGCATGACAGAGCTCATTCAGAGGGATTCCAAGAGGAGCTGTATGTCCACATTTGTGTTCTCTTTCAGAAGAAATGTGGATTATGAGCAAAACTTTCCCTAAAGAGAGTACTGAGAAGTCATCTTCATGGTTCACCTAAAAATCCTAATATCTATGGGATTCTTTATATTACATTCTGTGGGCTTTAAATCAAGGAACTAAATGAAGTTGTTGGAAGTCTGTGAGTAAGTCAGGCCTTAATAATATCCCTTAGAAAAATCTTTAGTTTCAAGAAATGCCAGGTACTCAGGATTTTTTGTGCTTGATCGCTTTTGACGAGCCAAGTCTCTTCCATCCCTGGTTGGAATGAGTGAGGCTGCTAATAAAATGCTCAAGATTCACTGCAGCACTAACCAAGTGATTTGCATTCATCTCCCTCCTTGGGCCAGATTGAAACTCTACAGTCCTTTGTGCACTGGAGATAGGTACAAGCTGCACTGCACCAAGAACAGAGCAAGTGACAGAACTTGTCTTTGTAAGAAAGGCAAGATGAAGAAAAAAATGGCTCATAAGCCACGAAGCAAGGTCCTTGAGCATCTCATTTGCAGACACACAACTACTAAAGTTTAATTCAGAAGCCTACGTTGGCTGCCACCATGCTCTTACAGATCCTTACACAGTATGCAAAAAGGCTCTGGAACTACAAAAAAGAGGGAGTATGTCTAAAACCTCGGTTTTCCCTAGCATTTAGAGAATCACTGTGATGTTTTGCCCTATATAACTGGGCTTTTCAGCACTCTGAAAAGGAGGTTCAAGATTCATCATATCATAGTGGAGATCAGACTGTACAGTCTGCTGGCTGGGACCTGTGCTCAAGGGAGTGATTTAACAACCTTATATAAAACACTATAATATTGACCAAGGACACCTCCAGTGATGAATTCCATAATCAGTTGGTTACAGAGCCAGGTTTATTATTTTTTTAATTTTTCTTTTTTCACATTGAATCTTAAACTTTTATCTTCACAGAAGAACAGTTGTGCTAGGAATGGGGGGACGATTTGCTTTGGAAACTCTCTGGTGAGGTAAGAGAGACAGATTTCAATCCCCTCTGGGGAAAAAGGCATTCAAACCTTGGTCTACCACATCCCAGGGACATTTTCATTACTACATTTTTTTACACAGAGGAAGAGCACAACAACCTTCTCTACTGACTTTGACACCAGACAGGTGGTGTGTGTGTAGTACAGCTGCAAAATGTGTTCCAAGTAGAACAGTGTCCTGTTACCCAGGGTGCTGGGTAGGGTGGGCTGCTGGTAACTTTAACATAGAGTTATTGAGGTACTTCATGGGATGCACAGAAACAGAAGCGCAGTTAAGGGCAAGAAGGCTACACTTAGAGAAATGTGATCGTAATAGTCTGTGATAATCACAGACTCATTGAATGCAAGGTTGGAAGGCACCTCCAGGATCATCTGGTCCAGCCTTTCTTGGCAAAAACACAGTCTAGACAAGATGGTCCAGCACTCTGTCCAGATGAATCCTAAAAGTGTCCAACGTCAGGGAATCCACCACATCCCTGGGGAGATTATTCTCATTGCAAAAATTTTTCATCTTATGTCCAATCTGAATCTCCCCAAGAGTTACTTGTACCCATTACCCCTCACATTTTCCATATGACTCCTTGTAAAAAAGGAGTCTGATCTTTCTTGCCATCCTTTCAATACCAGAGGGTGAAAATGTCTCCTCTAAGCCTTCTTTTCTCAAGGCTAAACAAGCCCACTTCTCTCAGCCTTTCCCCACATGCCAGGCTTTCCCCTTCTTTGCTCATCTTTGTGGCCTCTCTTTGGACTCTGTCCAGCCAGTCCACACCCTTTTTGCATAGCGGGGACCAAACCTGAACACAGTATTCCAGGCCAGGCAAGTGCTGAGTAAATTGAGATAGCAAATTCTTGATCTCTGCTGGGGATGCCCTGGTTGATGCAGCCCAGCCTCCTGCCGGCTTTCTCTGCCCCAGCTGCAACTAGTCACTCATACTGAACTTCTTGTCCACCAGGACCCCAAGATCCCTTTCCATAAAGCTGCTTCACAGGCAGATCCAAGCCTGTACTGAAATTCTGGACTATGTTTTCCCAGATGCAATACTTTACACTTGTTCTTGTTGAACTTTACTGGATTCTTTCTAGCCCACTCTTACAGACAATCCAGATCTTCCTGCAGGGTGTCTTCTCCTTTCCTTCCTCAGTTTGGGACCATGGACAAACTTTGTAAGGGTATGCTTGATTCCATCTTCCAGATCACTTACACTGTGAGCCCAAAATCAATCCCTTGGGGACCCCACTTGTGACAGGTTGCCACTTTGAAAAGGAGACATTTTCCACCACACAGTGGGTGCTGCCTTTCAGTCCATTCCCCACCCACGGCACTGCCCACTTGCCTGGACCCATAACACGTCATGTTAACATGATGTTAACAAAGTGCCTGCAGGAACAGAGGGCCAGGCAGGAGCTGAGTAAGGATTTTCAGATTTGGAGTTTCCATCAACGCAAGCACTAATTAAAAAGTATAATTTCTTTTCTGTTTACTAAATCTCAATTTTTATGTGAAACACTCTAGTTTATCTCATGCATAGCCAGATATTCTGGAAATAAGGAAAAGGTAAGGAGACGCTGTTCTACCCTCCACCTTCTCTGCCTCCTGAAAAAAGAAGAATCCCTTGAACAGTTCTAGTTTTGCCTCATTCTCTTCCCTGTTCCAATGATGTCATTGACTGTGTTGAGAAGTGCATTAAGAAGCTGAACTGGAGATGTTTATCCCCTTCATTCTTCTGTACAGGCTAATAAGGATCATTCAAACATGATCTGCTGTGAGCTGTAAGTGCAGTGCTCTCGTATGTGATTATTTTGCATTAGATGTTGCTGTTTTGGAGCATATGCCTCTTTCTAGGCCATGAAAAACAACAAACAAGCAAAAAATAAACCCTTGAAAACAACCCAGAAGTGTTCTGACAGCAGAAAAAATGTCACATTAAATCTAGCAAAGTAGGTTTTACTGAGAACAAGCACACTGACTGTTGTAAGCTGAAACTCACTGATGAAAGCAGGTTTCATTCATGGTTTTGCCTGAGTTCCTACATATTGGAGGCAATTAATCATCAAATTGTAAATATACTTAGTGCATTTGCCCTACTTAGCACAACAATGATGCAGCTGCTTCAGAGAAAAGTGTATCCAATGTTAATCTAATTATGCTGTGACCCACTGATACTGGTCAGGTGATATTACAGGATATAAAAGGAAAGCAGTTCATAATCCAGTCTAAAATCACACACTCAAGTTATAAGTTGCCCACAAAAGACTATGGCACAAAAACACATAGCAAATAATGCTGCAAAATCAAACATGAGGATAAAGGTGGAATGCTTTGATTCTGCTTCTCAAATGGTAGCTAACTTTGGAATGTCCTTATATTTTACAGATTGAATAGATTTTCCACAAGCATTTATCAGAAATTTCGAAGACATGGGTGTGTTTTGCATGTACTCAATACTGATATCTATGATCAGATTTTGGAAAACATGTAGCTGAAATACACACGCAAAAACTGTCAGTTTCCATTGTAAAATTACACAGATTTATCTCTGTGGGGCTCCTTGTGACTTCATGAACCCTGCCTTTCCCTCTATTAATAACCCTGTGAGAGGATTTGGGGAAAAAATAAGCAGGGAAAAAATTAATTCACAGAACTGCCTAGGCTTGAAAAGACAGAGGGAAAAGAATGATTTTTACCCAGTCTTAGTATTACCAACTTCAAGGTTATTTCTAAATGTATTTTTAGAGTTTTATTTAATACGCAAAATTTAGGACTTGGCTCTTCAAGGTATCCCTTATATATGTGATTTAGTAACGAGAGTAGTCTAACTGACTCTGGTGGAATTTGCTCATGTGAATGAAAAGTGCAAAGGCAGAGGATTAAAATCCAGAGTATGTGTGTAGCTTGCATAATTTCAAGCCTGTCAAAATTCATATCTATATTATCATCTGCCTATGTTACATAACATGAAGGAGCTCTGAGTTGTTTGTTCTTCCCCATATTTCTGAAACACATATGTGGTCTTTGAAATTTTGGATTGCATACATTATTACCCAGGAAAAAGTAAGAATGAATGCAATACAAATAAAACTTTGATTTTGGGGAATGTCAGAGACAAACAGTACCCCCAGCATGGTATCTGGTCAGGCACACAAATCCATGAGCTGCACTTGTTTACCAATAAGATCTTTTATTTCTCATTTGCTTCCTGACCCAATCTGAAGTCAGTAGTGGTGCAGCCTTTAGCTAAGTCATGGTATCAGTCCCTTTTTCATGGTTTCTCTCAAGCTGAGCCACAGCACATTCCTCAGCATTTCAGGTTGGGGTCAGTTGGGTCAAGAGTGGTCATATCCCCCCAGAAACACTCAACATTTGCCATGATTGAAATTAGTGAGTCTATGGGGGTTTTTTTTGTTCTTGTTACTTTAAGAAAATCTAGTTTCAAACCTTTCTCCTTCACCTTTTTCTAGGATGCTTGTCCAAATTAATTTTGAGATGCAAGGGAAGAAAAATCAAGTGACATCTTAAGTGTTACTGCAAGAAAAAGAAGATGAACAGAGAGCACTATTTGTATTCATGGTAATGCATGAAAACTACAACAAATAGTGAACCAGGCGGTAGTACTGCATGCTTGTGTGCAGCAATACTAATGGTTTGAACTGCTTGTGAACAAACTTATCAATGAAAACAAAGCTTAATTAAGAGGTTAGGGGGAAACACATGGAAGCAATTGATTTTCCTCTTGTGTAACTGTTGCAACTTCATGAGTTTAGATAAATGTACGGCTGACGTATACCTGCGTGACTGAGAAGAGGATCATGACCATTTTGCCCATGGATGCTTCTGGGTACAGTACTAAACTGATTCCAGGGCAGACATTTTTTTCTGTTCAGAACTGATTCAGTATTTTCCCTGTATGAAATCCTGATTTCAAAAAAATCCATGGAAAACCCATTATTTGTACCATGACCAGAGTTTTACCATTTGCTTTTTCTTTCATTGCATACTTTAATTCCTGGTTTTAGTCCAGTGTAAGCATCTGTCTGCATCCTGAGGCAGAGCAAGATGCTCACAGATATTGCTACATAATCAAATAGTTCATTTAGTCTTGTAAGGCTTCTTTGAAAGGAAGATGCTGTATGTTACCTGAGAAAATAAGCCTTGTGATAAAAGAGAGTGTTTTGCTTGCAGGAGGAAGAGGGCTTTGTTGGCCCAAAGATTTCCTACATAATCTTGATGACACAGTCATTTAAATTCCCCGTGTTCACCTGTGAAGCAATAGCTATATATCCTTCAGCCGCAAAAGCCCTCATTCACTAACGCTCGAGAGAACTCAGCAATCCTTTGCAAAAAGTAAGAAAATGGTGCAACAATAGAAAGTGCCAAAGTAGGAGTGTGCCTCACCCGGGCACCAGATCCGGCTCCCCGGAGCCCCGGCGCAGAGCCCCGGCCCGCCCTGCAAGTGGGATGCGGGAGGGTGCCAGGCCGTGGGGTCGGGGCCGTGGGGTCGGGGCCGTGGGGTTGAGGCCGTGGGGTTGAGGCCGTGGGGTCGGGGCCGTGGGGTCGGGGCCGTGGAGGGGCGCGGGGCCGCGGGCGGGCTCGGTCCCTGCGGGGCCGCTGGAGGGAGCCCCCGGGCCGCCTTCAGCACCGCGCGGGCGGACAGCGCTCGGAGGCCGCGCTCCGCGCCCCGCGCATCCCCCCGCGCTGCCCTCCGCGCCCGAGCCAGAGGCTTTCCGACCCCTCCAAGCTCCCCTGGCACCAGGGTGGGAGCCAGCCCCGGGGCGGGGAAGGATCCGGCCTCTCCCGTAGGGACTGGAGGCAAAGGGCCGAAGCGGCGGGCGATGTAAAGTGGTCCCTGGGCAGGCGGGAGCCGGTGTTAATCATCACCGACGTGTGACCAGCTGCGCGGATCCTGTTAAGGAGATTTATATATGTAGTTCATGAAGGCAATCATCTGGCTGGTAATCTCTCATTGTGCACCGCTCCAAGGCAGTTCGTTCACACAACTGGCTGCAAAATGAAGATATTACTATCTCTCCTGGGAAATGTCTGTGGGAAATGTGTGTGTGTATGTGTAGCAGCTAAACAGCTGGGATACTGGTGCGTAATGAGATAGCAGAGCATTACTCATAGCTCCAGGAGAGGACATGGAAGTAAATTAAGAAATCAGCATAACTCACACAGCTTTTGACCCACCACTAATAGCACCAGCAGTGCATGGGAGTAGGACATGGTGTGGCTGCAGTTCATTCATCAGCACATCACCAAGGGCTGGGCAGCACCTCTGCCACAGCTCAATTGTCTCACATCCACAGGGCTCAGCCAGGCACAACACACCGGGGCAGCTTTTCCCAAAACAGGGTGAGCCCAATCACGGGGACACGAGGTCAGGCAGCCCACAGCTAACAAGTGCATGTAGTAAGGGGGTGGGGCAGGGGTTTCAGGAGGACCAGAGTCTAAGACAGGTAGATGTGCCCCAAGAATCACAGGCATCAAAACTTCCAGGTGCAAGATCAGTCACTTTCCAGCTGCACATCCCAGCACTCATATGCCACTGACAACTAATTCCTCTGCACCCTGCTTCCTTTCAGGGTTATCTGACAGTACCTCCACCCTTTTCTCCCAGAGTCCATGGAGCAAGCCAAATGGAGATGATAATCTGCTATGAAATATTGGTAGCACTGAGCTGTAACAGTCTGGGAAGTGAAGGGAAAAGGGAGCAACAAGAATCTCTGGGATCAAGTTGTCCTAGTTACCTACTGTTTTCCTGCCTTGCAGGGATACGGGGAGTTTGTTGCATTCTCACTTTTCTGTGGAAGAAGTCATCTGAGTATGAAGTCAGGTGAGACCTGGTTTTAACCCCTAAGACCCATCCTGACCAGTGCCTCTCAGCAGTCTGCACCAGACAACACTCGGCCATGTAACCAGCACTCTGTCCTAAACATCGTTCATAAGGATTCAGCAAAACAGTGTTTGCCCTGTGACCACCAGCAGAAAAGGGTTCTTAGCGTCCTCTAAGACAGCCTAGGATCTCACATCAAATCTCCTGGGGGAGCTTTGCTCTGGTTTCACTGAGGTTTCACTGGTTTCTCCTTGCAAAAGAGCAGCATGCTTTGTTCCTGTTTTCCCATAACTCAGATCAAGCTGCCCCTCACATTTTAAAAGCACCTGTTCCCCCAGTAGATTCAGAGTTAAAAGGCATGAGCAAGTAAAATGGGAGCACTGGGAGAGTTTGGCCAAGACAGAGTCATCTCAAACCCCAAACCACTGCTAAAAGTCAGGGAGGGGAATAATAAATGACCCATCCTCCCCACTTCCCCTAGGAACTTCTCTCCCCAGCACTCTTTCAAGGGACAGCAATGTAGTGAATATACAAGCAGAGGGGACAGAGTGGTTAGAAAGTGTCCCAACTCCCAGCTTGAGGTGAAACACTGGGATGGGCAATGGGAGACTGAAGAGGAGGAGGCAAGAAGGTTGATTTTTGCCCATGATCTCCTCTCTAGGTAATGAACTTCTGAGCACCTGATTAAAAGGGAAGGGATCTTTTGGGACACCCCACACCTCCTCTCACTCAGGGAGATGGAGAAAGAGGACTGTTCCCACCCTCTCCTCACTACGGTACCTGGTTGAGGGAAGTCACGGCGAACCTGGGGATAACCAGCTGCATGACAAGCTGCAGGACAGAGGTGACCAGTCCAGCCAGGATGGCCCAGGTGAGTGGCAGCGGAAGCATGCTGTAGGTCGCAAAAAGCGTGAAAAGCACATAGCCAATGCCATCCCCAAGGAGGCCACAGCCCAGTCCTGCCGCCAGAATCTGTGTGGCCATGGCCACCCAAGTGACAACACCGCTGTACTGCAGGTAGGTATACGAGGTCGTGTCCTTCCTGACCACCACTAAGGCACAGATCACCACCTCGATGCCAGTGAAGAAGCCCAAGAGGATGCCCTTAATGGGGTCCATGGGAGCAGAGGCCAGGGTCAAGTGGAGGAATAGTAGGGTCAGCTTGGTCAGCACATCCAGGATGTTCATGACCACCTCAGATTTGCGCCGTTGACCCAAGAAGTAGCGCTGGTAAAGGCGCTCCAAGTCCCGAGACTTGAATGAGTTGCGGAGAGTGGGGAAGATCACCCCGCGATACGTATAGCCCCAGTTGAGGAAGAAGTCGGAGTTGCTGGGGGCACAGTCCAGGGGCAGAAAGCCCAAGTCTCCGCTGCTGCTTGTGCCCTCCGGGAAGACTTTGGTGCCTCCGTTGTTGTGGCGCTCGCTGCCCAAACTCCGTCCGGCCGACTGCCGCCGGAGGTGGTGGTGGTGGTGCGGCGGGTGCGGGTGGTGGTTGGGGCAGCAGGTCTCGTCGGAGCTGAAGCCCTTGCCCCCGCCGCTGCTGCTGCCGCCGCTGCTGCTGCTGTGTTCTTGGATGAAGCGCTGCTCGGTGATGTGGCGCACGGCCGTCTGCCACAGCAGGCGCTGGGGTCTGCCGCTGCCGGGGGGAGTCCTGTTGATGGTGTAAAGTTCATCGCTGTCGCTCAGACACCGCACCTCCGAGAGCTCCATGGCGGTGACTGGCGGGGGGCAAAGCACTGGCGCGCGGGGGGGGGGGAAGGGGCGGGGGGGCACACACCGTCTTTGGGGAGGGGAGCAGGGGGAGGGATGGAACCGCGGGAGAGGAGGGAGGGTATGTCGGAGGGCGGGTGGCGGCGGCGGGGTGGCGGTGCGGGGATCACATTTATAGGCGGGTCCCCGGGTCTGGCGGTGCGGCTGGCGACGGGGCTGGTTGGCCGCCGGGGTCCGGGGGGCGGCTGCGCCGGCTCAGCGCAGGCTGCCCGAGCCCCGTGCCCGCGGCTCCCCGCGGAGCCGCATCCCGCGGAGCCCGGCTGCGGCGCAGCCCCGGCGCCCCTGAGGGATCGGTGCGCGCCCTGCTCGGGGTGATGCGCGGCGGGGAAACCGAGCCGCAGGTCCGGAGAGGAGGTGGAAGAGGGAGGACCGGAGCATCTACGGGAGCAGCCCCGCTGCCCGGTGGGCGATCCTCGGCCCCATCCGGAGGCCGGAGGCACGGAGTTGTGGGGGCAGCCGCCTTGAAGTGCCGGTCACAGCGGGCAGCTCCTCTCTGCGGGGATCCCGGGGCTCCGCTCCGAGGTCTGCTTCCCGGGAGCTGCTGTAATTCCCGCGGTTGCGGTCAGCGGCAGCGCTGCGAGCTCGGGCAGGAGGGGAGAGGCGGCCAGGTCTCGGGCATCCTCGGTCACGGCGCTGAAGCCGCCGGCCGGGGGCTGCCCGCCCGCTTCCCCCCGGCGGCGGGTCATGCCCCTGGCTTACGAGGCTCCTCTGCCCGGGGGGATCTCGGGGCTCCCATCCATCGCAGGCAATCGGCTTGCTTGGCAACGGGAAAAAAAGGAGAGAAAGAAAGAAAGAAAAGAGAGGGAAAAAAAAATCACATCGAAACCCAAATCTAAAAAAAAATAGAAAGAGCGGGGAATGAAAATCCCGCCCTAAACTCAGAGCTCTGGGAAGCCAGATGGGAGCATCCCAACTTCTCCGCAGGTCGGGGCAGGGAATGTCCCGGCTCAGGGGCTTCCCCGGCGGCAGGGAGGAGGAAGGAGGAGCAGGAGGAAGGGGCGAGGGCAAAGCGCAGGGATCGCGGTGCCTGCGGGGCTGTGGGGAGCTGGTGGCGGGCGCTGCCCCGGGAGCCGCGGGACCAGCACGGCGGGACCAGCACGGCGGGACCAGCACGGCGGGACCAGCACGGCGGAGCCGCTGCCGCCGCCGCCGCCGCCGGAGTGGAGCTGCGGGCGGGCGGCCCGGGAGGAGGCAGAGCCCGACGCGGTCAGCTGATGCCCGCCACGTCGGCGGGGCTGTCCGCACCCCCCCGGCCCGGTTAAAGCAGCCGCAGCCGCGGCTCTGGGAGGGGGCCAGGGGGCGGAGGTTGCCGCAGAGCAGGTCCCTTGGTTCCAGGAGTCTCCTTCCAACGTCACTTTTGGTTTCTCTGAGCTGCTCTGCTCTAGGTGCCCCGGACTGTCCCGCATTGCCTGACAGGTGCATCCATCCCCCGCGCTCAGTGAGAGCTGATGTTGCAGCCGGGCATCCCTCTGCCCCGGCACAAGGGAGATCCTCAGGCCTTGCTTGGAGCGAGCGCATTTGCCCAGGGTGGGGGAGCCCTAGGCACCCCTCCACCTCTGCCTGGGCAAGTTCAGACCCTCTCAGAAAGGTTCCGTCACTGCCAGGACTGTGGCTCTGACCACACTGTGTTAAGTGTGTGTTTGATGATGCTATCCTGACAGCATTTACATTAAAGATACTGGAGAAATAACAGAAACTGTCCCAGGCACAGAGCCTGGAGTTAAAGCCAATCCTCACTCCCCATGCTGGCAGATGAAATTGCTCCTACTCCTCTGCTTGTGGAGTCACTCTATGCCAGCAAACCTGGATGTGTTGTGCACAGTGGCACAGCCTGGAGAAGGAAAAGGTATCTATCTTTACCTCCTCCGTTCCCCCTCCGCCCAGAGTAAACCTGGTTAAAGTGTCTGAACCCTGTCCTGGGGGAAAGGCTGAAACCTCCAGTTTTGGAGCTGAAACCATGCTGCTACAAGCAGCTGAATCAGATATAGCCTACAGACTAGACTATGGCAAGTTAAGGGAGAGGTGTTTTCTTTGTGCTTCAAAAGACAAGAATGATGCCTGCTGAACTCCTTGATATAAATATGCAGCTGCCTTCTGACAGCAGCAAGGATGTGTGAGGACAGAGGCATTGCCTGGAAGGGAGCTGTGCTACTCCACTAGGAGCTCTGGCTTGTTGGGAATTGGGGTACTTAAAAATGGCACGTGATGCTTGACTTCCAGTGGGCCTAAGCCACCATGAACACTCCAGCTGTTGTTGCTTAATTCACCTTTTTTTATTATTATTATTGTCAGGAAGACATGGTAATTTAGGAAGGATTTCACTGATTGTTTCTATATTTGCACTACAATAGATTTGGGGACTCCAGCCAAGTCTGTGTCCCGCGTGTGATGCAGGTTTTGCACAGATATGAGCAGAGGAAATTCTTGTTCTCCAGAGCCCAGATAAGGAAAGAGTGGCATTTTTGTGAACAGAGATGGGTCTTTCCTGTGGTTCAGCATGACCCGGCTTAACCTGGAAAGGGTTAATACTGGTTTCACAATAGTAATAGAGACATATCCATGCTCCTAGATAAATCCCATGGAAATTGTAGCATTACTTCAAGATGAAAATGTTACTATAAGCAGAGAAATCTTATATAAAGACATATATTTCTTTTATAATAGAAATTATAATTGTTAGTGCTATTACCCCAAAGCACAGAAAGAAAGCATCTTTCTCATTTAGATCGCTCAACCTAAATCATGATATATCAAAGGAAAAGGAAACAAATATATAATTCAGCTTAAGGAGACATCCATTCAGAAGAGATAAGATGAAACCAAGATAGGTACATTTCAGTTCTCTAAAGTTACTGTGTGCACTGAATCACAGTGCTGGCAGGGTCCTTTGCCTCATGGCAGAGTGAACTCTACTCTCATCATTTCTCCTGTGATAGAGGCTCTGTACCACCCCAGGCAGTCTATTTTTATGCTTCTCCATCCTTATCTTTTTCATATCTAACCTGAACATTCCTTGCAGCATTCACTAAGCACATCACTTCTTGTCCTGTCCACCATGAACAGGGAGAACAGATTATCCTGGCAGTAGCCTATACATATTTAATGAATGTCTCTTCCATCCATTCTCTCTTCCCCTTTTCATTGCTTAGGCTAAATAACATAATTTCTGCCATTTTTTCACCCCATGGGTCACATTTTCTAGGACTCTGGTCTTTTTTGTTTGTTCTGGATTATATACTCTTGTTTCATGATTTTATTTTCTTTCTTTCTTCCCCCTCTGTGAAATTCATACAAGTCAACTTGGTTCTACAGCAGAAAGTTGTCTTGTATCTAAGACTACCTTTTCTGATGTGCATTCCTATTTATACATCCTGGGACATACCTGTTGTCCTCCCAACACAGGCTTATCCAGAACAGTTGGCCTACTGAAACTTTGCTGTCCTCAAGGCCTGGGCAGGTGTCACTTGCTCTATATGTGCACAACAGCCTACATGAAGTATCTTGCATTTGCCCTCACTGGAATGCATTGTTTTTTCCACCCTGTATGCGAAATTTGAAATAGAACATGTTGAAAACTAAACCTGTCCTCCTCCATGCCAGCAGCCCTCCCCAGCTCTGTGCCATCTGTGTGTTTGGTGAGCCTACTCTCTCTTCAGTGGTGATGGCAAAGCAGTGCAGAGCGTTTAGGTAACAGTCAGTGTGTTCATTTCTTGCACTTATTTCTGAGTCAGCCACAGAAGTACTGGGAACCTTTGTGAAGGGTTACTGAGAGGGGACAAGATCTGAGCATTGGCACCCACTGCAGCAATGCTCTTGGATCTGCAGAGCAAGGAGGAAGTCTGACCATCCTGGGGAGCAGGAGGGGGATGATCCTGCCTAAGCCCAGGTTGCCAATGCAGGCTGGATGAGCTGGGAGTCCAACAAGGTAAATTCACACATGCACACAAAGTCCTGTAAGTCCCAAACTCAGTTGGCACTAGATTAATACTGTGCATTATTCAGTTTTTGCTGCTATTGGATTTCTTCTTTTTTTTTTTTTTTTTTTTTAATAGAGCTAAATGACTTGGCAGTGTCACAAAATCACTAAAAGCCATTTAAAAATAATACTGTCACTAGAAGGCTTTTGAAGGATGAAATCAGGCAGAATTCATTCCTCTTCTGTCACCTGAAAGTTTATGTCACACTCCTCTCCTCCTTCCCCCTCTCTACCCACAGTAGTAGCATTTATGTACAGTTTAATGTTATGATATTTAATCATGCAAATAATGATCTCATTCACTTTAGTGGGACTATTTATGTCCTCAGGATCGCAAACCTGGCACCATGCTCTGCAATGCTCTCTAGGGTTCTGCAATAAAGATGGCTTCGTATCCAACACATTATGAAGGAACACTTGTGTTATTATTCGTCTTTTTTATTTAAATGCAGATTTGACAAAACAATTCAAAAAGGAAAAGTGAACAATTGACACAAAGCCACTGTATCTCTTCATGCCCACATGAAATGTGAAAGTTGAGTAATGATGAAAATGATGGAATATGAGCAAATTAGCTTGGAATTGTCTCCTTACCTGTTTGGTAGTTTGGCTTTTTCTTCCTAAAACTCCGTCTTTCTTTTTGTTTTCCTCTTCTCCTTGGCAACAATTCAAAAATTTAGACATTCTAAGACTACCAAAAAAAAAAAAAGAAAAGGGAAAAAAAATTGAAAAAAAAATTCTGGCACTGACTGAGTCTTTTAAAAGCCTTGTCTATCACTTTCCTCAGATGAATGCATATATGATGTCTTGTACAAAAGCAAACACAGGGCATAAGGGAATGGATTGAAAATTGTAACACTGGTTAGTAAAAGCATTCAGACTAATTAATGAAAGCCATGGTAAAAGAAACACAAGGCTTCATGGACTGAAACATCAGAGAGAAAGGGGATGAGGGCACATAGCTTAGCAGATGATGGAAAAAATCAACATTTGCTGTGCTTTGCAAATAATTTATTTCAGTACGGTAAAAATATCAATGAAATATTTTAAAGTTTGCTAGCAATGAAGCTAAATTATTTCATACCCCAATGATACCACAAAGAAAGCGAAAATAAGTAAAAGGACAGCAAGAAATACCAATTTTACTGCTTCTCCATGTTGTGAAGCTGCAGTTCCTCACATGCAAATAAGTTTCTTATCTCTTCCCTCCCTTCACAGATACACATACCCACATAAAAAAGGTCAGCAGATGGTCTAAGCATGGGGATTTTATGAAGGGAAATAAGGAATTGGAAATTAATAACACACCTTCTAACCAATGTTTGGAGCCGTGTTTTCCCTCTCTCTTCCAGGTCCGCTCTTTCTTTACCCATCCAGCTATTGCTCTGATTTTGAAAATGGATTAGCACCTGTGACCGCTGCAAATCTTTTACTCAAGACTTTTTAGGCACTGCTGCTGACCAGGAATAGATGTTTTGTACTAAAAAAGAGGTCTGTCTATACAAGCAATTGTAAAAGCAATGGAAATTTTTAGGTCTTAGAAATAACCCGCATTTTTAAGACAGTGAATT
The DNA here is from genome assembly GCF_020740725.1 of Corvus hawaiiensis. NCBI lineage: Eukaryota > Metazoa > Chordata > Aves > Passeriformes > Corvidae > Corvus > Corvus hawaiiensis. The sequence continues at coordinate 36,482,443 of NC_063238.1, forward strand.
TAAGTCTTTCATTTACAAATTATTATTTCCATGTTTTTGCTGTGGATGATAGTATTGTTGTTTTTTTCCATTTTTTGGTTGATTAGGTTTTGGTTTGGTTTTTGTTTCAGAGCCAGAGATGAAACATGTTGGAGCAAAGTAAACAAAAATGACTAAAAAAGACTGTTCTTCCTTGTTAGGAAAGGAGGGCCTTTATCCAAATTCAGAATCAAGTGCAGTTTCAAGAATTTGAAAAAAGATACCTTCCCAAAACAGAACTGCTGTCCATCACATTGCCCTCTGGGCCACCCAGAAGTTTCCCTCAGTTATTTTGCCCTTTCCCAACCAGGTTTTAGAGAGCAGATGTTTCTTGGCTCATCTCTCTCCTATACACACCACTGCTCTCCTGTAATGCTGTTAAATCCCCAGAGCACCTGTACTGCTGAATGAATCATACTTTTTACAAAGCAGTAGATGGTTCTTGATACTTTATGGGCTTCCTTTGAGGGACAGAATTTTTTTCCTTTTAATACAAAAGACCTTTGACTTACATGTTAATTGCAGCAGAAGTTAAAAGGAAATGAATATTAAATTCACGTCTAAAGTGAAATCTTTATAATCCACAGAAGACAATCCATTTACAAACATTTTATTCTCAATTTTCTTGAAGCAGCAAGTGCTAGGAGTGATATCCTGATTGGTGAAACTACAATTGAAATTAATACTAGAAAGGAGACTTGAGTTTGAGACATTCGAAAGAAACTAAGACCATAAAAAAGCACACATAAGGCTATTCTATATAACTTTTTCACTTGGACTAATAATTCTTAGCTTGATTTAGAAGGTTTAACAATCAGATCGCAAAGTGTTTTTTTTGTTACAAGATGGAGATGTTTCCTGTGGATGTATACAATAAATCTAATTAGGCTTCAAATAGGGAAACGTTATATTGTATGAGATTTTAAATCCATCCAGATCAGTATCCTGCAGTTACTGCAGCATAAGACATATCCTAAGAGGAAATCCCCCTGTCAGCCACTTCAAAGAGGGGAAAGTCTGTTAGGGTTGTGTATGCATGTGCTAATGTGCATGTATTAAACCTTGGAACAGGAACAAAACCTAGAAACCTTCATATTTCCAAGGGAAAGGAAATTCCTTTTGTTTCTTCTCCTTTTTATGTCTGGGGGAAGGGAATTCTGTTCAGTTTTTAAATAAAATATGAATCCAGTTATTAGGCTCTTGAGAACTCCTTTCTTTGCATCCCTGTTTCGTGAGCCAGGGAAGCTGGAAGCCTTGGGACGGTCACTTGTGTTTCCAGGCATATTGGGGTTCAAGGATGGTAAAACTACAAAAATGCTGGGAGTCTGGGCCAAAAAAAGACTTTCACCTTGTCATGTTAGAATCAGACCCCTGAGCTGAGTTCTCAGGCAGCTCAGGGTTGAATTGACAGGGTGCCAGGCAGGTTTTTGAAAGACTCTGGCTTATGTTTTTGAAACATTGCTTCATCAGATAGTTTGCATACGTGAATGTGTAGGACTCCAGTTTGCTGGCCTGCAGATAAACACAGGGTTTAATTCAGCTGGGTTCCTATGCAATTCTTTCCCCCACACAACTCTTGCCTGTCACTCTCTTATCTTTTTTATGAAGGTTTCTTGCATTAGGAAATGGAGAGCATGCAAACTAACCCTTTAAGTGACTGGCTGTGTGGCAGAAGAGCACGGATGCCTGGTGTGCTGCTGTTAATAGTGATTTATTTCAAACTGAGCTGCCATCATAGCTGAAGCATGTTAATCTGCTCATTGCCAGTCAAGCTGGGCTGGTAGATGTGCTTAGACAAAATGTTTAGGAGGAATCGTTGACTCATGGCAATCTTCAGTCATTCTCTGAAATGATACTATTAATGTGTATGGGCTCAGCAGAGTACTTGTTTCTCCATTCTATTATCTTGTTTTTATATTCAGTAACATCTTCCTTGGCATAGGGGGAGGATAATAGATTCATGATTGAGCTATGTGTTTGATATTGAATTTCTCTAAATCACCAAAACTTGTCATTTTCTAGTGTTGCAGGATTTGCTGTAGAAGATTAAATCTGGTTTCCTTTTGATAGCATTGGCAGGTTTTGGGTGCTTCAGATGAAGATTTAAGAATGGTCTGTAGGTGGTCTACCCTACACAAGAGATTAATTTGATCTTCTATGACATGACAAGAAAAGGCAATGGCAATCTTAAAGCCTGCATCTACTCTGCTTTTAACATTGTGAGGTTACTTAGAGCCGAGGAGAACATCATCCCATGCCAGGTAATACAGGGATCTACGGAACACCCAAATATCTTTTCAAGGAAACAAGCATGGAGAATGCCTATGACACCTGTAGGGCTCTAAATCCAAGTTAAACAGCTCCACATGAGAATCAAGCTATAGGTAATATTATTGCGATTAATATTATTTACAATGGCAACAACAATAACTTACTAAGGGAATGGTTGTGGCTGCTCTCAGTTGTATTACGAAGCACACAAAATTATTTATTCTGGAATCATAATGGGAGACAGTATATCCTACATTCCAGTGCTTCGTAAGGAGGAAATTCCACATTTCACTACAGTCTGCTCTAAGTTTTTTTGGCATCTCTTGAACCAATGTATTTCCAGTGGATGTTTCCAGCATGCAGCAGCTCAGACATTTTCTTTCAACAGTAAAGGAACACTGGGGTACCGCTGCCTGTCGATCCCAAGTGTTATCCCAATACAATTCACTTTATAAAGTGAGAGATGCCTCTGAAATGAAAGGCCAGTGTGTTTTTGATTGCTCTAAGTTTTTGCACATGAATTTTTCTTTGAATTCAGCTTGTGACTACAACCCATTGTATAACTCTCCCAATAAATGTATATTAACAAAAAATTTCCAGTACCAATGGATTTGCAGCCCAGAATGGGATGCACCACTTAGATATAGTGAAGAACCAGTGACCACTGTGTTAAGCAATGGTCTTTATATATAGCACTTGACCTCTTCTGAGATTTCTTCAGGAATTATGGTGAGGAAATATTTAAATATTTAGGGGGAAAGACAGTATCTTTCATAATTTTTACAGAGGCAGGAGGCTGGCAAAGTGGTGAAGATTTAGTGCCACAAACTCAAGATAGAAAACGAAGTCCTTTTCCAGATTTGAACTGAGAGTTGTCCAAAACCACTCCAACAGCAAATGTACTCCTGATCATTCAGCTTCTATATTTTAGCCAGCTATATTCAGAAACTCTTAACAAACATCCTGGTGGACCATTTTGTCTGTTTTCATAGATCGTTGACTTTTTTTAACTTCAGTAGCATTGCATTGTTTACACTTTAAAATGCCTACCAGAGTTAAAAGCTTGTGTGATGGAATATGTGCTGTACTTAGTAAGTTCCAGGACAAACAGTGGCACCTATAGTTGAAGGGCATAACCAGATTTAAAAATAATATTGGCTAATTCAAGATATGGGCAAGAAAAACAAAGAAAAGAACAGAAGATGCAATTCACTAGGGGCAAGTGGAAGGTACTGCATATAAGCAGAAATAATCGGTTACACTGGCACATGATGGGGAACAGCTGCTTAAATAGCAGTTCTGCAAGAAATGATCTGGGGCTACTGAAACTGAGCCAACAATGTCATGTTGTTGCAGAGAAAACAAACATTGTGGTGCATAAGCAGAAAGGTATTCTTGCAGAATAATCTTTTCCACTCAGTTTGATACTGGTAAGGTCGTAGCTGAGTACAGCAAGGGACAGAGACTCTCTGGGGGATGGGTACAGGGGACACTCCCTTTGTGGGGCTATGCAGCCCCATCCCAGGTCATCAGGCACTTCTGTGGGTACAGAGATGTGCTGAGGCTGAGACATCAGCCTGTGGACCTGAGGACTGGCATCTTATGGCCTTGCTGGAGAAGGGACTGATGTCCTTGAGATGGACTGGGATAGGGTCCTGGGCCATGGGCAGAGGTTAGAGAGGCCCTGGGAGAGTGCATCAGAGCCAGTAAAGAACTGATGATGGCTTTGGGGGATCAGAACCTGTTTTGGGACACGCATATCAGGAAATAGTGGATCTTCCAGAAACAGTTATGAGAGACACTGGTCTGAGATGCAGGGAATGTAACCAGCAGGAAGGTTTGAAAGAAACATTTGTTTGGTTGTGTTAAGGTGCTGCCTTCAAAGGTCATCTCCTAAAAAAATATTAAAGAACAGTATAATAAGAATAGTAAAGAAGCAAAGCAACACAAAGCAAGTATTAATGTTTTATAACTGTAGAGGATATTGCTATTTACCTGACTGATGCATGTTTCACTAAAGAAAGCAAGCATTCAAACTGCATTAGTGATTTTCTAAAGTGTGGTGGATGTTATTTAGATGTGATGACACTTGTCATCACCATATGTAAAGTTTATTTATAATGTATTCTTGACTCATTTTCACATTTGCATTTCAAAACTTCATTTATTCTGTGTTAATTTAAATTGTACACATAGCACGTGGGGGGGACAAGCTAATTTCCTTTTAAAGAAACATCAGCTTCTAGCAGCTCAATTTTAACAATTTCTGCAGAACAGGGAGGAATTATTTTTTTATCCTTGATGGGCTCTCAACAGTTGAAATGTAGCTATTCATCTTTCTTTATTTCAACAGCTCAGAGTCATAGGTGCTGTATATTTGCTCTCATAATGCTCTGTATTTTTGCAGACCTCAGTATTTTGTATGAAGTGAACATACAAGGCCACATTCTCATCTCATTGAGACTCTCTTGACTCAGCAAAGAGAAGCTGGCAGAAGTTCAACCACTTCTCTCCAGTTCTGCTTGGCAAAAGGCCAGGCCCAACGTAGTCACCCATCCTTGCATGGAAGGAGTCTAATACCCAGAAGGCAGGATTCAGCCTGTAGGGTGCAGTGTGTGTCTCATTGTAGTTTGTTTCTTGCTGTATCTTAGAGCAGAAAGAATGACCATTGAGCCAGACTCTTTCCACTGCCTCTCATTTGCTGTAGTGGCTCCTCAGGAATGGCAGAACAAAGGCTGCTCAATGGCAGTGCTGAATGCTTTTGCTCTTGTGAACTTACTTGTTCCCAAGTGAGCTCCACTGACACCTATTCTGGTCTTTTCAGTAAAGAAAAGCTTGCTGTACTCTCACGGGAAGCACAGAGTCAATATATTCCACCTTACCAGCTTGTCTCCCAATTTATTTTTCTACAGCCATAGGGTATAACTGCTATGCTGAACTCCAGGTGCCTGAAACTACTAAATCCTGACAGTGATATCCTTGAATGATTAATGCCATTACTGCCACTCTGTGATCTGAAACCCATCTGCTTGGACACTGTGGAATGGGTCTCTCCCATTATGGGCAGTGCCCATAACCAATGAAAAGGACAGAAGGGCTTTTACTGCCTCTTTGCAAAGTAAGAGGTAAAGTCAATTTTCCCTCATATTCTAAAGTGTGACATCAGGGAATGCTTGTGACTTGTGCATCCGTGTTTCAGGCTGGCTCCTCGCTGCACACTGGCTGAGAACACTCAGGGAATGACCCACTGGGGTAAATCTTAATCTAGAAGAGAACTGCTATTTTACCTCCTGCTTTTTGATTTGGAATGGCATTTCCTGCAGAAGTGTACTAAGGAGGTGCATTCACATTAACTTCTCATTCACCCCAAGATCATGTAGTAGGTGTTACCTTCTTTTCATGTCTTTTTCAGTAGTTGATGGTGTGGTGAGGCCAAAGCACACATGGAAATTCTCACTCCAAGGAACTCCTGAGTCATGCACCGTTTCTTGTTTGATTCCAGAAAAGGAAAGAAAGAGAATGGCAGTGATAACACCTAAAAAGATGGACACACTGCCAGATTGGGAACATCTTTGTCCCTTGGGAGAAGCCAGTGCTAAGAGCTTCACAAGAGAAGGAAGTCAGCCATATGTACTTGGGCAACACTACAAGTAAAGAAAAAAGCCCAGAGGAAAAACTCCAGAGTCAACTGTCCTTTTTCTAAGAGAGGAATTTGAGGAAGGTGTAGTTCAAACCACTGATAGAGGTAGATCATAAGTGAGGAAATATCAGAGAAGTATGACAAGTATTACCGAAGACAGAAACTGGAGATAACACAAAAGAACAGTGCCAGTCATGTCTGACCAAAGATTATTTTTCCCATAAAACTCTACCAAGAAAAGGTTTATTGACATTTGTCCAAAGGAGAAATCATTTCAAAGACATTACTAGTAGGGATCTAGTGGCTCAGTTACTCCTCTGAAATATGGGAAATTACATCATTCTACCTGATGCAGAGTGGAATTTGAAGCTACGTCTTCAGATGTGCTGTGGGCCCCTCATCACACAGGTGCTGGAAAAATCTTTGTCTGACCCACGAAGTGTGGAACCGTTTATACAAACCAGTTATACAAATATCTGCTCCAAGAAGAGCATGAAACAGACCTACGCAGAGCAATCCACTCATTCCAAAATATGGGTGGCTATGTCACACTGAAGTAGTGAGTACCAGGAGCTGCAGGTGAATACCTCTGTGTCATTCACTCTGGCCCTTAGAATGCAGGCTTCATTCACCCAGGCTCTTGATTCACATCATACAGATAGTAAGGACTACCAAGATGATTTTGATAATGTCTTTTTGGAAACCACTTCCCTCTCTGAGTCCTTTGGATGTAGGAAAAACTGCTGTGCCCCCTCACAAATTTTTCATTTATATTAGAGAAGCTCCCTCAGAAAAACAGAATGACCTTTATGTTTTTTTCCCCCCTAAAATACAGTGCAGCCAGAGGAATGCTGGATGGGCTGGAGACAGAAGAATTTATAATGGTTCGTGCCATTAAGCTTGGTAAAAACAACAGGGATTATATACGCCTGCAGTGTCTTTCCTAAAATATAGCTTTGACATCAGAGGTGTTTGCTGTCCCCACAACAATTGGGAAGGCTTGAGCTGTACTGTATTAGGCCTTTGATTTCACTGCAATGACAAGGGTGAAATAAATGCATAATTCTAATGCAGAGTAATAATAGCTTTAGTTGGATGAGCAGTAAACATGTAGAATGATCCAGTAGGTGGATTCAGCAGAGCTGTGGAATCCTAAAAACACCAGAGGCAGATTTTCAAGTCAGCAGATTAGAAAAAAGAAAATACAATTATCTATGCCACAGTTACATTCTCCCATTTATTTGAGGAGGGCTGGTTCTTAGGATCTGGACTGCCAAGGCAGAGGAAACACTCAAGAGGCCCTTTGGCTAAAGGACACCTGAACCTACATAGTTCCTCCATGGCTGGATGAGTTGCAGGTAAAAGCTACACTGTTAAGTGGGCTGTGAGGATTAACTGAATGTCCAGGGAGAATGGAGTGAATTTCTTACATTTCTGCCTCATACTTTTAAGGCAGAAAAGGGTGATGTTTCTCTATTCAGAGAAATGAGACTGCCAACAGGGAAAGAGACCCCTCTGCATTAAGAGGAGCAATTAGAGAAGGTTGTTGGCTCTCACAGAGGCCAGGAGCACAGAAGATGGGAGGAAGAGTTTGGGTGAAGAAGCGCTGCACAAAGAAGGCAGGAGCAAAAGGATATTCTTGTTTGAATGCTTCATGACATATAGCTAGGATAAATTTGTTCTCAGGAATGATTTTTTGCTTTTCTCTCTCCTGGGGTTTGTCAGAGCTGCTTGGAGCTGTGTTGGAGAATGGGCTCTTTGGTCAGAAATATCCTGTACTTGACTGTCTCTTTCCAGGTGTCTTGCTGATGGCAGCTTACGTGTAGTGACATGCTGGCATGTCACCCACCATGATGGAAACATCATCAGGGACTCCCTATGCACAGCTTCCAACTTGCTTTGCAAGGCTGCAATTTAAGGAATTGAACTCTATGATGCTTGTATGTTCCTTCCAAATCAGGATATTCTATGATTCTCTTACCTCTGCCATCTACCCCAATTAGGCTGTCTAGTAGGCAGAGGAACCCAGACAAAACAACGACCAGTTCAGCTACCACACAAAGTTCATTACTGCATAGAATTAAGGATACCATGATTAAGGTTATCATGAATTTTAAGTGGCAGAAACACTAGCTCAGCCCAAACTATCCAAATATTTCCCTTCAGCTGCTTATTGAAAGTTTTTCTTCTTTACTCAGTAATGATGTGCAGCCTGAGCTCACGGGGATAAGCCCTATTATCAGTCTCCTTGCCTACACTGGGAAACACAGTCCTACAAGCACATTTAAGGCTGAACCTCAGCCTGGCAGAGAGGTGGGATGAACATGGCTCCAAGCTTATACCACTTTGGCATCAGGTCTTGCAGTGCCTTTAACTGGTCTGTTTTGACTGAGATCTAGAAACTTTTCTGACTCAGCCACAATGAAAAATCATCCATGTTCTTTATTTCCTCTCTTTGAATGAGTTTCTGTTTCCAGTTGCCAAATACAAACCCAATCCCACACACATCCTCCTGAAGACAATGAAACTTAGCAGATATTGTTCTACATGCCAGATTTTTAAGTCAGAGATAAGACTGAAGGGAAAGTTTTGCTACTGAGTAACCTTCTTCTTCTCTCTGCTTATACATAATTGACTACTTGTTCCATTTTGCCCGTTTTTGAATGACTAAAATGAAGCACTGCCTACATGGGCATGTTTCTCTCTAGGTAACAGACATTACCATGAGTCTATTTCTTAGAGGCCGATCTAGAGGTATTTTTGCTCTGTGTCAGTCTATATCTTCTGCTTCTCTTCTGCCATGTAAAATAAGTCTTATTCTATCTCCAGAACAAAATAACACATATTCCAGCAGCTGTGTATGTCAATAACAGCTTAACTTTCCATTTCTCCTCCTGCCAGGTAGTCTTCTAAAGCCTTTCCCTTTTTTCCATACTGGAATATTTAAGTTAACCTTGACATGCTGTTGTGTTATGAAAAGATTTTTCTCCTCTCATGTCATGCAAAGAGCAGAACAGGACATCAGCACTGAGTAGTTGTAAAGATATGCTAGCTCACAGGTACTAAATCACTTTTTTTCCTTCAGTTATGCTGTTCCTGGCTTTCTGTAGTCTCAGACAGAATGAGTATTTTTTTTTGAAGGTCCTGGGAGTCATCCTTATGCAGATAGCACCATCTCTAATAGGACAGAACCCCACCGGGTCTTGACAAGATAGACAGATTGGGGGGGCTGATAAACAGGGTTTGCTTGCAGTCCAAGACTTGGCAAATGATGAAACAGAACCCAAGTCCCTGCAAGGGTTTCAGTCATGAGCAGAAGATGATGGAGTGAGAGATGGGACTGGAGATTGAGCAGAAAAAGATTGGGCCAAAACAAGATTGGGCCCGTAAATTCATCCAGTAGAGACCCCTAAATCCAGGACTAGGGACAAGTTCAGCATACATCTGAGGGGTTGGATCCATTCAGGATAGAAGTTACCTACACTGTAGAGTAGAGTCTGGTGGTCCTACGACAGACCACGAGCAGGGGCTGAAGCTCCAGGTCTGAGATAAAAACCTGGGCCCATGGGCAGAGACATGAGTGGAGTCTCCAATTGATGCTGGTCAGTGAGATTTATACCTAATAGTGCTCCCAGGGCTCCAACACTCAGCCACTCAGGGTGACAACTGATTGAGGGTTATGGCACCCAAACCTTCTTATCCATGCTCACATGTGATAGCTGAGCTCCATTAGACCTCTTAAGCATCAAAAACTTAAAAAATCTACCTGAACGCAGGCCATGGGTTTTTGACCACACACAGACATATCTGAGACATCCACCTGAAGCTGGCTGGAGACCATGGGCACATCCCTGAAGTACTGGAGGCCAAGTGGGAGTCCCTAGGACAACTCAGCTGGCCCCAGGCATCCCTGTCAGACAGTCATGTTGTCAATGGCTATCGCAGAGGTAGGGAGCTGGACAGTTCATAGCATCCAACTCAGCGGCATACTGCCACTAAGTTAATTTTAGATACCATGGAGAACCTGTCTGAAAAACTCAACATGGAGATGACAACTTTCCAGGATGATATGATAATATTATCTTTTTTTTGTTTGTCATGCTCAGCTCTGGAAGACTCTATCTCATAATGATTTTTTCAGGTAAGTCATGTTCTTCCTTTTACCTCTTCTTTCACTGCATGGAAGAACAAACCTCTGAAATCAGGGAAGGACAGTGATTTTATAGGAACATGGGCAGTAGGTGGGAAAGAAAACTGTTTATCCTGAAAAATCTTTGATCCAATCTTCTTCATTCCTTGTCAGTTATGTGCTCCAGCCTCATTCTTGTTTCCGTGCTATAGCCCTAATCCTCATTTTCAGAAACAGCTGTATTACATTGGCAGTACCTTCTTGACTATGGAAACCAGGATGCTGACAGATAAACTTGTCCAGAAAGGAGAGCAGTGCACTTAAACTATAATCATCATGAGTCACTACAGCAGCTCTTTAGAACCAAGGGAAGTGTTTTGATTTGTGCTCCATTTTCAGTAAAAAGCCAGAACGTTCTGCAGAAATCAGACACCATAAAAAAATAATTACCTCAGTAGCCCAAATTTGCTTCTACCAAGTGGTTTTGATGCAAATTTCTCATCTAGCACTAGGAATAATCTTGTTTAAGATATGATATTTTGAAAATTTTAACAGCAGGAAAGGTAAAATGGAATAATAATCCAGTCTAATCCGCGGTAGTACAATTATGCCAAAGTTAAACACGTAAAAAAAATTGCAAAGCTGTCAATTGGTCTTCCCTCGGTGAAAGTTTTTGTAGACCACGACAAGTTTTGGGTTCTCTTTGGTAAAGCTCATTTGAGACAGAGGGAAAAAGAACAGTCTTCTTAAGAACTGTAAAGTACGCCATAAGATGTTTTAAAGAGGAGACAACTGTGTTAGTGTCCTGGGTTGCAGAGTATTCTATTACCATCCTCATGAGCTGTTGAAATCAGCTGGGGCAGTGTTTCCTTGCCTCCTCCCCCCAGACTGTCTTTCTGTTAATGGCCCATCATTGTCCTGCCGCCTGACTCAGAGATAATTCCCTCTGGACTATATTCTGTTAATGAGCCTCATCAACACTTGGCCTCATGACTCATTACCCCATTGTGAGATGCTCCACCCAGAGGGAGGAACCAAGCATCCCATCGTGGATATAATCTGAGATGCTGAACACCAGAGACAACCCTTTCCAGATTTCCAGAGGACAGGAGCTACACAGCCACCGCTGGACCTGAGGAAGAACAGGCCCTTTTCCTACAGGATCACTGCTTCAGAGGACTGCAGCCACCATTCTACCAGACTGCTACCACCACCCTGACTAACAGGGTGTCCGGTTGTATCTTGACTCTGTTAGTTTGAACCAGTGTTTTCTTTGAGTTTTTTCCTTTTCTTTAATTTCTCCATTAAATTGTTATTCTGACTTGGTGCCTCCCACTGGTTTGTTTTCAAAATAGTACAATTAGTGTAGCCTCTAATTTTAAAATCTCTTCTTGATAAACCTTGAAAGATGACCATGAATAAAAAAGAAAAAAGTTGTCTGCAATAATATATAGAAAGCACATAATATAAGTGGAACAAGACTGGAAAATGTCAAAAAAAAGCAGTTTTAAACAATTTAGAGCACTGGAGAAGGGGTAAAAATTGATCACAGACTGTGGGACTTGCTTTTGATGAAGCTCTTCCCCCATCTCATCATGTTTGATGCCACATGCTCAGTACACATAGGTTCATACAAGCAAACTGCATTTGCACTGGACAATGGTAGTGGGTTGACCTGGTGGGATGCCAGGCACACACCAAAGCCTTTCTCTCATTCCCCTTCAGCTGGGCAGGAGACAAAATATAACAAAGGGTTCATGAATTCAGATAAGGACCAGGAGAGATCACTCATCAAATACTGTCATGTGCAAAACAGACTTGAAATTAGAGATATTAATTGAACTTATTGCTAAGAAAATCAGAGCAGGATAATGAGAAGTAAAATAAAACTTTCAAAATACCTTTCTCTCATCCCTCCCTCCTTCCCCAGCAGTGCAAGGAGACAGGGAATGGGGGTTGTGGTCCATTTATCACACGTTGTTTCTCCCCTGAGAGAGAGGAGCTGTTCCCCTGCTGCACTGTGGGATCCCTCCCACAGGAGACAGTTCTCCATGAACTTCTCCCGCATGGCTTCATCTCATGAGCAACATCTCCCTGTGACCTGCTGCAACATGAGTCCATCCCACAGGCAAGAGTCCCCCTCAAACTCCTGCAGTGTGGGTCACTCTGGCACAGGGTGCCATCCTTCTGGGATGGTGTCCTTCTGGGACAGGCTGCCCCAGCCTGTGTTCCTCTCTCCAGGAGCCTGCTGTGGGGTTACAGTTTCCTCTCAGGCATCCACCTGCTATGGTGTGGGTCTCCTCCATGGACTGTAGGTGGACTTCTGCATCCCTGTGGATCTCCATGGTCTGCAGGGGCACAGCTGCCTCACCATGGGCTGCACCAGGGGCTACGGAGGAATCCCAGCTCTGGCACCTGAAGCATCTCCTGCGCCTCCTTCCTCAGTGACCTTGGTGTCTGCAGGGCTCTTCCTCTCACATGATCTAACCCCACTCTGGCCAAAATTACAACTGCGCAGTAACTTTTTGTTTATCTTTCTTCTTCAGTGTTATCACAGAGGTGTTACCACCCTTTCTGTTTGTCCCAGCCTTGACCAACAGCACATCCATCTTTGAAGCTGCCAGGGATTGGCTTTGCTAAACATGGAGGAAGCTTCTGGAAGCTTCTCACAGAAGCCACCCCTGTGATCCCCCGCTACCAAAGTTTGGCCACGCAAACCCCATACAACAATCTGTAAGCTGTACACTGGCATAGTCAACAAGGTTTCACCCAAATGTCTGCAAAAGGACAGGGAAAACCCTTTGCAACTTCTGCATTGAACACCTAATAAGATATAGAAGCAGCTGCAGTCCAGATTTTAGATCATTAGTTTTAATGGTCTGTTCAGTTAAGATCCTGAAGGATAAAAATAAGTCTAGAAGAGCCTCAGATACTTACCTAAGAAGTGCAAGGCACAGCAAACCAATTGGACTGAAACAGGTGCATGGCAGGACAGAGCTGCTTTGATGTGAGATAATCCCTTGCCATCACAGATCACCTCCTAACATTCACAGCTGTCCCTCCAAACTGCTTGCACCAGATCTGGCTGCTTGGTTCCTCCTGTACAGCCAATATCTGCAGCAAAGCACGAAACCTGGGAACTGTTAGGATGGAAATGAGCTAATTTGGGAGTGGGGAGCTAGTGCTTTTTTATTATTTCTTCTGCCTTCACTCTTATCTATTTGTGGCAGAATTGGTGGATTTTTTCACCCATTCTTCTTAGAAAAGGACAGTAAAGCTTATTAGGTTTGTACATGTCAGTTTCTCCTTTTTCAGGATTTCTATTCTTAACCTCTTCAATTGTAGAATGACAAAATTGTCAGGCTCCTACTCACCTTTTACCAGTCAGAAGCACATGTCAGGTTGTTTTGTATCATTAGTGTCTTAAAGTAGTCTGGAAGTTGGAAACATTGCAATAGAAGTTGTGACTTTTCTCTCAGAGGAGCTTAAAGGAAATGCTAATGTGTTTGAACCAGATTTAATTCCTCCCAGTTGCACTGCTACCTGAGGCTGTAAAAGCCAGTGAACAGATAAATCACAGAATTATACACTATCCTGAGCTGGAAGGACCCACAAAGATCACTGAGTCCAGTTCCTGGCCCTGCACAGGACATCCCAAGAATCACACCATGTGTGTACCTGAGAGCATTGTCCAAATGCTTCTTGAACTCTGTCAGGGTTGGTGCTGTGACCCCTTCCCTGGAGAGGCTGTCCCAGGACCATCTGGCTGAAAACCCTTTATCTAGTATCCAACCTAAACCTCCCCTGACACAGCTTCAGGCCATTTTCTTGGGTCCTGTGACTGGTCACTACAGAAAATAGATCGGTGCCTGCCCCTCCTCTTCCCCTCACAAGGAAGTTGTTACTGCAGTGAGGTTTCCCCTCACTTTGTTCTCCAGACTGAACAATCTAAGTGATCTCAGCTGCAACTCCTATGGCTTCCCCTCCAGACCCTTCACCACCTTTGCAGCCCTTCTTTGAATGTGCTCTAATAGCTTTATATCTTTCTTGTATTGTGAGTTAGGCTTGTCCCTGAGAAAATTTCCTCCTGCCTCCATAGGGGGAATGAACCTGCCTCTTTGCAATCCTTCAGATGACTTCTAGCTGTTTTGAAGACAAAAACTCTTCCATATGGCATTCTAATTGCACAATAAAAATGATCTAATTGGAAATAATTACTTTGTTTTCAAAGTATCATAATTATTTCAGTCCAGAGCCAGCTTTTGGAAAAGTGCTTTGTAAAAGAGTTCACAGATGATGGAGCTGTCTGGTTGATTTTTAACTATTGTCTATATCCTTCAATTTACCTACTTGGTATTGTTTATATAGCTACAAAGAACAAAGACAAAGGGTTGTCGGTAAAAGCAGTCAGAAATGAAATGAGGGCAGATAAAAAATATCTTCAAAGAAAATATCAGAAGGCCTTGAAAGAACAAAGAAGGCTTGAGGGAAGTGCCTATTTATCTGTCTGCAGCCAAGTACACAGACATGTTGGGTTTTTTTACAATTTGTGGGTCTAAGATCAAAAACTAAAAGAACACTTACAAACCATTTCTATGGACAGTTTGGGGGAGAGCTGGAGCTGGCATGGGGGAATAAGTGAGGCAGCAAAAGAGCTATTTACGGGAGATATTTCAGGAGTGAACCCAAGAGAAGCAAAGGAGGATGAGGAAGCTTGAGGCAATGAACCTGGCTCTTTGAGTCAACCAGGAGCATCTAAAACTTATGAGGAGATTGTGAACTTTAGTTAGACTTGATGATGCTTTGCTCTTGGGCTAACTCTCTCCTCTGACAGCTATTTGAGTAAATAAGCAATCCTTCATTTTGACAAAGCTCCCTTTCCTCAGCAGCTGGTCAAAAGCTTCCCAGAGGAGTCTCTTGGAGGTGGAAATGTGGCTGAGAGAGCCAGACCAAGTTACAAAGCAGCTGGACCTTGACAGAAATGAGAAAAAGAGTGCTGGTTGCCTGACAGAAGTGTTTAAAAGGGACTTAAGGGGTGTCATACAGTGTATGGTTTTTATGATGATGGAGGTTTTATTTTGGGATAGCTTTGATGTAAGAGCTATTCCAAAAATATGCCTTTCAGAGCCAGACATAAGATAGTCTAAAGTAAGCAATTCTGTTTCTGAAATGCATACTCACACAGCCTTTGAGATTACATTAATGATCCAGGTGTGACTCCACATTAGCAGCTGTACTGATGTGACTTTCACCTGTAGATCAGTTTGTGGTGATGTCTCTACATTTCTGCTGTCATTCAGTACATCCAAGCTATGCTTTAATATCCCTTCAGAGGCATGATCTCATGGATTCAATTATCCTGGTGCGATGCGAATTGCTCAGGTCCTTCTGCTGTTAATTAATTGGTCATACCACATTAAAATAGTCTCCCTAAAGTCCTCTGCATTACAGATTAATGTGAACTTCTCCCCAGACCTAGCAGTTTGAAGTGTCTCACCAGCAATCTAAATGACACTGACGTGCTGGGTTGATAGTTATTCTCTGTATTGCAGGAGGGAAAGATTTCAATAACATTTCATCTGTGTTTGGATGTCTGTTGGAAATGCTCTCCCTGAAATACCAAATGAAATCCATGTGCCATAAAGAGACTAAGTAAAAAAGTGAAGATCATTTGGCTATGTTTGAAGAGCTCATGTGAGCCTACAGTATTAGAGAGATGATGAGAAACAAAGAAACTATTTTTTTTTATAAACATGGATGATGAGATTCTGGGAAGACACTTGTAGGGAACCTCTAAGTTCTTGACCTCACTGAGCAACTGACCATATTGTTTTTAATAATCTTCAAATGTAAACCCGGGGAAGTTTATTCACAAACATCGTTGCAATTTCCTTGGGCAACTAATCATTGCTATTGTCATTGTGCTCAGCTGCAGCTGCCTGCAGCTAAAAATGGAATGCTGAATATTTTTTTTTTCCCCTGTAGTTTGTTTTGGTAATTAAGATTCTGATAATTGGAGCATTATTTTGAGAGTGAGGAGTATTAAATCTTTGCAAAGCTCACCTTGTGATCAAGCTTTGCATCTGAAAAAATTGGCTCAGAGCCTACTGAGAGGCAGGATTATTCCCTGAATCCTCTACGGCTCTCATTCTTGTTTTGACATTTCACTGAGGATCCCAGAGTGCTAATACAAACGGCTGTTTCCATTATCAAGCAGTGCTTCAAGCCTTTTCTCTGCACTCCATTTGTCTAATTTCTCTAATCAGCCCCTTCTCATGAACCCCACTTGTCTTCCTGATCATTAGAAACTCCGTGTTCTTCAGTTAGGATATAAGGAACATAAGAACATAAAAAACCAAAAATCACCATGAGTGTAGTTAAACACTGGAAGAAGTGCTCACAGAGATGGTGGAAGCTCCAGCCTTGGGAATGTTCAGACCTTGACTGAATGCTAAATCAGTCTCTGAGCTGCCTCACCCAAATTGGAAGCTAGCCTTGACTTGAGCAGAAGAGTGGCACTAGATATTTCCAGTAGTCCTTTCTGAGCTAAGGTTTTCTATGATTATGTTCATATCCTAGGGTATTTTTTCCATTTAGTGCTGAAACGCAGAAAAGGTCATTCATTCATTTAATTGGAACCCCTGTAGAGTTTCGGCTATGGAAGCTAGGAAGTTCTGAACTGAATTCAAGAAGAAATACAGGCCTCAAACAGCTTTGTACATTTAGATGTTGTCTCTTGAAACCTACATCTCTGTACATATATACAACATTTTTCTAAAGCAAGTGGAAAATATTGTCAAACCAGATGGGGACACGTCTTAAATCCATATCTCCAAGAAGTGTAGGCAGCTCCTGAGCGTGGACTGAGCTGGTGCTGTGTCAACACACCAAAATTTCAACTGCAGGTGTCTGGGAAAGGAAAAGAATTTTCATTTCCTCGGGAGACACGAAAGGCCAGTGCTGCGTGAGGTTTTGCACACATGCCCTCGCAGCAACAGTGAGACACTCAGTTGAATCAGACAGAACTGACAGATTAAAAAAAGGATGTTTCTGTCTAAAAGTGCATGTTCCCAGGCACAGAAGCTGTTATATTCCCTAGAATCTTTGGAAATGCCTAAGCATGTTTTACAAGACAGTAAAATAATGATGGAATTTAAGGTTATGAAGTCCCTAAGCCCATGGAACGAAGCCTGAAGGTTCCTGAACTCTACAGACACCTTTCCAAGCAGCAAAAGCCACAACCCAACTGGGACCCTCAGAAGAGGAGGTTTCTTCAATTTTGTTTCCTGGTAAACTGACTGTGGTGCCCATCATGTTCCTCTTTGGCTCCCCTTATATACAAGGTGAATTGTTAGAGAGTTTGGCACAGAACCAGGGAGGCTCAGATTGCATTTTCTCCTCCACCTTAAAGGTTTTGAAGTTAATTGCCAGTCAGTCATGAATTCTTTCCATCCTTCCAAAGAGGGACCTCTGGTCCTAGAAAAAAATAAACAAATGACATAATTTTGGTGGTGTGGTTACAGCACAGAACTGGGGACAGGAAAAAAATTGGTTCTGTTCCTAATTCTCAAAAACTGCTTTAATGTTATATAACGTTTCTGTAGTAGCAATTGCTAGGCAAAATACAGGGAACTCTTACTACAGTAGTAAGAATACTATGTAATTCAGAATGTAAATCAAACACGTGATTATATTTTGCTTGGTTCGTAGGCTGCTTGAAAGACATAAATTAAAAGCTATGTGAAGCCTAAAGATGAGACATTAAGATTCAGTTTCAGTTCTTTCCAAGATTTTTATTAAAAAATTACTTGGCATAAATGAAGATCAGACAAATTAATTTACATAAGGAATGAGGTCCGCCTGGAATGCTCTGATATTTGCGCTGCTGCTGAGATAGTTCTTTACAAAAAAAACCAAAAAATAAATACTTACAGAAAAAAGTTGTATCTTTTTATTATTTCAGCTGATACTCTTGAAAAAATAAACAAGTTCTAAGAAAACCAAAACCTTCTGCAGAACTGTAGACAGTTATGGCTACAAGAACATTATTCAAAATAAAATGATAACAATGAATTTTTAATTGTAATTGCCTGAAAAGGTCAACTGATAATTGTTGGGGGAAAAATAAATGAAAGAACTACAAAGTGGCTGCATTTGTCAATATCAAAAAAGGAATTTCAATTTTTTTTTTTTTTTTTTTTTAACTATCAGAGAAACTTGTATTGTTTCAGAAATTAGAGACTTTCTATGTTTGTTTGTTTTTAAGTGATGGTGCTGGTGAACATTACTGAATAATCTTGAAAGAAAGCACAAACAAATCCAGCAATCTGTGTATGAGATAGAGATCCTGAAGGCAATGTGGGGCAAGAGATGGGATTAGCAGAGCAGGAAGCTGCTAACTTTCATCCTTATTTTACATGGGGTAATTGGGCAAGGTAACGCCATTATTTTCAAAAACAACCTGTAATTTTGGATGCATGTGTTTCAAGTTATTCTTAATTAACATACAATTTTCAGAGTTAAAGATCTACCTGATGTGAGGGTTTGAATGGTCTTGGAATTTGATCTTCCATTTCTAAACTGTAGACCACCCACATTGTGGCATAAGATATAAGTAAAAAAACAGTTTTCAATGTTTGACCCATGATTTTTCGTAGAGTTCTTAAACATCCCAAATGTTCACAGCTGTATTTCCACTGAGCTCGTTAACAGTACTCATTTTGACTTACATTCATAGATTGACTTTCATGTGGCATGGACGTGTGGTAGAATTTCAGTTGTATCTTTATAGTAATTCAGAAAAAATCTTTCTATATCTGTGTTCAGTGGTGCTGGATTGGTAATTCTATTCCCTGAAGAACAGTCCAGGGCATTCTTTATTATTTTCCTTTTTAATTTAGACATTGTATTAAGCATCAAGATCTGTTTTCTAGTGCAGACTTCCATTTGATTAAAATCAAAAAATTCTGTAAGTCAGGTTTGTCTGTTTGAGAGCTATTTCCTATGGCCATGCAAGCAGGTCTGTCAAACTGTGACCCTTCCTCTTCCCTGACATGTTTACTTTGGCAAGGTCACAAAGAGGGACATAAATTGTTTGGTTTAAATAAAAACAATCAGAACATTTAAATCACAAGCAGATCATAACCTGGTGACATGGCAATGGAAATCTCTCAAAGTGCTGCCCACATTTTTTAAATGAGATGCTGTTATTGCATTGATTTATCTGCAGTTAGATTTTAGCAAAAGAGAAGCTTGAAAATATCTGCATCTGGAATTGGTTAGGGGATGTCTGGAGGCAGCTGGGGCTGATCCAAGCTCTAGTTACATCAACTCTAGTAAAATACCTGTGTCTAAAATTGCCATTTTGTACTCTGGCTGACTGGCACAGAACAATCCATGTCCATACTGTTAACTTTGCTTGCTCTCTAAAGGATGACTGTGCACAGAGTACTGAGAGTTTCTGCCCTCTGCTAGGTCCTAGGGGAAGTTCTAGATGTCCCAGACCAAAATTATGCTGGTCTGAAGAATACAGCAGTACTTACAGTCTGGGTCTGGTAGCCATTGGTGTTCCCTCATCTTTATTCGGAAAGTAGGTATAGCCTATGAAAGTTTCTTGCTGTGTCCAACAACTTTCCTTGGCCCAGATTTATAATATCCAGTGGGAACTTAGCTGAATGATTTAATGTCAGGCAGGAGCTGAGAGAACTCCATGTTCCGTCAAGGACTCAGGTGGAATCCATCGTGTATAAGGTGGATAGACAACACTGCTTTCACAGAGATAACTGTCTCTTTCCAGAACACATGGGAGATTTAGACTGACAGCTCCCTGATGGGGGCACCTCTTGCTTATGCTGCAGTAAGCCAGGATGAATCTGGGGCTTTCTGTTTCCATTCTTTCTCAAGGGAGTGGAAATGTATGAACGCAGTGAAGTTTGAAGCTCAGGAAGTTGTGGTCCAGTATATTTTAAGGGCTCAAAAATAGTTATTCTATCAGACTCAGTTTTAAGCCATACATTTTTAGTCTAATAATAAGTCACAAACCCTGACACCATCCAGACTGAAGGCAAGATCAATGTAGTCTCATACAGACTAAGAAAATTGAGTGTTCATAAAAATTGATGATTAATAAGTGTTTGCCATCAACATTGCATGAAATACATAAAAAGAAAGACAAGAAGATTTACATTTACATGATTGTGCATGACACACACTTTCTAGCAAGTGTCCAGATTTGCATTATTATCCCCCACTTTAAGGAGGATAATGCAGTGGTTTAATGCAATTAGAAAAGCTTAGCAATTTCTCTGCATGCCATCAGAAACAGACAAGGGTTGAATACCTTCACTGGCCCATAAAGTTCAGGAATATCTTAAAGCCACAGGACACATTCATACACATAAGTTTTGTCCTGTACTTCTAATGAACAAAAAGGAGCAGGACTATAATACCACAAAGTTGAGTCAAAGTGAGCAAGAAGTCCTTGATTTTTGGTTTACTTTCCCTTGTTTCAGCAATCTTTTTGGTTCTTCTAATTTCAGTGGCCTATGAGTTTCAGGACCAAAAATAATGGGAAAAGAGACATCATCCTGTTAGTCTGACAGTAAAATATTATTAATAGCAATACCAATACAGTCACTGCTCACACTGGAGTCTACTGATTTATCTTCTAGGTGGGTAAAGAGTCACAGGGCAAGGCTAAGTGCCTTTTCCAATGAGAAAACTGTCTGGACTGCCAGAGCTCACAGTTAGCTGCAGGGAGGGAAGAAGATTAAATCTGTTCAACCCTCTACTCTGAGAGTGCCTTTGGTTTAAAGAAGAGGGTTTGTGAAAGCAGAAAGAAGTGATCCCTGACACTTTGCCTGGGAGAAAAGAAATGGAGAGCAGGAGTGGGGCAAGCACTGGCCTAACCTAGTCCTGTTTTAGTGCTCTGTAGCTTCCCTACATGATGGATCATCCTTTTCTTATATGTCTGCCTGGTCTTCAGGAATCAGGAGACTGACAGTGGGAACATACAAGACTAATTTAAGCAGCAAGATATTTTAAAACTGAAGGAAAAATAATAGCATTGAGATTTTAATTCTTCTTCTGATCTTAGAAATATACAACACTCTTCTCTGTTCAGAAGGTCCCTTTTATTACAAAAAGAAAAGCAAAACATAATCCTAGGAATTAGGGCTTCGGGAAATACAAGATATTTTGAGACTGGGAGTCAAAGACTGCAGTTGCTAATCTTGCACACATGTTGCAGATGTGTTACCTACCCTGTATGAGGAGAAAGACAAAGCCTATGAACTTGTCTCTCTCTGATTTGTGGAGGTTAAGACCCTGGTGCTTCTGCAATGAAATCTGGGCATGGAGTCTCTGTACCCATTAATCCTACTATTGAATTTAAAGTCTTCCTGGATTTTAGGCCTCAGTTTTCTGCAGTGAGCAATCAAACAGAATATCCCTCTATAAATCCCTGCTGACATGGCTCTGGATCTTTTGAACCCTCCAAACTGAGATTCTCCACTTACAGTATCCTTTTGCAATTTTCTGTGAGACTTTTGGTAAATCTCATCCTCTAACAATACGACAAGATGAAAACTCCAATCAGCAACTCTTGTTATTGTGAAATTATTGGTACAAAGACAAGATTTTATTCTTATACCACTGGCTAGAAGAGAAATTGCTGCTAGACGAAATCCAGCACTACCTGTACTTTCCAAACACATTGTGGGTAGAGAGCATTTCCATTTCATATGAATATCAAATCCAGAATTGTCCTTGTTTTATCTATTTAGAGGGTTCAGAAAAAAAAAAAAAATTTCTTCGTCTCAAAGCCTTCCTTTCTCTCTCTTCCACTCAGGATCTTCTTTGTGCAAGAACTTTTCTCATGCTTGAAAAAACTCTTCATTTTTCTGGCTAACACATTGCCTTAAACTTCCCTGACAGTTGCTTTACATCTTGGTTTTTTTATGCTATTTGCTTTCAGCACATGATTTACTGCCAGAAGGACCAGGGTTCTCAGCCATCTACTACAATAACAAAACAATACAGAAGAAAACAAAGCAAAAACAAACTCACAATTTACAAGTAACTGAACTTTCTTTCCGCTTTCATTCTATGTACTTGTCTGTTAATTTAAGAGGAGAGACCTCTGAGACAACAAGGAACCCTGTAGGGACAGCTGCTTCCACAGCCCTGACAGCCTCAGGAGGTCACTAAAGGACACATCCCAAAATATGAAGTGTCTATTGCAAAGAACTGACAAAGCATCTCGTTTCTAGGGTCCTCACTCCTCCTGGGCCTGATCCTTTACTGCTGATTGCAGTGAAATAAGGGTCCGCTTGTCTGGCATTTACCCAGATGACCACTTGGCTCACTCCAAGCACACCCCACACAAAGGACTGAGGCAGCTGGGATCTTCAGACCAAGTGTGTTTCCTTCCCTGGAGCTGCACATTGTGATAAAAAACCAACCAACCAAAAAACACTGGAAAGAATAAAAATTATTACAATACGCAAGAGATTCCATCTTTGATTCACTCATCAAGTCAACATAATAATAATAATTAAAAAGATGCCTGGATGGCTTTTTTTTATTTTCCCCTAGATAAAAGTAGGTCTATTGTGTGTTGAAATGCCACTGTCAACTGAAAAATATCAAATGTTATGAAAAAATGCTCAGACCCAGAAAGAACAACAGTTTAATTTTTGTTTTCATTGATTTTTCTAGTTAATGTTAGTTGGCAGAATTTAGGTTAAATTTGCAAATAATTAAATTATTTACACTCGGGCCTGCTAGTTGGGGGAATTTTTTTGTGGTTTTGTTTTAGGGTTTGGTTTTTTTTTTTTTTTTTGTTTGTTTTTTTTCAAATAAGATACCCAGCTAAGCCCTTTTGCCTGTCTCTGGACCTTCATCACACAGCCAAGCTGTTGATGGATGAGTTAATCTGACACAGCCCAGGAAAACTGAAAATTTGGACCTCATAGCTTCACAAATGTACTAAATGAAGCTTATTTAGATAGAGGCACCAGGTTACCTTTCAAGCAGAAGTGGAGGCTGGACAGCCACCACAGCTTTTCAGCTGTGCTGGACCCAGGTTAAGCTGGCTCCCCTCTTGCTGTTGCTAGGGGGACGAGAAACTTCTCTTTTTTAAAACCTTGTCTGCTCCATGAGTAACTTTACTCTTTCAGTAAATTACTGGCAATTCCTGGAAAGATCCTCTGGGCAGAAACGACACCTATGTGCCAGCAAAAGGCCACCTTCATCGGTCTTGCACTGTTCTACTTGAGGACAAATTCTGGTTTCAGAACATTTTGTCGTTTTAGTTCATTCTTGATTGCAGGGCATACTTACACAAGGCCAGATCTTAGTGTTTGGAGTGTTTATTCACTCTCTTGAAGGCCTAATTGCTTGTTAGTCACCTCCTAATTGATTGCTGTGGAATGGTGATTAGGAAGGCTCAGACAGAGGATAATGACTTCAGGTGGGATGTATGCTAGAAAGCTTGAATAATAGCAGGCATTCATGTAAATCACTCTCTTAATAAACAGGAGTTAGGTCAGGGCCAGCCTGGGGAAGGCATGGCGTGGTGGGGTGCAGGACCTTTCACTGATCATTTTACCATGTGAGCTGAATGACAGCTCCAGGAGCAATTGGAGCCCCAGTGACATCTGTCTGTGTGGACAACTGTTTTCAACGTCTCTTTCTAACTATTTTAAGGGTTTTTTTTAACACTGCCTGTACCACAGGCTATGTTTGTTTATGGCCCTTGTCCAAGGCAAAAAACCAAACGAATCTGACTTGTTTCCCCTGGAATTCTGTGTTGAGTTACCAAGCCAAGAGGGGCAGAAAACTGCTGCTGACACCAGTACAGGCAGAGATGTTATTTCAGGCATTGAGATAGCTCAAACTGTTTGTCTTCTGCAAACAGAGGAGCTCTAGGCAGGAGTG
This sequence comes from Corvus hawaiiensis, assembly GCF_020740725.1. NCBI lineage: Eukaryota > Metazoa > Chordata > Aves > Passeriformes > Corvidae > Corvus > Corvus hawaiiensis. The sequence goes on from NC_063238.1 coordinate 36,506,439, forward strand.
AAGGACCATGCGGACATGGCAAGCATCGATGTTCACAGAGAGCTCTGCCCTGGTGAGCTGTTCACCTTTCCTGCTGCACCTCTGTGGCTGGGCTGGGGGCAGCAGGCCGATGTCCTGAGGAGAGGGAGTCCTGTCTCCACACAGCTGTCAGCATCCCCACTCCCTGAACCTTTTGAGGGAGAAAAATCAGGAGTGGAAGGGAGAAGGTAGGCCTGGGAACAAGGGCTGGAGACAGTGCTTTGGTTTTGCCTTTTTTCTCGCTAGTAAAATCTATTGAAAGTGACAATTAAATTACTTTTCCCCACGTCAAGCCTGTTCTGCCCATGAAGGTAATTGGCAAGTGAATCTCCCCATATATATCTCAAATCATGAACCTTTCCAGTTTATTTTGTCGCCTTTCCTGCTGAGGAAGGATGATGGAGCAGCTGGGTGGGTATCCAAGGTCAACCCAACAGTCACAGCCCCTGTCTTGCAACCTGAAGCTCACTGTAATTTGACACAAGAAGCCTGTTCTCTATGAGCCCTTGTTTAGCTCTTAGACAGCTATAATAAATTCATAGTGCAGGCATTATGGTGTGTAAACATAACCATGAGATAAAAAATATTTTATTAAAATAACTGCTAAAACAGGAAAAACAAACCAAAAAAGAACCTTGACAAGTGTCTGGCCTTTCTTCAGCTCGAGTGTCTCTGTGTCAATAAGCTTGTTCTCTTTTTGTAAAATAATCTAATGCTTGAATAAAAGACAATCAAGATCTAAAAAGCCTGACTCACTGTCTGAGATCATCATCTTGCCTCCCCCTTACTCGTTGAAGACAAGTAACTATCACTGGTGAGTGACCCAGGCCACCTAAAGAATGAAGTATTATAGCAGGGATCAATTGCTTTTATGAATTATATTTTTTTCTATCACTTCAGAGGAAAGTTAGGCAAACTTAAAAAGGCTATTTAGCTTTAAGTAGGCTGAAGTTAGGTGTGATGTATCCTACCCTTAGCTCATGCCATAACCGAGAAGGATAACAAGGCAGACATTTTGGCTGGGATAGAGGGCAATACTCACACCATCTGCCTATTTTAGATGCAATGCAGGATGAGATGCTGCATGTACTGCAGATACCTACAAGGAGCACTTTCAAACCCAAGTTACCTGCCAGCAACATACAGGGATCCACAGAAATATGCCTATGGGTGTCAGCACTCCTGAAAGAAGTGACCTGCTGCAGTGCAGAGGCCTGGACACTGCAGCTGTTTGTAAAATGGGATCTTCCTGCAGGACTGTGGAGTCTTAAAGATGTCTGGAACACTTGCAAAAATTATCCATTCAGGTAAGACACTAAATCTTACAGAAGGTAAAGGGGAAACTCATTTGGATGCTTTAATAGCTCTCCCTTAACACCTCTTTATATTTAGAGGTCTAGATACCACTGTAAATCTTGTCTGATAGGCTTACAACCACACAGGGAGTTAGTTGGGTGTGATAGTGCTTCAGCAGCAGCTAAAATTAGAGTGTATCTTTATTTTCTCAGCCATTTCTGAGCTTCTGTTTGTCTATCCCTTTAAATTTGAGGAATTTAAATTTGCAAACTGCCATTTGCCTTGTCCTTGCACTGGTTTAGCTGCTAAAAGTTGATACCTCCATGGCAAATGGCAGCCTGAGCCTTGGTAGCCAGGGAGTCCAAGCAGACTGAAAGTGTGTCCATTTCCTGCATGGAGGAGAGAACGGTATATCAGTCTCCCAGGCTGAATGAGCAGATGCCCATTTACAGATGAGAAAATCCAGTATAAATGAGCACATATGCTGTGGCCAATAGCCACTGCTTTATTCCCAGCCTGTGAATGTGCCAAGCCTATCAACAGCACCATGGAGAAGTTAATTCATAGCTACAGATAGCAGATGCTGAGGCATCCTCCACTCCCTGAAGCATGTTTATTTCTCACCAAAAGTAAAGCCTGTGCTGTGCAAAACTCAAGATTCCTGAGACAGAAGGTCTCAGCAGGTATGGCTTAAGCAAAAGTTCCTGGTTCAGAGAGCACCTGGCTCCAGAGAATGCAGCATAGCTTCTTCTAAACTTTTTTTCTTTATCATAGGCATCGTTTTAACACCTGTCTGCACAGAATCAGAAGCTATTTTGGTAGAATAATGAATATAGCTTCATGATAATCTATCCAGATAAACAGCAGTTCCTTTTTCAGAGGCAGAAGAAGAGATTTGGAGTGAGAGCACAAGGGAAGACACAGTCACCTCCAGGATGAGCACATGGAGTCCATACAGCCACCATGAGAGGCACAGGAGGGAGACACACATAGTAGTAGTGACCAGTTTACCTTGGTCTCTGTTTCTGAATCTCAGGGGAGAATGGCCTTTTCATCTGGGCAAGATTGCTCTAGGTTCTTTGTGGCAGAGTGAAACTGAGACTTGCACTTCTTCCCTTCTCCACTGAGATTTGTACTTACCCATAGGTTCCTGCCTCCAGGCTCCTCCTCCACGAGGAAACTGCTGTGCTGTGGGATGCAGGTCAGTGCAGCACCAAGGATCACTGAGAGGAGCCTGTCCTCTGCCCATGCTGCCAAAAGCACATCCTGGCTGCCCTGGCTGAAGGCGTGCGGCTGTGTGTGCTGCCACCTCACCCTTGACTGCTTGTAGACACTTTCTATTTTTGGCCATGTGCTCCAGCTGTTCCCCTTCCAGCTCCATTGCACCTTTAACCCAGCACTGAGCTAAAGGATAGAAACGGATTATCAAGATTTGCTGGTCATAAAGGCTGCACTCTGATACCTGCAGTTGCTTTTAAAAAGGAATATACAAGTGCTCAGTGACACTGCCTGTGCATCTCTTTTTAACAGCAATTTTCTTAGTCCTTGTTTCTCCTCATTTTAAATAGCTTGGATTTGATATTTTTCCCTTTGGTCTTTCCCTTCTGTGTGCCAGCACTGAATTTACAGCTTCTGTTTGTGTCACCACAGACTATTACCGTAGGAAAGTGGCACCTGAACGTTGGCCTTTGCTCACATATAATTGTATCTGACCATCGTTTCATTAAATTCACCCATATTTGTTCTTAAAAAACATCAATGAATACCGATACATAACTAATTTGTAAATCATAAGAATGGCTTGGGTTGGAAGGGACCCTAAAGATCATCTAGTTCCAACCACCCCTGCTGTGGGCAGGGACATCTTTCACTAGACCTGGCTGCACAGAGCTCCTTCCAACCTGACCTTGGACACTGCCAGGGATGGGCATCCACAGCTTCTCTGGGGAACCTGTGCCAGGGCCTCACCACCCTCAAAATAAAGAATTTCTTCCCAATACCTAATTGAAACCTACTCTCTTTCAGTTGGAAGCCATTCCCCCTCATACTGTCACCACACCCTCTTGTAAATAGTCTCTGTCTTTCTTGTAGGCTCTCTCCAGGTACTGAAAGATGGCAATTAGGTCACCCTGAAGATTAATCTTCAAATTAAGCAGAACAACCCCTATTCACTCAGCCTGTCCTCATAGCAGAGGTGTTCCCTCTCTAATCATCTTGGTGGCCTCCTCTGAATTCACTCCTCATCCTCAGGTGATATCTTCCTAGGTCTGGTTACTGGTCCTGTGTGCATTTTCTCAGACCCAGAGGCATGGGTTTCATTTGTTGTACAGTATTCATTTATTTATGAATCCAAGAAGAACAGATGAGGACCATGTCCTACCCCCAGCTGGCAGAAGGCAGTTGAGTGCAGCTGAAATCAACTCAATTAATTGATAAAATAACAGCTGAGGACCAAGCTGGGTGAACCTCTGTGAATGCTTACCAGAAAAATGTTCTTTTCTCTCATATCCAAATTTCTACTTCAGTTTTATATTAAAGCAGCCAAACTTTCTGAAGCAGTGGACATGAAGTGGGAAGTTAAAATATTAACCGTTACAGTATTTTTCAGAACACTGAATGCTTCTGCACTTCATCTGGGCTTCTCCCTGACCTGAATTTGGACCTAATTCAGAACTAGTCATAAACAGATATTGTGGCTGGCTTTACTGTAAGTACTTGTATCCTCAGGGCTAGAGAGGTCTGCTACAGACTGGAAAAGTGGTGAGCCACATAAGGGGAGAAGTATTATCTGAAAATCAGGTAAAGCTGTAGTCTCTGATGTTTGACCTATGATGCAGGGAGAGGCTGGTTGTTCATTTTCCTTTGGTAAAAAAGGAAAGTAGGACTTGTAATGTCAAGGCTGATTAGGCAGCTGTGAGTAATCAAAGGAAGTGTTATTGTGTTTAAGATCCTGGGAATGTAAATATGAAAAAAAGGGTGGACAAAATCATCCTCAGCTGTAAGGAAGACAGGTTATTCATGTCGGGGCTTAGCAACGTGCTAAGATAAGTTCCAGGGGGGTTTGGCTGCTCTTCTCACTGCATCCTGGTGGGAAGGCTGGGAAGGCATGGGGTGGTCAGTGGGGCCATGTACAACAGAGGGTCTCTCCTGGCCATGACACAGGAGGAGGCTGCATAGATGGATTCACACCCACATATATACACAGACTCTTTAACCCTGTGCAGCATCAGAGCCAGATCTCCCCACAAAGGTACGCTGTGGTTCCTTGCCTGCTCTTTATTAATCCTTGGGTTTGGGGTACCAGCTTTATTTCCCTGTTACTAAAAACTGTTTTGTCTTACAGGGATTCTTTCTATTCACAAATTCAGGACTTTCTTTCACTTGAGCTCATAGCCTAGAAAATCAATTAATTGTATGAACCTCAACATTTGAATGTTTTTTTAGGAGCTGTGGTGAACTGAATCTTTTGTCAAAATCTTTTGTAAAATATTGCTACCCTTGAGCTCTGCTCTGTGTGAGAAAGAGAAGGGAGTGAAATGAAATCATATGTTCCATGTAAGCAACAACTCTTTGGTGCATTAGCAATTCAGGGATTCAGTAAGGGGTTCTAGAAACTGCAAAACTTTCTCATGAGACATTTTTCACGGTAGTTGTTGGAGCGATACCATAGAATTCTTAAGATAGGGTATAGTTTTCATTATTAACAAGGTAAAAGCAGTATGACCTCACTAATTTCTGGAGAGGTCAACAATATTTTTACATTTGAAGGAGAAAGGTGAATAAAACCCAGGAAGAAGCAAATATAAAACAGCAAAGATAAAGCTAAACATCAAAATTCCATAAATTTATTGTCTGACAACCCCCATAGAGTCAGAAAGGAAAAAATATGCGTAAGTGCTTGCTGGGCTTTTAATAGTTATTTTATAATTAACCAGTCAGATGAGACAGTTAAATTCCAAACTGAACATGCATTATTATGAAAATCAGAAAGTGGGTAAAAAAAAGAGATAAAATATAGCAATTACCCTTTATTTTTATGCCAACAAGGCTTTAAACAGAATCCTACTGGAGAGATAACTTTTCAGCAGAAAGATAAGATTTTATTGCTTCCAGGCATTTATTCTAACCCTGAGTACTCTCTTGCTCACACTGTTTTAAACCTACCCAAAATAGAGACCGGTGCAGCAGAGTGGTTCACAGCTCTGGAGTTCAACTACCTCTCTGCAGTCTTGAATTCCTCTTTCTGGAGGACACACCACAGCAGGAGCTCAGATGATCTCAGAGCAATGTGGTAGCCCTCATGAAGATTTATTTCCTAATCCTGATGCAGGAGTATCAGTCTGCACAGCTGAAGACCAGCTTGGCCTTGGTCTGCTATCAAGTGGTGGTTCATATGAGGAGAGGCATAGGGTAGAACTCAATTGCTATAATACAAAAGAAAGTTGTCATGGAAAGAGGAGGGACCCACACAAGCATTCTTGCTGCTCTGTTGAGGCTCTTCTGCAGATCAGAGGTTATCTCAGATGCCCAGATCCCAGACACTTCTGCTGTGCTATGGACGTGTATTTATAGTTCAAAGGGACTGGCATAGCAAGCACCCAACCCCAGTGCTGGTGTTGTAGATACTCTTGACTCATCTGCCTTCTGACTAGTCCAAGGGAGACATTTCATGCCTTCCTGGTCTGACAGTTTTAGATTGTTTTCTTTGTTTCTCTGTTAAAAGTGATTTTGGTAGCAGCTGTGAGCACTCAGCATTTGAGTAAATTAGACCCTGGGGTCTGCTGTTTGACTCCTTCACAGTAAAAGAGCAGCTCAGAGAACAATGACTTCTGAAGTGGTTTTGTCCAGCATCACATGAAATCTGTAGCAGAGGGAAGTGGAAAATCCAGTTTTTCGGTTCCACCTGTCATCCTACTGAGACTGCTTTTCTGTTGCAGGAAGCAAAGGAGGTTCTTGCAATAAGCCAAACAAATTATTCTCCTGTATGAGTTTGGCTCAATTCAAGGACAAGGAAGCAAAATAATTCATGATCAGGTACTTAAATGTGGTATTGTAATGCTTATATACAAATCACCATTCCCAGGGCCATATTGACTGTGATGTTTCCTTATTTCTAAGTGCTTTACTTTGTACCCTCAAGCATTCATCAGTCTGCATTAAAGTTATTTCTGTACAGGCAAGGAAGGAAGAAAGTTATTCTAGTTTAATTGCTTCTACCGTAAGGACTGATATGTATAAAGCATATCAAGGGAAAATTTATATCTGCCAGAAGTCTATAGGTAGTTCAGGGCATAGACTTTTTGAGCTTAGGACTCCAGTGCTCAACATTCATGCTCAAGCAAAATAAACATCAGCTGTGCAGAAGATTGCATTGAGATATATGAAATTATTATGTTTTCATTCTTAGTTTAGAAACATGAATTTCTAAGAGCCTTTTGGGCCTGGTTTCCAGTTTTACTTTTTCTGTCTGCTTGTCCCACCATGACTTTCCGTTAATACACAATGTTATGTACTTTTGAGAGGATTTTACGGTATAAAAATAAATCTATAAAAATGTAGAGATGCAACTCAATATAGGAAAGAGTAAAAATAGCACAGTTTCACCCTTCTATGAGGCTAAATTTCAGGAAGTGTAATAGAGATGTTTTAGCTGCACTACTTTCTATAGAAAATGCCAATAAATACTGCAACACTTCTGTGAAAGCAACTCTTCCTCCTGGCTTGAAGATAGACACAATTAAGTGATGTCTTCCTGATCTCATGGGTGTGATGCCAAAGAAGACACTGAATAGCTTTTAGAGCCAGCAGCATGCCATATGTCAGTACTTTTGGTTAGGCTGTCTCAGGTGTAACCTCTCAATGCAGGAGCACATTGCAGATTCTCAGGTCAGCATTAGCTGCATGCCCCTGCACCAGTTTCTGAATATCCTGAAAGAGGAAGAGGTAGAACACTCACAGCTCTGCTGCATTCATGGCCAGTAATAGGAATGAGAAATTAACAGGCCATAGCAGGTAAATTTACCATGCTGAACTATATACCTCCTTTGTGAGAACAACCTCCTCCCCAGGGCATCAGGGCATTTAGGTTTCTTCTTCTCATGTGGCATGTGGTCTTCATTCTTTTTCACTTGCTTCCTTTTTTTTTTTTTTTTTTTTGAGAAAGAGAAATGAGGAAAATAAATCTTTCTCAGGTGATTGTTTACAGCAACAGAAAAGAGAAATGCCATTTGCAGGTTACATAGCATAACAGAATAACTGATGTTGGAAAGGACTATATCCCATGCCCATGTCTGGTGCTACAGCCTCCTGACCTTCTTCACCTTCTGCTCAACTTGCTGCTCTTTGTCAGTGTCTGGGGAGCCCAAACGGGATTCCTTGCATTCAGTGTCATCTACCAGCTTGCAGTGAATACATTCCCTCTCCAGCTCAGCTCTTTTAGAAGAGGCAAAACCACATCAGCCTCAGCATCACACTCTGGAAACACTACTTGTGACCACAGGTTTGCATAAACCTCGTCTGTTTCACCGAGGTGATCATCCCCCTGTGAGTTCCCAGTGTTGATTCCCTATCTGACATCACTGATCATCCAAGTTCCCTTTGCAGGGAAACAAATTACACTTCCCAAAGTAAAATTTCCAAAGTCACAATCACCCTCTGGAGTGAGTCACAGCTCACTTCAGTGAGCTGATCATCTGAATCCTTCACATTTTCATTACTGCATATTCCTTAATGAAAACGTTAATAAAATCTGTGAATTCTAATAGCGGTGTACAAAAAAGATGAAATTTCCAATTTGGGAGAAAGCGGCCTCATTTTAATCCTGGTAGCAAGTATTAAAAATGGAATTACATAAGAAAGAAAGGAAAAGTAAAAAAATGTGATTATATGTACTCAACAGAGCTAGAATCCATATAATATTTCTAACTACTTTTTGTTATACTTCTGTGGTGAAGGGCACACGAGGTTGGCAGTGTACTTTGCAAACAGTTTGGCCAAAGGGCATCTGTTATTTATTTCTACCAAAATGCTACTTGCAGGGTAAGAATTTAAGTAATGGAAAACACAGCAGTAAAAAAATTGTAAATCAATGTATATAGTGACTTACTGCAGATATAAACTCTGTCTTTGGAGAGAAAACATGTATTCAGTAGACCATTGACCTATGTCCGAGCCTTTAGAAAATAAAACTGTCCAGAGATGATTTATTTTGCTTTATTCAAAACTTGTTATTTGATATCAAATGAGATCTTGGACTTAAGCCATACTCATTCATTCCCTGAACCTTCTCACATGTATACCTTCTGCTTACACCTTTACTGCAGAGAGGAACTCTCCAATGTTTTAAATTAATTTTTCCAGAACAGGCAATACTGCACAACATTCAGATTTGTGTTCCACTGATTTAACAAGGACGTGAGCAATGGCCGGTGGCAGTGTGAGACCTAAGCAGATGAGATTGTCAGAACCAAATAAATGAGATTTGTGGTGGTTTGTTTGTTGTTTGTTTTTTTTTTCTAAATGACTATTTTGCTACTGCAGGTAAGAAAATTGTAAGACAGGAGATGTACTTTGGAAAACAATTGCTGCTGCAGGCAAGAAACTATCAGTGCAATGCGCATGTACTGCAGATTTCTTTCCCAAAGTCCTGTTCTGTTTCTAGTGCTAGTTTCATGGACCTTCAAATTGCACATTACAGAAGAGAGAGAAAAAGTTTTAAAAAGTGGTGCAACCACAGACATTGCACCACTTAAATAAAACTCCATTCATATATTATTTTAAGTTCTACTTTACTATTTCATAATGCCTAAACCCATATAGATTGAAATACTTATAAAATATCTGGATCAAATATCCCAGGAAAACTTCAACTAGTAATTAAAAAAAGAGGTAACAACTATGGGGGTAAAAATAAGGAAGAAATGATCCTGGTTTTTAAATTTCCACCTCTGGAAGAAGTCCCACCATCTGACTGTGGGCACCTGTACCTGGGTGCCTAAGGTAGAACATCTTTCCCTGGAGGTGAAAAGGTCTATAAAGGTGAATGGACTCTTTGGTGTTGGACGATACATGCATCTTGAGCTATAGCTGCGCATCACCTGTTGGAATAGGTGACTCTTCTTTCTGTGTATAGAGCCTGAAGGCAGGAGGATTTCCCAGAGTGGACCACCGAGTTTGATGTCTAATGTGAGGAGGTGTGAATACACTTATTTGAATGGATGAGGCTCAGCTGACCTACTTTAAACTTCTACACATGACCTGGTTCTCTCTAGTGTTTGCACAGGCAGTGAGAGAACACAGTACCACACACCTCACACAAAAAGGAGGCATCTGAGAGTGAACACAGAAATTTTATTTCAAAAATACTTTGTCTCTCCACTGACTGAATCAGGAATCTTAGTTATTTTTAAGTCAGAGATATATTTATTTTATGGTGTGCATAAGTTTAGCATAAGCTAAAGTTAAGTGGTGGGCACAGCTGAAGTCCATCCTACATATCCAGAATGAAACTCCCTGCCTAATCTTATCAAACTTTTATTAGCTGGTTTTCAGTCAGGTTACAATGTAATCAGAAACACAATTTTCCAAAGACTTATTTATTGTGATCTTTTCACTGTTGAACAAAATCTTTACTAAAAAACGAGTTAACCTTTTCTACTTCCATTGTGAGAAAAAGACTTGGAAACTGCAAGTCTGTTAACGCAGTGATAATATATATTAGCCTTGTTTTAAATAATTATATATAAGATCTGAAAATATTCCCAGTTAATTTCTAAAATAACTGTGAGAGCTCTATTGATCTGCCCAAACAGAAAACTAAATAATGACTGAGATCAACCACTGGTTCTGTTAATTTTTCAAATTTGGATACCTAAAGGGTGGTATAACATTCACATTCTGATAACTAAATGATTTATTGAAGTACTTAACCAATTCAGCTTTTTAAACATGATCCATCTGCCTAAACAGCGATATTGTCATTTGAGACATACTCTCAAGGCCTCAGAGTGAGCCTAACTCCTATGCCACAAGGTTTATGAGGATCCCTGCTGTCCCAGCTGGATACTGGAAACCAAACACCACAGTCCAAGGTTGTGGAAGTGATCCTGGCCTATGGAGGCAACACAGAAAAGAGGAGGGTTTTCTCCTAGGACTGGAAATCACATCCCTCTCTGTTGGTGCTATTCTGTAAGCAAAGAAGTTAAGAGAAGTTTAACCTCAGCTATTGGAGTAATGCCCTTAATGGAGTAATGTCTTAATGTAAGGCACTTTGGAACACTGTGTGGTCTCTTATACTAATGGAGATTGCTGGTCACATTTAATGTCTTTAGTAAAACATCCAGTCTCTGTGGGATTGCAATTATGAATAAAGAAGCCAGAGAATGAACAAACATCTCACTGCAGGCAAGTGAGATCAACTCAAGTTTGTTAGAGGTAATGAGTAAAGGGGCTGCAGGTACAACAATGTGCTGCACTTTGCTACACGAATATCTCGTTCCACTGTGTTATCTCCCACCACACAGGGTAGCCAGACCTCACAGGTCCCAATATCTGCCAGTCAGAACACTGTTTTTGCTGGTTCCCAGGGATATTTGGATTCTTGAAAGAAAATGCTGAATAAGCCCAGTGGGTACAATGTGTTCTGGACACAGCTGGCAATATCCCTGCAGCAGTCCTAGTGCAGGTGTGACATTCACGTGTACAGACTCACCTATCCTCACTGTGTCAGACCCACTAGTCACAAACTGCAGCAGATTTCACCAACAGAAAGGAGGGAACAATAATACTCAACTCGACATTAGTCAGTCAAAGCCATGGCACTGAGTAGCACTCAGCCCTGTTCTTCCGCTTTGGATCCTGGTCTTCTTCCCCTACGGATTCTGCTTGTTCCTGCTCTCAAAATATTTATCAGAGACCTTTGATGAGTCAATATATATGTCATTATCAGTATTTCCTTTATCCACTGCACTAATGACATATAGAAAACTCCAAGGGAATAATAGGGTGATGTAACTTTCTTCTACAAGGGTCAGGCTGGTTGGTCCCTCTCTTGAGGTACCCTCCAGAAATTTTTTATTCTGGCTGCAGTTGTTTATATATGATATTTACTACCTTCTGGTTTGGAAAAATGGGTATTTTGAGGACAGAATGCATATTTTTGTAGATTATTTTTCCCCTCCTTTACACTCCCTTAGAATTTTCAAGTGTATCTGATTTGTGTCTGATGAATTTTATCACTCTATGAGTTATTATTTCTTTTCCTGAAATTTCAATATCTAAGAATGTTTCCTTCTCCATGCCAGTAAATAACAAGTACAAGGTAAGCATTCACCGAGAAGTTTCCTTCATGAAACTTCTACAAAAAAAATTGCTAAGCCTCTCATCAATATGCTTACATTCCTTCATAGAACTCTTCCACCCCTGATGATTCAGTGCAATTATTGATCTCTTTCAGACACCCTGATTTTCATTTGTTTTCATACCATTAGTTATTTATTCTTTGAAATCCATCTTGGCCTTCCTAATTTTCTTCTTACTTAACAGCTGTTTACTTATATTTCTGTTTATTGGCTTCATTAGGGTCATATAATAAAGGATTTTTGTTTGACTCATTTTGCTATTTGGAAGTTGCCATTTAATCATGCCAGATAACTTCTGGCCTCCCTTCTGTTCCTCCTTTCCCCTTTTGTTTGTGCCTCCTAATTCCATTCTAAACTTGATCTGTAGAATGTTTTTTTTTTCATAATCAACTTTGCCAGTTGCTTTATTTTTAGCTATGGAATAATTTGACTCATTTTACAGGTTTTTCTTAATCTTCCTTATAAAGTTTTGTGCCATGTTGCTCCTTTGTGATTACTCCCGTGTCCTTGAGTGGAAAAGAACTAAGCTGTGTTAGCAGTTAATTTAGAGGCTCAGGACTCTGACTGGTGCTGTCTAAGAAGGGGGTCTCCATAAGAGAATCCCCTCAGTGCCAGAGCCTGCCCTTCTGAGGAAGGAAACCATCCAACCCCAAAATCAGAGCAGTTGAGAGAATGGCTAAGTTCCAGCCACTGAAGTTCACTCTCTGAGGCCTCAGTAAATATTTACCTTCTTTGGTGTTTCAAGCTGCATCTTTTGACTACTGGACTATGAAATGAAATGGTTTAGTAACATTATCCTTCTAGAAAGATGAGAAAGGGAGGTAAGAGATAACAAATAAATTATGGGAGGTCACCTCTCAAAGTCTTTTCATACTGGCACTTTCTGAATCATTTTCAATATGCTGCCTCAAATGAAGACAAAAACCTGGAAGGATGAGGATGCCACTAGCAGGTCTGCATATTCCACTTCCCCTTCTGTGACTCACATTTTAAAGAGACTATCTACCTGCTGCCTCAACAGTTTGTGATGTGGACATGATACACACCAAGAGTGTTTGGATGCATTCTGTGCATTTCACTGAGCAAGTCTGTCTCTCCATTTCCAGCCACAGCTAGGTTTGGTGGAAACTGGGAGGCATTATTTCCAATGACAAAGTTAAAAAATAAGCTCTGACCTCATGGGTCACTAAGGCAATACACTGCTTACCGCTCACATAGTGTAAATATGGTGATGTTGCTGTTCCCGTCCACTGAATTCTTAAAAATGCATTTCTCCTTTCTTATGCTTGAAAAAGTTAATGGTCTTTTTCCTTTCTGTTTTGAAGTGGGAAAATATGTGGTGATAGTCTCCTAATGGTCATTCAGAATGACATGTTTGCTTACAGTAATTTGTGCAAATTGGAAATCCACTTTTCTCCTCAGGAAATGAAATCATTCCCAGTGTTGACACATGTTCCCGGACAGCTGAAATAAATGGACAGTTCACATTTCTTGGAACCATGCTGCAGGCTGCCTGAAAACTTATCTGTTATTACTTACAGGTAGTCAGTCAGTTGTGAACCAGTGTCACACAAGGTGAATGAAGGCTTTGGAGTGGCTGTGTATCTGCTGGTGCCCTTACAAAGTCAGCATGAATCACTGCAGAGAAGGCTGAGTGTAAGGCAGTGGAGCAAACCCCCTTCCACTTGGGCAGAGAGGGAGCACTTGTCTAGGCTCACCTCCATCACTGTGTACTTGTCTTATGTAGTAATTTTGCCTGGTGTATGCAGAAGATTGGTTCATATCACTATTAAAAATTTCCTGACTCATCTTCTCCTCCCTCTCAGTTTAATTTTATTTTTCAGTCTCATATAGTTCATCTCCAAAGGCGTGTTTCATTACCATAAGTGGAAAATATTCTTATCTGATTATGTCATATGTAAAACAGAAGACAAACGATAGTCATGCATGGAATCTCGTTATAACAAACTCAACATGTGTCTGGAAAGTTGTTCATTTTCAGTCCTAGATTTCTTATCATTTTCACAGAGACTACGTGGAGAATTTCCAAATGCAGGTGGTTAATGTAATTTGACAGGTACTGCAAACAGTGAGGTTTGTTTTTTTTAGAAAAACATTAATTCTATTTCATATAATTTTATCTACATATAGCCAATGTATAATGAATTTAGTAACTTCTTAATATACTTTAAAATCACTTTTTTTTTCTGAACGGGAATAATGAAATGGAGAAGCTATGAAATCTGTAAATTTTATATATTTTCAGTGACATGTACATAATAATTTTCATATTGTATATCATTAGCTTTTTGGTCTTGAATTACACTCTCCCTAAATGTCAAAATAAAAACCCCAACCCAGAAACAATTTTGTTGCATGCTATTTCTATTAATGAATATGAGCATGATTATAATTTTATGTTTTCCATGAGGGAGTAACAATAGTTCTGACCAAATATCTTCAGGATATTAGAAAAACTATTATAAATTATGCATAGAATAAATATAATTAAACATTACACAAAGGTTTCCTATTATGACTTTCAGACTCGCCTCTCTCCTCACAGTCTCTGCCCTTCCCATATGCTTTCATATCTCCACACACAACAGGTTATTGATAAACCGAGACTTTGCTTGGATTGCAGCAGCCATTGAGCACTGCCTCCATCCTCAAGACTCTTAACCAACTACCACAGGTTATTTGGCTTTGACATGTAGATAGCTAAAATAAGGATATCGTGTTTTGCTTTGCGTTTTATCTTTTCAAAGATAGCATGCTTTGAAAGTTAAGTGGTGGCTCAGCTGTTCTGAACAGGGATTCCCAGGCCACAAGAACATGGAGTTTCCATCCACTGAGCACAGCACAATGGGCTCCTCTTGTGGCCCACAAAAGCCAGTGAGTACTCTGGAAGCAGTGGGCAGAGGTGGATACATTTGATTCCCCTTGCTTTACTCTTACAGAAGCATAAGGCTCAGTGCAGGAGCCCCTGAGTGAAACTCCATGGCCTGTACTATGCAAATGTTTAGTGTAGCTCATTGAATGGTCTTTTAAGTGAGCAAAGAGACTGGCAGCATTTCTATTCTTCAGTACACAGAAGGATAAAAGGCATCTGTACATATGAGCAAGAAATATATCCATCCTTTAAGAATTTATTACTCCCATGCCTTGTGAAATTCTGCTTTCTATATGAAAAATTACATTTATTCTTAACATACATAGAGGAGCAGATAGAAAATGGAAATGGAAATGAGGGAGAGCTTCCTACATGTCTGACCCTATAAGAATTACCTTCTTTACCTGCTGCAGTGCAGGGATCCTGGTCTCCAGCACCTATAACTGGGAATAGAAATCATTGCAGACTGCAGCAGGACACCACCACAGGCAGGTGTACCATGGTGTCCTGAGCAGGATCACGGGAAGGACAGACAATAACAGGAAGATGTGCTTCTGCACACATCTCTGTCCACAGCCAACCAGACTCAACAGGGAAATTTGCTGCATGTTTAAAAGGGAATTGTAGCACCATTTTATGGCCATAAAGGAACCAAAATTAGAATCTGTCATTAAGAGACCAATGTCTCTCCCGGGGCTGCTTTTAGATGGGGTCAAGAGCCTCCTTTTTTTTTTTTTTTTTTTGGCTTGGAGACTTGGATTAGTGCCAAGAAAATACTAATACTACTGATGGAAAAAAAGTAAAAAATATTTTGAAAGTGTGTTGGTCTTTCCCACATTTTATTTTCACTAAGTTTAATTTCCATGTGATTTTTAAAAAGCACATAAGGAAAATCTTTATACTCTAGATTGAATTGAATTGAAAAAATTGAAATTGTTATACAGGGAAAGGTACTCTACTTTTGCTGATAGTCCACTTTTGACAGGATTTTTGATAAATGATGGAATCAGTTTCATGCATAGATTGTAGGGAGAATTTTTATTTCAAAATGAAAAAAATGCAAACCAAAACAACAAAAAAATCCCAGAGAAATTAAAAAAAATAAACCTTGCAATCACAAATAGATTGACTCTTTCCTGGTCTATTTATTTAACCTTTGAGAAATTCTCTTTCTTGTTTTAAAATTAATTTTGTGAGATAAATAGTGCTGATATTATTCCAATATAAATAAAAAAGGAAATACAAAATATTAAACCCCTCTACATCTAAAAAATCCAAGATAATTCCAGTTTTTCTTTACAACCCTTCAATAACAAGCTCAATAAAAATGTCTAATTTCCATAAGGATAATATGTCACTTACTATTTGACATGCCTGTTTTATTATCACCAGAAAATTAGCAAATTTGCCCTTCACTATGGGTAAATCATGTCTGACAGGCTTGGTGGCCTTATACAATGAGGTTACAGCCTCGGTGGATGAGTGAAGAACAGGTGATGTCATTTACCTCCATGACATCACTTGCTCTTCCCTCATCACATTTAACACTGTCCCACACATCATCTTTGTCCAGAAGTCTGGAGAGGGACTTTTTACAAGGACGTGTAGTGAGTGCTCACTACATGCTCACCTCAAGGTACTTCACCTGGGGTCCTGTGTGCAATCTTGGAAGCCACAATAAAAGAAAGACATAAAGCTGATAGAGAGTGTCCAAAGCGGGACTAGGAAGGTGGTGAAAGGTCTAGAGGAGAAGCCCTATGAGGAGCAGCTGAGGTCACTTGGTCTGTTCAGCCCAGAAAAGAGGAGACTGAGGGGAGACCTCATTGCAGGTACAGCTTCCTTGTGATGGGAAGCAGAGGGGCAGGCACTGATCTCTTCTCTGTGGTGACCAGTGACAAGACCCAAGGAAATGGCCTGAAGTTGTGTCAGGGGAGGTTTAGGTTGGATATCAGGAAAAGGTTCTTCACCCAGAGGGTTGTGGGGCACTTGAACAGGCTCCCCAGGGAAACAGTCACAGCACCAAGCCTCAGAGAGTTCAAGAAGCCCTTGGATAATGCTCTCAGAAACATGGTGGGATTCTTGGGATGTTCTGTGCAGGGGCAGGGGTTGGACTCAATGCTCCTTATGGATCTCTTTCAACTCAGGATAGACTATGATTCTATGATTCTATTATCCTGTGATAGGACAAGGGGAAATGGCTTTAAACTGAAACAGGGCAGTTTTAGGTTAGACAGGAGGAAGAAATTCTTTACAATTAAAGTGGTGAGGCACAGGCACACCTGCCTAGAGAAGTTGTGGATGCTCCATCCCTGGATATGCTCAAGGCCTCGTTGGATGTGACTTTGAGCAAACTGGTGTAGTGGAAGGTGTTCCATCCCATGTCAGGTGGGATGGAATTAGATGATGTTTAAGGTCCCCTCCAACACGAAAAATTCTATGACTATGAAAGATATTTACTTTTCCCAGTGTTTTCTTATAACTGCAAATGCCTCCATGGGATGCCTTTTGCATAGAAAATTTTCAACATTTAAACAAAGGAATGGAGGAGAGGGATCTAAAACCAAATGTAGTAAATATGAATCAGCCAATTGTTCACCCAGCCAAAGCAGCATGTGCTCTCCATGTGCCCCCTACATGAGCAGTCATCCATGCCCTCACCTCTCACTGGTGCTCTCTTGTAACCATCAGATCTAGCCCATGTGTGCTCAAATTTAAATGCAAGCAGCTGTGGAACTCCAGAAATGCTCCAGATGTGGAAGTCATGTAATTTCAGGCACTGGAATTCACAGCCCTGCTTTGATATAATGTCTCAGAAGGACTGTAAAACAGAGAGGGTAACTCCTGGATAATACAGCAGTTATCCCCTTACCCTGCCATCCTGCAAAGAGCCACACACATAAGGCACCTGAGCCTGTACCTAGTGCTGCTGGAATGAAAGAAAATTTACATATAAACTTCAGGTTTTGCAGAACTAAGCATCAGAAGCTGTATCTTACTGCCAGTATTTTTTGGTTAATTAGCTTCCCACTTGAATACCTGCCTCCTTCTTTCCTTCCTCCCTTCCCTATTTTCTTCTCTCCCTCCCTTTCTCCCTCTCTTCCCTCTTTCCATCTAGAATCAATCCATCACTGTGTATTCTTAGGGAACACTCAGTACCACAAAATTTATGTGGAGCTTTCTGATATATCAATAATGAGACCACCTTGTAGCTGAAGAGGAAAACAGAGATAGCTTTGAAGATTAAATTGCAACAGGGCTGCAGAGTAACTTAGCTGCCTGTAAATTGTGCCTCCAAGCCCATTACACCATAGGAATGGAAGGTGAACTGGGACTACAACCACCCCTTCCCATTCCCATTCCTGGGAATATTGTAAACATGAAAACTTTCTGTGTTGAATTCAGAGATTTCTTTTCCAGGTTGTTCTGTGATGAAAACTCAGCTGACCTGAACTTGGATTAAAGAGGAGTGCAGTTTTGATTGGAAGTCTGGAGAATAATATTTAAATTCAACTGAGTTTTGTTTTAATTGTTTTAAATCCCTTCCAACCCTGAACTAAAAGGGAGTGCTAAGAGTAACTAATAGAGCTTTAAGGACACATACTGAATTTTAAGTGCACTTTCCTGTTCTTTCATTTTGCTTTGGAAATGCCACGGGTCTATGCAATTTATTGGAAAACAGCAATTAGGAAGGGGAATCCAAGGCAAAGCAAGTTACCCAACTAGCCCAAGGCCTCATGTGACCTGGTGAAGAAAAAAGCAAAACAATCAAACAATGAAGCAGTCCAGGTTTTATGTCCCCATCTCCTGCTGTAGCCACCAGAAATACCAGACCCTAAACATTCTCTTGTGTGTCTGCACTCTACAGCAAAACACTTAAGCTTTAATTCTGGTAGAATAATAGGATAGTTTGGGCTTGAAGGAAACCTTAAAGGTTATAAACTCCAACCCTGTTGTAGTGAACAGGGTCATCTTCAACTTAATCACATTGCTCAAAGCCCCATTCAACCTGACCTTGAATGTTTCCATGACTGGGGCATCTAGCACCTCTCGTGGCAACCTGTGCCAGGGGTTTTTTTTAAGAAAAAGTTTCTTCCTTTTAACTAACCAAAATCGACCCTCCTTCTCTTTGAAATCATTATCCCTTGTCCTGTGATAGCAGGCCCTGCAAAAATGTTGGTCCTGTTCTTTCTCATAGGCCCTGTTCAAGTGCTGGAAAGCTGATGTAAGCACTTCCTTTTCCAAGCTTTCTCTTCTTCAGGCCGAACAGCCCCAATTCCCTCAGCCTGCCTCCACAGGAGAGGTGCTGCAGGCCTATGATCATCTTCACGGGCTTCCTTTGGCCTTGCTCTGGCAGATCCATGTCCTCCTTCTGCTGTGGACACCAGAGATGGATGCAGTACTCCAGATGGGGTCTCCTCCAGCTATTTTCCCCAATTTTTTTTTTTTTATCTTTTAAAATGTTTATCAGCTTCTGTGTCTGTTTGAAATTACTTTGTACCATCCAAGAAGTCTTATTTGCATAGGGAGATTTGATAGCAAGAGGGAACATTCTCCAGAACAGAAGCAGAGCTGACAGGCTGGCGTGTCCTTTGCCGCGATTGGTGCGGAGCTGCTGAGTAGAAGAATATTTGTGATGCAACCATTCCTGTTAGCAACTGACCTTTCTTCCTGATCAGTCCCTGTGCTTTTTGGCTTTTCTATGAAATGTTGAAAAGAAAAGAAGAATCCTCAAATGTCTTTTCTAGCAGAGAATCAGGAACTATCAAAGGACTCTGCGACGATGAGAAAAATCTGAAAATGTTTAACAGCAAAGAAAGCTGGCACAATATAAAGTAGATTTCAGGAGAAAATGCAGTGTGGGAAGAATAGAAAAATTATAGAGCAACGCAGACACACACACACAAAGAAGTTTTAACAAGAAAAATTAAATGTTTGGGGAACAAAATAAAGAGAAGGGAAAGCCCTGGTTGTGAAAAATGGCATACATATAAAGTATGTAAATGAATTAAATTAAGATTTTACAATAAAAGAAATTTTTTTTCCTGGCCAGAAAACAGGTTATTGCAAGGTTACTCAGTGCAGGTGCTACTCTTTATCATGCATCTATCATGAGTCTTTGAAAGTTTGCCCCAGCAGCAAACGGATGCTGAGATTAAAGGTTTGAGTGAAATATTCCACTGTGTTTTGGGTCAAGAAATCTGCCTTATAAACCAGAACATGCTCACACTCAGTTTGATCAAGATTCATTGGAGTTCAGGATTCTGTCCTTTGAGGAAAAAAACAGTTCAAGAAGCTTGGCATAACAGTAGAGGTGTGATGTAGCAATACTTTATAGCACAGGCCTCTGCAGTGATTTGTGTGAATAAAGTCTAATCCAGCAGACTGTCTCAAAACCTGCCAGCTGCCCTGGTTGTGGAGCATAAGACTTACCACAATGTCAGAAATAACATTTTTCAACTCATTTATCCACTTATGGACTAGGGCCAGAGTCAAATACTTCAGAATAAGACAAAATAGCTCTCACAGGAGACAGCTATATGATAATCTGCCTGAGTAATGCTCTTATCCTAGATCTTAACAGTTGCTGTTTGTCTTGAGCTTTGTATCATAAGGATTCATCTGTCTTTCCTCATCTTAGCTGTTTTGTTTACCGTAGCTATTCTGTGTTATATTATTTATAGGTACACAGACTTCCTCCTTTCCTCTCTCTACATTCTTGGTCTCAAACACTTGCAGTGGAAATGTGCTGCATGTTGAAATGGTGTTCTGTGGGGGAAAAAAGTAAATAGTTGTATTGGCTTTTCTCCCTTCAAGAAGAGACATTTGAGAATCTTCTCTTGATGTCCAGAATGCCAACTTTTCTCACAGTCTAAAAGATGCTGCTGTGGTTTCCTGTTATGTGGGGTGTCCTGTGCCCATGGCTGGCCCCTGTAAAGGTGAGTGGTAGCATGACTCCATGCTGTATTTATCCTAAGAAGCTATTTTTCATAAAGACTAGTGAAATTTAAAGTATCAGCTAAATTTGTATCTTAGCAACTCCACTCATGTAAAGACCTGCATCTGTGGCTCCAAGTCAAATCTAGACTTCTATGCAAACAGAAGAGAGCCTTTTTTTACATGGGTTTCATTATCTGACTGGTCAAGATGGAAGCAGAGCTGGTAATGCAATAGATAAACATTCTGATCTGAGACAAGTTTGGCAAAACCCTTGTTTACATCACAGATGACCTTTTATTTTATAATTTGACTGACATTTTTTAACATTTTAGGGCAGAGTTTTGCTGGAGCAGCAGTAACCGGACAAAAACATAAAAATGTGAAAGTGGATAAAGGCTGAGTGAAGGGAAAAGGTGTGAGGTAAACAACTGAACATTACTGTTAGGTGGGATGAAACTCAGATGACAAAGTGGTGTCCTCAGCTGAGGTGAGGTGACACTGCTGAGACACTCAGTCCTTCACTCTCGTGTTGCCCCTGCCTTATCCCATTGATCTCTACATTCCCCAGCTTACCCAGCTGGGCAATAAGAGATCATCCTGTTCCTTGCAAATTCTTGTGGTTTTTGACCTGGGAGCAGGTGAGGGTACACACAGGGAGAAAGAGGAAGATATAACAAGGCTGGATCATGATTCCTCTTTCTCTTCTATAGTCTGATATATTTTTCTTAGCCAGCTCTGCTGTGTCTGTGATGATACAAGAGCTACTTTTATCAATGTAAACTTTATACCTATTCCCCAAGGAGCATAATGACCCTCTAATTTTAATATTAGTCTCTCTCCAGTGGTGTGAACAAAACATGTCATGATGGAGGTTTTATTTAACCTCCTCACTATGGCTTGCTGCCACAAATTCCTCTGACATTTTCTGCAATAACAGCTGATCTCTGCTTCTCTCTCCCAAATGACTGCAGGCTTATAGGAGAAATCACAGTTTATTATTTTCCCCAGGAAAATGCAAAGGTTGATCCATGTGTTTGAAGGTACAGAGCTGCCAATTAAAAGTTGGCATTTTTTAATGAAGAAAAAGGGTTTAACTTTCTTCTATAACACATTAGCACAATTCCATAATTTCAAAGGTTTCTTGAAACTATTGAGCAGAGCTGAAAATAAGACCCAATATCTTTAACTAGGTGTAGCTGCACACATGGGAATTATTTAAGCATTAGTCATGTCAGATGACATGACTAATGTTCCATCGTGACATCCTGCTCTGGTGCCTCCCTCTATTTTGCTTCTAGTCGTAGAGCTTGCGAAGCAAAACACTATTCTAAACAATGAACAGTTCCTGAAAATAAACTCAGTCTCTGGGTCAGATCCCTCTACCTTTCTTTACCTCTGTTTTCTTTCTGCCCCTTTGCCTGTAACAACATCAGCAGTTGATTTTGCTGATTGTTTTAGTTGTTTGGTTGTTTGAATATTTTTGTTTGGTTTGGTTTGATTTTTATAAAGAATTTATATTTTATAAGAATAAACATAATTGTAGAGAACACAAATATTTCAATTGGGAAATATTTCCAGAGTATTTATTTATTCCAGGTTTGAAACTTCACAGTATTGATACATGCATATCTCCTTTCTGTACATTAGCATGCTGTTTTATGTCTTGGCTGATGGATCATATGATCTTTATCAGTGTATTCTGGATCTTCCCAGCTTCAGTGAATCATGGGAGATGCAGTTTGTCAGAGAAAAGTGGAACGATGCAATTGGATCACAGTTACTGTAAGGTACTCTGACAATATTCTGAAAAGCAGAACTTTCAGTTATTGAATCTTTGGGAAAATTTTGTGCTTCAATGTTAAAGCTGCATTGAAAAATAAACATGACTTCCCCACTGAAAAATGCATTTTGAAAATCCAATTTACCATCAGCCCTTACAACCAAGAAGCTTAAATACAGCACTTTCAGCCACCACTGCTTGCTATGGCTTTTCACAGTGAGTGGATCACCAGTCTCAGCCACTGCTCTATAAATAACCACACAGCCCTAATATGAAAGACAGGCCCGCAGAATTGCACAGCAAAATTTGGAGGCAGCCAGGCTTACCAGAGATTCTCTGTGGATAGAGGGATCCAGCTGCCCAGTCTGCACACAAGCCCTAAGCAGGAGACAGTGAAGTCACAAATTCAGTTGTGCTTAACTCTAGATGTGCATGTTTTACAGAAAAAACTGGAAATTTAAAGCTCATTTCCACACAGGTTGGCAGATTAGTTTTTCAGAAATCGGGAGGAGTCAGGCATTTATTTAAACCTTTGGAATGCTTCCTTTGCATATTGAGTCATTTTAGATACCAAAAGACCCTGTCCATCCGGGTGAACTATATTCTCTAGAGTTAAGAAACAAATCACAGACACAGGTCTGACCAGGACCCCTTTAATCACATCTGCTTCTCAGAGCTTCTCAGATAAGGGCACAAATCATATGCCCTTTTAGTCTCCACGTTTTCCTCCCACCTCCCTATTGTGTCTGTGTTCCATCCCCATTTCTCAGCATTTTTAGCCCTTTGTGCAAATAATGCTAATATAGCAAAATAATAAAATGAAATCTTCAGGCAATATGCAGGAAGCCTTCCCTGCTCACACAGAGACTACCACTGCTATTCACGGGAATAGGAGACTTTAATGAGTGTCTCTCTAAGATCGTTACTCATATTAATCCTCAGTAATAGAAAAATAAAAGTAAAATATATTCTTTCATCAGTCATCTAAATGTCATGATCTAGTGCTTTAATAAAGAAAAGAAGAACTGAAAAGGCTTTATATTTGGAGCAGTATCAAAACAAGAACTTTCTTCTTCTCATTGAAATGAAGTGTGGTTTTTTTTTATTCTTTGAATGAACAGCCACTGCGTTTCTGTGTCATGCTGTTATTTGCATGAATGACTCTGAACCTAGGAAACTCAAATGTCTGTAAGTTAAGGATCAGCTGCTATGACAAGACTAATGATTTCATTAATAGTACGAGTTCTACAAGGTCATGCCTGTGGCTCTGAAACCACAGAAAAATTTTAAAGAAAGATGGACACTAGTGGCTGAAGCCATAGGCAGCCAGTGCACATATTGAAGCAAGTGGATAATCTGCTTGGATGAGTCTTGTAGCTAATTCCAGAACTCATTATCTGCCCTGAGATGAGGTTTAGTGTGTAGATGAAGGGACAGGCATCTCTCCCAGAAGAGTGTCTGTTTGGTAGTATTGGTGAAAAGGTGAGATGCCAGTAGGTGGAATTTAAGTATATGTAATGTTGCTCCATAATTTTGTACTTCCAATAAAGCTCTTATTACTGATTGCTTGGCACCCTTTGTTCAACTTCCTACTTGACGAATGTAATAAAATGAGTTGTTAAAAAAATCTCACTGGGTTTTTTTCACCAAACAGGAATTCTGTTTCCTCTGCATCATCATCTTCTCACTGCTCAGCTCTGTCAGGATGTACTCCTGGGCAGAGCTGTTTTGCCAGGCCAGTCATTAAGAAAGCCCACAACAAACAACCCAAAACATAAGCTGAATATGAGTTTGTCTGGAAAATACTGATATTTGGGGTACACAAGAACATTGAGGTGTTTGTGCTATTGTGTGTAGTCAAATCATGGTTCTATTCTTTTTCTTTGCAATTTTAGAGGCACACATCAAATATTGTGTAGTTTAAAATGAAAACCAAAGGTGCACTTAGCATTAGGTTAAAAGGCATGAGTAGGGCAATCATTTCTTCAATCACATATCTATCTCTGAATTGAATCTGGTGCATCTGGCAAAAAAATGTTTATTTTAAAAAGTCATCCAAACTTGATTTGAAGATAAAACATGATATCATTGCTGGATCTGTACTACAAATGAAGAAGGTCTGATGGTCAAGAAAGATAAAAGCAACATTCATGGACATCTGTTCTGGCTTCCCTGTCATACAATACGTTTTTACGACCAACATGAAAGTACAGCTGAGAACAGAAAAAAGATTGCTTTTATGAGCTGGTATATGGTAACCTTTAACTCTTTCTACTGTGCCAGTTAGGGGCTCTGAGAGGATAACTCTCTGCAGAATTTCACAGATATTAGTCTTAGCCTAGACTTTCTCTGGATGGCAAACACACAGAAGGTCAAAACAGGCTTTGTTGCATCTGGTTCCTCACCATGCAGTTGGCAGAATTCTCTGCCCATCCTTCCAAGCTGAGATCCTTCTCAACTGGAAGTTTTCACTCTATTGCACTGCAAGGATCATAGGACACTGGAGAGTGGTCTAGCACAGCTGACACCAGCTGGCCTGGCTAAGTTCATGGAGCAATGCCTTCCACAGCTGCTTCTCAGCTCACGCTGTGCCAAGGGGCCTGAATGTGCCTGATGCTTGGCGACCAGCGGAGCTGCACTGCCGCCCTGAATACTTGGCAGTTCCTCCTGCTACAACCTGCTGTCTCGGCTCATGCTGCTGTGGCTTCTTCAGAGGCCACCTCACACCTCATTAGACCCTCTCAAGATCATGACTCAGCAGGTGTGGCTTGGAGGTAGGGATAGAGTCATTACTGCCAGAGTCAAATCTGACCCCAGCTTTACTGCACTCACATTTGCATGTTGCTGTTTGCACAATAATTGCAAAATGAAAGGGGAGCAGATGATAACAGGATGGCGCCAGGAAAACCCCTGGAAATGCCTGCACCTTCTCACCAGCTGCAGTTCATTAACTTACCCACAGGAACTGTGGGTAAGACCACACAGGAACTGTGTGAATACTAGTGAAGTAATCCCTGCATATTATTTTTTTCTGGGAAACCTTCATAGCTGTGGTCTGTAACTTGAATTGTACATATGCAGGATTCAAGAAATAAAGCTTATTTTTATTTTACATAATTCAGCATTTTCTTCTGGTGTGGACTTGCAGGTCCTGGCATCTTAGCTCTTTGAA
Organism: Corvus hawaiiensis; assembly: GCF_020740725.1. NCBI lineage: Eukaryota > Metazoa > Chordata > Aves > Passeriformes > Corvidae > Corvus > Corvus hawaiiensis. The sequence continues at coordinate 36,531,893 of NC_063238.1, forward strand.
ATTCCATCTGCAGAAATTGTGACACTTCTAGTGACACCTTTATCATTTCATAGGCGAGTCTACTTGTTGCTGACTTCACAACACTGTAAACCATTTCCTATCCTGGATTTTGTTTTATCAAGAGAAACTTAGTAAATATGCACTGTCACAATTACGGGAAATCCATGTGTTTATAAGAAATGCTGAATTCTTGGACATGAAAGCATCTGAAGGGTAATCAGTATAAAATCTTAGCATTTTCACTGAATTAAAGAATAATTCAGGTTGGAAGGGACCACAGTGGGTCATCTGGTCCAACATGCATGCTCAGGCAGGATCATCCTAGAGCACGTGGCACAGGAGTGTATCCAGATAGTTCCTGAATATCTTCAGAAAGGGAGACCCCACAGCCTTTCTGAGCAATCTGTTTTGGGACCTGCCTGGAAATGCAGCATTGTTATCTGATACCTTACCCAGTTTTTTACTCCTGCCATACCAGTCGAGGATGACAAAGCACATAAAATCTGTCTGAATGACTAGAAATGTGTAAGATATGACAAAAGGTTGGAAAAAACCCCACCAAAACTGAAAAAAGCTCAGGTATCATCCATCCTAATCCTGCCACTCTGGTCCTTACTGGTGATAAATCACATAATTTTTTGGTAGCCATCTTTTCCATGGAGATCTAGGTGATATAAATTTCTTGTAAGAAATACCTAACCTCAGAAAAAGTATTGGGATGCTCCGCTTAAACATGCTTTTTTCCATTTGGGATGTCCTTACTGTAGTGATGTCGTGGTTTAACGCCAGACAGAAACAAAGCTGCTTGCTCATTCCTCACCCACCCCAGGCTGCTGGTGGGATGGTAGGATGGGGAGAAGATTCAGAAAATGGAAAAAGGCTGTATTATGATAAGAAAAGTTAATTAATTGACATAAATTAATATTATAATAATAATTATTATTAGTTGTTGATATGGTAATTGATATTGTGATGATAATGGGGATGATGATGAAGAACAAGGAAAAGGAGAGAAAGAAACAAAACCCAAGAGAATCAATTGATTAGCAATAAAATTACTGACCACCCACTAACCAACACCCAGCCCATCCTTGAGCAGCCAGCAGCAGCTCCTGGCCAACTCCTCCGAATTTATACACTGACCATGACATTCTGTGGTGTAGAATATCCCCTTGGCCAGTTTGGGTCTCCTGTCCTGGCCATTCTCATTTCTGGCTTCCTGTGGACCTGCTCACTGGCAGAACATGAGACACTGAAAGTCCTTGAGCTCAGCACCAACCAAGATATCATGATTTTGTCAACATAATTCTCTTACACAATCTGAAATACAGCCCAACACCAGCTGTTAGGAAGAAGATGAACTCTATCCCAGCTGAAGGCAGAACACTAACTCTGTCATTAACACACTTGCCTTTCTTGCAGACCTTCTTTTCAGCAGTAATTGTAGATATGATCTCTTTCTAGTCCTTCTGGTGTTTACAACATAGCACAGATGGTTTTGCATATGCTGTTTAAATGTGTCCACTCTGTGGAATACTTGACCACCAGATCAAGTACTGCAGAGCAGTCACAACACACAGTTGGGGACTGCCTCTCTACAGTGAAGTTGCTCTATCTTCATTCCATAATTGTTGGAACAATCCCATAGGCCCCCATGGACCTAAGACACAATTTTCAGGTTTTTTGTCCTGGAGTGTGGCATGAGAACATATAATGATGCTGGAGGATGGAAAATCTGCTGGGATAGTGTTAGAGGGCTATGTTCAGTATTGCAAGTCCCATCCTTAGGAGAGGTTTCTTTGGAGCAATCTGGACCATCCAAGTGTGTTTTGTTTCAGCAGGATTTTGTTGGTCCAGTCTAAAGGAGAGCCTACCACCAGTTGATGCTCAAGAAAACAGGACTTGGCATTGAACCTGGTTATATGACAGTGAAGTTCAAAATCCCTGGTGTAGCAGAGCCCATCACTAATCACATCACTAGCAGAGAGCTTGCATAGCAACTTCCCTCTGTCACCTGAGGCTGACTATTTAATTCCTTGTCTTGTTGGGATGTCAATGGGTATAAATAGAATTGAGGTAACACGGGAAGTGTGCATGGCACTGGCCTGCAGGTTGACAGGGGTGACGATCCCAAGCCACGACCTTGCTGTCACATCAAACCCAAAGTATGAACCAAAGGTTAAATGCAAATGGAAAGTCCCATAAAACGTGGTCTTATGCCACATAAGCTGCAAGGTGAAGAAGGACCAAAGTTCAAAAACTCTTGACTAAAATCCTTTTCTTTGAAGAGAAATCTCACATATGGAGTTCTAGATCTGTATTTTAAACAGTCTTAATGACATCCAAGGACAGGGACTGTTGGGGGAAATGAGCAGATTGAGAAAGCAGTGGTGCAGATGGACAAAGCAGTGGTGTAGACGGACAAGGCAGTGGTGTAGACGGGCAAAGTGGTGATGTACATGGCCAAAGCAGTAGCATAGATATAAAAAGCAGTGGTGTAGATGGGCACTACCATAGACACAAACAAGCAGAATCGTGTCCTGGCTCAGAGCTCACATGTCATGGCATCGGTGTTATTATTCTATGATTTAATGATCTGCAACTTGTAGCCCTACAGACAGTTTTAACTTATCATCCAACAGTAACCAAAGTGTGCAGCTTCTCCTTTAGGAGTTCAAAACTACTGGCTAATCAACTTCATTTTTCAAAATGTGTGCCAAATCTCTTGTTTCAATTTGTGTGGCTGAAGCCTATAGTCATTAATTCTTGTTATGCTTTTCTCCACTAGACGAAAGAGTTCTATTTTCTCCTCATTAATGCAAACATTTTGCAATCAATTCACCTCTCAGTCATATTTTGAAAAGCAGAACAGATTGAGTTCTTCAGGTCTCCCACAGGGAGGCATGTACTTCAATTCTCTAATTATTCTTGTAACAACTTTTTGTATCTGTTCCAGTTTTCCCCAGTCTAACAGTCACATCGGGATACAGTGCTCCTCTCTTGCTTTCTCCTGTGATGTGTACAGACAATAAATTAAAAAAAAAATATTAAGTTAGGAAATAAATTTAAAAGGGGTCTATCTGTTCCTTCTCTATCACTAGACAGTACAAATTCCTACTAATGTATATTACCTATGGCATCCAATCTGAAGTTTCCACTGGCTGACTTCTGCATGAAAATGTCAGAATCAGTGACTTTTCAGGATATAATTCTACCTTCCTCTGCTCTGGTTTTCATTCCTCTTCCTAGATTGGCATTTGGATGTAATGAGATTTCTTTTTTTCTGTTTGGATGGTGTAGATTAGCCAGAGATAGAAATTGTTCCATGTGACAGCTTCAGCCTCACAGTTATATATCATTTGGGCAAGCTTTAGGGCACCTGGAGACTATAGCATCATTTTAAAGAAACACTTAACTTCAAGTGGAATTATGCTGGAGTGAATGGGAAGGGCAAGGAAACACATCTTTTTTCTCCTTTTCTGCTTCATTAGAGAATGGCTATTAGAGAATGCCATTAGAGAATGCACGCCTGAGAGCTAGGAAGGACTAAAACATAGTGGTCAACCTCATGGTTTTCATAGCTGTCCTCATTTAATAATGATCTCTCTTCAGGACCATTCTTCTGCCTCTCTCCCCCTCTCCAAACTTTCACCATGTCTTGCAAATATCCAATTATTACCAAGAAAATAAGGCACTGTGTAGGTCACAGACAATAAATCACTATGGTTCACAGGAAAAAAAAATCTGTGCATGAAACCAGGATTTTTTTAATATAGAATAGGAATAAAAAATACTTGTCAGATTCAGGTCTTGTAGTGACAGAAGAAGGGATTCATTAGAAAGGTTAAAAGGCACCACTGGGATGCATCTCTATGAGAATAAGTGAATTAAAACAATGGCTTTCTTTGATTTCTATTTCTTTGATTCTATGCAAAATCCATAACCAAATAAATGAGTAAAATGCAAAGGTCATATTTAATTTTCATGTCTTTATTTTTGTTATGGAAAAATCCTGGAGTTGCATGCTTTCTTCTGCTGTCACACATATATTCTAATGATATTTTAGGTTTTACTGCAGTGCAGCGTGAATTGCTCTGCCTATGTGTGTTCAGCAGCAAATACAAAACAGGCCAGATCCGCAGCAAAACCGCTCTCCCAACCATATTTGACTCTTGTATTTACAGCAGAATTTCATTCAAAGCAAGCAGGTTCACAAGACTGAATCTAATTTTCTCATATCACTTGGAGAGTATAATGCTCCAGTGTTCACATTTAGAGGAAAACAAATTTCAAAGATTTTCTAGCACAGATCAACCCACGTATTTAAATAGTACAATTGAATAATGAAATAGTTAAGCCAGTTCAGATGCAAAAAAGTTTGCAATAAGCTTTGCAGAGGGTAGGCTCACACAAGTACATTCACAAATACAAATTATTTTCTATATTGACAATATTTCGTTTCTGTAGATTTATGGTAAATCTCAAATATTTCTCTAGGGCTCTTTGATTTCAAGAGAGAGGAAATAAACAGAGAAATGAAATCTCTTTAGCACTCCTGTTTCCTCTCTGTATGCAGCTCCAAATCTTTTGTTTGCTTTATGACAGTAGTTACTTGTGTCACTGACATAAATCCCAGCTGGACCAAGAGCACCAAGAGCTGAAAAATCCTGCCTGTAAGACCTCCCAGCCTTACCAGACTGAAGTAGGCAGTAGAGTGCCAATAATTAGCCTTGGCTGTGTAATATCCTTAGGAAGTTGGGTTATAATGACATTGCCACGATGATGTGGAAGTTAACAACATAACATGAAGGGCTGACATGAAAAAGGGCCAATAGATTAATAATTTAGCCTTTTTTTCACCTGTAGTAGCTGGCATAATGAAAGATATATCATCTTTCTGCCAGCCTTGTCAAACTTATATGCACCTCTAGATGAAAGAGCAGCAGAGTCAATAAATACTTTCCAGTGAATTTTCTCCATTATTTAAAAATCTTTTACTGTTGCTAGGTTTCCATCCTTGTTTCATATTGGAGAACTGCTCGTTCTTACACTAATTCCACCAAAGCTATAGGATGTTTTTATGAGGTGCAACCAACTGAAGGTGAGAGCATTAATGGTTCAAAAGTTGGTTCAATGTTTCAAGTACAAGACATGTTTTTTGTCTTTTGTTCTGACAGAAGAACTTGTCCAGAATTTCATAACCCAGCTAACAATCTCCTTAAAAGCATGTCTGGTAAGGTTTAATGGTCTTTGCTAGGTTTGTCTTTCATTTCCTCCAAAGTTTTCTACTCATAGTAAATTTTTTGTTGTTATTATAAAGCAGCAGTTGGATTTTGTTTTCGTCTAGAAGACAAAGAAAGGAAACAAATGGAAGCAGTAGGAAAGCTAATCTTCATTTCCAATTCCCATTTCCTATTTTATTTTTTGCATATGTGAAAGAACTCAAGCTATTCACTCGCCCTTTTAAAATAGGTCAAGAAGAGAAATGTTTGTTTTCTGTTTTGGAGCTTGAAACAGAGCTAAAAATTAGGTTTTCAATAAATCCTTCGTCTTGCTCCACACTTCCTGTGTGACCCTGGAAAGCTGCTGTAGGGTGTAGGAGGTGAATGAGTAATGACAGACTTGACTCATATCAATGTCAGTGAGGCTGACCTCCAACTTCATGGAGACTGTCCTTGACTTTTGCAGAGCTTACTGGGTGAATGGTCATGATCCTGCAAAGGAGACATGAAGAAAAATAGTCTGTAGCTAAAGAAAATTGTTCATTTCCTGTTGCGATAAGGAGCGACACAGAGTCCTCAGGCAGGTGTGAAAGGGAGCTCATTTATTCCAAAAAACAGGCCTTTTTAAGCAATTAGACTTTTATCAGCTGCATACTTTTAAAATACAACAAACATAATTTAACCAACCACTATAAACCACAATGTAAACATGTGATGGTTATACAACTTGTTTTCTATTATTACATAACTTGTTTTCCACCTCTATTCCAGCCGAGTCCTTACCCAAAATCCTTTTCTACTTAGCCGAAGTAACAGGAGTAGGCCATGATTTTACAAAGGCAACAAGGCCTTCATTTTATAAGGTTTTACCTATACAAAACAACTCCCCCTTTCTTTGTTTTTTTTATGACAAGGGTTCATGTACCCTAATGCCAAAACAGTCTGCACCTGTAAAGCCATTATATTATTAGTACAATTACTGGTCATCTGCTGGACACAGGATAAGATACATGGAATACAGCTCACAATCAATAAAAACCCATCAAGAACAACCATGCTACTGATGAGACCCACAGCATAGGAAAACAAAAAGATAGGGTCCAATGTCCCCGGAGAGAGAGAGCTGCTTCTGCACTTGGAAGTAAAAGGCTACAGTTCCAAAGGTCTTATAGCTGGAGCTCAGGGGTTGGGCTGTTTAGGCAGGAGGGAGTCCATTAGCTGGAAATGCTGACTTTAACATTACCGAATGTCTTTCTGGAAGCATGGAACAGGGAATAACTGAAGAAGGTCAGCTGGAACACAATAACATGCTAGTGGGTACAGTGGGACACAAGGCCTCTGTTGGCAGGCTGCCTCCGTAAGCTGACAGGCACAGCCATGTTCCTGGCAGCCCTACCCCTGCTCCTGCCTTAGCTACTAGGGCTGGATGGTGAATTTTTCCTTTCACTGGGCCTCGTCTTTTTGGAGGCGATCGATGTTTGTCCAGATGAGCGCGCAACCACTTTAGACCTGTTGGCAATAAAACACGAGTACCTTCCCCCCTAGGTTAGTAGATCAGCTAGGCCTTGCCATTGCACACCCAATTGTGGATCCTTACATAAAGCCTTTTAGAAATTGGTTTCGCACAAGCAAATCTTCAAAGCAGTATTGCTCTGCTGGAGATCAAAATTAATGATCTGCTTTCAAAAACTTTAGTGTAAATATTGTATTACCTAAATGTTCCTGAGGAGCCATATTCCCCCTTTGTTTTTTGATAACATGCGCGTCTCTTACTATGAACATGAAGGCAACATAAAGTAAGAGAATATATGTAATGAAACAGTAAACTCACGCCAAGCAAAAATAAGCAGAGGAATACATGTAATCAGCAGCACATGACAAAGGGATAGTGATTTAGAATGATACACCCTCAACTGCCTAAATACTGTACCATCACCCAGAGGCTGCAGTAGCTGGGTAGCCCTGTTTCACAATGAAGACCTGGAGAAACCTTCCCAGGCAAGGCTTGCAAGTTTACCTCAAAAGGGGGTCCAGCTTTTATAAGCCCAAATCGGCAAGTCAAAGTGACACAATTGCATTTTTAGTGCAGAAACACCTGGGGCTGTAAGTATACCTCTGACCAGCTAGGGCCAGGACTTGGCAAGAGCCAAGGCCTTAACTGGAAGGGTTTTCCTAACATATCCTACAAACAGCCTCTATTAATAGCAGTTGGGAAAGTTCCTTAAAATGATACATGTCTTTCAGATAGCTACACAACGGTATGTGAAAATCTGTAAAGCAACCGGCTTTGTCATTTATCTTTAGCTAAGTAGTCAATGGTACCATGAACAAACTGCAAACAGCCAAAGGAATGCATATATGTAACATCAAATAATATCTTCTGGATAATGCCCTCTATAAAACATCCGTGAATTCATGATATGACATTAAGAACATATTCAGAATTGTTAATACAGCAAAAGCAACTGATCTAAGAAATCGAGATTCTATTTCTCCACACATCTATATATATATATGACTATAAAGCAAAATAAAAGCAAGAAAGCAAGCACTAAACAGCTTACAGTCAATAATATCCATAACTTAGAACTACCACTCATTCTTCTGTGCTACCTATGAAAGATAAAACAGCAAAGATTTTTATGAATAATTATCTTTATTGACCAATGCAGAACACTTATACCCATAGAATTTTCAATGAAATTAATGATCTAACATACCACATCCTCACATATTTTTACAACTTATTATCTTATATTCTTAAACAGTTGCTTACCAATTCTTCATCATAATTGTTTCAATCTGTTCAATCTCACCTCTATAACAAATATCTTTCTCTGTAAATGTGATCTGTATCTTTCAATTTAAATGAGCATATTTCAGTGGAATTTAAACTTAACTTCACTCATACTTAACGTCACTTAAACATAAAAGAAAGTAAACCGAACTGAACTTAGTTAACAACACTGAAACAGAAATTAATCTTAAAAGAACTTAAACTTAACAGAATTTAAAATAACAGAACTTAAACTGAACACAATTAAACTCAACTTTGCCTAGACTTAACAACACTTAAAGTTGACAGAAATTAAACTCAACAGAACTTAACCTTAACAGAACTTAAATGTAACAGAACTTCAAATTAACAGAATTTAAATCTGATATCACTTAAATTTAACAACACTTAAACTTAACAGAACTTAGCCTTAACAACACTTAAACTTTACAAAACTTAAACTTAGCAGAACTTAAAATTAACATCACTTAAATGTAACAGAACTAAAGTCCGAGTTAAGTGTGTTCCTTTAAAAGTTTCAGATACAACAGAATTTAACTCATATTGACTCCATCGTTACAAGAAAACTACCGAAAATTTGTCATACAACAGTTAAACATCAATGAACAATATGCAAGCAAACAAGTGATTTGTAAATTAAATAGCAGCAACATGGATTTACTGGAGAGATTATAAAGGTGTGGCAAATATGTTGTGATTTTACATAATTTAGTTGTGAGAATAGCTCGTGGTAACTATAAACATTATTGAAAATACCCATTCACAGTCAGGACTTTTCTGGTATAAGCACAATTTTACAGGATTTTCCAATTTGCAGCTGTACTCAAAAAAAAAAAAAAAAAATTACAACACTCTATGTCTTTCAGTACTTTTCTGGTATAAGCATAAGTTTGCCAGGGTTTTTTAAGGTGCAGCTTTACTCAGAATCGAACTTAAAATCTCACATTTTACAGATGGTAAGATAACCTTTTGTGATTGTCAGTACAATAGATTTGACCTTGGACTACTAAAGGTAATGGGATATGAAAACATAAGGATAAAACATCAAGGACGTTGTTATATAATACTGCCCTGACTTTTGCACATGTTACTCTCTTAGGTCAGTGGGTGTGTAAGACTGACACATATAAAGCCATGGTTTCAGATGATTCTAAAGGAGTGTGCTATTGTTTTACTTTTTCAATAAGAACAGAGAATACTAGAAACTCAGCCACTGAGAAAATAACACATACTCATTGGGCAAGTCTGTTTTGTAAGGTGCTGTCATTTTTAGTCACTTTTCTGGTCCATCACTGTAGTTAAACTGTTTCGATATCAAGTCCAATTTCAATTTCTAAGTTGCAAGGAAGAATAACTACACTTGAACCACTAAATAGATGTACCTATTTGAAAAGCTGTCACATGTTTGTTCATGGTTAAATATTCATAATAAAATGACCTTATTAAACTATGGGGTAAAAGAGCAAGCAAACAGGTAGAGCTAGCACAATTCTGCCTGCCTTTACTGTGGATAGTTGTGAATAGCTTCTGCAGCTAATAGTAATGGGGGAGTGAGGAAAGGAATGCTACCATGGACCTCACCCAGCTAATTGCTCCCAGCAACTTTTGTAAATCATTCAATGTTTTTACATCAGGCTTTAGAGTTAGTTGGTGTTTTCAATAAGGTATCTACTTAATTTTCTAAGGGGTGACATAATGATAAGTGATGATCTGAGGGTACCAGGATTGCAAATATTTTTCCAGGTATACAAGTTTCTAATTATTGTGGTAACAGCTAACATCATTATAACTGATGTTATAACAAAGAATCAGTATTAATTCAGTCCAATCAGACTTTTAAATCAAAATTCTTGAAAAGGCAGTATACATCTTACATGACAAGTCATACCAACCATGCAATATATCAGCATTTCTGTTGAAGAATTTAGACCTTGCTAAGCAGCCTCAAAGCAAGGAATTTCATAATGCTAGCGGCATGCAGCAAGACACTACGTTCACACAGCTGGCCTTGAATCTCTCCAATAAACAATTCTGTCCGAATCCACTGCTTACTGAAAATACAAAGTTACTTTCAACAAAAGCCAGAAATGTTCTCTTGATGTAGTAAAACATATTTTTTAATATGAGTAATTTGCATTCATAAAGACACTGAGGTTGGGACAAGTTAATTATTTCTCAGAAGCTCAAAATGAGATAGAAGTTTTCCCAACTATGAAATCGAATGCAAGCATACTGACTTGTTGTAGGTTATTTTTTGTCCTCCCTTCTAAACTGACACATACAGAAAAGTTTCTCGGCTGTCTTTGACACAAAAATTATGGCTGTACTCCTAAATATTACACTCTTGTACTGTATGATCAGTACAACAACTAAATCACCTGCAGGAAAGCTAACAAAACCTAAATCCGGCCTTGGATGTTACAATTATGTTAACAGTAACTCCCTAAGTGGTAACCTTTTGCACATCACGACAGGGGAAAGGGGAGGACACACCACTCTCCTGTACCACCCCCCGTAGTTCTCTGACAATTGAATAACACAAGTGCCTGCAACCGGGTGGGCACACAGTAATAACTGACAGATCTCCGTGTTTCAACGCATCTTCTTGGCATTTTCCGGTAGCAAGGTGCCGTAGCATCAGGATCCCGTGTAGGGTATAATTCTGCCAACTGGTCATGATTTATGGTTCTGGGGTTGGAAGGGTAGCCAAGTCAGGATAGCTCGGAGTTGGCTGGTATGCTGTGGGCTAGCTCTGGGCTAGTGGGGGCCAGTGGCGCCATGGGGGGCCAATGCGGCCAAGGGGGCCACCTCTAATGGAGCAGCTGTGGGGAGGGCTGGCGCTGGGAGGGCGGCCAGAGAAGGAGCCACTGTGGGAGCTGACAGCAGAGAAGCTGTTTGTGTAGGAACTGGCGCCGAAGAAGCCACTGCAGGAGAGGCACACTGTAGAGCACCTGCTGCAGGGGGGCTGCATGCTTCGGGGAGAGCATCCTGCTCCCGGGGGGAGCACCATGCAAAGAGGCTACTCCAGGGGTGCATCAGTAGTGCCTGAGGGGGAGCGCTCTGCTCTGGGGGGAGCTCCAGGGGGGCTTGAGTAGTGCCCGTAACATCACGTGCACATTGAGTCCGTTACTCTAAGTTGAGGATTGATTCATTCCCTGGATCTTTTCCCTGGATTCATGTCCAGGTTCATTATCAGTATCTTGTCCAGCACTCGCTGCCACAGCTACACACAGGAATTTTTAACATCAAAGCCTCTCCCATTTAGGAAACAGTTACAGGGTTTTTTAACCCATAATAAAAGTTGCTCCAATGTGGAGAATGTGCTCAATATCTTTAAGCTGCACCCACACTCCTGGGATACTTGCCCAGTCCCAGGATACTCACAGTCCCATGGTTCTTCGTTCAGTGAATACTACTGACCTAACCTTATAGGCTGTGCTGTCATCTTGCTCTCTGTTGGATTGTGGTCCGCAAATAAAGTCCCCTTCTGTCATAGCAGGGTGTGAGCTCTGGTTTCTGCTTGCACTTGAGGGGTCCAGGGTTGTAAGGGTTGTAAGTCCATCTCTTCATTGCAATCTAATATCCTGTTGTTCTGGGTCCATCAGGCTTCATTGCTGGTCACAGTCCTCCTCCTCACCATAATCTGATATCCCGTCGTTCGGGTGCCAAATGTTGTGATAAGAAGTGACACAGAGTCCTCAGGCAGGTGTAAAAGGGAGCTCATTTATTCCAAAAAACAGGCCTTTTTAAGCAATTAGACTTTTATCAGCTGCATACTTTTAAAATACAACAAACATAATTTAACCAACCACCATAAAACACAATAAAAGCACGTGATGGTTATACAACTTGTTTTCTATTATTACATAACTTGTTTTCCACCTCTATTCCAGCTGAGTCCTTACCCAGAATCCTTTTCTACTTAGCTGAAGTAACAGGAATAGGCCATGATTTTACAAAGGCAACAAGGCCTTCATTTTATAAGGTTTTACCTATATGCAACAATTTCCTAGATCAGGACAACTAAATTAGGAATATCTACTTAGCTCTGCCAGGAAATATTGCTAACTTTCTCTGTGAGTGAAACACAGGATGCTTTTTGGTGCTAGATCAATCCGACCATGGTCAAGGTACAAGTTTTCCAGAAATATCACCCTCCAGCAGGGAACAACTAGCAATGCAGAATAAATATCACAGATAAATTTGTATACCTACAGCTGTTAGGTGCTGCAAGGCACTTGAAACACTCAGAAGTGGCTAATTACTGATGGCAATACCAACACTCTCACTGCTATATTGAGTGCTTGTCATGCTGGACACTGCTCATATCATTAGGGGTAGCTCAGAAATCTCTTGCTGATTCCAGTTTGTGCATCTGTCTACTTCTTTTCTAAGCACTGTATCATAATATTTGACCATGATGTCAGCAGAAGATTGGAGGGCTGATTCAAGATCATTCATGTTTTACTTGAGCCACAATGATGGTACCGACATAAATATCTTTCAAATTCAAGACATGTTGATTTCAGTCAGTATCAAAAAATGCAACAAGATCATATCTGTTATAGAGAGGTGTTTGTCTAAAAGAATGTAAGGGATTGTGCGTAGACTCTGACATTTCAAAAAGAAATTGTTTTCTCTTTTTGAGAGAATACATTCTGCTGCACAGAAGAGGATATCATGCCCTTCCTGTTGATCATACAGAAAGTCTATTTCAGTTTAATTCACCAATTCAAAATTTCTAGTAAGGTTTGAAAGCACTTATTTTGGGCCATTTAGCCATAGTCCATTTTCCCTTATAAACTTTGTGGCATTTGTTCCAAATGAAAGAGTGACTGCAGTAAGCACTTATTCACAGGGAGTCTGAAAGAAAGAATAACAGTCAGATGAGAAAAAGTTCAGTGGAAATAATCGAGAATTCTCTTCAGAAATGCTTGTGTGCTTGATTATTTCTTGCTTAGCACCTATCTTCATGGTTAATCTTCTCTTTTTAGAAAAGAATGGAGAAGAATTTCCTAGAAAGGAAGAAACATAGAAGATAATTCCCTCAAGAACAGAATAAGAACACACGTTGCCTTTTCTAATTTTTGACAGTCATAGGGAGACATTTGTTATAAAACAGCAATAGCTTTTCTGGAGAGTTGGAAAGGAAAAAGAGAGGCAGGAAAAAGCACAGGCAGAGTCTTAATATTTTGATTATATTAGATACTTTTCTTATATATGAATAATGAATCAAAAAAGGAAAGGAAGAAGTAGGAAAGCTGGCAAGGCCCTTTAGTGATAACAGCAGCAGCTGGCTCACAACACTGTAGCCAAGTCATGGAGCACAACTTTCTCTGATGGACTATGTTTGTGAAAGGAAAGCTTCTTCTGAGCTAAGCAAAAAAGGAAGAAAGCTTTGAAATTAACTGGAGCAAGCGTTAAAAACAGAGGGTGATAATCTAGCTTTAAAACACACAGGCATCAAGACAAAAATCTAATCTGTGCAATCCTCTCATCTGGAGTGAAATCTTCCTCCTACTCTCCACCAGACCATTGGTAACTGGACTGACGGGATCCCTCACTGCTGGTCACAGCCTGGGCTGGTGCAGGAACTCTGGACACCCACACCAGTGAGTCTCACCCACAGCAATCACAGGCAAATTGGTAACAGATGTTTTGCATAGAACAGCCTGAACGATTTAATGTGTTCACTCATGCAGCCTACAAGCCACACAACATGACTCACCCCTTTAAAGCAAATATAAGACTGAAAGAAAAAAGTCCTGGAGCTTTCAAAATATTACAGGGTGAAGAAGAGAGATGTCAGAGACCATGGCTGCACATGTATAGGTGTGATTTTGCTGAAAAGAGTCTTCTTCATTTTTCTGTCTCACTACTTAATTTCTTTTACATCCTACTGTTAACTCCCTCTTTCAGACCGTAAAAGCATAAGAACAGACCTGTTAGTTAAGAATCTTGCAGCCTTCAACTATTTTCATCTGAAGGAATCTCCTGAAACTGACATGGTTTTCCATTTAGGAATGCCCTAGATACATCTCTAACAGCCTTTGGAAAATTTTCTTTATTTATTTTCTACCTTTTAATTTTGTTTAGAGAAGATTTAAACATTTTATCTCTTGTTTGAGCCATTCAAAAGATACATTCCAGTTCTGCTAGTCTTATTTTTTAATGCAAACTTCAGAGATCAATTTTCAGAGGTTTTTGATTGACTTCAGAACCTGAAACAACATGTTTTGCTTGAATAACACAGCTCCTTACATGTGTACTGGAAGTGGGACTGAAGACAGCCTTTCCCAAGGCTACTTTTCTCTCACAATATACTGCCCTTGTCATCTGTCTGCTTAGTCTAAAGCCAGACTCTGTATATATTTTGTTCTGGAGGAGAGTCATATTTGGAAAGATTCTTCTTTTTGATACTGAAAAACAACTAAAAATTTTTAGATGCTAGGTTGAACTAATGTAAGGTAACATAATGGAAAAATGCTTACGGCAATCCAGAATGCAAAGTTTCTTTCTGTCACGGCCAGTGAGAAAAGCAACAGTGCAATGGGACAGCCATTTCTCACAACTTCATGGCTACTTGTTCTGATACAGAGCAGCTTGAAGAAAGATGATTTTATCTGATACAGAGCTGTTTGAAGATTGTTTTATCTAATTTTTATTTAAATTACTTGTTCCTCAAACCCAGAAAACAGACCAGTCCAGGTTGGAAAGGAGGGTGAAATTTGCCTAATATATCAAGATTCCTTAAAGCCATCAAAGCATTGCTTAATTTAGCCTGTTGCTATGTTTCACAGTGTGAAACTCTGGAGGGATTGTTACAGAATCTTAAAAACTGAAAAATGATAAGAAGAAAATCAGCAGAACACAATTCCTGATCTTGCATCCCTGGGACTTCATAGCAAAACCCTTCTGCTCCTGTGATGAAAGCTGACTAGTTTTTGTACAAATATCACTATTTTCTCACTAGATTTACAGGGAAAGGTTGATTTTTGGGAATCCTCTAAAAAGTCCTGTAACATTTCAAGGTAAGAAGTGGGTGACAGCTGAAAAAAATTGATCATTAAGATAAGTCAAAGTCAATGAACAATCAAAAGTGGAAACGCAGAAATCACAAAGTGACAGGACTTCCTCAAAGTTGTAGAAACCAGTACTGGCAGCACTGGTCTCCTAATCCTTCTTAATACTTTCTCCACTTTGAATGAATTGACTTTGTATTTGCTTTCAATTCTTGCCTACCAGCTGTATTATTAATTTATTAGCATTTATCTATTATTTATGTATATTAATTATTGATAATAACTAACTTATTAATTGTGTTTTCTCAGTGAAAAATTGCAGTAGATCAACATTCAACTTAAACACATGACAAAAAACATTTGTGAATGGAATAGTAAGCCCAAAGAGGTGAATATTAGGAAGCAACTATTAAAAGGTATTTAGCATGTAATAATAAACTGCATGAATTGTTTATTTGCAACGAAATTGACTCACATACCAATTCCTTTGATTAAATTTTAACTTTGGTTGGGTCCACATAGCAGTCCCAATGCTTTTCATGTAGCAATCTAATACAGCTCAAAGGTCCAATACTGCAGTGAGCTGCTCATGAACAATTTATTAATTACTTACATTGTAAGATTATACACACTCTATTGAGAAAAAGTTTTCTTAGTTTATTAGTTATAAATTATTCTCCTGCTTGTGTTTCAGATGCTTGACATCACAAGACATACTGATAATTTCATTTTTTTAAGAATTTCTTTTTTGCTTCAGTTATATACAACCTTCAGATTCATTCCTTAAATTCTTGAGTCCTGCCGCTATTACCCCTGTACCAGCCCCAGGAACTGAGAAAGTGGTGTAGTGTGAATTAAGTGCTCCCTGAGAGGTTTTTCCCTGACAGCTGAAAAAACAAACTCCTCTTTTATTCATATGGCTAAGCGCAGCACGGAAGGAATGCTACAGACTCCCTGAATAGTCCAGCAAGAGATGAGAGGATACATCCTTCATTTTCAGCATCTTTTCCTAAATGTCCTTGATGACACCCCCAGAGTCCAATATTTGATGTAAAAGTGGTTTGTGCTGTGGTCACTGAGAGGAGAGTCAACTTTACCAGTTATTTCAGTCCTAAATGGTTTTTATTCTCTGTCCGTATGGACTGAATTGGATCCATGGGCCTCCTTTTGGTTCTTGCACTGAGGGTAAATGTTGTAGGTAAAGTAGATAAGGTGGGATACTCTCAGGATGTGCTTCTGTGAGAAGTGAATCAAATTAGCCCATTTGGGCAATTTATTTAAGCATCAGAATTTTTTGTATGCTTGTGTATTTAGAGGCTGGCAGAACTGAAGTCCACATCCCAATAACATTCTCATTTATTCCCTTCTGTAGGCAACCTTTTAAACAAGATAAAAGATACAATTCAATCTCAGGGCATGTGCACGGATATTCTATCTCCCCTTCCCTCTTCCTCCCCAGTGACTTAATTTACTTTTTAAACCAGAATAAACTGCACACACAGAGGGTTGTGGATACTTTGAAAAGGAGGTGAACAAAGCAAGGAGAGTCCTTGAGGCAGCCTCAAGGATCTGAACCTGAGATCTGAACAACAGAAAGGACCTGACTAGATAGGGCTTCAGTCTTTGAAACTGTGACCCCATGACATTCCTGTGCCTCTCAACCATGTGCATTTCCTCTTAAATCCTGGCATGTATTCCTTTTACATCTCTTACACTTTTCCCTAAAACAAACCCCACAATTGATTTTTTATTATCACCTCAAGTGCAATCAACGGTGCCTGAAATGTAGTGCAGCATTTTGTTAAGCTTGGAAGTGGGATAATGATTATGTGCAGCCAAACATTGGGGCCAGGGCTGGTTTTCCCCTTTCAGATATGAGTAGAGAATGTTTCTCTCACATGCTAATATGTTGTGTTGCAACTTCAGGCTTGATCTAGATTAGTGTTTAAAGGCATATTATTGGAAAGTATTAGAGGAGGCATTTCAACCCTACAGACAAGTGGGGGATTTAAACATGTTATTTCTGTACATACTCCATTAGAAATGCACCAGCTGATACCTGTAAAAGCACAACCTCCCTGCTCTCTGTGCTGCTTTAGAACACGTAAGTCTAATTTGCATTTAATTCTAGAAAAGAAATTCCTTGTTGCCACTTCCCACCCCAACAAGACACCAACTGCCCAGGAGGCTGCATGAGGTAGATGGAGGCCCTGTAGAGAGAGACCTGGAAATATTAGAGTGATGGGCAATCACCACGCGTATGAAGTTTAACAAAAAAACCTGCTGGATTCTTCACCTGGGGCAGGGTAACCCTGCATGTGTGGACAGACTGGGAATGAGGCACTGGAGAGCAATGCCACAGAAACTCTCCTGGTCAATGCAAAGTTAGACATGAGGCAGCAGTGCCCAGGAGGGCCAAGAATGTCCTGGGGGCATCAGGTACAGCTGGGCAGGCAGCTGGGCAAGGGAGGGGATTGTCCCGCTCTGCTGCAATGGGGTGGCCTCACCTTGAGTCCTGGGGGCAGTTTTGGGTGTCACAACATAAAAAAGATATAAAGCTGTTATAGAACATCCAGAGGGCAACAAAGGGCCATGAGGGGAAGCCACACAAGGAGTGGCTGAGGACACTTGGTCTGTTCAGCCTGGAGAAGAGACTGAAGGGAGACCTCATTGCAGTTAGAGCTTCCTCAGGAGGGGAAGAGGAGGGGCAGGCACTGATCTCTTCTGTCTGGTGACAAGTGACAGGACCCAAGGGAGCGGGCTGAAGTTGTGTCACAGGAAGTTTAGGCTGGATATCAGGAAAAGGTTCTTCACCCACAGGGTGTCTGGTCACCAGAACAGGCTCCCCAGGGAAGTGGTCACAGCACCAAGCCTGACAGAGCTCAAGAAGCCCTTGGACAATTCTCTCAGGAACATGGTGGGATTATTGGGGTATCCTGTGCACGGCCAGGAGTATTCTATGATTCTATAATTCCTACTCTTGAGATGCCCTGCTCAAAAGTCAGCACACAGCAAAGCACAGTCTCCACTCTGCAAGATGCTGCAGCGCCAGCCACACTGCTGGGAATCCTGACCTTGGGGAAGAGGCAGGCTGACAGGTAGCTGGAGGAGAGAGGTCCTGGCAAGCCTAAAGATGGTGCAGAGGTTGAAGCAAAGACTGAGTCAGAAAAGCCAAAATGGCAGATCTTAATTGAACTTGCTTATGATTTATGCTCATGGTTTCCCATGGTGAAGCATCCAGCCCCTCTCCACGCACATGCCGTGCTCCTTCCTTGCATGCTCTGTTTAGCAATGAAGTCACTGACCTTTTCATTGTCCTCATGATGCTTCCAAGTATTGAATGTAGGCAGTTTCCATCTCCCAAATGCTGGCAGTCCTCTTCTTGTTATTAACTATTTTGGGCTTATAGAAACTTTGTAAGTCTGCTGCAGGAGGTAAGGAATAAGTGAAAGAGGATAAAAGGTATCAGAATACACTATTGGGAAATTACTGTGAAAAAGAACATTAAGTGGGAACCTAGATTTCAGCACAGGAAAGAATCACACAGGAAATGTCCTTCCTCAGGGCGGGTTCAGGCTCATCCATGCTACTGGATAATGGTTTCCTGACATATAATGATTTATTCTCCAAGATTTACACAAACTTGGAATTCCTCGTGATCTCATGCTTTATATCCTGGAGACATTGCACCCAAGAACAGCTTCAGAAGTTCCCAGATCTTGTTGGGTTTTGCCTGATTTCTGGCTTTGGATTTGTGTGTGGGGAGGCATAAAAATCAGAGAGTGTATTTTTCATCTATTTTAAAGGAGACATTAAGGAGAAAAGCAATTATTAGAATATAATATCCCTGTGAAGTGAGAGAAAAAAAGAGGGGATACAGCTAAAAAAAAAAAAAAAAGCTCTAAAAATGCTCTAGAGCTGTCATGCAAAAGTAAAGAACAAAAGCATTTCCATTATGTAAGCTAGATAAGAAAACATTGCCAGTAAAATGTTTTCTCATTGCTTTTTCACCAGGAGGTGGGGCTGTTAAGCATTGGATTTATTTGGTGATGCACTGAAAAACTGTGGATAAAATGAAAACCATCTTTCTCTTCCTTTTCCCTCTGAAACTCATTGTGTAAATGTGAATGAAAAGCATGAACTTTCTAGATATTTTAAGCATCGATTTCATATTCTGATTCAAAAATTGAAATAACTTTAAAATGATTTTGCAATGGTTTAAATGATCTGCCTCTAGGAGTGAATTAAGTACCAATAGCTAATTAAAACATTAACTTGGGAGACTGGAAAGCTCAGGAGTTTTGTAATTATTACTATTCCCAAGTTCCTATTGAGTCTATTTCTAGGATAGCTCTGCGATTCAGTTACAAGGATTGTCACAAAAAGAAATCACAGGACATTGCAATGTGGCTAATTGCATAATAAAAAGACAAACACATTTAAGGTCACTTGATTCTAATTCTGACAAGCTGCCACAAGGGATGAAAGCAGCTTTTCTAAAGTAAAGAGCCTGAGCTGAGGGAAATTATTATTTTTGGTGCTTCCACGGCTCCTGCTTCATCATGTCTGAGGAGGAAGTTGGAGACCCCCCTGGGATGGGAAGATGCAGACAAAGGGAGAAAACATGTAACATATCAGGGAAGTAGGTGCAGGCCTGAGCCCTCACCCTATACCCCAGCCACTGATGCCAAGATGCCTCAATGGCAGTGCCACTTGCCCCTCTTCATTTGCAGAAGGAACATGCAAATGTTGAAGATGCATTTCCTCGTAAGAGATGTGTGAAGGGCATGTTGTTACTGGGACAGACTTGCAGCAAGGATAATTTTTGCAGCTAGGATAATTTAAAGGGATTCTTTTCCCCATCATGCTGTGTTGCAAGTGCTCACCTAATATATCAGGAAATTTCGTTATCGCACCGTGCAAATCTGCTTCTGCACCTGCAAAGAAAACACTTCTGACAGACATCTTCAGAGACTGTCCTTTCCTTGTCCTCCACCTTCTCGTGGAAGGCATCCCTGCACATGGCACACAGGCTGGATTAGATGATCTTAAATTCCCTTTCAACCTAAACCATTATATGATTCTAGGACCTAAACCATTATATGATTCTAAAAATACCCTGTGTACAGCCCACCCTGAAACAGAGCAAAAGAAAAGACCTGAAGTCCACACAGTGGATCTTAATAGACATCCACTTAGGCATTCCAAGTCTCCCTGGTCACAAGACTTTATCCCCACACACCTGCCACTTCAGAGGTGGCCCTGACCTGTTCACAACCCAAAGCCACAGTCAGGAGCTGACTGGCTCAGAGAAGACCATCAAGACATCAAGACATATTAACCAGGGAGCTGTGGCACATTCACCAGGCAAGGGAAATCAGGAATTATTTCCAGCCACTGGTGTGGTGGAGTTCAGGAGTAGTGACGGATCTTTGCGTCCTGTGGCAGGCACAGCTTCTGCCAGCTCATCCAAATGCTTCCTCCCACTGACAGCACAGCACTTCCCTCTCCTCCAAGGTGACTCATGTTATGTTCACTTACATCCCCAGCCCAGTGCATGCCAGGCACTAGGAATAAAACTCAGGAATGTGGCCTTGGGTGTCCTGGTGAGATCTATCTGCAGTGTATGGAGGGCAGTGAAGTCCCAGGAACTTGCTCTCCTCCATGACTTCATCTAGGTACCAAACAAGATGGAAATTCATCAGCAAAAGGGGTTTTGTTACAGTCAGCTGCCTTGTGTTGTGCCCTACCGGAAAAATTAAAAGTTTTCAACCTCAAAAGATTTTGAAGACATTCAGCACATCTGACCAATAGTTTCAATGATTAATAATAATAAATTCAAACAAGGGTGGATACCTTGTTCCCATCCATAAGTAGAGAGCATTAAGTAGGCAGTGAGAGTTTCACTGTCATATCCATATAAAAAACATCAGGATCTGGTCTATTAAAATCTGCAGAAGGGATATGACAAACAGATAAAGCAGATTGCTCTGTTCAGTGATTCTAATGTCTCTCAGTACTAGGAAGAAAGGGACTGTGCAGCATAGAAGTTTCAATTCTTGGGCTCACAAATCACAAATTTAGTACTTTAGTGGGCAAAGATTTCATTTGTTATCTCAGATTAGTCACTCCACGCTGTTTCTAAATGGCCCATCCACATACAGATGCCATATATATGCATTACCAAAATGTGCTGGTGGTGTACAGTCACAGAGACAGAATCACAGGACCATTAGGGTTGGAAAGGACCTTTAGAGATCATCTAGTCCAACAGCACTGCCAAGGCAGGGTCACCCAGAGCAGGTTACACAGGAATGCATCCAGGTGGGTTTTGAATGTCTCCAGAGAGAGAGACTCCATGATCTCCTTGGGCAGTCTCTTCCAGGGCTCTGTCATCTTCAGTTGATGTAAAGAATTTTTTCACCTTTTTCCTGAGGTGAAACATGTGTTTTAGTTTAAGACCATTGGTCCTTTTCCTGTTGCTGGGCATCACTGAAAAGAGCCTGGCACCATCCTCTTGGCACCTGCCTTGGAGATATTTGTATGTGTTAATGAGATCTCCTCTCAGTCTTCTCTTCTCCAGACTAAACAAGCCCAGATCCTGCAGTCTCTCCTCATAAGAGATATGTTCCAGTCCCTTAAACATCTTTGTGGACCCTCTCCTGTGGCTCCTTGCCTCTTTTGTACTGAGGAGCCCTGTCTCACTCACTGGGGCTGAGTAGAGTGGCAGGATAACCTCCCTTGGCCTACCGACATTGCTTTTCCTGATGCAGACACCTGAAAATACCTAATGCTAATATTTGGGAAGCATCAGCACTATAAAATCCCGGTAGAACTCTGGGAGTGTCCACTCCTTGATGCCAAGGCACAGAGTGCAGCCTATATAGGTCAGCAACAGAACAAGGTCAGGACATACTAACATACCAGAATATCTTGGAAGACTTTGACCAGAAAAAAATGTAGATTTATCTGTTCAGATATTAAATTCTTATTGTAAAACACACTGGACTGGTGGGAGGACAAAGTCATAAGCTCTTCTGAGGAGAGATATTATTGCAGTCTGATATAAAAGCTGCAGATGGGAATTTTACTGTGGCTTCAGTGAAGCCAAAATATCATCCTACAGCACTGAACCCTTAAGTTAGAAATTTTGGGTATAGCACATACTCAACTGACCATTGTGCATTTCTCTGCTCCTTACCTGAAACAGGAAAAAATAACTGACTTATTATTTTATGACTTAACTATTTATTAGGAGTTATTAATTCCTTGGTTATCATTAGTAACATGTTTTCTTTTATTTTGTTTTGGTTTCTTCTTAAGTTCAAAATACAAAATCCCAGTAAAATCAAAAGCTATTTTAGTTTCCATGAACCATTTTTTCCCCCTCAGCCAGCAGCAACTTCCTAGTCCTGAAACCTTGCTTTACCTCTGGCTAAAATTTCACACTCATTTAGTATTAAAATTTGACAAACTGGAAACATTAAAGTAGAATTATCAAGTAGTTGGAGGCTACAGTTTAATCTACTATAAAGCAGACTCAATCTGGTAGGGAATGTCTTGTGGTAGATTTACTCTCTGTGCTTAATAAACTTTTTCATTACTTACAGCTTAAATAATTAACCACAGTTTATGCTTGACATTGCAATATTCTTTGCATACAGACATGGCTGAACTGATTTGATTGTGACATCTTATGGGCAAAACTGCTGTTTTCTCTGCCTTACACATGACTGAGAAAATTAACAGGTAAAAGCAATAATATAATGAATCTAATTCAGGCAAGAGAAGGGGTGTAAGGTATAAACATGTATTTGCATCCTGATTTTTATTTGAATCTATCCTTTTTTATGGTGGAAATAAGAGAAGATACTGTAAATTCTTGCACCTTTGAATCAGTAATGAAATAAGATGGTAGATGTCCATAAATTTCCAACTCTGATGGTCATATTGTATTTCCTGCAAGGATCTTTTGAGTTGCTAACATTTACAAATATAGATTGGAATTAATCTATGAACTGAGGGGATGCAAGGTTTGGTAAGTATGCTTTTGTCTTCCTTGTACCAAAAAGCACAAATCTGTTTCAAGCAAATTCTGTCCCCAGCTTGAAGTTTAGTGTAATGGCAGTGCCCATGAAAAAGCCAACAAACAGCCCAGCTATGATGAGTTGTGCTGCATGCAGAACACAAATGAAAAGGTAACAACCTCAGCCAAAAGAAAATAAAAGGACAAAAAGTGTAGCAGATTTATTTTAAACATTCTTACAGGCTACCAGTAATGGAGAAAAAATGATGGACACTATAAAGGTAGCAGAAAATGTTCTTGTGAGCAGAAATCAAAGTGCAGCTTGATTTTCCTGTGCCAGGCCGTGCTTGCTGTACTGCATACTTCTATGATGATATTTATTATTTCAAAAGTTTTCTAAGTGTTCCCAGTATAGGAAACAGCAGAGTGTGACAAAACTTGGCACTAGGGCACACCCAGGTCCTGTTCCCAGTTCCTCAGATTTGAAATGGACTCAGAGGAGACCTCATTTGGAGCTTCTCTCTGAAGACAGTGCATCTCTGCTCATACCATCAATCCATTTTTTAGTTCCCCCTATAGCCTGAGATCTTTGCAGTGATGACTTGCTTTAACATCTTAATTTATGCTGCAACAAAGTTCAGAGGTGCTTCTGTTCTGTTGGGATTCATAAGAACTACTGAACTCATAATTGTGAAATAAATCCCAATAAACTGAATATAAATGCTCCCTTGAGCTTGAAGGATTTCATAAATTATTTTGTGAATCAGTTAAACATCGATAGCACCTTTTTAATTATTAACTTTTCTACATTTTAGTTTAACTGGAATTTCTTTTCTTTTGTTTCTTGTGAAACATAGTTGAGAATATCTCTCTAGAGGGAGGCAAACATTTGACTTGTGTACTCATGAAAAGCCCATCTCAGAATCTTTCCTGAGCTGAAACATTCATTGAAACAGGGCTTGTTTTTAATGTGAAGAAATGGAAAACAGCTTTTATTTTTTACTGCTTTTGAATGGCTGGTACATATTTCTGTATTGATATCAGCAGATGTTACAGTGTGGGTCTGTCTGTCAGGGCTCAGTAAATGTTCAGTGGATGATGGACATGAAGCTCATGTGTTGTAAATGTTACTAGAACATAACCCGAAAAGAGCATTATAGATGGCAGTACATGATTGGCAGTATGCATATATCTGCCCTTTGCTTCCCCAGGGCAGAATTTAGCAAGCTATCCCTTTGCTATTCACCTCTTCCTAATGTCTTTCAAGCTGTAAAAATAAAACCATTTTTGTTCACCTTTACACCTAGTTCACTTTGTTTCATTGATGCTGATGTAACCCAGGAGACATGCCATTCACTTCTTCAGAGTTTTATTAGATTTTCAGAGGTAAACCCAAGAATTCGGCCTGAGAAAGGATTAGATTCAGAGCAAGCTTGTTAGTGAAAAAATAAATCTGCCTTCAGTTTAATTTTTTTCTCAGTTAAACAGATACAAAGAAATCTTGCACTCCATTATTTACAAGATTTGGCGCATCTTTCTATTACCATGAAAAACTCTTTTTTTCTTTACTGTTTCAGAATGACAGAAGCCTTCTATTTTTTTTTTTTTTTGAAAGAGCTAGAGACCATTAAGCACCACTGAAATGAAAAATAAAATCCAAGAGAAAAACTTAAAACCTGGGGAGGTGAATGCCTTTTCCCACCTTATGCAATATGGACTTGGTATCCTATACATAAAAGAGAAAAAATAGCCTTTGAAAAAGGCAAACATGAGTGGGAGGAAGCCATAGAAATCAGACTTGGCCAGCCTGTACAGCAGAACAGAACTTTGTGGGTGTTCATACTTTCCTGCACCAAAAATGTAACCCACAAAATAGGCACCAGTCCCTGCTCTCACTCCAGCCCTCACTCCTGTTTCATCCACCCCTGCTCAAGAAGAGCAAACAGAAACACCAACTGTTTCAGAATAGTAGCACTTTTCAGTGTGATAAAAGACAGGAGATACAAAGTAGAGGAAGAGATTGGACTTCCTGAAAAACCCAAGAGACCAGCAAAACTGCTTTTCTGGGGTGACTTTCAGTTCTAATTTGTAGCAGGAGCAACAAAGACATCTGGAGATGTTTGGCAGGTCCCTTTCTGCTGGCAAGGTACCTCATCTACCCAAATTCCTCTCCCCACTCTTTCTTATGTAATTTGGTTTTATGCAATTTAATTTGCCTGCTTTCACATAGTCCTCAAACCCGATTCTTTTTACAATAGAGCCCCTTTGCATTTCCTTGGCTCCATGAAGGGGATTTACATTTTATATTTGCATTGATTGGAAGGAATTCTGTCCCATAAGAGTGCTGAGAAAAATAGTTTAATGACTCTGCAAATCTGTCTCCATCCACTATGTCTGGTTTATTTTAGTCTCAAGATCCCTGGAACAGGTGTGTTCCTGTTCTCCAAAGCATTCATAGTGTAGTGTCCTCAGCAAAAGAGCTCTGAATTCCTCGGACAGCCTGAAGTCATCTGTCAGTCCAGGAGGTTGCTGAGGCACTTTCACACCTGCCTAATTGCAGTATGGTTAGGTTGGGATCACATTTCTGAATCACATGAAGTCCACATGTGAGCACGTGAGTCTGCATGACTAGGGTTTCAATGATTTAGAAAGAGATAATGTGGGATCAACATTCTGTAATTTTGGAACATTTAAAACCTTTTACTCACTTGACAGGCCAGAGAAAAACTCATGAAGCAAAACTTGTGAGCTTTGTCATAAGCACTGTTTGGATAAGGAACTTCTCTATTCCTACAAAGCCATTGCTTGCATCCAGCTTGCAGGTGTCTTCCCATCACATAGAGTGACCAGTTCCTTGCTGAGTTCATCATTTGGATACCTGGTTATCATCTCCAGCTGGGGAACAGAGAAGTGAAGGATGTTGCACTTAGAGACAGCATGAGATCATAGGAGCCCCCTGCTCATTACTGCTTCTCAGACCACAAGATTATGCTATTCTTGTGCTGCACTTTGATAAGCCAGACTTTTTCTTTCAGCCTTCTTCTTTTGTTTCTGGTTTCTTTTTATCTTTTTTTGCCTCCATATTCTTATCCTGAATTTTAGTAACCTCTGAAACAGTGTAAGATATTCTTTATACCTTCTCAGCAATGTTCCCTTGATGGTTCTGTCCTTAATATGGATTTTTCAGTTATTTTTTTTCTTTTCTCAGGGGTATGTGCTGAGCTGTATTTTGCTCAACAAGAAGCAAAGAATGACTTTTCTATTTTTTCTGTGTTTTTTTTTCCTTAAATAAAGTCAGGGTATATAAGGAATTAAAACACTTTCAACACTAGGGAGATATAGACAGTAGAGACAAAAATGGCAAAAAATCCATGGTATGGATGCAGCTGTACTGTAAATGCACTCTTTGTTACCAGTAAAGGAAAATAATCCACAAGATCCACAAGGAAGGCTCAAATCTATTGGGTTGGGTTTTTTCTGTATTATTCTATTCACATTAGTTGACCTCCTGATATTACTTGGGAAAACACAAAGGTTGAAAAAAATCCACATAGAAATTGGATTTCAGTGAAAATAAGATAAGAATAGTTATACTTAGCAAAATAATGAATTTTCAGTGAATATAAATCATACCATGCAGCTATGACATAACAAATACATGTGCTGCTGTTACTTATAAGAATTGTGTGTAAAGGAATGTGAATACAAAATGAAAAGAATGATTCCTGAGAAAGAAATAACTAGTTTTAGTGCAGAAATCTTACCTAATTTATCTAAGTTCAAGAAACTGAATTTCAAGAATATTTTAATAGACAGGAAGTTTAGCAGTCCCATTCTTCAAGGACAAAAGAAAGTATTCAGAGTTCCAGGGCCATCTATTTTTTTACTTCAATCAATATTCTGAAATATTTTAATCTATAAAAATGTAATAGGATATGATTACACTGTTTCCTTGCAATCTAAATACGGCAAAGATTATGTTTATGTCTACTTAGCAATTAAGAGTTTTCTCTTAAATTTTTGCTCATCTAAAGCCTTGACTCAGTTCTTTCTCATGCTTCTTATATTGTCTGATCCCAGAAATTTCTTAGTCTAATTAGCTGACCTATATTGCCTTATGAGTTACTCCATGTGTGCTAATCTCATACTCTCACCCATTCTGTCTGCAATGGTTGCGAGATACAGTTTTCTATAATATTATTTAAGATGAAGAATTAGGATTACTTTATGGATACACATAGGACCTTCCATTGGCTCAGCTGTTCCAGTGAGTAATCACATGCTCAGGCCCTGACTTATTTCAGCCAAAACTTTTCATAGTAGTCTCAAAATATTCTGACTTACCTTATTTAGGGCTAATTTAGCCCACTTAGTCTAACCAGGATTTAGCAAAAATCAAGGACTTAATGAATTTACTAAATTTAACACATCACCTGTTCTGAGTTTCAGAAATGAGGTGAAAAATTACTGTGACAAAGTGCCAGAGATTCCTCTAAGACAGCAGGTGTTGTGGGATCATGACCACTCAACCTTGCCTGTGTGGCTGATCAGAGGCTGGATTTGCTTGAGCTGATTGAATTGAAAAGAGTTGATATAGACAGGCTGAGAAAAGGCAAGAAATAAAGAGTTCGAATTTATACAATTACATTAGGTAAGTTCTGGAGCATGTTATGATTTTGATATTATGTTGCTTCCACTGAAGTCTACATCAACCCTAGGAAAGCCCATTCATTGAGATCTGTCAAAGTCAAGGCCAGGAAGTTGTGTCATCCCAGCACTAGAAGGGGCAGTACAGGGATCATTTCCCTTGCTGATGGAGATGTTTGTGTCGCTGGTCTAACATTCAGTTCTGCTTGGGCACTGAAGCACTTGGAAGTTTGATAAACTCATAGGTTCTTTGTGCTCTTTGTGGATGTGTTTTTATCTTTATTGCTCTTCAAAAAGCCCAAAGATTTCATCTATTTTAATTTATGACAGTATGGTTGGTCAAAACTCATTATTATTCTAACCGTTAATGTCATGTGGCTTGAAGAAGCAGGAATTTTTTTCCTCTGGTTATTTCAAGGCCTTTCCATTTTTAAAGGGGCTGGTCATACAGGAGATAACATCTGTGATACTGCAAAGCTGAGTTTTAGTGGGTGTAATGGTTCTAAAATTTAGTTGATGGACAAGTTGCTGAACCACTGAAAAAGCTGGTAACACCTCTATGATTTGCATATTTAAATGGTGTGCAAGCACAGGAATTTCCCTTTTGTTCCTGCTCTCCCGCTCAGGTTAGGGGGAACGGGCCCAGGCTCTGGCCAGGAGCCAGGCAGGCTCCCTCCTCCAGCACAGTGGCGCGGACAAAACCACTGGGGAAAAGCCATCCTGGAGCCACAGGCAGCCGAGTAAACAGCTGTGAGCTGCCGTGCAGCTGGGACCGCGCGGCTGAGATTTCATCCGAAGCCGCTGCGGACCCATGCGGAGCTGGTGGGGGCTGGCGGAGCCTCTCTGCAGCCAGCACAGCTTGTGCTGAAACGAAAAGAACATCATACGCAGCCAACGAGGCCACCTTTTCTTCCAAGTCAGAGAAAATAAAAGAAAAGCAAGTCACATAAGGGAGAAGAACATGGCAACTCCAAGGTCAAAAAGAAAGGAAAAGTAGGGTCACATGGGACAAAGCCAAAATGGTGGTGGGAAAAGAGAGCGGAGGCGCTTCTAGCGCTAGAGCTTAAAATTCTCCTTGCCAGCGGTGGTGAGGACTGTAATATTACAGACTGTTTTCTCTATAATTCATTAAAGTACATGGGGAGACGGAAAATCTATGTGCAGCCTATGAGGATAAGAGAATGCCTATGCCAGGTTACATAGAAGCTGTGAGAGGCTTTTAGAGATTTTGAAGAAGAGAGCCTTTGTTTTCAGGCTGGAATAACTCATCCTTAAAAGACTAAACCCTACATCATGGCCCATGACTGGCAATGTGAGAAGACTGTAAGATTTCATGGGAAAGATATTTTTTCAGTTCAGCAGATTGTTTTTTCCAGCCAGACTGCTGGATTGTGAAGAATCCCATGACACAGCAGAAGAAACTCTTTTCCTTAAGCATAAAGACAGCTCTTAAGAAATGCAATACTAACCAAATCCCATGTTTTGTTTTCCCTGGTGTGGGTCGGTGTGAAGGGGGGAGGCACTGGGAGAGAAAGGTGTTTGAAAGTTTGCTTTAGTTTCTTATTATCTCTTTTCACTTTTCATTCTGTTAGTAATAAACTTTATGTTGTAACTGCTTAAGTGTGGGCCTGTTTTGCCTTGCAGACTTTTTTGTTTTCCTCAATAACTCTTCTTTCCCCTTATGCAAATAATGAGATTTTGTGTGCTTGGTGCCTAACTATGTGTCAAACCACAACAGTGGGCCTCAGAAGATAGTGCATCGGCTGCAGTGAAAAGATTTGATAATTTCCTGTGACTTCATAGTTCTCCATCAGTTGTTGGTAGTCCTTTTGACAAACATGAAGCAGATCTACAATTAGTGCAGAACACACTAGTACCTTTACTGAAAAAATTACAGGAACTTAGAACACCTGAGTGGAGATACCATTTACAAGTTACAGAGTTCTAGCTGTCATTAATTTCCAGTGCTTTAATGACCAAGAATCTTTAAATTATTTCAAATTTGCTTTAGTGGGAGGAATCAGAATGTTCCTTTTCAACACAGCTCAGAGGAAATGCAAATAAAGAGTTCTAAAGTCTAGGAAAGCACTGTGGTATCCAGGATAACTCCCACTGTCCCTTGGTGAATGTTGGTGCTGCTCTAACAGATGCAGTCAAGAGTACTGGAATACAAAAGTCCACTGAGTAAACACTCACCAGGGATCTCTGTCCCTACTAAATCCTCTTTCCTTTGGAGGGAGTAGCTGTCCCTAGAGCACAGGTCCCTGAGTTCAGGGACAGCAATTTTTTTCTGGCCAGTATTTGAACAGAAGCTCATGTACACAGCTCCTCCGAGCCACACTTGTGCAGTGTGAATCCCCAAGCAAGATCAACAAGACCACAGATCTCACCTAGAACATTTGGTATATTTGGAGAAAGTGCTTGAAAGAGAATCAAATACAACTTTTTTCTGACAACTTTTTTCTGAGATATTGATTTATACAAAAGTAACTTTCAAGCTGGTAAGATAAATAGCAACATAATTATTATACATTTAGAGTGTATAACACGTTCACTAAAGAGACGATAGATAGACAGATAGACAGACAGATAGATAGATAGATAAAATACAGTAATGATAGAAGTGGAATGGAGCAAAATCTTCCACAGGATTCATAAATACCAGGCAAATCTGTGAAACAATCACATTAAAAGAGTTCTTTGTTGAGCGAGCCTTTGTCATAAGGGTGAACGGATGCAAGGAAGATTTCATGCCTGTGCATTACCAGCTTTTTAAAAATGAAACCTGTCTTTGTCATTATCTTAATACAATAGGAAGAATATTAAATGGCACAAATATTTTCCTAATGACATTCAATGAACTAAAATATTCTGAAGAATGATAAAAAGGAATTCAAAGAGAAGACTTCCTTAGTCAAAGACCATGGTTACACTTGTAGTTTGGCTACTATTGGATATTCCTCACATTAGAATTTTAGTATTTCTCCTGAGTTTTAGGAATGCAGTAGAGTCCCTGATTGGTGCAACCTATTTTTCAAGGAATAGTGGAAATTAACTGCCTCAGCTATAAGAGATTTCAGATTTGCTGTCATGGACCCCTTTAGACAAGACATCCTTGAGATTTCTGACATCAGTAATTAACAGAAATGCTGTCAGCCCAGTGAAAAAGTCAACATTTTAGATGCATTTATACGTGTTATTTTTTTAATGAGGTAGAACTACATTTTGTCTCTTAATTAAATAAGACTATAATGGCTATATCTAACTTCCAGGTAAAGTAAGTGAGGCATCTCTCTGCAACAGAGCAAGAAATGGGTCTTACTCTTGATTTCTCCCTCTAACCACTACACCATGAGCCTTCCTACTAGCAGGGAATGTTTAGGTGCAAAAGTGATGGGGACTGACATTGCAGCTTCATTCTCCCCTCCTATGCCCTGCTTAGATTCCAGGTATGCCCAGTTCCGGCAACAATCTTGTCTTTCTATAATACTTATTCCTCACACTTAGTGAAACTGAGATTTGAGCTCTCTGCAAGACAACTTGTTGAGCCATGCCCATATTTGACTAACTTTGGTGTCTTGTGAATTGTTTAAGT
Source organism: Corvus hawaiiensis (assembly GCF_020740725.1). Lineage (NCBI taxonomy): Eukaryota > Metazoa > Chordata > Aves > Passeriformes > Corvidae > Corvus > Corvus hawaiiensis. The sequence goes on from NC_063238.1 coordinate 36,563,202, forward strand.
GAAAACTGCCTGTAAAAAATGGGCTTCCAGTCCTTTTTATTTCCCATGACTGGAACTGTTACCTGAGAGAAAGATTTGTATACAGTGTGCAGCAGTAAATCCCAGCCTGCAATAAAAATGATGATAGACTGGAAAACTCAGAAAAAGGCTTGTGAGGATGATTAGAGGTCTGAGAATTTTTCTTTTTTCCTTTAGTTAAGGATTTAGAAAGCTGAATTTAGTCTGTTTAAAGGAAAGAAGTAAGTAGCAGATTTAATTAAAGCCAAGAATTACCAATACGGGTGGATATTTCTGATGCCACAGTCCTCCTTAATCTAGGAGAGAGAAGTCAATAAGAATCAGTGCTTAGAAGATAATACCAGCCAATATAATTTTAGACACAATCCTTAACTGCTAGCACAGAGCAGGAAATGATGAAAAAACCTTCTTTCTTTTGTTGAGCCTCTCGACTAATTCTTCGTTTGAAAAACGATAGTCCAGATACAGGAATTCCAGAGTGAAAAGCTACTACTTTTATTGGCCAGGAGCTCAGTTCAGATCAGTGTTCTGTCCCTAAAATTCACAGCTTTCTGAAGTGAATCATGGGTCCTTTGAACAGACTCCAATGAAAAGAGCACAGAGACATAGGACAAATGTGGAGTTGGAAATGGAGAGCAGAGTGAGGTGATGTACCCTATGTCATACTGTGGGTGGGAAAAATCAAAAATAAAAGATAGTCTTCCTGTTTCTCCGTGTATTTCTATATTTGTTTGGCCACAGAAAATATTATAGTAACTAGGACTTACCAGGAAAGTGTTTTTCTTTTTTTAAAACTATTGATTTTTTTAGAAACAGCAAGCAAACAACTGAAGACTATTTCAAAAACTTTGGCTAAAACTCAGTTCTGATATCACAGTATTTGCATTTTTCAGCCACTGTGCCCTCAGCAATTTTTAATCCTTTTTTTTCCTGATCAGGATGCCCACTTTGCATTGTGTGCTTTTCTTCTGTTCTTATTGAGCTAATTCAGTATGTCAGGAGAGTCCCACAGTCAGAGGTACCATATGAAAGATGGGTACAGGTCGGCGAGCCTGAAAATAGAAGGAGAATAAAAGAAGGGAAGCAAATAAACTACGACACCAGGAAGCAGCTTGGCAAGGTTTTAATCAAAATTGTGTATTCTGCTCATTGATATATGCAGATTTCTTCTGAATAAGGTAATTTTTAAATTATCATTAAAAGGACCTAAAACAAAGCAAACCGGGACACAAAGCTTTAAGGGTCTGAGTGCTGGAGAGCTGGCCAGAGTAACGACACGTACACCAATACGATTCAAGCATCGTTCTCCCTTTATTGTTTAACTATACAAGCTTATATCTACTTTTGCAAAGACTCACGCCCAGTCCCTCTAGACAGCCTCTAATCAGCAGGGGAGACAACCAGTGTATAGCTTTGCCAAGGACTTTCAGGGCTGCCTGCAGCGAGGTGCTTTCCAGGCTTGCTGGCAGCCAGGGGCCAGTTCAGGGGTTTTTCCTCAGCAACCCTGGGTTGTCCAATCTTTCCAGGGGTATCATATGCCCCTGTTCTGCAAGGAATCCCTCTACAAAAAAGTACAGAGTACACATTAAAAAAATGTATGAATGTAACAAAAAAATTCCTTACTTTGGTTTCAATAAAAAAAAGGTCAGCTAGCTATTCTAATGACTGCCAGTGGTAAAAAAAAATCATAACTTCAGTGTTTTATCATTCAGATGCCCAGATGTTTATCTGACACGTCTCTGAGTTTTTGATGGGCGCATTTTTAATACATAGGTCTCATAAAAATAATATTTTCATCTTTGAACATTATTAGCAATCTACTTGCTTATTTTTACCAGTCACTATATAGCCAAGATCAAGATGAAGAGAAACAAGTAAGTAAAAGAAACTTTTGTTAAAATTATAAGTACAATTTAAGAATGGAGGTTACTTTTGGTTTTATGAAAATTGACTGACATACTTCAAATAAAGGCATCACTATGAGGAAACTTTCAAAATTTTCAAGTTTTTTATTATATAAAATTATACAGAGTTATAAAATACAAAAAGCAAATATAATTATATATTATAACAAATATATAGATATATCTCATATAATGTCTTTCTAGATGCTGTTAAAGATTTATCATATTTAACTCTTATAACATTTAATGGTTTAGATATTAACTATATAGTAGTTTCATGTTACTTTCATTAAAGTATATTCAGATTAAACACTAGCATACCATTAATGAAACATTTCTTAATAAATTTTGTTGATATTACTGTCAGATGGGAAACTTGTAGCTTGATTGAATCTGGAAAATTATGGCACTTAAGTTGCCATGTGAAGTAAGTTATTAATGACTGGATAAACTCAAGTTTCCATGACAACATATTGCTGTGCTGGATCAGGTGGGATTTTATGATCATAAGTTGTTTTAACAATTGAATTCATCATGAAATGGGATCAATGTACCATTAGGAACTGGCTTGAATCTGCATAGGAATTAAGAGAATCATAGGATCATTAAGACTGGAAAAAACCTTTAAGGTCATTGAGTACAACCTTTGACCAAACAACAACATGTCAGCTAAACCATGGCACTGAGTGCCACATCCAGTCATTTCTTAAACACTTTCAGGGATGGTAACTCTACCACTTCCCTGGTCAGTGTATTCCAATGCTTGACAACCCTTTCAGTGAAGAAATTCCTCCTGATGTTCAAGCTGAACCTCCCCTGGTGCAGCTTCAGTTCATTTCTGCTTGTTCTGTCCTTAGTTGTCTGGGAGAAGAGAACAACGCTCACCTGCCTACAACCTCTTTTCAGGTGCTTGTAGCAAGCAATGAAGTCTCCCCTGAGAACCCTTTTCTTCAGCCAAAACACCTCCAGATCCCTCAGGCAATCCTCATGTGATTTACTGTCCGGACCCCTCACCAGCTCCACTGCCCATCTCTGGACACGCTCCAACTGTAAAGGTGCAACCCTTCTGCTTGCTGAGGCTCTGCAATAGCAGCTTCACTTACAGGGTACAGACCCTGTGAACCCATTTGCTTTTCCACCTGGGAAAACTCTGAGACTGGGACCCAGCATCAGCTTGCTTTGGGACATTCTGTAATAAAAGACATTTGAGTCTGGAGGTTGTTCCATTACAATATATAATTCTGGCACCATTTCACACTAAGTCCTTTTCACCTCTCACTCTAATGCTGCATCTCTTTGACATTTTGATTCTGTATGATAAACTGCAGAAAAATGCAATCATCTTTGGAAGTGGTGAAATTCTTTTTAGGTCCTTACATCTCTTTTGCTCTCTGGATGGTTTATTAGCTTGGTTCCACGTGTTCAGTCTTGGTTTTCTCTCTTAAATACCTTGTCTCCTTGAACACCTTTCTCTCATGATATATTTATCAGCAGCTTCCTGTGATGGATGTAGGTAAAGAGGGAATTAATGAGGCTGAAACCAGTAATTGTTGTGACAGTTTTTGTGTCAAAAACAAATTTTATGGTCCAGACTTCATGGTCCAAATTTACAATTAGAAAATCGACTGTATGTGAAATTCACTTAGGTCACCTTGATATTTCTATGATGCTTCCCCTCTGTCATGTTTTCTGTCTGTCATCTACTTTGATGCGTATATTTTGGGGTAAGTCTGTCAAGGGCCGGCACGGAGTCAGACACATTTAAAATTGGAAATGAGAGATCACCACAGCATTGAGGCTGAGCTCAGTTGATGGGACTCAGGAACATGAACATCCTAACACAGTGTTAGAAAAAGGAAAGGAGACCACAGCAAAGATAATCTTACTTCAGGGGGCCTCCATCTGACATAGATCGTGTTTCTGTATTGCATCCATCACAAGGAATTTTCTGTATTGACTGAAGTCTGAAAAAAGGCTTACATATCTTACATATCTTTGCAATATGAAAGTGCAATAACTGTTCTTCTGAATTAATTCATGTTGTATTACATCCATAAAGTAATTTTAGAAAGTTTATTTGAAGTGTTATCCAAAGACTTGAGATTTCTGCAGTATCAAAATTAAACCAGTTATCTTTTTCTAATTAAAAAAAAAAAAGGTTTCTTTTTAGAAAACCAAACCAAACCAAAACCCTTCCCCTGAAAATTTAGTTTCTTAGCCATGAATAGGGTGAAATTGAGGGTATTCTTCTCCAAATGACCATTTATATAAGAAAGATGGTTTTATCCAAACAGTCTTCTTGTGAGTACTAAACAGCTTTTTATATATTATTCACTCTTACAGCTCAGGCCCGTAGGATTCCTCCTTACCTGATATGGACCTTGAGTAGACACGAGGCCATTATGACAGTTCACTTATCTGGAAGAGAGCAAAGGGTAGGGTATCCTTTTTGCAGCAGCACATCACTACAGGAACACCTTCTGGTACCAGCCTGATTTTACTTATTATTAAAACCAGTGGTTTGGGAAATTGGAGGGTGAAGGAAAGTTTTTAAAGACTATGAATCCTTTCTGCTTCTCTGGGTAGGACTCACTGTACCTAAGTTTTTTTATCAAACAGTTCAGTATCCAGCTCACTTTTAAAATCTGTAAAGGGGAGAAATACAAGATAACAATTCATTTCTTCTCTCTCAAACCCAGTTCAGGATGGGATTAATAATTTTTTATGATGTGACTGTTGATCTACAAGTATTAGGAAAAACAAAAGCAATAGTTTAGACTAAATGTTGGGGTTTTTTTCAGCTACAAATAATAACTGAAAAACTGACCATGCATACCATGCTTTTCACATATTGTTTGGACATCCCTTCATTTTTTTGACTTCTCTGATGAGACAGATACTGTGATGCAAAACACAGCCTCCTCAGCAAGTGTTGCCAAAGACAGAAGCTGGTTTGATTTCTAGAATCATATTTAGTGTATTTGAGGCATGAGATTTCTCAAATTTCCACAGTGATCAAAGGCCCTGCTTTTGATATTAGCTCTGCATCTGCAAGAACACTGAATTGAATTAAAAGTCAATATCAGGTCATTGAGTGAAAACTGTTATGTTGGAAAAGTACCAATCTTCAAAAGCAAAATGTACTTCAGCTATGAAAAAAAAAGTTATTTACCTTACTTTGAAAAATGCTATTGTTTTCACATTTTCTGGTGCTGTTTCCCAATACGAGTACAATGGTAGGTGAGATTCAATTAAGGCCTGATTTCATAGCTTTAAATAGAGCAAGCCTTGTCTAGCTGTGAAATTATCATTTATTCGCTAAGTAGGCTTTGTGCTTCTGCACTGGGTGAAGTTCAAACATATTTGAATGTCTTTTATGTATCAGGTTTTTACACTTCTGTAGTAAATCCTGTTCACAGAATCCTTTTTCTATTTTTTTCTCTCTGATTAAGTCTGAGCAGTGAATGACAAAAGAAAGTACTGTTTTATGCTAATGGATATTTAAGCAGCCCATGAGATAGAAACAATTGACAACTACTGAAAATGAAGTCTCACAGAGATTATGCTAATGGAGAATTTCATTTTAAAAAGATGAATTTTGATATTTTCCTACTGAAGTATTGTAATTACTGTAAAAGTCCAGCAATAAACAGAATCTAATGACTGATCCTATCTTGTATAACTTAATAGTCTTTTCATAACAAAAATATTACATGAATTTTCATCTATAAGAAGACTGATGTGATCATTATAAATCAAATTGAATACAATAGGTATGATCAATATACTTGAAGTGCAAAAGCACCAGAGAACTGGAAGTTGCTTAATGTGAAGCCAATAGATCTTTGAAGGGAGACTCCAGGAACTGTAGAGTAAGAGTGTGAGACCCAGTAGTATCTTTAATGAAGAGTAGAATTGATGGACACATGGATAAACAGCGGGTGTGTGCCAAGGTATCCTTTGGAAAAAAATTCAACCCTTACATGCCTACTGGGGTACTTTGAAGAACCAATAAATATGTGGACTTGATAATAATATATTTATTTGGACTTGCTAATATATTTATCTCAATTTCCATGAGACATTCAATAAAAAAGGCATGAAGGCATCTTCCCAAAATAAAGCTGCTGCAATATAAAATGGGAGTTCCTTTTCTGGTTGAATAATTTGTTAATTCTTAGGAAAAGGGGGATAGCAGAAAGCAATCAGATTTACAACATAGGTAGGTCATTGGTGGAGTTCCCCAGTGTCTATCCTGGGAAAGGGATGTGAATAATGAGGCAAAAATTTGCTAATGACACTAAGTAATTTATGGTGAGGAAGGCAGGGAATCTGGTGGCTTCTGGAAGATATTACAACACTGAGAAATGAAGCAATAAAATGACAGATGACATTCAATGTAGAAAAAAATTTACATGATGCTCAAGCAGTAACCCTCCAAACTTTACATAGAAAATTATTGGTTTTGACTGTTATTACTCAGGAACAAGACCTGGGGTTACAGTACATAATTCTGTCAAAATATTAACTTACTGATAACCAGTGTCACTAAAGCACGTGGAATATTCATGACTATAGGGAAAAAAATAAGTTAACATAATTATACCACTGCACAGGTTGACAGTGTGTCCCCATCTTCTGTAGGGTATGATATTCTCATTCCTTGCCAGTTTTATCTAAAAAAAAAAAAAACAACGTAGCTTTAGAACAGAAAAAAAGGGTGATGAAAGGTCCGGACCAGGTCTGGACCAGGTTCTGCATCCTATGTAGGGCTGGCCTTTTCAACCTGCCGACAGACAGTTCAGGAGGTTATTACCAAGAATATAAACCATAGGTGTCCTAAAGAAGATGGATGGGGATCAACTGTTTGTTGTCTTTTCTGGTACAAAATTAAACTAACTAATAGGAATGAACCCAAAGGAAACTAGCAAGTGGCAAATTGAAAAGAAATTGAAGAGAGCAGCTTTCATACAGGATGAAGAATCTTCCCAGGCTGCTGTTCACAAGGACAGCTGTCTGTTTCTGGAAGTCACTGAGTCATCTAAATGGATCTAAGATTCTATAAACTGCTGGAGACAAAGGGAGTATTTTTGGGAAGTATTAGTATTTGCTGCATAATGCCACCTCCCAAATAGTCACTGCTGGTCACTGTCAGAGATAAAACAGTGGAATAACTGTATCACAGTTCTGACACAACATGCCTATTTTTATATGGTTATCATCAGATCCAACCTCCTGCATGCTGTGGTTAAGTGTAGATCACAAAGAGGTAATTTTTTCCTTTGGAGACAATGCATTAGAGTGATTTAAAAATAGATGAAGAATCCAAGGAGCATACTTGAAAAAACCAAAGTATTTTGTAAAAGCTTCAGAAATTATCTACTTATATATACTTTTTGAGGGTGCTAAATCATCAAACTTTCTTTGCAGTATTTTCTTTTAATTCAGAAAAACAAAATCTGTTGTTTAATAAAGCAGAAGTACTGAAAATAATGAGACTTTCGCATAAATTAAAGAGGTTTCTATAATTTTCTGCAAAGTTAGTAAGGTTTGGTGTATTAAATTACTATGTGCCAGTTGCGCTTTTCCAGCTGTTGGTGAGGACTCAATTCAGCCAACTGAGTTTAAGTACTTAGCACTACTTGAAAGTGGCTCATGGTCTCTGAGAAATCCTCAAGGGTCTGGCAGATACAACACAAAGGTCAACCCAGACATTTCTGGAATAGGAATTTGAAATGAGACAAGACAAACACTGTGGCACAGCAAATGGTGCCAATGATTAATTGAACAGAGCTGTCTCTGTTGCGCCTAAGTCATCCCTTGTGATGAGCCTTAGCCCAAAATATCAGTGAAGCAACATCATCTCTCTTTTTATTTGAATTAAGAACATGCAAATGGACAATCACTTACATTCTCAATTTCTGTTAGGATGCCACGTTGGTCACATGTCCAAATATAAAAATAAAAAAAATTTCAGGATTAATGTCAATTGCTAACCAACTTTGTCAATTCTTTTTTGTCCTTTATCTAAATAACATCTTTTTCTCTTTCTGTAATGTGATAGAACATGCAGAATCCATTTGTTGGGTGAAGTGGTTACAGTTCTGTATCAGTTCCTTAATGGAGCATACTGGCATAAAAGTTAATTTTGTATTTATTAGTTGAGATATATTCCAGTAGAACAACAACTTCAGAGAATCAAACAATAATGAGAACTTGTCTTTAATTAAGCATTTCATTGAATGGAATAATAGGAAGAAGAATTTTAGGGAGCCGTAGTTAAATTTAATGAGGTTGAGTATCTGAACTCTATTCCGCCCAGGTGGCAGCAGCAAGATGTGCCACAGACAGCAATAAAAGTGCAAACATAGAAAATAGTCATTATTTCTCTGAAATGAACCAAATTTTATTGTGTTCCCCTCCTTTCCTCCATCTTTTTTGCCTACTTCCACCAATAAGGTATCTGTTGGGTTGCATGTTAACATGATAACAAAACTGTTACAGGCCCAGTCACAGAATTTACTCATTTTCCCAGAGAAGGATGAACTTCGTGAAAGCAGTGTTTCAGAGAGAAAATCTTGAGAGGAATCAGTTGCTGGGTATTTTACCCTTCTGCCTCACACACCCGTGTGCTTTAACTGATCCAGTGGCCATAGCATGGAAATCTGTCATCACTGCACTACCAATCCAAGTAAAATTCACTTCCTTTTTCCAAAAATTGTGACTGGCCATGGAACAGGACTGCTAGCCACTCCAGAAGGCAGACCAGTTTTGCTGCCAACACAGCATCTGCAGGTGCAGGGCATCAGTATCTTCCCAATGAGAAAAAATGGGAACATTAGAACCAGTGTTTACAGTGGTATCTGCAAAAGCGTCTTTTTGTAAGGCCATTCTCATACCAACCCCACTGAGATGACTCACCTAAGGACTGTTCTGGAGAAGCCATGTGTGTGGGAAAGGGAGAAATCCTTCTTGGTTCTTATGTCTTAGCTCACTTCTCTTTGAAACAGCTGGATATCAAAATTCACAATTTCCCTTTGCTGTCAAGGGCTGTGCAAGGACAGAGTAATAGCATACACAGTAGGGCATTTAAATGTGACTTGGAGAGCATACTTTGGAGCAGGCTGAGGTTAGATAAAGTACTGTATTATCCTCCAATAACTTCCATATGCATTAGAGTACAATGATAGTAATGCACTCACTGTCCTATTTTCTTAATCCTCTTGCTTGGGGAGATGTGGCGTGGGTGGAAATCAAGATTAAAAGATAGGAGCCTAGATAACTGTGCATAGCTAAGCCCTGAAAATATTAATTTTTGTCTTTGAACTGTGCCAGTCATGGTGGGGAGTAAATTAATGCAGGATTAGAAACACTATTTTATGCAAGATGTGATACAGGGCCAAACTGAAGAGCCTTATTCCCTGTTAATTAAACCACACAGTTCATATTGTTCAAAAAAAATGATTTAAGGAGGAGAATTGCAAATTAGAAAATGTTTTGGTCTGATTATGTGTAATTTTAATTAACTGGAAACAAACTAATTTGACAAGTGTTTCAAAACACAGAACTTGTAAAGGGAGAGTTGAAGGTTAGGCATCATCTGTGGGTTATATTTTAAGTACAACTGTATTAAAAAAAACCAAACTTGATAAATACTCTAGCCTTTAACATAAGACATTTAAAACATTTTACTGTAAGCTTTTTATAAAAATTGTTTTTACTTGGTATAAAATTAATGGTTAAATATTTCCGAACTCCACCACTAAACATTTCAACACATATAATTGACCATTTCATTTCATTTTAGTCTGAATTCTACAAAAAACACCCATGCAATGAAATACAGCTCACTTATCATCATCATTTTAGAGGGATCATTCCATGCTAAGGTGTGTCTTTAACATAACTCAGCCTTCAGAAGTAAAAATCTCACTTCAGTGATGAAAGAGGAAGCCTAAGTGATTAATTTAAGACTGGAGTATCAGGAACAAAATAAAATATTAAAAAAAAAAAAAAAAAAAAAAAAAAAAAAAGTGAATCCCACCTTTTAGATTATTGATACCAGCTTTGTTCAGGCAGATAACTTTCTACATTATATTTGCTTGCTAAAGAATGAAAATAGGAGTGATTCATGTCATGTTAGATTATCTGCAGAATTCAGTGGGTTTGGGTCTCCTTGGGATTGAGAGTATAGATGTTTCTGTTGTGAAAATCTAAGCTTCTGCTTCTACATCGTACTGGAATATCAGCATCTCCCAAGTATTAAATATATGCTCTGAATAATAGAAAACATAAAATTGGAGGTAAGGCATTAGACAAGTAGTTGAGAATAATGCCTTAGTATCTTCAATATCTAGGTGAGAAAAGATGAAGATAAACATTTTATTCTAATTGGTATCTTACATTTATTTACAGCCAATTTCCCTCTAATTTGATTTGTTTCCACTAAGTGTATCTGTTACTCTCCTTTCCTTCAACAACGGTACTTGAAATCATCAATTATTCCCCATTACTTGAGCTTCTCAGGTTGTCTTTTTCTGCTGTGGAGAAAAGGAATTTTCCCATCCTAAGATTTTGTTTACTTAAGATTTTTAAAAGGTCTGTAGAAATAGACTGGCCCACTTGGCTCTGGAAGGATCACTCTCTATGGATTGCAACCCCATGATTAAGAAATAACTCTAGGAAGAAAGAGGTCCTTAAGATACGTCTGAGAGAGAGAGATAGAAGAAGAAAGGCAGTGTGTTAGTCTGGACAATCTCCCACAGAGCTATCAGACAGGAAAGGTTGTGGACTTCTTGAGGTACCCAGCTGGTAGTTCAGTGGAATGAAGGGAAGAAGGGGAATATAAAGTGCTGAGTTACCTGAGAGTGCTTAAAGAGAAACTGCTTATGAATATTGGACATTTTTCTAGACTGACATTTCTGCTTGTAAATTGAGCATTTTCAGGCTCAAGTAGTGGGAAGAAATATTTTTGACTCTTGGAAGTCACAACATTATGATTACTTCATGAAGTGCTTGCCCTTTGTAATGCCATAAACTGTGCTTAATATGACAGTTTTCAGATAGTCATAATTGCTCCCTGAGCAGGGAGGTCCCTGAATCTTTCCACAGGGAATTTAATTTTTTCATTACAATTCTTTGAGCATCCATATGATTGAGATTAGGGAACAGATCCTGCAAAAAATATAGCAAAGTCTTCATCTGAAGACAAAGCTTGCTTACCACAGAGCATTCCAGGTATTTTTTTTTTCAAGGAATCACTTTTAGTTAAACACAACACTACACACAATTCTTTTCAAAACAAGCACTAAATTAAACTTTTTTTTTTTTACTTTTAATACATAGGACCAGTTGCACAGGCAATTATTAACTTGCACTCAGCGATGTCAAGTCTTCTTTGAAAAAAAACCTCTTAGACAGAAAGTTTGAGGTATGACTAAAGCCTTGATCAAGCCCTGATAGTTACTTCAGGAGGTGAAGCCTTCAAACCTTTCTCACAGTTTTTTGAAGCAGAATGTCTTGATCAAGTCAGTCAGTGCAGCCTGGGAGCTGGAAAAGCTGTGTCTCTTGACAATAGACCAGGAGTGGGAAGGTGAAAATAGAGTAGGAGCTTTGAAAGATAAGAAGAGCTTCAGGGACACAGTGATAGAAAATGATCAGGTTTAGCAGTTTAGCCTCATCTCAGTTCAATCTCTAACTATTCCTCTGCTAATAGGAACAACAGAGTTGTGTTGAGGAACATCAGGAATATATGAGAAACTGGCATTTCCTTCTGCTTCTGAATTTCTGTTTCCCAGAGTTTTCAGATATTCTTCTAAGGCTTCCATGATGATCCCCAGAAAATGTTCCTATCTTGGTTTTTTTTGTATCTTGAATCAGTGGAAAGTGTCATAGTGAGAGCCTTTAGAATTGGTCACAATTGGGGAGTATAGGGTTTGTCTATATTTATGTTTATCGGGGAGGTGGGGAGCCCATTCTTTACTAAAATATTGTAAATCAGCTTTTCTAAATTCATGCACATGTGTATGCTCTGATTTCAATACAATGACTTTTTTTTTTGTTTGACCATGACCATAAGTAAATATTGAAAATGGTCTCCACTCAATCAAAATAAGAACCAATTCAGACAACATAGGATGAATGTGCCATTATGAGTGAATGTTAGTCTTGCAAAAAATTCAATTTTCTGTGTAAACAAGCTGTGAATTTCTCAAGGGAGTTCTGTTTGGATACTCCAGCACTGGCCCTAGGAATGTTAGAATTACATCTAGAGCAGCAAGATATTTCTGTGGTCATGCCTTGTCCAAAATTCCAGAGTAGTTTACTTTCAAGATGAGTGTTTCCATACAATCTGGTTGTTGGGGAAGCTGATGGCTGTGGTAACTCCTTCATGCATGGGAACTGGTTGGTGACAGTCAAAATGGCACCAGGGACGCCCCCAGTGACTTATCAGTGTAGATGACTGCCTGCCACTGCTCTGGTACTCCTTCATACACAGGTATAGGCACTGCTTGAGAGAACTGGGGTCTTAATACCATGTACAGTGGTTTCTCAGGTGCACTGCCTTCTGAACTGGACTGTGACTATGGGTAGTTCCTTAGAGTCACCAGTACCTGAGGAGACTACACTCCTATGTGAGATTTTCACAAAAAGTATGTTTTAATGTATGTGTTTAATAGCTGCCCACATTAGGACTAAGCTCACAAGGCTCCTTGCATAATCCACACAGAAAAAAGTACCTTGACAGGTTGATTTGGGGCATGCAAACTAAGCCATACTCTGTATTGCCGTCTAGAGGAGCATTTTTTTGAGGGGGAAAAAATCTCCTGATCAGGAATTCTTCTTTCTCACCAAACTGCGTGAAAATATCTGGCTTCTACTGGCAACTCTGCAATTATTACATCATGACTGAGTTTTTCACCCTCACTTGAAGTAAAAAGACATTTTGGTGCTTAAATGGATCTCTGAGTCACTCAGAACCAGACTTACATCTTCTCTGAAAGAACCTATTTGTAGGAGAATCTGTCTTATCAAGATGGTGGCAGCTACTTTGGAGTCTCTGAAGTGCACAGATGCCAAGGTCTCCATCGTGGCACTGCTATGATTTGGGGCATCTGCCTTGTCTTGGGGTGACTTTATGATGTGTATCCCATATCGCCGCCCTACTCCCAGAAATTAATTCTTGTGCCTTTCTATGCCTCTAAACTGAGCCTGAGAGGGGAAAGGAAAAACTGAGCAAAACTTTTTCAAAGCAGTTTGCAGCTTGTTCAAGGTCACACAGAGATAGGGACTTTTTTTTCCCATCTGAGGCAGGGGAGCGAGGAAGCACCTGGCTTGCTGCTCCCAGGTCAGTTTCTGACCAGTTGTTCAGTTTCTTTTTCTCTGGAGAGAGACTGAGAGTTGAACTTTTTCCCTTCCCTGGAATTTCGGATTTTCTCCCTTTCCCACTGGACTGCTTCAACATCAGAGCACATCAGGAGGACTTTCCACTGGGCACAGAGGGCCTGGCCCTGGGCCAAGCCCCAGCTCCGAGGAGACCAAAGGGAGGACTCGAGCACTTTCCCAGGTTTTTTCTTCACAGCGAGAGATTTTATTATTTAGCATTATTTTCCTTTTCCTGTGTGTTTGTTAAATAAATAGTTTTTATCTCCTTCACTTTCCTTCGAGGAAAATTTATTTTTCCCGAACCTGGTGGGGGAGGGGTGGTGACCTGTCTTCTCTCAGAGGATGTATTTCTAAATTTGGCCAAACCGGAACATGCCTGCAGACAGCTTAGGAACTGTAAATCATGTCAATGAACCATCTGTATTCCTGTTTGTTCCTATGCCTTGTACTCTGTATGTGGAAAAGCAGAAGAAAAGTACTTACAGCACTGTCTTAAAATTCTCTCTTTTAAAAGGCTATTATTTAGTGAAGGTGGGGTCTAGTCTCAGAAAAGCCACATTTCTTATTAAAGCTGTAGTATTTCCATAACTAATAAATAAAACCCAAAATAATACAGAAAATAAATATTAAGAGTGAGACTCATTCTTGGATTCTCCATTGCTCAATGCAGTTTCCTTTTACCTGTTGTAGGCAAAAATGTTTTTACAAAAAGTGTCAGACAACATATGGGATCTAAAGTTAGGTGTCAAATCAAACTTTGGCATATAATGTGATTGTCCATAGAGCAGGGAAGTATAAATGAATGATGCACGTGCATGCAACTGTTGGGTAAGAGCCATGGTTGTGAATAGTGTCTGCTAAAGAGCAGTATTATGTTTGTCTTAGAGACCCAGGGCCATGGATATGCAGGCGAGATTGACAAAATAATTCAACTCTACTAGTAATTCCCTCAGCCTCAAGTTCTTCATGTTTACCAGCAACTTTTGACAATGTAAACGAGATTAGAGTCCCATTGGTCAGCCCTCCTTTCAGACTGTCAAACACATTTGAGACACTTTTTCACCTGCCTTTCAGAGAGTTGCCGGATAACTAAGTGGCCTCTCTTCCTCCAAATCTTCAGAGAATTCCCTGAAGAAATCCAGATGGGAGACTGACTGTGACCTGGAGCCTTTGGAGAACCACCAGAAGGCATTGACTCTAAAATATTCCTTTCATTGACTTCTGGGAGCAGGGGGAATCTCAGGTAAAGAGATGACAATGCACAGTCAGTAAAAGAAAAGGTGTTAGTGTTGAAGTGAAAGTAACACTGGAAGGGGACACAGGACACGGATTCAAAAGGGACCTGTCTGAGACCTGGAGAAGTTGAGCAGCATCAGAAGCAGGAGTGTTGGGGTCTCCTCTCCCCGCTGTGCAGCCCTGGGTGAGGGGCCCTGAGGGCAGAGACACGGGGCTACCCTGCCCCTGCTCAGCCTCGTTCCCATTGGTTGGTTTGTGTTCCCTGCGCGGGCAGAAGGACCCTTGGTCCCGTGACTGGAACAGTTCCTCGGCAGAGCCCCGGCCATGCGGCTGGAGAAATAAACATCTCTGAAACAGCTATCAAGAATCTGTCTGTCCATATATATTTCCTTTCCACGGGACTCCTGGTTTGATATATGTATGTTGCAGTATCCCCACTGCAACACAGGAGCACAAAGCCAGAACCAAGCAGAAAAGACAACTTAAAAAAAGGGCACGAAGAAGGAGCTTAAGTAGGTGTTTCTTCATTTTGAATCTCCCTCATCAGAACTGGCAGGCAAAGATATGGCAATGATAGCAACTCAGATTGCAAAACCAAAATGATTTTGACAGCAACATCAGAATTATGTCAAATGCAACAAATAAACTGCTCATCCAATTTAGCTACCCAAGTAGAGAGAAGATTACACCAAATAACTAATACCTCATGGCAATAGTCAAAAGCACAGTAACTTTGAAATGACAAATGGATAATGCAAAGGACCAGGCCAAGGCAGAAGGAGATTTGCCAATATCAAAGTTGCCAATCATTGATTATAGGAATTCTTGGAATAAGGAGCAAAGAAGACAAAAGAAAACACGTAAATGATATCAAGAGTGAGAGCTGTTTTCTTGACCTGATAGTGTAGTTGTATACTACTATTTCACATAAAATATGTGCTGAAAGCAATCTAAATTACAGAATAGTTTAAAAGAAAAAAGGTATCAGAAGCAGGGGATTCTTGCATTGTTAAAAGAAAACCAGCTTCAAAAGGAAGGCAGTAAGCCTTCATAAAGATGAAAAAGACAGACAGTGATATAAAAGGTGCACAAGAATGTGAAGGAAGGAAAGAAAGAGTGATCTTTATGACTGGAAGTTTCTTCCAAATCCAGACATAATTCAAGAAAAGGGGAAAGAAGTTCCTGAGAGAAATGTAAGTTCATACATGAGATATAACAAGTTGCAGTTGAAAGGAACTTCAATGCCAAATTTAAATCCCTTGAGGAAAAAAGATGAGAAAAAAAGGAGAGAAAGGTATTTTATTCATTATAATGGATAGGATTGTACACATAAAACCTTTCAAAGTAGTTCAAATATTTAAGCAGCTGCAATGAAAAACTTTTATATTATCTGAGAATGAAAGCACATTTCTGGAATCACCTATCTTTGAATCTCTGATGTGCTGGTTTTGGCTGGGGTGAAGTTAATTTTCTTCATAGTAGTTAGTACGAGGCTGTGTTGGAAACGGTGTTGATAGAACAGGGATGTTTTAGTTATTTCTGAGCAAGGGCTTACATCCAAGGGCTTTTCTGCTCCTCACCCCACCCCACCAGCAAGGAGGCTGAATATGCACACGGAGTTGGGAGGGGACACAGCCAGGAGAGCTGACCCCAATGGACCCAAGGGATGTTGCATATTGGCATCATGCTCAGCAGTAATAGGTGGGGGAAGATTGGTACCAGGGGCTGTTGCTCAGGGACTGGCTGGGCACTGGTTGGTTGGTCATGACCAATTGTTTTTCATGACCATCAGTTGTCTTTCGTATGATTTATGTCTTTGTCTTTGATGTTTTCCTTTTCATTAAAATTTATTATTAAAAATCTTCAATTATTATTAACAAAAATATTTCAAATATTAAACGGTTCTTCTCTCAACCCACAAGTTTTCTCACTTTTACTCTTCAATTTCTCTTCCCCTCATGTTGCTGCAGGGGAGGAGTGAGTGAGAAGATGTGTGGTGCTTAGTTGCCAGTGGGGGTTAAACCATGATACCTGAACAGAATAAAACTGAGATTTTCCATTCTGACCCTCTGCATAATAGGCTTTCAAATCTTTCCCATTATCCATTCCCACTTCTTTACCATTTTTGTTCTTCCTTCACTGAGAAGGTAGCTGGTTGAGTGTTTGAGCAGTTTAAACTAAGTTCTACATTCCCATAGAAGTCATGCCAGTTAGAACAAGGATTTTAGAAAAACAAGGCAATGTTTGCAAAGGGTTTTTTAAATATAAGTCTCTTCTTGTGGTTGAATTTGTATCCAGGAGTCTCTATTGTTTTCTGTCATTAAACTCTGAGACCAAATTGCTTCCTGCTTCTAGGTCTTGGGTTTCAATTTTAAGCCTCTGAAAATAGCCTAACAATTGCATGTATTTTCCCTGCCTTATCAATATTTAAAACCACCCCAGGAGGATACTGGGTAGGATACTACATTATCCAGCAGCTCTCTGAAATGTAGGTGGATATGAAAAAATGTCTCAAGGGTGTTTATGTAGGTAAAAAAAAAAAAAAAAAAGAAATAGTATTAATAATTCCCTGACCAGAAGGAAATGTGAAGTAATTATAGTCCTCTTTCATCATCTCCCATTGAAAAGAATTAGGAAATAAATAAAAATTGATGTGTTAAGAAGCAAAGGAATTTAATTCTCCTATGGAACATTTCCATGAGCCAGAGCTGGATTAAAGCATAGATTTTGGCCCAGAACTATAAACTTGATGCATAAATACCTTAGGCTTGTTACAAAATAATATTTACAGCTCCCATTAAAGAAAAAGGAATGTTCTCATACTCTCTGTTTTAGAGGAAAGCTTGAGAATAGAGACTGGTTGTAAAACATGCAGTGAAGTCTGTACAATTTTACAGAGTCCATTTCTCCAGGACAGGACAAAAAGCTGCAAAGGGAGAAATGCTTTTGTCCCAGAGGCATTGCCATGGTCTGTTAGACCACCACCATTCAGAGAAAAGTGGTTTGGGATGGGACAAACCACTAATCCACTGGCATGGGAATCTTGGGGAAGCCAAGGAGCAGTGAGATTTCCAACAATCAGCCCTGTTGTGAGCAGCCATGGCTGCTTTAATGTTTCTTCTTTTACCTTTTCCAGAAGGAAAAACCAAGCTGCATCTGTGGGCCCAGGCAGCTCTGTTTCACCAGAATCCTGATGTTGAAACTGCTCAAATCAAGGGCTTCCCATTCTGACATGTGAGACTGCTTCTCCTTCCTCTGAGCAGGGCACCTGCTGAGAGCTTGTTGCATGTTCCAGGGTGTGGATGACAAGTCTTTGGGGTGTAATCAGGATGTCAGGAGGCAGTTGGGGTCTGCAATGAAACCTTCCTTGACACAAGCGAGAAACAATGCCGCGAGTCGAATTCCAAAGATTATTGCTCAGTGCTGTCAGTAGTCTCAAGGATGGGTTAATACACATAGAGCACAGTGTCTATGGACAGTCATTGCAACTATACCCTTAGGGAACAGATCTCTAAAAAGTGCTGTGTAAGAGATCCAGTGCCATGTAAGGAAGGAGGAATGGAAAGACTGTATCAGATCTTTGGTTTCTTTTCGTCTTCGTTGAATCCTAATTATGATGCTAGCATGATGAAAATTCAGAATCAGGGAGTTAAAAAAATGATAAAGTTCTCTCAAAAAATAAAAAATAAAAAATAAGAAGATAATTTCCTCCAACACAATAAAAATATTAATTATGGCAGCCTATAAAATTTTTATCTCTAACCACACTGAAATCAATTTAAAAGTCAAATCTTCTTTTGATTGTAATTATAAAATGGTAAGATTGCTATCAGTCTACATAGAGGTATAGTAAGGACCAGAAACACTGTAATAGAATAAGTGTGTGGTATGCTTAAATTCAGGTAATTAGGAAATTTCCAAAATCACTTGGCAATCCACAAGGCATCACATCAATATAAAATATTAAATCTTTGAGAACAGAAGAAGCTATAAATATATCACCAGATTTCATGCTGTTTAATAGAACAAAGAAAAGGTTTTAGTACAAATGTTTGGGGAGCCAAACCATCTTTTCTAAACCCATGAGTGCATACAAAAGTAAGAACAGAGCTCATATTTCAAATGACTAATGAAAATGGGCAGGCATTTACCTGGCCTCAGAGTAGAAACCTGAAATGAGGCTAATACATAGCAGCAGCAGAAACCCATAGGAGGACCAGAATGTAAAAAAAGAATTTAGGGATTAGTGCAGGAAATACACTGTGTATTTCAGTTGCAAATACTATTTTGCAATTTTTTAATATTAAAGCCCTACTAAAAAGTATAAGAAGAAAGTGAAGAGTACTTTTAAGGAAACAATTTTACCTTCATATTTATTATATTATGCAAATAAAAATAACAAAATTAGCCGTCTGTGCAGTTGACACCAGGAGGAGAGGCAAACTCAGGCATCAGAAACAGCCCACTGTTAAAAACATCAGTTGTGAACACAGTATGAGGAATAGCTCATCTCTGTATCTGAGAAAAGAGCCATATGGCAATCAAGAGAAGTTACATTAGTATATAGCGTGACCAATTATAAAATGACTTTGGTAATGCAAAATCAGAGTAGAATACCAAAGAAAAGATGAAGGCTAAAATTTCTGCTGATTCTGTTAACTAAAACTCGTGTATGCATCAGCTTACCATCACTAAATCTGAGACAGGCTATTCAGGAAGAAATATAAGAATGGAAAAATGTTGAGCTCAAGCAGTGCATTGTGAAATTTTTTCAACAGACCTGTTAACTGGCTACCAGAAAAGTTCTACCTGCCTTACAGGGCCCCTGTATGATGCTCTTCACTTAGTGCAATATCTGCTTGCAGTAATGGTTCAATGTAAATTAATGGACACAATCCCTTTTAACAGCATTAATGAGTTCACAAGCTGGATAAACAGAAGTGTATCTACTGAAGGGTAAGGAAGCTGTATATTTGTCTGGACAGAACTACAATGAGACCAGTGCCAATGTCTTACACTAAAGAAGTATCACGCAAGGCAAAAACTGGGATGTTTGGAACCAGAAGCAGACACTGCCAAGAGCTGGTCATTGGAAGCTGTTTCATTAGGAGGCCAATTGTCCCACCACATCGTGGATAGCAGTGGTAGATATATATACATGTATAACTGAGCAGGTCATGTGGAATCAAATCTGTGGCAAAAAGATCATTTGTGTTTCCTGCACAAAGGTGAAGATGGCAACACAAGTGCCTGGAATTGGAAGCAGTAGAAGCAACATGTGCCACATGACCACCACTCTCTTGTCCACTCTACCAGGATTAGCAGGGTAGAAAAGCTAAAATTCCATCTGATCAGATTGTTTTGTCAGCTGCTGTAGAATGACATTTGGGATCCCCACTGCTTCCCAAGAGCTATATCCTGACTCTGGACAAGGACTAGGCAGCAAAGCAGAAAAAAAAAGATAAAAAATAGTCACACTCTCCTATCATCTTCTTTTCAAGCTGCATACACTGTCTGAATGGTTTAGGTGCCACCTGAGCAAGGACGAAATGTGGATATTTTACTTTTGCACAATCCAGTGTTTAGCAAGGACCTGGAAAGAGGTAATGCCAGCTGTAGCTGCTTCTGTGTACATGGGCAAGTGGCCCTGCATGGTAATGGAGTGGGGCTTGGTTCTCCTCAGAGCCATGAGGAAGACAAAGACAGATTCCACTTCTGTACAAACTCTAGCTCCTCCAGTAGCTTTCATGATTTTCTCCAGGTTTCATAAAAGCTGTAAAAAGCAGGGAAATCAGAAGGAAGATATAATATCCAGGCACTGTGCACCCACAGATCACAGAACAAAGCAGAAGCAACAATTGTGATGAATTACTTCTTTCACTGCTTCAGTGTTGCAAACTCTTACTCTGGTTTCTGCAAAGTTAGTAATTTGTCTGACAGTGTCAGAACAGCCATCACAGGCAGAGCAGGGGGGATTTTCCACAAGGCCTGCTATCCCAGCCAGTTCTGTTTCAGACAGTAAACTGCAGTTTACTGGCAGTCAGACTGTACAATTTACTCAGCAATGAAAATTCACTCACAGGGTATCACACCTCCCCACAGCCAGTCAAATATCAACATGGAATTAGCAGCTGAAATAAATAAGACTCTGTAAAAGAAAACTGTAAGCATCAGAGAAAATCCAAGACAGGCTATACCTGCCTGCAGAAAAACACTACCACAAAAGATATTAATGAACAGCTTTGTGCAATTTCTGATGTCAAGATGCTCTCATACCTTGCTGTGCAGAATTCCATCAGTAGCAGACATGACAATGAAAGAAATGCAGGACTAAGGAATGATACACAGAGGAAAGTTGAACTTTCAGATGTACACTGTGGAGGATCTCAAGAACTATTATCTCAGAAGAAAATGCAGCTCTAGAGAATTTTGCAACAAGGCTGTGAATGGGCTCTTAATTCACTTGAGTCCTCACTAGTGTAAACACCACTAGAAGACAGATGTAGAAATTGTCAAATATGCACCTCAGCAAAATTCAGCTACAAGTTACATGTGCAAACCCCTGAGGGGCTGATGATGGATATGAGAAGGCACTTAAAATATTAAATTTGTAAGAGGACAAAAGCAAGTTTCCTCAGAATCAGAAAGGCTCTCCTTGACACCAATATCAAACTGCCTCCACTGTAGAGGAAAGTACTCTGGGCAGTGCTGAGATGTGAAAAGACAGCCTTTCTGGGAACATCCTTGGCATCCCAAAAAGTTAAAAATTGAGATAATAAAAATAAGAGTTAGCACTAATAGTTGGTAAAGTACACACACCCCACAAGCTTTATTGTCTGAAGTGCACGTGAGGAGCAATGCAATAGGATAGGAGGTTTCCACAGCTGGAAGAAAAATTGTGCTTGCAGAGAAGGATGTAGAGAAGTATTCAGTGATTACAACTATTTTGAGAGCAAAGGTTGAATGCTGCATTGCCTTGACAGTGGTTTCCACTCTCTCAGGCTGAACACCAAGCAGATGGAATGTAAAATATTTCAATTAGTGTCAGCTACCAGTAAAATTACTAAATTTTTGGGAAAAAAAATACCAGTGTTTTTACAACAACTGGGCTCTAAAAACTGATAGATTCTTGCATTATTTGAGGAACATAGGCTCTTTTTACGTTTGTGTCTTTTACTCTGAGATTATGAAGAATATGCATCACAGAGTGGTTGGCATTCCAGGTTCGTAGTGAGGCCATTGGTATGTTTGTCACCAGGCTTCCTTGACTGGGGCCGTATCAAACAACTATGGGACTGATAGGCAAACAGAAATGAAAGGACAAGTGACAGCTCTGACAGGTGATTTTAGAATACACTGCATTGTACTTGGCTGTGGGAAAATGACTTAAACTTTACTGTTAATTCTGAATACCACTTAGCAGCACGTGCTTCTCCACAGTATATTGTTATATTGTCAAAATGGTTAGCAGAAAGTGGAGTTTCTTTCAATGCATGACTGAATTGTTCCATGTTCCTACCATGTCTAAGGAATAGAGTTGAGAGACAACGGTCACTGTGCAGAGCACGAACACCAGCCTGCTCTCTCCCTTCTGTTCATATAATGTTTAACTCTCTTTCTCAATATGTTGCTGACTTTTCCTCTGAAGTCAAGACCAAAAAAATCCTTCTTTTATGTGCTTTGTGAATTATCTCAGGCAGAAAAATTGCACATCAACAAGCAATAAAAAAGGAATACTTCTCTTATCAGGAAGGAGCACAGATGTAAAGAAAGATAAGTAAAAATTCTAACAAAAGCCAAAAGGACCATTCTAAGATTCTCCTCTTTTTCCCTCTTTTTGGACCAAACCCAAGCTTACGTAAGACTGTGGGGGTGTTTGTTTATGTGTGGAGGTATATTTAACTTAATGCTAAGCTGTTTTCAAAGAAATCACCTAATTTGATATCTGGAACCTTTGATTTGATGGCCTTCATATCTACTTGCCTTTTCTCTCGCAGTCTTTCCACAGGGATGTTTTCACTGGCATCACTAAGCTTTGATTTAGGCTATTAAACCATATTTTGCTCTCCAATCTATCTACTGACATTTTATTCTTTCTATGGAGATAAAACCTGTATTATTTTCAAGTGCATCTGAAAGCATTTTCTGCCTGAAGGTGTTTGACTGTTACACAAGAGAAGGAAGGGGAAGAAATGAAGATGCTCTTATGGACACAAGTATTTGATCTGTTACAAAAATGTAGCTAAAAGCAAGAGCCAAGAACTTCTTTAGTATATTATCCACAACACTAGTTAAACTTCCAGCCGACATAGGGTTTCATACCTGAGGGGAACAGAGGTCTGGCTTGAGGTCTACTCTAAGCATGAGGCTGAAAATCTGAGATAATGTTATAGAAGCAGAGTTTAAAAGGAGGTACCATGATGGGACCTAGCTGGACAGAGAAGGATGGACAGGCAGTGGCAGGAAGATGGGGTAGATCTAAGGTGGGGAGGTATCAGCAACAAAGTGATTCAAATGTTTCCCTCTCAACACCAGCAAGCAGGTCTGCAACAGCATGGTCTGGTTAGGAGCTCGCACAAACCACCAAACCACACGTAGCACGAACAAAAACCACTAAACCACTAATTCTTTAAGGTCTATAACAGGGTTTTTACTTATACTCTGGTGTTGACAACAAAATCCCACCTTTAGCCGACATAGGTACTGTGGGCTCACCCACTGCAGTCAGACTGGAAAGTTCTAATGAAGATTTCCTGATGCAATCTAGGAGATCTTACTTTCAAATCCATGCAGAAAACCTTCTATTTAGATTGGCCACCTCGTTTTTAAAAGCAGGATCCTAATTAGCTACCTAGGCCTTCCTGGCCTCTCTTTACCACAGAAATTTAAACCTTGAAACCACTGTTTGAGAGGTGCTTCTTACTGTCTTGCTAAATATCAGAATGCTCTTCTGATTGCCAATACTCACTGGAAGAAACTCTCCAAGGACACCAAATTTCCATTTCCCAAAATCCCTTGCAATTTCAATGTATACTCTTTGGACAGACACAGGAGCTGGATAACTCCCAGACCCTAAGCACCATACCTGGCGGTATCAAGTACCATATTATAGCTAATTACAGTCACCCCAAAAATTATTCTTAACTCAAGCCAGAGAAAAATGAAAGAAGATACCTTTTACTAAATCAAACCAGACACATCTGCAAAGCTGTAGAAAAGTGAAAAGAAAAAATATATCCACCTACCTAGAGACAACCTCCAACCCTTTCTTTCATCCTGCATATACCTCAGCTGATACACTGAGAGACTCTTTTCCTCTTTGCTGCTGAAAATTTCAGCTCTCACCAACAACTGAACTCTAAGTTCACCTGCACAAAAGTCCAAATGTTTATGGCACACCTGTTTTATAGCTGGGATCCACCTACTGGGATCATTTGCGCTCCCTAAGTCCATTGTCTCTGATCCAAACAGAAAGAGGACTTCCCTTTCTTCTTACAGACCTGCTCAAAGACGCTGATATCTGCGTGTCTGGCACAGTTTTACCTGCATTGTTAGAGGGTTAAAAGCAATCCTTGCTCTTGTCTAAACTTCTAAAAAGCCTGTAATATGCAGTAAAGCATGGTGCCCTTTTGTAGCGAGTGGGCAAATTTCACACCTCAGACTGCTGTCTTTTCAGAGTCAGCATTAATA
Source organism: Corvus hawaiiensis (assembly GCF_020740725.1). Classification (NCBI taxonomy): domain Eukaryota; kingdom Metazoa; phylum Chordata; class Aves; order Passeriformes; family Corvidae; genus Corvus; species Corvus hawaiiensis. Next base: position 36,587,435 of record NC_063238.1, read on the forward strand.
TTTCACATACAGCATCAAGACCAATGGATTTTATGGAGACAGACACATGAGCTAGATTCAGATCATTACTGGTATGTGCTTCAGACAGGATATTAAGGCCATCAAGGCCTAAGGTTTTGACCATCTTGAAATATAACATGACAGTCTTCTAGAGCAAATGATAGATGGCAAGAGAGTGCACTGAGGACTGTTCCAGAGGGCATCAGTAGTCTTTGCTGAACTGGTGCTCCTCATAAAGCTGCACTTGGAACTGTAAATATACTGGGGCTGCAGACAGAAAGTACTAAATTTTTTCTAAAAGCAGCTGGGACTGAACAGGTTTTGCTACAGGCCAGTAGTTAAGAGTCCAGCCTGTTGCCCTATCACTGTGATGACATTTGCCTTCTCTGCAGCATCTGCTCAGAATGACGTTTTCCCAGGCTGTCTGTACTAATAATATATTATTTAACAAACACTTGAAGGGGTGTGATGGTGTCGTAACATTTTGGATAACAACTCTTATCCTCCCACTCTTCTGTCACTTCATTTGTTTCCCGCAAGAGTATTTCTCAGCTCTGAATTTGATCCCTGATATCTATGAAAAGAAAGAAAAAGTATGAAAACAGGATATGTTTTTTTTTCCTATTGCTTTGAATTTAACGTTAACAAAATGGTTTATATCAAGAAAATAAATCTTCTCCAAACCCAAACAGCTTTGTTTTCCCTTTGAAGTCACAATAATTTTAGTGAAATCTCAAACCAATTATGCTATTTTATTTTTAATAACTTCATAGGAAACCAACACAAAGAACTATTGGTTTTAGTCCTGTGAACCTCTGCACTACGCACTACCACAACAATACCAGCAGAATTAACCTTGTTCAATAAAACACCTTCACCATTGTTACAATCCAGTTTTAAGGTTCTTAGAAATGCCTCTGCCCGAATTAAGGTGCAAATGAGACCATATGCCAGTGACAATAGTAACGGTTTTATTTGACGCTAAATATGAGAGAGAGAGAGAAAGAAAGAAAGAAGGAAGTAGAGTATAGCTGGGGGGCACAGAAAGAGCGATAAGGACAGAATAAGGAAAATATCACCACTCTGTACATCCCAATGATGTTCCTTGATCCTCTCCAGCTGGTCTTCTTGGTGGTGAAGGTCCTCTCAGAAAGCACAGAATCTGATGGGTTTATATACCCTCAATCCAGGTGGCAATGTCCAGGCATGTCCCCCTGGGGTGGGGGCAGTCTCTCATGGCAGACTCTGGATCTGTTGCATCATGTGCAGCCCTGTGGTGCAAAGCCTCTCACATGAAATTCCTGTGGATGTGGCCTGTGGGGCTGGGGGTTCCACTGATGTGGTGAGGGGGTAGAAGGTGGAATAGGTGCTGCATCCTTCCCAAAAACGCCCCTTTGTGGAACCACTTGGGTAGCCACCACGCTAGGACACACCCAGATACACCTGAGTTAGAGGGTACATGCAACCACACACACATGCACAATAGCTCCTGTGGCAGCACTGGAGGTAAAGAGGTGGGACAGGTCCTTTGTGTAGGGTTCCAAGGAGCTTACTCACACAGACACATCCAGGAACAAATGACCCAGAACACTGAGGGGTCCACGGTTTTATATGGGGTGGTACAAGGGGCGGGCAGAACATCAGAGACCAATCAACTGAGGGCCAAGGGGTGGAGAGAATGTGGTGTGACAGAACAGCAACCAATGGGGAAGGCAAGGGGTGGAACAAGGGAACCAAGAACCAATGGGGTACTGAGGAAAGGAGAACTTTCCAGAACTTATGACTTATAAGGGATACAAGGGGCAGTAGCCAATGGGCCAACCAACTGAGGATAATCTACATGGGGAAGCAAAGTCTTGTGCATACTTGCCATAACCTAAGGGGTGGATTTAGACCTCTGTGCTGGCCCACCAGTGAACTTCTATTGATTTTGGGCCTTGTGGCTCTGTGGTCAATGCCGTGGTGGATTCAACCACTGCAACATTCCACAGCTGGGAAGATTTGTGTAACAGAGGATGGGTGTTCAGTGCCTCTGACCAGCGGTTACACGACATACCTGAAACCTCCTCCCTCCCCCTGCCTTGATGGGGTTGGGGGGGGGGGGGTGGTCTGCGTAAACCTGGCTTCTGTGAGCTGTGCTCTCCCCCCACCCCAAACTCAGCTGGTGATGATTGAGCAATGGGTTTCCCTTTATCTAACCAGCAGTCTTCAGGGAGGCTTCTTTGGTTGTAGCTTTTTTATAATGAGCTAAACTTTGTGTCAAAGTTTGAAGCATGAACTATTTTCAGTCTCTGACTCCTCTTTTGGTATGTGGTCAGCTGTCCTCAGAAATAACCCATCTCTCATGGTTGACTAGTAAAGAAGATGAAGTTTGATGCTTAACATGTGTATGACTAAAGCTGGAAAATTACTCTCTAAAATGTGGAACTGTATTCTGAAAGCAACTACATTCTCAGCACCTGTAAATTTTTTTAATATTCATCATGTTTCTTATCCACCTTTGGTATCATCCTCCATTCTTCCTTTTGCCAGGCAGAATTACTGAAAAGAGACATCACCATCACTGATAGCTTAAATATCTAATGCAGATTTCTAGTGAAGAACACGAAAAAAATACAGCTCTCTTGTTTGGAAGTTACAAATGAGGATTGTTACAAAGGAATGACTTGAAACCTCCAGAAAACACTGGATGGACAAGATGCACAAGGTAGATAAGAATAAGAAAGATGGGAAATTAGGAGGAATTAAGACTACACTATAGGTTTGTAGAAGCAGAGAGGATTGCTTAAAGCCCCAGAAAGATGTGGTAAAAAGCCATCAGGATAAAAGAAGGAACTCCAGGGAAAGGTGGGGATCCAGGGTCATAAAATCTTGCTGCTTCTGCATTGGAAAACGGGGTTTTCTGAGCAGAAAATTACTGGGTCCATTTTTCACACTACGTTTCATTCTGATCCTGGATGGAATGCAGCTATGATAGCTTATTTACTGCTGCACTTGAGACCTTGAAGTTCTTTTAAGTCTTCAGAGACCTTAAAGTTGTGGATGACTGATGGAAATAGGACATAGGTGTAAAACTTTCCCTATCTTTTATCTACTGTAAAGATTGGTTGAAAAGAACATTAAATTCCTTTACTTTTGCTTAAAACTCAGCTATGGCCCATCTCTTTTAATTAATTTCTTGGATCCTGTGTTCCTATATGTGCTTTTTTTTTTTTTCTTTTTTTTTTTTTTTTTTTCTGTTATGGATAATATCTCAGTGCTATTATTGTCATTTACTTTGCCACTTTTCTGAGCTTCCCTTGGATTTCCTCATTTCGGAATTATACCAGACCTGGCATCTGCCTTATTTGGACAAGATCTGTCGTATACTGTGTTATTTACACAAGAGTCCCATATGCTTTTTAAGAAGTCTTCTTTAGCCTTGGAAAAGATGCTCATCTTTCCGCCTAATGATTGGTCTTGTGTCCTGGATTCATCTGGGACTGACTTTATTTTTTTCCTGATAGCTGGTGCAGTGCTGTGTTTTGGATTCAGTGTGAGAATAACATTGATAACACGCTGATGTTTTGGTTGGTGCTGAGCAGTGCTGTCCCTGAGCCAAGGACTTATCACAGTCCTGGGCTCTGCCAGTGAGCAGCTGCACCAGAAGCCTGGAGGGAACATGGCCAGGACAGGCTACCTGGACTGGCCAAAGGGATATTCCACACCAAAGAATGTCATGGTCAGTGTATAAACTGGGGAAAATGGCCAGGAGGGGCTGATTGCTGCTCAGGGATGGGCTGGGCATCGGTCAGTGGGTGGTGAGCAATTGTACTGTGCTTCACTTGTCTTTCTTGGGTTTTATTCCTCTTTTTTTCTATTTCTTTCCTAGTCTTAGTTCTGGTTTGGTTTTTTTTTTTTTTTTTTCAGCTATTAAACTGTTCTTATCTTTTATCTTTTTTTCTGATTCTCCTCCCCATCTGTTTTGGTTTGAGAGAAGTTTAGGGGGAAATGCCCTGGAAAGGATGTTTCCTCCACAGAAGATGGGTTTCAGCACTCCCTCCCCCACCAATATGAAAGAAATTTCTTGGATGAAAGTGAAAAAAACTATTTCTTTAACAAGCAGAGTGCCAGCACAGGGCATAGGAAAAATACAAGTAATGTCAGATAATAAACCTCCTCTCTGCAGAGAAAGCTGGTGGATTTGGAGATCCCTCTGCAGCTGGCTCGTCCCCTCCTGAGGTCTGAGGCTGGGATGCAGTGTCCCCGCAGCCTCCCCGCCAGTCCATGGGGTCCGATGATCTGGTTCTTGGATCTAGGAGATCAGGCCAAACAGTTCCAGAAGAAGAAGAGGTTACAGGAGGATTTTGGTATACAGTCCTGGGAAAACTTTTTGCCTTAGCTCACAAGCTGACTAGAAGCAGGAATCCACTCTCTCCCACTGAAAGCAGAGCCAAGCAATACGGGGCAGTTTGTGTGTGAGTCCTTGAACACAAACTGCGTTGCAGAATTTCCCCTGGCTTCCCCCGCCCTTTCCTCGGACTCAGCTTAAAGCTGCAGGACCCATTTCTGGGCAGTAAGCAGGCTATAGGGGAATACAGTATTATCATAAAATTACCCCAAGACACCATCCCACAAATGGTGGAGGGTGGTGAAGATTGAGAGAGCATCTGTGTTGTATTTAGTTGCTACCTGGGATTAAACCCCAAAGGCTGCCTTTCTTTTCTTGGCATTCATTGTCTCTGGAATTGCTCCTGACATACTATATATGTCAAATTTGTAGAGTGTAGGGTGTTCCTTTTGTATTACATTCTCCCTCATGCTGTTAACCTTTTCTATCAGCATTTAGAGTTTGCCCTTTCACAGTTCATTGTCACACTATTTTCCTTCTGGGAGTTCCTGTTAGCCATAATATCAAATCTAATTTTGTCCTGATGCTCAATGGAATGCATGTAACCTTTGTAGATAGGTATAATAAATACAATTTTACCAGGACTCAGAGCAGAGGATTAAACTCTTTATTTTACAGCCATTGGCATTACTAAAAAAATGCTCCTTCCAGTCTGAGTCCTTCTTGATTGAGGTGATGACTTGGAGGGTTTTGGTGCTACCTAGGAGAAGATTTCTAAATTCATGCAATACCATGATTTCTAATACAGCTCAATTTTGCTGTTTTGAACAAAGGAACACAAATCAAACAAGTACAAGAACATTGTTGAATGCATGTCCCTCATAGATAGACATGCAGAGACCAAGAGGATTATTTAATAACATGCATTAATACAGATGAAGATAAACACAGACTCAGATTTATTTATCAAATCATGTAAAAGTAGGAAATTGACACAACTTCTCTTCACACCTGCCTTTATATCTGAAAGAAGGTAGAGAGGTGAAAGATACTCGTATATAGATGAAGTGACATAGATGTATAACTAACATACCTATTTTCGCCCAACATACAAGGAATAACCAGGTTTTTAGGGTGTATTTTTTCTTTTCCTGAGCCACACAGCAGCATGAAACAGCCTCCTAGCTTTTTGTAATTTTTGTTGGTTTATTTTTGCCTATGAAAGCCTTGAGGTTGAAAATGTTGGGAAATGAAGTCATTAAATCCAGCTTCGTCTCCAGTGGTGGGGGTGGGGAGAGTTGACAGAAAAATATGAACACTGAGCAATTTACAGAAATTAAAATTTGAAGCTCATATGAGAAATATGTGCTGGAGTGGTAAAGAAGAGGGATTTTTAACTGTTACCATTACTCGGAATGGGGGCAGTGGAAAAATTAAAAACAAACCAGGAGAAATTATATGAATATTCATCACTTGTTACTGCTTCATCTTTCTAAATTATACAGCTTTTGAGAAGAGGAAAGGTTTCATGTTTGAATTGGTGGTGGTGTTATGAGAGAAAAATATGGTGTATTTTTTCAGTTGGCTTAATCTTCAAATAAAATGAGAGATGACAGTAGATAAACCAAGATACTGGAAAGGAATTAAGGACAATAAATATAGGAGGTTAGTAGAGATGCTGTATTAAGAACTGGCAACTGCCTTCACTTTCCTTTCCTCTTCACTCCTTAAGTTACCTGTGAAACTTTTTAGACTGGATTTTTTCACTTAGTTGACTGTGCAACTTATATTGAAACAGTAAAAACTGAGTTTATAGTTATAACTACCTGTGTTACAGCCCATGAATCCCTTCTAGTTATTAGTGAAATCCCTCCCAGTTACTTTTTTCTTATTCTGAAAAGAACTGTGATACTTCACCACTTTGTACAATGATGTAGATAGCCCAGCTAGGGAAATGTAAATTCAGATACACCAGTTTTTGTCCTGTAGATGCTGTACACTAAAGTGGTGGTATAAAAGCTGGGACAATTACCTGTTTTTTGCCTTGTCTGTGAGAAACTTTGGTCCCTGGAATGGATATTTGTGTTAGGTTGACAGCCACCAGGGCCTCCTAGGCAAGGCTGGCCTTGGGAGCCCTTGTCAATTAACCTATCACTGAACCTGTCTTACCTTCCATATTAAACTTGTTCCCTCTGGAAAGCCTGACATCCACCAAAAATGTGCATTCTCTCGCAGAAACTCAGTGACCTCCTGGAGAGTAAAACTCAGCAGAAGTCTTGGAAAAATTGGATATGCTGGGATTGTGTTACAGCAGCCACAGCTCCTGAGCTCTGAATGTCTGCTGAAGTATGTTCACTGCCTGAAATATCTGTGTCACAGGAGGCAGGAGAGACTGTAACTTTGCTGCATTCTGCATCCACTTATGGGGATTTTACTTCATTGTAATACTACAAACAGGAAAGGTTATTAAGAGGTGCCAGGAGATGGTAATTCAATTACAGTTTATTGCAAAATCCTCAGATATAAAGTAGATTTTTAAGGTACAGATACATATTTTGTCCAAGTAATAATGACAAATATAATTGCCCTTTTACCATATGAATGACATGAGGAAGAAAGGGGTAGGTAAATTGTTTTCTGTGGCTTTCACGTTCAGAATCAGAAACTCAGGAGCATGAGTGATAAACAAACCACACTGGAGCTCATACAGAAGAAATTTTTAATGAGAAACTTCAACTCCTACACATTTGTAGCAAATTCTTGAACAGTTTTTAAAATTCAGTGAATAAAAGGGTAGTCATTTTGGGGAAAAAAAAGGTGTTATATTCAAAAATTTATTTTAACTTGCAACAGTAACCAGCTGGAACTGTAGGCAAAAGAGACCATAAAGTCTCTCTTTTCTTCTTCTTATATTGAGTGTCTCTACTTTTTTTAATAACAATAAAGAAATTTGTCTCCTGGATTCAAATTAAACTCTGATTTTCAGCCAGATATTTCATTGGGCAGCATGATAAGAATTTAGTCAACAGCAAAGTTCTCCGTAACCTTTCCAGGGCCATGTTTTTAACACAAAAAAACATCCAGGTCATGTGCAGCAGTACTGGCTGGAAAAAGAACATTTTGTTACCTGCTCATTTGGTTTGTGTTTCTGTCACAGCATTGCAGTGCCGCTAAATATTGTGTTATTGTTTCATTGCAGAACTTCACAGCTCAGATGTTGTGTTCATTACCTTGAGGGTCATGCTCATCACAGCTTTTAAACTGTTGTCTTTGTTCATCCAAAGAGTACACCCGTGGCCCTGTGAGCACATGCAGCAAGAGAGTATTTCTTCAAATGCCACCCCTCTGAGTATGCCCTGGAGCCATGCCCAAGAAGACTACCTGGGAGATGCCTGCAGACTGACCTGCTCAGTAAAGACAGCATATAGGTGAAGTATGCAAACTCAGCTAGAGAAATTAATGTATTTAGGAACATAGATCTCATTGAAGTATAGCCCTGATATATACAGAACCCAGAGATCAGCTTGTGTTGGATACAAGCTGTGTGAAGATGTAGATCTCTCCCTTCTCTTCCCAATACATTATATTTCTCATAGAACCATTAAATCACAGAACCTTTAGGGTTGGAAAGGATCTCCCAGGTCACTGAGCCCAACCATTAACCTGACACCACTGCTGCTTTTGTGTGCCTGACAGTGAACAGAAAAATGCAACAGGGTCTTTTCTAAAAGGGTAAGAGGAATGATAGACCTTATACAGTGCAGACAGGCATGGCTGCAACCACTGCCTTTCTGCAAATAGAAATTCATGTTCAGAGAGTTGTAGCAGGTAGCAGCTGTGGTTTTGGCAAGTTGGAGCTGCAGCACTGTGGGTTTTCTCTCCTCCCCACTGAAACAGCTCTTGGAGCCCTGTTGAGGTACATCAAGCCCCAGTAATTTATGGGGAAACTTCACAAAAATGTGTTACCAAGTACCTCAAGGGTTGTCACTGCTAATAAAAAGATGACAGTCTTCAAACTAATGCTGCAAGGCCTCTGTTCTGGGATTTGTCAGGCTTGATGTGTCTGGTTGTGTCTAGACTGTGCCTTGAGCTTTGGTTTAGATTACAGCTGTTGCCTGGGGAGCACCCCACCTAACTAGTTTTTTCTTTGCTTTGTACAACTGTGTGGTGCAAAGCCTATTGCTAAAATAATTTGGATATATTATCTTTAAGTGACAGCTTGTGTTAACAAATACTTAATCTCTTTAGAATGAGCAATCTATGACTCAAGAATAATGATGTGGTGCAGAGTGCAAGTATGAAAAGATATCACAGGCTTTGAAAGTATAAGGAATGGATTATACCAGAGGCTCTACAGTTATAAAAAGCTCAGCAATGTTCTGTTTCAAACTTATAAAGGAATGCAGCTTCAAGAGCTGGGTAAGAAAAGCTTTAAGCATAATAAAATTAAAAAGGATCAAATATCCAATAAAGTTTAAATATTCAATATAAAGTCAGATGAAATGTAGAACTGTAGACCAATAAAGAAAGATAGGGTGTAGAGTATATTCAAAGTATAAAAATTAACTGAACTGAACCCAAGCAAGAGAATAAACAAACTCTCAGCATCTGCATTGCAGTCCTCTGAATTTTGGGTGCTGAGGATTTGATGCAATCTACCCTGCTTCCCTTTTTCTCAAGAAAAACTGCTTCCATTCTCTTTAATACCCAGGAGAATATAAAAAGTTGAGCAAAACGTCACAAAAAAGGAATAAGTATTAGAAAAATCTATATAATAATCTTAATGTTATTATATTAAGATCTTCCTATATTAAATACGTAATTTTGTCTGTGACTTTGTGCATCACTGCAACAATAACAAGTATTTCCTCTACCTTTATTAGATGTTTTAGACTTTAATTAACCCAACAGTGAATTCTCAACTTTGCATATAAGATGTGTTTCTTTTTTTTCCTAAAACAAGGTTTCTGCTATAACAGCTGAAGTTTACACAGGGCAAACTTCAGTAAACTGTTGCTCTGGTTTTGGGTGGGCTATATTTAATTTTCTCCATAGTAGCTGGTATGGGGCTGTGCTTTGGAGTTGTGCTGGGAAGAGCGTTGATAAACCAGGCATGTTTTGTTACTGCTGAGTAGAGGTTCCACAGAGTCAAGGCCTTTTCAGTTCCTCACTCCACCCCACCAGTGAGGAGGCTGGGGGTGCACAAGAGTTGGGAGGGGACACAGCCAGGACAGCTGACCCCAGCTGACCCAAGGGATATTCCACACTGTATGGTGTCATGTTTGGCTGGGGAAGAAGGAAGACAGGGACCTTCAGGGTGATGGTGTTTGTCTTCCCAAGTCACTGTTACACATGATGGGGCCCGGCTGTCCTGGAGATGGCTGAACACCTGCCTGCCAATGGGAAGTGATGAATGAATTCCTTGGTTTGCTTTGCTTGTGTGCTCAGCTTTTGCTTTCCTGTTACTGCCTTTATACCAACTCATGTGTTTTCTCACTTTTACTCTTCCCATTCTCCTTGTCTTTCCATCGGGGTGGTTGAATGAGCAGCTGGCTGGGGCTTCATTGTCAGCTGGTGTTAAACCATGACAACCACTACATGAACATGTAGCCTCAGTGAAGATCATCACTCCCTTGTCTTTTGCTCTTCAACAGTCATTCAAATGTCAACCTTCTCAAAACCATAAACCACAAAGAATATGATGGTTCCACAAATCTCTCCCATCCTTCACATGAGTCCACAGATGACTATTAAAGAAGTCACATGGTGTACAGGAAATAAAAGTTAACAGTGTTGGTCACCAAAGGTGGGAATATATCTTTGTTCCCCGTCTTGTTTAGGAATGTTCCCATTTTAAAATATACCATTAGTTCAGACAGCATTGGAGGTGAGGTAGGAATTTAACTGTGCAGGCATCATCAGTCTTCCAACTAAATCAGTGAAAAGGTATCCAATAAAGTATGGATGGTCTGAGAAATACTGCCAAGAAAATATGTCTTCGTAGTAATTAAACAAAAATAGAAGTTATGAAAATGAACATAATGACCAATAATTTCATCTGTCTGGAAAATTAAACCTTGAAAGTGGTTAATAATGGAGTTACATACTGGAGTTGTGCCACCTCAACACAGGTGACTGCAGCCTGTGGGGCCTAGAATAAGCAAGCTCTGTGTTTAGCAAACCAGAAACAGTGGGGTTGGTGTACTTCTGCTCCTCGCAGGCAGCTCATACATAACCAGGACACATGGGTTTTGGAGATAACCTGTCACACATCTATAAGTTCTGGGGGATTGTTAGATGAGTCTAATTTGAAGACAGACAAAATAAGGGACAGATCATTATTTGAACTCCTCTATCTAATAATATGAGTAGTCAGAGAAAGAGAGAGGTGTAGTCTCTTTGAAGAGAGGAATAAGGCTGATTGCTGAAATAAGTATTTCTTTGGTGAATTCAGTTCAGAGATGGAAAGTTGTCCCTGTAAGATAAGTGGAATAGTCAGCTGAGGAATGGTTAAAATGGTGACATGAAAGCAAGAAAATTAACTCTCCGTTATGTTGGATAACAGACAACTTGGTAACCCTGACAGGTAGGTAAGGGTGGGGAGCAGAGAACCCTCTGCATAGACACCTCTGAATCCTCTGCTCTCCCAGAACAGACAATCCACAAGTGGTTTTTTAAAGGAAGTAGTTGAGTCATCCACAACATTGCCGGAGAAGTGGGAATCCCTGTCTGTAACCTCGTGCCTCCGACTTCCCTACATTTACAAATATCCACCATGATTTCAGCTGATTCCTCCTCTTGCTGCCCATCTAGTTATCATTGTGCTGGAAGAAGCAAGAAGTGCTGAGCACTCCCTTTGCCAGTATCTCTCAGGCCATGCAGTTCCTTAAAATAGCAGTGAAGGAGACTGGGTGATCCTGAATGTAGACCTGCTCCTAGTAAATGAAATGAAATGTTTTCTAAAATGGTACTGTTCAGGTGAGGGAAAAGGAGGTGGTTAGAGCTGACAACCAAATGTAGTAACACCCGTAAGTAGGGTCAGATATGTAATCATACACCCTCTGCAGACTTTCTTATGTCAGGGTAATTCTCAATATAACACCTGTGACTGGGTTCTATTTTTGTGAAGCTTCAGTATCTTAGTGGAGTAAAATGCTCCAAGGAACCTGCTCCATGGATATCATTAAAGTTAGGCTTAATTGCTTTATACAGCTTTCAAAATAGCCTTTCCCAGAAAAACTCTTTGATTTGTTTCTGAGTGTGGATGTCCTTTTATAGTCACTGAAAAAGATGTAAATAACCCAGTAGACTGATTTCAGACTGAGAGAGTGATTTTAGAATCTTCCTTGGCAAAAGTGATGTAGAAAGGTTTTCCAGTAACACCACAGGGTAAATAGGTGAAGGATGTGCTTCAGTTTGTCATGTGTTTATTTTAAAAAATGACCATGATGTCAGCTTAGCAGTTGGTCTGCCACAGTTAGTGGTTACATGCTTTACTTTGCAGTAGAAAAGTCGGTTTATTTCCACTGTTGATTAACAGGGAAAGACAGGGGATCGATTCTGCCAGTGTCTCTGGAAAAGCATAGATATGCCAAATTTCCATTTGCTATTTATGCTTTATGGAAATCATCTTAAGCTTGGTTTCTTCAACTAGTTCTGACTTATAGATGAGGAATCCCATTAATACAGCCATTGCCACTCACTCCAAGCATTTCTCAGCCCTGAATGAGACTCTTATCAAAAGAATTTTCAAAGGTACAAGAAATTTTCTTTTTTTACATTTGTTTCAAAATATTGAATCTTGAGATAATTATTTGGATCATATTTTCAAGATCTCCCTGTGATCAGGAAGGCTAGAATTTATTTTCTTTTTTAATGACTGTTAATATTTCTACTAAAGTACCAAAAAATAACCCTCTACATGTTGTTACTATAGCAATAAAATATCAAGAATTGCCAAAATAATTTTCTTTTCCTTTTCTTCTCTTTTTCTACAGAGAATCTGTAATAGATAGAGCTGCATCAAAACCTGCAGTCTTCAACCTTTATTTGTTTCCAGTCTGATACTGTGTTTCCCAGGGCAAGACATAGGAAAAGACTTCAGCATTCACCCCTTCATTTCTCCCATGGAACCAAAAAACCCATGATTTAAGATATTTGGGAAGACAGCACACAAATCTTTCACTTCACATCCCCTAAAAATGACTCCCCAGTGAAAGAGAGGGGCAGGGCTGTGTTGTGTTAAAAGTTTTCAGCACCAAAACCTGGACCTGTCAGGGAAATCCATTAATGCACGTTGGTGTTAATGCATTTGGACTTGCTGAGTGAAGGACAAAAGAAGCCTAGCTATGGATAGACTCTCAGGCACTTAAATGGCCATTCATATATGCTTTTTCTTCATTTTATAGTTGTAATCTCATGCTGGTTTTTTACCACTTTGAACTACAGAGACATATTCATTCTGCTTTCATTTTTACATGTAAAATTTTATTGAAGGCAAAGTGATTGAATGCACTTGAACAGACTGAAGAGAACATTTTAACAGAACAATGTCAGTTAAGCATAACTTTATTATTTGGGTTTTGTTTTAAAATAATGGGTGTATTTACCTGGGAGAATCTTGTTCACCTGTTTCGAATAATAAGTTACTTGAAAAGCACAAGGGAATATTATCCTCAAACTACCCTAAATCTAGGAACATATAGGTCTGAAGTCTTTGGATTATTCTTGTCACATATAAATAGTACAGGTAATATCCATCAAATAATCTTGTGATAAATAAAACATAAGGTAAACCCAGGTGTTATGGGCAAGGCAGCAAGAAATTATTGAAATCTTCAAGGCTCTAAACAGATGTGGAAAATGCAATTTAGCTTTCTTTTGGGTATATAAAAATAAACTGATGCACTAAAAATATTTGAATAATTCAAGTGTTTACTCAGAATTAAGAAGCAACAAATTGATTAACAAGACCACAGGAAGCAGGAAGTATATGCAACAGGTTTAATGAAACTGGATTCTTTTTGGCAGCTCTGGTGAGTGATGCTTGACACTGAAGTCAATATTTAACTTTGGAATCTGTGTTACTTGCTCTTATTTATGCTGAAATTTTGTCCATAGCAGGGAGGTTGGAGTGCATTAAGGATCCCTTCCAATCCAAAGCTTTCTGTGATTCTAAATAAAGCAGAGATACATAGCAGAATTCATATCTTAAGGAGAATAAGATTTTTTGTCAGCATATGATTGTTTCTTGCACCATCAACATTTTTATGCATTGGTCAGTACAGGGTCCTTGCTGAACAAGCTGGTAATATACATTATTTTCTGATGTTTCTCTTCCCACGACTACTGTATTTCCATGTTCTTAAAAACTTAAAGTAGAGCTGGAATGTGTCCAAATAATAATATTTTTATCTCGGTTTTTGTTGAGTAAGAAACTTAAATTTCAGTGCAAAAGACGTGGTCTTGAAAATAATTTTAAGTGAAAAAATGGAGTATTGTCAATGAAATACCGCCAAAGATATGTTCAAATGCTCCAGTGGATTTAACATTCTTTGAGGAGATAATGCCTCAGACCCTGAGGGATTTGCTGTTCCCAGGGAGGGTAGGAATGCACAGTTGCCCCAGGAGAGCTTGGCCTGGCGAGACAGAAGCTCCCAGATGGAGCCAGCCTGGTGGCCCAGACACTGTGCACCAGTGGAGGCTCAGAGCTGCCACAGGGTCTCTCTCGCTGCACACCCCAGGGAGCTGCCTGGGACATGATGTCCTTGAGAACCCTGACTCCATAAGTAGCCCACAGCACAGCCAGTCGAGCAGACAGCAGAACTATGAGTGTTTCTTTGAGTGAGCTTTTGCCCCTAAAGAATGAACATTTCACTCCCTCCTTTGATCAGCTGCTCTCAATATGCCTAAATTGCTTCTTGTATTTGAATATTTGGCACATTGGGTGACAGCTCAACAGGAATCAAGTTAATGATTTCCAGAGTGGCTTCCATATCTAAGCAATTAATAACTTAAAATTCCGGTTTGAGTTAATGAAGGTCTAGTTAAGAAAGTCACTGGGGGTTAGGGATGGATTCATTTAATCCTCAAATAAACATCTGTGTTGATGACATAAACCACTTTGTCAGCTTCACGGACTACCCTGACTAGGTGTGAGTAACTACCGTGTGAGCCCAGGAAATTGGCTGGTGTGGGGTACCTACATGTCTAGTTTTGATAAAAGGTCAGTGGGGTAGAGCTACATCTAAACTCCCACCCACCCTTCAGCTATGGATGAGAACCCAGGTCCTTCCTGATTTTACAGCTACATATTAAAAAGGCTGTACCATATTTATTTTTTTCAAGGCCTGTGATTAGAAGTTCATCTTTGGAAAGATTTAAAAGGTCTCACTGGGGCTCTGTTTTATGAAATAAGAGACTTTTCAGACATGCTCATTCAGTCCATGTTTAAGGTAAACTCTTGGCTCACTTTGCCTGGGACAGACAACTCATATTCCTGCCATGGAATTAGTTTAGATTGTAATAGCATACAAAGACATGTATGTTTTAGTCCAATCATCGAATTATCATCAAATTTCATCTGTCTCAAGAACTGGAGTACCAAGGACTGCCAAGTAGGCAGATCAGGAATCGTCTGATGGAAGAGGACTAAGTAGAGCCAGCATTTATCAGTAGTTCCTGAGGTACTGTTGCTCTTGCTGATAAAGGAAAAATTTAAGGTCCTCATAACAAGTTCTCTTAATCTTGAAGCGAGGTGTAGAGACCTTGGTAGCAACAAAGAGAAGAACTATTATATCAGTAAAGACTTATAAGTAAATATTAGTGGGAGAAATAACAAAAGCCAGAGATGGTCCTCCCAGTCTGGCTCTCTCCTTCCTTTATAGGTGCTCTGTGGTGAATGTACTTATGTAACTTTACTGTTTTGCATCTTTAAAAATGCATCTACGAAAATTAAGATACAGGTGGACTTCTATAATTTGGCATGATGTGACATAGATGGATCATCACACACCTTGCTTTGGTAGCAAAGCCTGCTATGCAGCTTGGAAAGGTGGTGCACAACCAAATGTTGACTTTGAAAGGCTTGATTAAACACTGGGGAGGATGAGTGGGAATGCTATAGGCTGTCTGGTCAGCAAAATGGAATAATGGAATAACTCATAAACCCACAGATCTGTGTGAGAATGAGCAAAGAGTCCTCAGAGATGAAGCACTGAAAATGTCATTTTCTGTCTTACTAGTATTTTAGTTGAGCGAAAGCTTACTGGGATGTTTGAGCGGGTATGAAATCAAGTTTTGGACAGCATTCTTTGAATTAGGAAGTGATATGAGTAGTGTTTTTTCTATTCCTGGATGCTTTCTGTATACTGGAAAAAGAAAAGTTGGAGTAAATATTGATAAATCCCCTCTTCTGAATTGTACTTGTCTGGACAGAAATACACACATTTGCTTGAAACATACAATTATATTTTGAAAAAATAAATAGAAAAAATGCTATGGAGTTCCATGCCCTTTAACAGTTTTATAATGAAATTCTCTCGCTTTACTCATAAATTGACTTGTCATTATTATTATTTTTCTTAAAGTCAGACAGAAATATCGATTCTGGTGTTCCACAGTATTGTAAGGTGTTTCCTTTTTTTTACCATCAGCACCAAAGGTTCATAAAGACATGGGAAACTCATTTATGCCCTCAGGGTTTTTGTTCTTAATAAGCTTCTACAGTAACTAATTGGAGAGCAGACACGTGTTCTTCTGTTGTTCTTTTCAATACATTGATCATTTCTATGTTGAACAACTTCTTGTCAGCAGAATACTGAGATAATGCCATAATTCCTTTGAGGTCCCACAAAACATAATCTGCTGTGCAGAGAAGACTGTTCTGAAATAGTTGCTTTCCAAATTAAGCTGCTTCTGGATGTAGCAACAATAATGAAGAGTTTCTCATCAATTAAATTGATGTTATTCTGATTTTCTTTTTTGTCTCCACCATTTACTGTTTCCTTTCATCCTTTCTACTAATCACACAACTATAATTAAGTTCGGGAAAGCTGTAGACAAAGTAATCTAAATTTCCATCCCATTTGAGATTTACATGTTGAAGTAATAATTTGATCAGACATAAATCCAGCTGTCATTTTAAAATGCCCACTCATTCACATCTCAAAGTTAAGTGGAAGGACTTTTTATCAGCCAACACCTGATTTTAAGGTTTTTAAGTATTAGTGGAAAATTTTTAACCTGTATAATTTGCTTTAGGACAACCATAGTGAAACCAGCCTAACACAAGCTCCCAGATCTAGGAGTGTAGTAGTTAAAGGTTAAAAACTAACCAACCAATCAACCAACCAAAAAAACAACCAAGCAAAAAAAGAAATTTCAGACTTCCAAGTATCTGAAACTACTCTGCTAATTTGGTTAGATGGTACAAGTCTGAGTGTCTTTGATACCTTTATTTTAATTGTACAGAACTAAATGAATCAGGTTGCCATATGTTGTGTCTTTATTTTGTGGAGAGAAGGACACCTGGTTTGGAACCAGTACAGTGTGATCACTCGAGTATGTAAAGAGAAGAGCAGAATTAAGATTTAAAACTCACTTTCTACTCCTAAACTTCTGAAATACCTATTTAATGAGGAATACAATTTTATTTCTAACTTTCACCTTCCTATTTGAATTCTTTGGCATTACTCAAATTATTTCTGTGTCTGCTCCATCCTAAAACACATCTTGGGACAATCATCACTTCTGTTCTCAGCCTCTTTTTCCTCCAGGACTTGTTCTTTTTCTTTTTTTCTGTGCAGAGATGTATTCTCACTCATTCACCTGGCCATTCCAGGTTACTAGTGAAGATGTCAAGAAGAGAAACAGTTGTTCCATCCTTAAACTCACATTATTGGGTACTCTGATATAAACCAACTTAAGCTGTTGTTTGGATTTTTTGAACAATCTTTACACCTCTGTCAATCATCTGTCACCCATATTCTCATGCCTGCCCCTTTCCTGACTCTCCTCCCTGCACAACTCTCTTAAGGGCCAAATAAAAAACAAATCAGCATGCATGTATTCATTCTTCTCCTTTTGTAAGTTCTCTGAAATTCTCACCATCATTCAGGCTTTCCATCTTTGAAAGAACCATCAGCTTCAATATCTATTTTCCTTCAGTTTGTCACCATATGTCATTGCTCAGTTTTAACTCTCTCCCTTATCCTCTTTATCTCTGTTTCTTGGACAGAGATATTCTTTTTATCTTTTCTTCTTTCTTTATATTCTTTTTTCTTGGGCAGCCTAGCACCCTTTTAGCAAAGTTTCCTTACAAACTGAGTCTCTATGGCTGTGTAGCATGCCTGCTGCTCTGTCAGCCTTTTCTCTTCGTGCACCAGTCTGCTGGTTTTCTGTGTCTTCAGAATCTTCCTTTAAACTCCCTTCTTTGATTAGGCTGATGTGTTTTAGCTGGACACAGAAATAAGTGCATTAGAAAGGTTCCTTATTAAGTACTGAAACACGTTCTGGGGATAAGACATATAAAGTGCTGGGTTTGGATTATGTTTCCAGTTTACATGAACTATAGTGCAATCAATCCATCATGGCCTTGTGGAAAGAAGGGAACGTAACTGATCTGAAGAAATGGCTATAATGGAATAGAGAGCTCAGAGCAATGACACGAGGGCTAGAAAGCACCTTGAACATGTCTGTTGTGTCTGTCTGATCTCCCTTTTCAGAGCAAAAAATAAATCCTAAAGAATTTAAGATTCTGCTTGGTGATAGCTCTGAACATACATATTGTTTGCAGTATAGGCTTGCTGGAACTGGTAGGCAGCATTTTGAGTCACATAGCTTCAGGCAATAATTTTTAGAGGCAAGGACATTGATATTAAAAAGTAAGATAGTGTCAGAGCAGAGTTATCAGGAATCTCAAAATATTTATAAATGTTTTACCTGTACATGCCTGCAGAGGCAAGTTGAAAAAGGTGAAACAAATAAACAGCCAGGTGACAAACTACACTATCATCTGCCTTTAAGATTTCTGAACAGAGAGTTATAATTCATTGCCCACTTTAGAACTGCAAGCCTCAAGGTTGAATGAGCTTTTCTCCCACAGCTGATTTCCACAATCAATTCAGAATATGACTTTCATAGCTGACAACCCAAAATATTGCATGCTGCATGTTTTGCACAGATATTGCCTGAACCTTTCTCACATGGGATCTGCAAGGACATCTTTCTGGCACAGAAAATAAGTGGGTCCTTTCTTCTTACTGCACCTTCTTATTACAGAGAACAGCATCAGGTACTCCTTAAACAGGCTACTACAGCTAGCAGGGTTACTACAGCTCAGAACAGAGTCAGGTACTCCTGCAATAGACTGGTGGGTTACTACAGCTGTCTGATGTGAAAGCATTAACCTTGTCCAGCTGTAGTTACATCTTTCTCAACACGCAGGCAGGGTTTACTGCACACAAGCACTGAGGGTAGATCTGCTTCCTTGTTTTTAATGTCATTACAAAATTAATATAAAGGACTGCAGAGCCCAACCTGCTGTATATATTTATCATGAGGTCTAGGCTTTTGGATTCCCTAAAACAGTTTAGTTTGCATGTGTTTCCACTTGAATTGGAACAGGAAGAGTTCTACTACAGTGTCAAAGCATTATTTTTACAAACCTTCTGGTTTATTGGTCTTCACCACTCACATAATGTCAGTTTAGCTTGTCTATATTTCACCTACTGTTATGTGAAATTATTTCATGGATGGAGTGAATTTCAAATAAAACATGCATGAAATTAACTGTCTTCTTTCTCTCATTAACAGTAATAGCACTTACAGCAAATGATTCCCCATCCAGTGGGATTTTTTTTTTAAATAATAATAAATACTCAGCCCAATTTTATTAGGTAGCTCCATTTCCTCTAAAATTTTGTAAAACTGACATATGAGTACATGACTAAGTGGCTTGCTGCGTGTGTGTTCATTTGTGTGACTACTCACTTTGGCATGCTGATTTTAAATACTAATTGCAGTAATTTCCCTGTTTCTTTTCCACAATAAAGTGGCCTTCAGAAAGAGACTGTCAATTTCATCTTTTGTGGTTCTTTCAACACAGAATGAGAGCAGGAAAACCAAACCTGGGCAATCTCCATGGGAAGGAGTTTCTTATTCCACTTTGCCTCAAATTTATATTAACTTATTTGAAACAGTTCAAATGCTGAAAATATTGTGTCAAACTTCTACTTTTTGTGACAAGTTAGGCTTTACATTCAGATTACTAGGTGGACGGATATTTTGGGAAATCAAGTCATTCAGGTGGTAAGAACTAGCTGTGGTGATAGCATGCTGTGCTGGTTTTGGCCAGTGTAGAGTCAATTTTCTTCACAGTGGCTGGTGTGGGATTATGTTTTGAATTTGTGCTGAACACAGTGATGATAATAGAGCAGGGTTTAGACAGACCCAAGGCCTTTTCTGCTGTTCATGTTGCCATGCTGGCGAGGAGACTGGAAGTGCTTGAGATGCTGGGAGGAGACACAGCCAGGACATGTTACCCAAACTGACCAATGGGAAGTTCAATGCCATAGGGCACCATGCTCAGGATATAAAGTGAGGGGAAGAATGAAGAAGTGGGGAGTCATGGTGTTTGTCTTCCCAAGTCACACGTGATGAAGTTCTGATGTCCTGGAGAGGGCAACACCTGCCTGCCCATGGGAAGCAGGGCATTAATTCCTTGTTTTGATTTGCTTGAGTGAGCAGCATTTGGTTACTTTATTAAAGTATTATTATAATAAAGTATTATTTATAAACTTATTATTTGCTTACTTTATCTCAACCCACAAGTTTTCTGGTATTTTTCTTTCTGATTTTCTCTCTGATCTCACTCGTGGGGGAGTAAGTGGCTGCCTGGGGCTTGGCTGCTGGCTGAGGTTAAATCATGACTCATGCAAAGGTGGTCACAGTGATTTCAGAAGAAGGGTAACTACAAAAGCCCTATTCCTTTGGTAATGCCCATAGTCCACACAAAGAAGGGAAAAAAAATTTTTATGTCCTGTGCCAGTCATGATTTGAACTGTGGCTGTTCTCTAACTGTGCCTGCGCATCAAATGGGCAGGCAAAGTGCAAGAGGGGATGTCCACCTGAGAGGATTCTGAAGGAGTGGAAACATACCTCTCTTCTTGGCTCTGCCTTAAAAATGTTAATTGTACTATCAAAACACCTAGTTTTGCTTTGGAGTGCCTTAACCAACACATTTCTCAGGCATAGATCACAAATACGTCATTCATGAGGAATGCATAACGTAACTAGAAGTGGGGATGAACAGACCTAGACCAATGGGGAGCACAAGCGACCAAATTCTGGTTGGCATATTTTACCATTTGTCAGTGGCTTGGAACAGAACTTTTTACTGGATTTTGGTTCTGTGGAGCAGCAGCTGGATCATGAATTTGAGAATATGGGACTTAGTAGGCACTGTTGTCATATGACGACCCCTTCAGAATTCAAATACATGGCAGTAGAAATATGGTGAGCAGCAAAGTGTTTACCAATTGAACCAGTCAAGTGAAATTACTTGTTTTATGAGGTTTTTTACTACATTCAAGCTTTAAAATATGAGTTTCACCAGTGTTATTAGGGCTTAAAATATGCCTACACATGTAACAATAATATGGTGTAGAACCAAAACTTTAACATCTCATAGAAATTCATTAACACAGATGTTTCTTGGAAGATTACACTAAGCTTTTGCAAACAAACTCAGACTGGTGAGTGGGATATATGTTAGCAGTTTGTTTTTATTTTAACAGGAAGAAGACGGCCGAGAGTTTCATTTGCAAGAGTTTGCTCTTTCAGAACAGACAGTCCATACCCTGCTCCGAGCATTGCTCAGTGGCCAGCTGCAGCATCACACATTCAGGTTAGAGTTTTCATGCACTTTTTGTGGATGGAGAAACTAGACCGGAAACAATCAAGTCCTGTGTGGTGCTGAGTGCTACTTTACAAAGGCTTACCACTGTCCTATAAGGTTAAAATCCACAGGAGGTAAAAACAGTGACGTGGATGTTGTTTGAGGCCTAATCGTGAAATCTTGAGCCCGAGAGAGTGAAGACAAATTTACAGTTTTGAGCCTGATTCAGCCCTTGCAGTCTGGTGAGCAAATTTCACTGGTGTCCTGCATCCTATCCACAAGAGACAAGCCTGACTGAGTCAGGTGGTTAAATCAAATGGAGTCCCACTGTGTTGCCGGAGCAACACAAAATTCAGAATGAAGACCATGACACATTTTGATTCCCCTCTATAAAATGTACAAATAACACCTACTGCAGCAGATGCTGCTGAGCTCATTAACTAGTGTATGCATTTAAAGTGCTGAAGAAAAGCAGAGGTTTTATATTTATTATCATTTTTTATTATTACAGATAAATATTTGAATAATAAACTTGTATATTAAATGGGAATTGAACACATTGTTACAGCAATCAGTTTCCAAATTGTGTAGCCTATGGACCAAAACCCTCTCACTGGATTTCTTCATAGTTGATTAACTGTGGTTCTCCAAGCCTCAGTTCTATCATCCTTGGTGTAGAAGTTGTAGGAGCAGGATCAGACATTTCCTTCTCTTTTGGTCTCAGGTTCAAAGCCGTGAAAGATAAATTTCCTTTGGTGGGAACAAGATGTCCGCATCATACTGAGGTTTGTGGGAAGAGGGGCTGGCCTGCATATTTATATGAAACAAGAGTCCTTTAGAATATCCTGTGACACTGCAGTACCTCTCTGGCTTCACTGCCCTGCCAACTGGTGATCCTAACACTCCAGTCTAAGTGAGAAAGACTTTTAATTTAAGAAGAGACATTTAATCTGAAAGAACAGGCAATAATAATGAATTGTTAGTCTGCTGTAAATAATGGTGAAAATAAAATTTCTGTTAAAGCCTTGAACCAGCAGGTATTATGTCCATAGTTAATGTGATCCTGTGTATATGCTTAGTGGTGCCAGTACTCAAAGTTATTTTGGGTAATTAATAATAGGCATGGATGTTACATTTCGATTACCTTTTCTCAGCTATACAGTGTGTAGTCTTATTATGGTTGTGTGTATTTTGGGATTGTCTGCTGTTTGCCATCTTTATTTTATGGCATGATATCTATTTCTATGATGTAACAATTCAGTGTAACATTTCTTACTCAAATGGTCTTGTTAAAAAAGAGATTGTTTAAGAAATGAATAATTATTATTATGGGCAGCAAAATAAAATAAATTGGCTGCAGGAAGTGCTCTCTGTGAAAGAAAATTAGCTTGGTGTCTTTCCATTAAGTGTTTTTCACAGCCAGTGGATGGCTAAGTACCCATTTGTCCTTGGAAATAAGTGTGACAAAAGAGGTTAGAACACAGCAGTTCTTTGAGGAAGTTTTTGCCTAATAAGAACGCCTAATGAGAAAAATCAGGAATACATTTGAGATGGTAATGGCACCCTATAAAAATATGTCACTTAAAAATCTCAAGTTCATGAAAGTAGTTACTAATTTTCTAGAAGATCAAGGAAAAGCTTGCTTTCAGAGACCTGCTTCCCCAGCCTTCACCTCATTTTTTCTTTTAAAAGTAAGTCTACCTTACACAAAAGAGATCCTAAAAGAGGACCTTTTATAAAGTTTATAGACAGATGAATTATGGAACTATGAGCCTTGCTTTACATGTGAAAATTTACAGCTTTGTTAAATGAAAATAAGACTGTAAATGACAAAAAAAAAAAAAAAGTCATTGGTGATCTGTCTTTTCCTCTCATTGTATAAATATGGCTGGGTTCTGTGGGATAGGAATGTGTGTATCCACACACAAATAGAAAATGTGTATGTCAGAAAAATGCATCAAATAACTTGTGCTGCACAGAAATGCTGGTGGGGAAATTTATTTTCTTGGTTAGTCACTTAATTATTCCCTGGTTCACAGACATGAGCATTCCTGTCACAGACCTTCAATCAACATCTCCTTATGAATCCATCGTTGTGTCTTCAAATGAACAGAGGAAGAAAGATAAACACATCAGCTGAAGGTAGCAAAAGTACCTGACCAGTTTATGGAAAATGCAAGATGAAAACATGAAGAAAAACAATTTACAGAGAGGTTGCATAATTTGCCAAATTGCTTCCAGCTGCCAGCAGCTACATAGGGACCACTGGGCTGTGTTGCTCCACAGCAGACCTCTTTTACTTTTCCTTTTCAGAAACTGTAGTTAATCTTCTTGTCTCCTTGCTTATTTTCTGTTACCTCATGTTTTAAGTCTATGGCTTCTAATATTTCTTTCACTCCTTTAATAAGATCTTCAATACAGCTAAGATTTATTCTTTAATGTTAAATATGTTTCAGAAAGGAAAATTATTTATATAGGTCACTGTACATTTTTTCAAAAGAAGCTTTTCAAAATACCTCTTAAATGGCCATCTGTCTCACATAGTTGGTCCTGCTTTATTTAAACTCCTTGCCTGTAACTGAACAAGTAGAGATTTGAATACAAAACATACCAGAAGAGAACAAAGTGGTGCATCAAATTTGGTAAACAAAATATAAAAACTTGAAAGCCAAGTGAGTTGTTTAAGTGTTGTAGCAGAGTTATATTTTTATGATCCCGAAAATATGTCTACAAAATTGAGACCTAAATAAATGACAGAGCAATAAATCATAATCTGCCATTCTGCCTAAATTCATTTCAGTGAAATTACTGTGCAGAGTCATGGGATTGGTCAGGCCCATGAAGAAATTCAGTAAGTTACTACTTTTTTGGACATGTTGGATACATTCATTAAGATTAGCAATTGCTTTTAATTATGGAAGTTGAATTCTTCAAGGGAAGTCATTGATTTATATTGTAGAAATTGCTTTAACTTCTACTAAAATGAGGCTATATAGGATATCTATAGAAAAGAAAAACGCAAAACATCTGAATATGTATTTATATCCCAGTTGTATGTAAGATTATCATTTGAGGGGTGAAAAAAGTTATTTTTCATTAGACTTCTTCAGATATTTAATATTCAACAAAGTTGGCTGATGGTTACTTTAAGTATATAAACTAACATAACTTTATTTTTTGTGGATTTGAAAAGAAAAGGAAGCAATGGGCATGAGGTACAGTATGGGAAAATTTGCTTTAATGTAAGGAAAAAATCCCCACAATTATTGTGTTCTCTATACACATAGAAAGCAAGTTTTGAATCAACAACAAATTAGCAGAAAATTTGGTGGGTTTACAAAACCCTTAACTTGTCAGGCTTTGATTTTCACACTAAATATTTGTGTTCTTCCATGAGATTCAATAAGAGAACCAACACTACCATAACAAAAACAATGTCAATGGCCGTGTTGTCTGAGCAGTTCCCCATTCATAATTTGCCTACTGCCATTCAGAGCTCATCTATAAGTATGACCAGTCATTCCCATGTTATAAAACAATTGAGTGTCTGAAATACGAGTGAAACAGAGATGCTTTGATTAAAACTTGCAGCTTGTAGTATACTCCTAAGAATGTGGTCTGGAAAAGATATGGATTCATATATATATGGATATACCCATATACAAGCTGGCAAAATGGTCAGACAGGAACCTCATGAAGTTTAATGAAGGAAAACATAAATCCTACATCTGGAAAGAAACCTCATGCACCAGTATATGCTGGGATGGCCCAGCTATAAAGCAGCTGTGCAGAAAAGGACCTGGGGATCCTGGTGGACACCAAGGTGAACATGAGCCAGCAGTGTGTCCTTGCGGCTCTAATAGAATCCTCAGCTGCCTTAGGCAAAGCACTGCCAGCGGGTCAAGGGAGATGATCCTTCCTCTCTATTCAGCACTGGTGAGAGGACATCTGGAGTAGTGTGCCCTTCTCAGGAGGGACATGAACACAATGAAGGAAGTTCAGTCTCCAGGGAGAAAGATATAGGGACTGGAGTATCTCTCTTATGAGCAAAGCCTGGTAGATTTGGGATCTGGGTTCAGCCCAGAGAACAGAAGGTTCAAAGGAACATAAATACACAATAAATCTATATAAGGTATTTAACATGATGCAAATAATGGAACATTAATATAAATGTAGATAATATGTAATGAATTTATATAAGTATCTGAAGGGAGGATGTAAAGAAGACAGAGGCAGGCTCTTTTCAGTGGTGCTCAGTGGCAGAACCAGAGGCACAAAATGGGAGCAAAATGAAACACAGGAGGTTTCCTCTGACCACACCTTTTTATTTTGAGGCTGACTGGGCACTGGCACAAACTGCCCAGAGGTGTCATGGACTGTTAATCCTTGGAGATATTCCAAAGCCATCTAGACATGGTCCTGGACAATCAGTCTTAGATGGCCATGCTTGAGCAGGGGTATTGGAGCAGATGACCTCTGGAGGGCCCTTTGAGCCTCAGCTGTCCTGTGATTCTGCAGTTCTGTGAAATGAGAGGGATGGCACAGTAGAAACTTGTTCCCTGGCTACAGGTTAGGAAACCACTCTTTTCACAGAAGTCATTAACATGCACCTAATGGGAGACAAGAACAAGGAAATCAGTTTAAATTAGAATGATTTTTTTCCCAGATGCTATCCTCCATTTTCATATTCTCTAAGTCTTTCTGAAAGGGATGGTATTATCTTTCCTCTTTCTAGTAGGTTCTGAGATATGTTGACATTGATACTTTTTCCTTTCTGATTTTCTTCCCCTTAAAACTGGTGATGCAATGGCTATGGGCAAATGTTTAGGCAATAAACTCACATTTTTTCTGTAGATGGATCCACAGTTCTGGGAGAGAACTATAAGAAATTAATGTGTTGCAACGTTCTTTGTTCTTGGTTTTTTTTTTCATTCTATTTTAAATAATAGAATTTTTTTAGATTGGAAAAAACATGCAAGATTATCGAGTCCAACCATTAACCCACCACTGCCAATCCACTACTAAATCATTTCCCCAAGTGCCACATCTACACATCTTTTAAACACCTCCAGAAATGGTGACTCAACCACTTCCCTAGGCATCCTCTTCCAATGCTTGACAACTCTTTCTGTGAAGGAATTGCTCCTAATATCCAATCTAAACCTCCCCTGGCACAAGCTGAGGCTGTTTCCTCCTGTCATGTATTGAGGTTCCCTTCCAACCTGATATTCCATGAGTTCATGATTATTCTATCATAATTTCTTTGGGGCTGACAACAGTGAGAGAAAGTCATGATGGATCAGTACTGCTTCCCCATTTTCTCCCTCCCTGCCATCAGCCATCAGCCATAGATAATCTGATCACTTGAGACTATCTAACAGGTATTTGTGCATCTCAGCAAACGAGGATTGACTCTTTTTGTCCTCTGCCAGCATGGGCAATATGTTTACTGAAGAGGCACCCCGGGTATTCCCGACGATGACTTCATCAAAACACCACGAAGATGTAGAAAGTTTTAGGATGATTCACAAATCTTGGTCTCCACCAATGCATAACCATGATGTCTGTGTGCA
This sequence comes from Corvus hawaiiensis, assembly GCF_020740725.1. Lineage (NCBI taxonomy): Eukaryota > Metazoa > Chordata > Aves > Passeriformes > Corvidae > Corvus > Corvus hawaiiensis. The sequence continues at coordinate 36,614,235 of NC_063238.1, forward strand.
TCTACCATTTTGTTATCATCATAAATTAACTTCAAAAGGTCAAATAAAAGTGGTTGTTTACCATTTGTTTACCAAAGTGGAAGGTTTGCTATTTTAAGTTTGGAAACAAAATGCACCAAATCCTTTAGCTTGATATTTCACCTCTGGTCACTGTTTAAATAATAATGCAAAGCAGCACATAATAAGATGCAGTTAGCAATATTTTGGAACAGGAAGTCCAAAATTAATTTCCTAATAATTACAATCTATTTTAGAGTATCTGTTATTTACTTTAATGTCAACAGTAAGAGGTTTCTTTGTCAGACTGACAATAATCAATGCATCTGGCTTTCTCAATACATTCACAGTGTGTGCTGTATTGACTGCAGTGAGAGAAAGTGTTTGGAGTATTATAATTCTGTTTGATGTGCTGTTCAATTTTTTTGTTATCAGATAAACATTCTACTTTGTCTTGACATCACTGAAATATCAGTAAAACTGGATGATTTGATGTGGTATTGAAAAAGGCAGGAGGTATGTTTTATGTTAGATTTGTTGTTGTTGTTGTTGTCATTACAAAGAGAATTAGTGAGGGAATATTTATTTGTGAATGTCTCTCTGTATTGCTAAGAAAGAAGATTAAGTGCAGCCATGCTGTCTGCTATTGATTCCTGTTCCATCTTTGATAGCTCATTTTGTTTCCAGAAGGAAGTCCCTGAGGGGAGGGTTAAACTGGCCAATAGCAGACCATGCCAACTGATTCTTGAAGTTTGAATAATTGGCCAGTTAGGAAATACTGTGTTTTGGTGGTTGGTTAATAAAAGTGGACATGTGGAGGAGAGTGAGGGGGCGTTGACTATTACTCAATGGCTTCCATTGCTAGCTGTGCTACACAGCTTGAAATCTCCTATATTTGGGGGGAGATTTATCTCGTAAAATCTGTCAAAAAATACCACATAACCCTCTGAGCAGGTCTTCACTCTAATCACCCTTTACAATCAATGAGCAGCCTGTTTTCAGTAAAAAAAAAGTGTCTAAAAAAACACAGTAATCTAATCTTAAAGTAGATGTTAACAAGAGATCAGATTAATTGATTCCTTAATTCTATTGACAATGTCGACCCCATCTTCATTAGCTACAATAAAAGCCCCAACAGCAAACTCTGATATAGCCAGGTCTGCTAAAGGGAGTCTGATGCTTCAGTTTGCCAGGAGAAGCCGGGGATGTGACAGACGTATGGAGGTCAGGCCAGGCCAAGCCAGAACTTGATTTCATTCCATTATCTTGTTTTTCCTCAGCAACAAGCATATGTCATAAGTCCAAGTCAGTTACCATCAAATTTATTTCATACCATGGCATAAGGGAGATGAAACCTAATTTATGATCACCTTTTCATTGGACCTTGGCTTGCGTTGCACGTGAACTTTTGCTGATTGGACGACCAGAGCCAATGTCCCTTATAAAACCAAAATATCTGCACAGGTGATATCTCTGCTTGGAACAATTGAAATAAAAGGAGCAGTAAAACTGTCACACAGAAACAGCCCACATTCCTCGATAGAAGATATATTTGGAAAGCTTTTGAGTAAGGTTTACAATTTAATTAAGGCAGAGATTAAATGAAAGGAGAAGTATAAGAAAACACCAGCTACAATGTGTATATACTCCTACTTCCTAATCACACTGCCATGTTTGAAACACCACAATGCAACAGGGTTAAGAAGTGAAGCAATGCTAATGGTGGAAGATGGAGGAATTCATGCTGCAATAATTAATATCTAGATAGATCAAAATGATATATCTTCATGGCACTTCTGAACAAGTAGACTGTAATATTCTAGTTTGCTTAGAAACTACTCAGAATCATCTGAGCCTACCTACTCAGCATTAATTAAAGATTAATTAAAGATTTATGGAAGATTTTGTCTGGCTGGTAAAGGTTCATAGCAATGAAAAATGTAGTTACACAAAACCTAGTTTTGAGGGCTGTATTGAACTAGTTAATGCCTTTTTCTTCTCCATCTTCTTTGTAAGTACAACTCTTTTGCAAAGTCCTTCTCAGAGGGTGAGCAGAAGGCAGAGGTTTTCCCCTGAATTGCTCTGATAAACAAGTAATGCTCACCAGTGTTGTCAGAACTCCTGCACACACTCATTTGATACTTTTGATAGCTGCAGTTCATATAATAACAGACTCATGGAGTACCAGGTTGGAAGGATCATCAAGGGTCATCTGGTTGAGCCTTTCCTGGCAAAAGCACAGTCTAAACAAGGTGGTCCAGCACCCTGTCCAGGCAAATTCTAAAGGCGTCCAATGTCAGGGAATCCACCACTTCCCTGGGGAGATTATTCTCATTGCAAAAGTTTTTCATCTTATGTTCAATAGGAATCTCCCAAAGAGTTACTGGTACCCATCACCTCTCATCTTTTCCACGTGACTCCTTGTAAAAAAAGGAGTCTGATCTTCTTTGTTGCCAGCCTTTAAATACTGGAACATGGTGAGGCTGTCTCTCCCAGGCCTTTTTTTCTCTAGGCTGAACGCACCCAATTCTCCCAGCCTTTTCCCATATGTCAGGCTTTCCCCTCCTTTTTCTCATCTTTGTGGCCTCTCTTTGGGCTCTGTCCAGCCAGTCCACACCCTTTTTGTGTAGCAGGGACCAAACCTGAACACAGTATTCCAGGCCTGGCATTCATAGTATTGCATACTAGGGCTGTTCCTTAGTATTCCATTCTACTGGCTGAATAGAGTGGGATGATGAATTCCTGATCTCTGCTGGGGATGCCCTGGTTGATGCAGCCCGGCCTCCTGCTGGCTTTCTCTGTCCCAGCTGCACACTCGTCACTCCTTCTGAGCTTGTTGTTCACCAGGACCTCCAGGTCCTTTTCCACAAAACTGCTCCCATCCATGCAGATTCCAGCTCATACTGCAATCCTGGATTACGTTTTCCCAAGTGCAAGACCTTGCATTTGTCTTTGTTGAACTTCATATGTTCCTGCTAACCCACTCTTTCATCTAACCCAGGTCTTTCTGGAAATTATCAGAAGTTATACACAAGCAGTGTAAACAACATAATTACAGCACATTTAATGTCATCCAACACAGCTAGAACTGGATAAAAGATATATTTAAATTATTACACATTTGTTTTCAGCTTTAATTGAGCCAGCAGTAATTAATAGATTCATGTGTGTGTGTGTATTAAAGAACATGCCATTAAAATATGCTTTGGAAATGTCAAAACATGTTGTTCCAGCATGGTCCAACACTGATCAGCTTCCTTGACAGCTGGAGAGCTTCACAGGAGTTTCAGTTTGAATGCTTCAGGCCCCTCATCTCTCCTGTATATTTGATTTTCCAGATGGACAACTGTTCCAGGATATGCTGTAATCTTACTGCCCCAGGGTTCGAACAAAACAGGTCAGTGTACTTTAGTGTATTCTGAATTTCATTCAGGCCAAGATTCTGACCTACAGTACAAATCCAGGATGAGAGGCAGTGACCTTCAACTTGCATGAAGGTGGATGCCCAGAGGGCTGCAGATTAATACTGAGCTGGCACAGAATATTTCAGCTCAGTGTGATGAGCCAAATGTGTCAATTCAGGTTGACACAACCCAAAATGAAGACAGGACAAACATACCAAAATTCTCATTGTTAGTGAGTAGACAATGTTTTCTATCAAAAACCAACCAAATAATCTCCACAAAACTCCCCAGCATCACTTTTTACAAATCCACTTTCTCAAATGTTGCTTTTTTAGATGTTCATTTCCATGGCATCTGGACAGCTGGCAGAAAAAGGCAGCAATCAGTAGAACTCAGTGAGTCTTTCAGACCTTGAACCAATCTTGCAAGGGTAGCAGCTTTAAAATTTGTAGCTGTGAATGTTTATACATTTTTGTGATCTTTTCCTGCTTTTCTAGTTTCCTCACTCTCTCTCAGTGACACACACATTCACACACACTTATACTCCCACCTTTGCATGTTGGAGAACCTCTTGTGCACTCTCCAGTCTCACCCTCTCTTTCAAGCACAGGTTCACGCACACAGTCCTCTACAGAGTAAAGCTTCTTTACTTTCTTTACTTTTCCTTAATCTCTTTCTTTTAATGACAGCTAAATCCTGTGAGGTAAAAGATGATCTCTCTGGGAACAACTGAAGTGGAGAACAACATGCAGCTCACATCTCTTCATTCTTTACTGGAGATTAGTATTGTGGTAATTGTGCTGTTCCCATTGGAAGCATAAAGGAGTTATAAAGCTGTAACTGCTTGCTCTTTTCCTTCAAACTTGGTTTCACAAGGTTGAACACAATCCAAATGGGATGCCTTATAAAGCATTCTAGTGCTTTTTTTGCACCTCTTCATGCCTCCAATGCAGACTTCTTGGGATGTAAGGATTTTTTTTTTTTTTTTTTGAGGTCTCTTCTCCTGTTTTGTTTATGTTTGCAAGTGTCAACTGAACATGAAGTACACCAATTCATTCAAAACCAAACTCTATTACATCTATAATTCCAAGAGAGCAAACAAGGTCAGTATCCTCCCTGTCTGGTCTCTGGGATGCTCCTGCAAACATACTGGTTGGTATCTTAGGAATACTTGGCTCACAATGTGCTCACCAAAGCTCTCACTGATGGCGTGGCAGGAAATGACACATCCTTCCTGGTCTTGTAAATCCTACTTCAATAAGCAGAGCTCAAATTGCTGTTTTCATATGACACATCTGGGCTCTCCTAAATGTTCATGACAGCAAGGTTCTAATCCATTGTCTCCTTGTATGGCAGTACCAGCCTGCTACTCAGGATGACTGTCATCTCCACCATCCAAAGCACCACATTGCACTCTCACTATGGCAACGCTGGTCATGGGATTTATAGCAGATGCTGACTGATGTAATGAGCAAGCCCACAACACCTGTAGCCTGTGTCATTCACATCTACTGACACTGCTGCGGCATCCAGCTTGGCAGGACAGTGCCATCTCTCCCAGTGGGCTCCAACCCCAGAACTGCAGTCTGGTTAGAAAAGTGTGTGTTGTAAGATATAGGGCAAGGAAGGCAAGAGATCATGGCTGAGTTGAGACCTGCTGGTCAAATTAAAGGGCAGGAAGGAAATTCACAGGCAGTGGAAGAAGGGACATATATCCTGGGAAGAGTATACGGATGTTGTCTGATTGTGTAGGGTTGGGGTCAGGAAGGCCAAGGTGCTGGAGCTGAACTTGGCAAGGGATGCAAAGAATAACAAACATTTCTAGCCAGGAAAGGAAGAGGATGCAGGGGTTGAGAGGAGCCCTGAAGAGAAGGACTTGGGAGTGCTGGTGGGTTAGAGGCTGGACATGACCCAACAATGTGCACTTGCATCCCAGAAAGCCAAACACGTCCTAGGCTGCATCCAAAGCAGTGGGGACAGCAGAGGAGGCAGGGGATTCTGCCCCTCTGCTCTGCTCTGGTGAGACCCCACCTGCAGTGCTGCCTCCAGCTCTGGGGCCTCAGCACAGAAAAGACATAGACCATGTTCAGAGGAAGGCCTCAAAGACAGTCAGAGAGCTGGATCACCTCTCCTATGAAGACAGGCTGAGAGAGCTGGGTTTGTTCAGCCTGGGGAAGAGTAGGCTCCAGGGAGAGCTATGGCATCCTTTCAGTACATGAAGAGGGCCTGTATTAAAGACTGGAAGAAAGTTTTTAGCAGGGCTGTAATGACAACACAAGGGGTAATAGCTTTAAATTAAAAGAGAGTGTATGTATACTAGATATAAGGGAGAAATTTTGTTATGAAGAGGCTGAGGAAACACTGGCACGGGTTGCCCAGACAGGTGGTAGATGCTCCATCCCTGGAAGTGTTCAAGGTCAGGTTGGATGGGGCTCTGAGAAACTTGATCTAGATGAAGTTTCCCTGTCCATGGCAGGGGGGTGGAACCAGATGATCTTCAAAGTCTCTCACAACCCAAGCCATTCTATGATTCTACGTGCAAGTGGGATGACACCAAAAATTCAGTACTTTTTTTCTTCCCAGGGATGCACATTTACTTCTGATAGCCATAGGTCTGTCCTTCCCTTGTTTCAGAGAATGTCCCCTCCCTTCTTCTTCCAGGCAGCCAGTATTTGCCTGGCTCAGCACTATATTAAAACATTATATTAAAAAAAAAAATCACTTCATAAATTCAGTCCCTTGTGAAATTTTAGAAGTGATTTCTAGAGCATCGTGTATCACGAGGCCTTGGGAGTACTTAAGTTTTATCTTTTGTTCAATTGCCTGTGGAGGTCCTGCCCTTGGCACTGTGGTTAATGGTTAAAAGTGTTTTGTACTGCATTATAATTTGGTCATCTGTGGTCAACAGAAATAAAGTTCATTGTACCTGTCAATAAGAATCTTGTCTCCTGTCTCATTATTCTTTAAGTAGATCAAATTCCAACCTCTGTCACTCAATACAAATACACAAAACCCAGTTGATTTCTTTTTCTTTAGACTGGATGCTGAAGAGCCTTGGTGATTTAGGGAATAACCTAAAAGCTCCTTCAGTGGAGAAGCTGAGCCATGTCAAGGAAATCACAAAGTTTACAAAGTATACCCCTGTGCCCTGGTCCCCAACTTGTGCAATGAAGTAGGAGGCATTATAAAAAAGATAAAACAGGTTTTAAAATTAGTAATTTACAGAAAGAGCACATGGGTATTTGGAATATATAAGAGTTCAGAGGGAAAATTAGTTGCTAAGCAAGATTACTGAAATATCCTCCACTGTTTTTTTACAAGAAGGCAAAAGGTGTCTTCTAGCCAGGTTGAGCGGACTGACAGTTTTCTGTTCTTTGGAAATCCACCTTTTTCTCTACCACAAAATATGGATTTTAGCATGGGTTCAGTTTTGCCCATTTCTAGTGGGGCAATGGGGGAAAGGCAGGGGTTGGGGTTTCGGATTGAGTTTTTTGTTTATTTCTGCATTTTGCATACTTCATTTTCTGCTTGAGGCTCTTTGTTGGAACAGTGCCATGAAATACTGACACACTGCAGAGGCACCAGCTCTGATGAGACACAGACTTGGAGCCATTCTGTTGCCCACTGGTGGGTGTTCCTTGGTGCCAAGCTCAGAACAGAGCCATCCTTGAAGCTATTTTTTCCCTGAATAAAAGCTGCCAAGTTTCTAGCCCATGGAAAACCTCAGCATATCAGCATCATACAGTCTGTATGCTCACTGCTGGAAAAGACAGCTCTTCTCACAGTGTGAAGGAAATTTCTTTCTCTTCTTCCTACTCTGTTCCATCCTTGAATAATGCACCAAATGTACAATTTCTCCTGTTTCGTAGTAGGAATCACTGCCCCAGTAGGATGTAAATTGCAAATCCCAACTCACTTCAGATAGTTTCCCAGTATTGATTGATAGATGATCACAGAGCTAAAGATAAAAACTCGAGAGCACTTTATACCACTCCAAAGACCTCCCTTTTCTCCTTTTACTGTTGTAAACATCTGTAGAATTGTTTATTAATTTTTTTTGCATAACTTACTCATTGTTTAGCTTAACTTTTGTTCTCCAAATATGCTAAACTTGTCTTACTTCTTCCATTTATGTATCTTTTTTGTAGCCTTGCAGGCTGCTTTACACAGAAGAAATAACCATAAAGCAATGATATTCAGAGGTTTACCAGCAACACATAAATATTTATATGCACTCCATACTGAAGACTTTCCATTGAGTCAAATACATGTATAATGCAGACATTTATATATAATTTTCATATGAAAGGCACAAAACAGAGGAGACAGTTTTGTGCTTGCTTTCATTTAATACACTGATCTTGAGGCCAATGCTCTTTTATTTTTCCTTTGAAGATTTGCAGTTGTGTAGGCTTTTTGTCATTGCTTACAGGACTCAGTAATGAAGATGCTTCAGAGCACCAGCCTTCCACCTCAGGAGACCTGGTTCCAGCTATGATCTAGATCACACCCAGGGAGGTTAGTTGGTCTTGTCATGCTCTCTAGTGGCTGCTTCTCTGCTGAGCAGCTGCCATGCTCCAGGGAGGACCAGCTCTGGAGCTGCAGGGATGCTGCAAGACTTTACAGACGGAGCACAAAAGGAAAAACTTTTGGAGGGTCATTTTGGCTTGGTTCTAGTCACTCCTAAACCATGTCTTAATCTCTCACCTCAAAGAACCAGAGAATAAATGTCTTGATGACATTCATGCAAATTTTAAAAATAATTTCAGCTCTCCTCTTCCTGACTATAATGCCTCCATTTGAAATCTGGAGTCAATAATGATGAAACTGACAAAAACATGGTTAACAAATCCATTTTATTATTTGCCTCAGCCTTATCTAAAAATTGCAATGGAAAGAGCTATTGAGGTTAGTTGGAAAGGCCTGACTGACTTCAGTAGCTTTTGAACCATGGGGCCAGATATACTTTTAGTTCTCTCTGGTGCTGAATTTCATGAGTTTGCAAATTTGTATGGGGTCTTCCCAGGGAAAGAGCATTTAATGCATTTTAGAATTATTGATTTCCTGCTGAGTATGTCCTTGAAATACAGAAATAATCCACAGAACTTTATAATGAAATTGGATTTTCAACCTTTAAATATCCTAGAGAAATTTTGGTTCAAATTCTGAGTGACAATGCAGATCAGAATTATTTTCTGAATAAAAAAAAATGCAGTAGAACAAAACTGAGATTCAGCAAAAACAAATGAATCACTCTTGATCATACGTTGAGCAGAGAGAAAGTAAACTACCATCTGAAGGAGCTTTACTTTCTGATGATAGCTTTTACTCTTTGAAGGGTTACTTCAGTTTAATGCTAAAATACAAAGAGCAACATGGAATGGCATCCTGAGGGATTTGGTTGTGGCTCTGGCCCTGGAGAGTGTCATGAGCCCCCTTCTCCTGCCTGCTGTAGCAGCCTGTTCATACACTTCTTTTAATGCAAGGCCACCGATGACTTTGAGCCACGCACCCTCCCCCATTTCCATGCACAGGGGTGCTGGAAGGGTACCCGTGCTCTGCAGGCTATGACCAAATGGGCTTGTTGACTTTCTTCCCACACAGTGGGGGTGACACTGTGGGGATTTAAGAGAGAAAAATAAAAATTATGCTTTCCATTTGTGGAATGTAGGTGGTCAAGAGAAACAAAAGCCCTTGCAGAAGTTTTACATGAGATACACAGATGGCTTTGGGGGTGTGGCAGACTCTGTTGATGCTAAAAAGATGAAGGAAGCCAAAAAAGACTTGTGACAGATGCTTTCAAGCTATGAAGTATTTAAAGAAGATTGCATTAACTTTAGAAATGTTAGAAATGTTTCCTAACGAAACTCAAGTTTTTGTCAGTAGCTGTGTTCCCAGATAAATAAGACATGAGATGTTTCCTTCAAGATGAAAAGGATGTAGGGAGGTAATTAATACTGTTTTCAACTTTGCAACAGCTTCAAGTGCAAGATATTTGAAGTTCCAAGCGCGCTACCACACAAACTTCTGTGGTCCAAAGGCAAACAAAAAGTAGCTTCAACCATTAATAAAAATAACAGTCCAACAGTCCTGACTGGGGAAAAAGCTGTCTTCTAAAAACTCACTGTGATTAACAAGGGCAAATGCTTCAGAGCCCTAAGAGTGTTGCAAGATATGTGACCACCAAGTAGGTGCATTGGGTGGCTGTTGTTTTGAGGCACATTTCTATTAAAAAATTTTCTCTTGGTAAATAGTTCATAACCTTGGGAGAGCTGAAGAGGCTGGAGAAAAGTGTCAGAGCAGCTACTCAGAGAGACTTGCAAAGAGTTGGAGAGGGGTTTAGTTAAGGGCCAATTAAGAGAGGCAGCACTATGGGTTCCTGCCTCAAGAGAGCTGACAAGCTGGGATATCATAAGGGAAATGGAAGTGCAGTTACCTTAGAAACTGAAATAAGAACCTTACTAAATTATTAACATATCTGAAATTTAAGAAAAAACAGTATTTCCAGTTATTAGAAAACTAGGTTCAAGGATCTCCTTTTGGAAACAAAGACAGTTTTACTAACGGACGAGCTGAGATTTTTTCCCTTTTTCTGTGCCTTAAAACAGGAAGGTCTCCAGGAAAGATTCAAACAGCAATTAAAATATTATTTCTTTTCTTTAAACTCATACAAAATGAATGTGTTTCCTTCTTACACATATCTATCACATATCCTCCAGGATTTTGTCTCCCTATCCTTCTTCCCTCAGTTCAGTTTGTTTGGGACAGGCTCCAACTGTCTCGGCTATATGGAGAATTTCCAATGTCACCAAACCAGAGACAAAGTGCAAGTCTCTTTTGGCCTTTGGCCAGGATGATTCTCCTCCAACAAGGTGCTTTGGGCAGCAGTTTTGCCTTGGAGACTGCTAAATGCTGTGAAACAAGGAGACCATTGAAACCTTTGAAGTTGTAAAATAACTATGTTAAATTTGTTCATCAAAATGGAGATAACTTTAGAAGGGGAAAAATGTTACATCAGACCTTCAGGTATCTCCCCAAACAGGAGGGTATTCTTCTTAGAGGTAGTTTGATACTGGAAAAGTTGATTTCTCGTTGCTTACTGGGGCTAAAAATAATTCCAGAGATTTTGCATTGTGGAAATGAGTTTATGAGCTAATAAATGAGGAAGGACCTGGAGTTTTTCCTCTCAAGACCAAATAGTCAAAAACTTGGGCAAGAGAATTGCCCCTGCTTAAAACCCCAGTTTGATGACTAACTACCTCGCTGGGAAAGCTAAAGCTAAGAGGATTGATATAAAAGCAGTTTTGGGCCAATGTGTAGGACTGAAATACCTAGGGGGGAAAATGGATAGAGGAATCTTGTTTCTGCCTGAGAAACACTGGGCTGATCATCAACAAAGAAATACAGGTATCTGCTTGAAAATATTTTCGCAGCTTGATATGTCATGCTGGGAAGTGCACACTCTGAGTCTCTCTATGCAAAAGCTGACTTGGTGCATGAGTGTGTGTCCTGCAGCCAGTGAGTCACCTGGAGGATTTGTCATTCAGTTACAGTATTGGGGAAAGGGGCAAATGCAGTTTATCCTGTGCAGGATTGTTGTAATGCCATCATTCGGGCAGATAATTCCAAATGTTTTGCCTGAAGCAGTGGATAGCTACATTGCTCACTGGTTATTTCTCTTGCTTCCTTGCCTGCTGGATGCGTGTTTACAGAAGCTAATTAGAGTGGACTGTGATATTTACAGTGTTAGACTTTAGAAGGAAAAGGCTTACTGTATAATCTCTGCCTCAAGTATGTTTGAGCAGAGGTTACTTTAGGGAACTGAAAGGAGCCAGCAGGAACAAACTCAGCAATTATTTTAACACAGTCAAGGATTTCTATCCCCTAAGTGGCAGTATGAAATATTCCCATACTGGTTACCTGATACTGGATTATACAGGGTAGAGATTTCTTTCTGTATGCACTGTATCACTTTGGGCCTTAGTTAGTTTCAGACCCCTGGGCTTCACTTTAAATTTTCAATGCAATTATTATATGTAACAGAAATCAGAACTAGAAATGGTCATAGTTTTTCCTTCTTGTCCTTTATATCCCCTTCTATTTAAAGTTTAGGAACCACTTCCTCTCCCACAGCAATTTTTTAATTGCTTTTTTAATTGTTGGGGTTTTTTGCTGTTTCATATAATTTCTACTAAAGTTAGGAGGAGGTGGATGAAACCTGGGAAAACTAAAACCTTTACCTTTTATTAAGCTACAGAAGCAAAAACCTGAAATCCAAATATTTTCTTTGATGAAAAAGAATCCCTGGAGAACATAACGATTTCTATCATCTTCACCAGGAGAAGGCTATGTTTAGCAAACCTAGGGTTTCCCTCAAGGAACACTTGGCAGTGAAGAAGGTCAAAAAATATTAGAAGCCTATTTGGTCCTACCTTGCAGGCATATCAATTAGTGCTTTGTGTCATCAGGTTTCAAGGACTTCACCTGAGTCACTTCAATATATGCCAGCTATGGTGATCCCATTCATAGCCAAACCCTAGCAAACATTCTGGAGAGTGTTATGTTTTCCAAAGTTGCTTTATCAAATTAAATCACACTTTTTTCCCCAGGGCCTTCACAGGGAGGCACAGAAACAAAAAAAAAAAGTGAGATTGGAAGTATTTGACAACTCTGCTGGCACTACTGCTACTGCCTCAAATGGGAAGCCAGCTAGATCTAAGAATTAATAAAGAACTGGAAACACACAAAACAATTCAGGAGATTCTCATTCCCAGCCACATATTTTAAATTCCAGAGACTGTATTCAGCATGGGGAGAAAATTCTGAGCAGTGAGGCAAGGATAAAATAGTTTCCTTTCTTCATGCCTTCATTTGGCCAATCCAGATTTGTGTTCCGAATGTACTTTTTGCTGTGGAGGTTGTAGCACAAAATGACATATCTAAGAGACGGAAAAAAAATCTGCCCCCAAGACCATGCAAGAGAGGAAATTTTGACTTTGACAAATGGGAATTTTCTCATGTTTGTGCTTTCAGCACTTTACTACAGTAAGTTCAGCATCATGGGAACCTGTTTCAGCAAGTTCTCTGCTTGGTTATATTATGTGTGTATAGGCGAAAAATCAGAAAATTTTGGAAGATTTTAATTTTGAGCTGTTAAAGAAGTCAGCTAAGCCACTTCTGTACATTAAGATTCAGATTCTTTTATTTTTAGTAAGTATTTGCTTTGTTTTGCGTGGACTGCTTATGTATTAACATATTTGTTAGACTATGCAACCAGTTCTGGAGCAGCTTTTAATGTATGTGAACTGATTTGTAACAGCAAGGTTAATAATTTATTTAGTTGTCCCAGAACATTCTGTGAGCTTGATTAAGGTAATATTCTGGAGACATCTTCCTTGCCTTCCTGAGTCTGGAGAGCTTCCTTTTAAACATGAAATGTGTTAGCTGAATGTGCAGAAAAAGAGAGGATAAGGCAAAAATCATGTACCAGGCTGTAGAAAAACTCTCCTTAACAAGTGTATTATATAAATATACAATATAAATGTGTATATGTATTGGGAAACAGTCTTACATATTGTCCTGGTTCGAGACAAATTCAGAACAATGTCCGAAATGAAGGTTGTCATAGAAAGCAGGTTACAGCCATCCCTCCCCTATCAGGTTTGGAAAGACTTTTCCTCAGAGGAAAGTGAAAAAAAAAGTTATTTATTTAACGAGCAGAGTGCACGCAGGCACAGGAAAAAAAAGAGAATAATGCTAAATATTAAAACCTGTCACTGTGGAGAGAAAATTCAAAGGCCTTGTGGATGTGGCTCTCTCCTCTCTGGAGCTGGGGTTTGGCATGGGCCCCCTCCAGGCCATTGTGTAAGGCCTCCCGATGATGTGCTGGTGTTGCTGAACAGTCCAGAAGAGAAGAAGAAGCCAAAGTTCCAGGGAAAAACTCTCTTGCCTCAGACTAGCATAAAAGCAAAGGAGTTTAACTCTCTGTCTCTCTTCTGAGAAAAGGAGCTGAGAGCTGACTAAAAGCAGGAAGGTGCTTCCTCCCTCTGTAGCAGCCTGGAATGCAGGGGAGTGTGCAGCTGTGTCCTCGAACACAAAACTGCTCGATTTTTGGGTTTTTTCTCCTTTTCTCTCGGACGCAGCTTAAAGACACAGAAAGGCACAGGATTCATGTCTGGCATAGGGCAGACAATAGGGAACACAGTATCATACAGTCACCTCAGGACACACATACTTTATAGTCAGCAACTGGGAATAAGAGAGAGGGTATCAGCCCCTTGCCTAATGTCTTATAAACAGGTAGAAGAACCATCCATTTTTTTCTTGCACTGATGGGCTACAAACATTGCAGTGGTGATTTCCTTCAAGTCTCTCTGTGAAATCCTCTGATTGTGAAACCAGTTTAGTAAAGAAGTAACAAAAAGAGCTGCTTCTTTGAGGACTATTCCTCTAACCAGTGCATTCCAAAGACAGTGAGAAAGCAAAGAGCCTGAACCATGATCTGTTGCCAAATTTGGCCACACCTGGAGGCCCAGTGAGATCTACCTGAACATTGCAGGAGTTTGCGGATCTAAAGTCCAGCCTCTCACAGCTCTTTGTCTGTGGATGCTGTTCATTGCATGTTCCTCAGCCTTGCTTGAGCACTGAAGAAACTGTAACATCCTGCAGCCTCCAAAGCTTCTTTGTCAGAACATTTCTGTGGTTTTTTTCCAGTGGTTTTCCAACTCTGACACAGCCACTGAGGATGACACACACTGTTGTTGGCAGCAGTGTGAATTAGAGCTCCAGTGACAGCCACCCTGTGACTGAAATGCCTTTGCAAGTTAGAATGTTCAGGAAGTCATAAGCCTGGGGAAAGCACAGCCTGGAGAGAAGAAGCTGTGGTGAGGCGAGAGAGGCAAGGACAACTGGAAAACCTGACAAGAAACATCAAAGGAGACTATATGAAGCTGAGATCTGAAAAGGTAAATTTCAAAGCTGTTTCCATCTGGCTGCACTGATTGCACTGAAGCAAAGCAATTGAGAGTGAGCTGTTTCCAAAGGATAATGAGACCTGCAAAGGCACAAGGCAGGCCAGGAACATTCTGCCAATTTTTTTGGGAATGCAGAAACCTTCCCAAAGTCCCTGCCCAAGAGGGAGAGAGATAAGGAGACTGGGGTAAAAAGAGGGTTAAACACACAGATGCATAATTCCACCATCAAATAATTGTCATACTCCTACGGGAATCTCATTGCCAGAGGTACACAGATGTCGAGTTCCCTGTTCACTTACCCTGAGCAAAGGTAAATGTGAGTGCAGACTGCATCTTGGTGTAAAGGATTAGATCCTCTGCTTCTCTGTATATCAGTTCTGAACCTAACTTCTCCTAAGATGTGAGCTTAAACCTGACTATCCTGACTCAGAGCCACCTTGGAAACTACAGTCTGTCTCTAAATTCTTACTGAGTTTGGCATTTGAACAGAGGGTTTTCCTTCGTATCTATGTGCAGCTGCTGATTTGACTTCAAAGGTGGCAACGCTGCAGCATTAGCAAAACTCTGCCTCTGGTATTGTTTTGGAATTTTGGGGTTCTTCAAGAAAGAAACCTCCATACAGAAGATGTTTCCATACAAAGGAATATGTTTGTCAGGCTCTTCATCTCTGCCCACTGCTGAAGTGCTCTGTATCAAACCTCTAAGCGTGGGAGGCAGCAACTTTAAAATGAGTGAAAAGACTGCTTATTCTCCAAAATCTGACTGTATTACTGTTTGGCATTTTGTTTGATGAAGCTCTAAAGGACAAAATCGAGGTATTCATACATGTTTGGACAATGTCTATCATATTAAGCATACTGTGAAGAGAGGGGAGGTAGGTAACAGATGGGGATAAGTGATGCTTGCACAAAAAAGAAATTGAGCACAGCAGTATTGAAAGCCAAGAGCTAACAAATGAAAAGACATCTTCAGGAGCTGCAGTGAAAGCTGAGCTGTCACGGATTTAGCACCTGAGTGGCTGTGCTTGGATAGCATGGGCATATGTCCAGTGGAAATAAACTGTGGAAGTTCCATTGGGAAAGCTGCAATTTAAGTTTAGTTTATAGTCTCAGGACTACATCTTAAAAATTTTTCTCTTGAGTATGTGCAGAAAACCAGGAGTGATGCAAAGGGACTATAACCTTTTTATCTTTTTTTTTTTTTAAAGGAGGACAATTTTAACTGAAAACTAGGAACTCCATGGTAGCTGACCAGGGTAATCAACAGGCTGAGACCAGCCCACTTCACCACCATCTGCTGTTGAGCTGCACATCCATACTAGCCTGGTAATTTTTCCCAGTAGATTTGGAATCTCCTATTTTTAGTCCTGGGGTAGAAAGACTGCTCCATATTATTCTCAGGATTGCCACAAAACAAGTCTGTGCTGGCCCTATACTATGAGCTCCTTAGTGAAAGGATTTGTCTTCTTTATGTCAAAATCATCCCAAATCCCCAAATTAGCTTTTTAATACCCAAACCCCAAACTCACAGCAAAGTCTAGCATTCACCTCTTTCTGCAAAGACTACATGAAAGACCTGCATGAAATGGGATAGAAGCACCTTTAAGTGCCTCTAAAAGCGCAGACGGTAACTGAAACCTGAAGTATTAGAAATAAAGAAGCAGAGACAGGTAATTGTCCTTACAATATGGCAGGGACCATTTTTGATTCAGCCTTATTTATCAAATTCATCTTTAAATGTAAATTTTATCCATGCTTTAATCATGGACTTTTTGTACTCCTTTAAAGCACTAAAGCTGCAGTCCACATACAAGTGCTTCCCTTTTCAGTAACACCACTTTTGTGATGCTTGTCAAATTTTGCTGAACACCAGGAGAAATGACCACTCTGTTCAGCTATTTTCTCATGTAGTGCTCTCCATGCAATTTGGATTCCCTCCATTTAGCCCTCATCTCAATTGAAACGAAGGCAGCAATTCAGTCACAACTTCCGAGAAAAACATCTGTTCACTGAACCTCAAAAGTAGCTGCAAGCCCTTTGACCTTTAGAAGCTATAAGGCAGAGTGACAGCACCTCCTCTCCCCAGTAATATGAGCTGGGGACAGATCTGATAGAAAAGGGATTTTCCATGTAGAAAGATTTATAAATGTGAGTATTCATGTCTGGTAACTGGTGACAATGCAGAGTGCCAGCACAGCAGATAACTGAATTGCCAAGGATAAAACATCTATTTTTAAGGGTTGCTCCTTCTACTGAGGTTTGACGGTCTTTTTTTTCAAAATTTTCACTGCACAAGTGGTCAGCTCGTTCTGTTGAATCACTGTATCAGCAGAGGCAAGACTCCCATCCCCCCTGAGAATTCTGCTGCCTCACTAGGACAGGGAAGGAGGATGGTGTAAATTCAAGAGGAAGACATAGAGGCAGCCAATCTCAGGGCAGAGGTTAATTGCCTGTTTTTATTTTGTTGTCATTTTTTTGCCCAGTGTACACAAAGACATCAGGGACATGGATGTTTTGAAGGCAACATGTATGGGCTGCCATAGATATTTAGTATTTTTGCAAAGATGATTTTGATTGTAGACCTGTGATATGTTGTTAACTGAGCTTCTGCCTTTATATTTGAATCCTAAACTAAAATTAAATCCTCTGGTTTTGTCGTTTTGGATTCTGAGACTGGGCCAGGCTACCCAGGAGAAGACACAGCATTTAGGTAGGGTCTGTAGCTCTATAATTTACTTCCTTTTGGTCTCTGCAGGCTCCTTAGTTGGCTTTTCCTCTTTAGGATACAATTTCCTTAGTAGAAATGACCTTCTCAGAAATTATAGTGCATTGTTCAATGGCTTTTTTGACCTCATATAAAAATGCTCCTGGTTTGTTGTGTTGGCTGTTCTGCCTCTCAGAGGGAGAAGTTCTGCCCTTGTGAATTCACCACTGTTATAACAAAAGAGAAACTCACTCAGACCATGAGAAGCAAATGCTCTAGATATAAGTATACAGATAGATTTGTGTGTATATCTATAAATATATGCACAAATATACTTGGTATGCAATTATATACCATTTACATATAATCTTTATTCATATTTTATGTATTGATATTTACTTATATTTTATATAAATAAGGCTGAGATTACATATGACAGATCTGTCAGATATTAAATTACCTTTATATATTTAGAAGATAGCAAAAATAAGTTTTCATTTGGCAGACTTGTTTGCCTGACCACTTTACCAGCATAGCTTGAAAAGAACACAACAAGCAGCACATTTTAAACATGTACAAATGCAACATTGCTAGAAAGAGGACAGGCTGGACCACTGTGCCAGCAACATGTACAAGGAATCAAACCAGCAACAAGGGTGTGGATATTTTGTGATGACAGAGGTTTAGCTCTTGCAGAGTTAGAGATAGAAAAAAAATCCAACAGATATAAAAAAAAACATGTTCATTCACGCAATTTTTCTGGTTGCAATTTTCAGAAATGAAGGCACTCAGCCATGGCTGCTCTCACAAGCATTTCACAACCACTCACAGGAATAGGAGTAGAACAGTTACAAATGAATCACAGGAAAACACAGGTGACTGGTGGGCAAGCCAAGTAGAAAGTGATAGATTGTGACAGAGATGCCCACGGCTGCTTTCAGAGTTACCAGAAAGTAATGTGACTTCAGTGCAACTCACATCATGCTTTTTCTGCTGGTAACAGCTTTGTTCTGCAGGAAATGGCCTCAATGACCACTGTTCTTGGGTTATAATGATGAAGTAGATGTGGGAAGTTGTTATTCCCAGGCTGCAGGTGAGGGAAGAAGTAGGACTTTCCCTGCATTTTTATAGCTTAGCAACGAGGTGCAGAGGTCATTCCTGTGCTTGCAAACAGGCACTGATTCCTTTGCCTCTGAGGCA
This sequence comes from Corvus hawaiiensis, assembly GCF_020740725.1. Lineage (NCBI taxonomy): Eukaryota > Metazoa > Chordata > Aves > Passeriformes > Corvidae > Corvus > Corvus hawaiiensis. Next base: position 36,632,512 of record NC_063238.1, read on the forward strand.
TGGACTGAGCTGAGAGAAGCTGGGCGCTGTGGTTTTGTGTAGTTTTTTCTTTGTGGAGAGAAAGGTTTCTGAGTCATTACCTTTCACAACACAGGCTGATCCCCTAACCTTGCTGTAGTTCTTTCTGTCCTTCCCTTTCATGGCACTGAGGTTCACAAATATTAAGGGCATTATGTAATTAGCAGCTCAAGACAGTCTTCCTCAAGTGCTCCTTTCATCAAAGTACACATTTTGCTTAGACATCAGTCTTTGGTCTCTTGATACATTTCATGCTATGCAACGTTTCTTTTGAAGGAAGGGAGTTTCATGCAGTGCTAATGTCTGGAGTCTGCCTGACTGCAGTGATTTCAAAGGGCTCTTGGAGCATCCATCTGAGGGCAGAAATTAACTTCTTCCACTTCTAAAACTTACTTCCACTAAGTCGGCCTGAGTTCAGAGCTCTCAGCTTCCTGCAGGCTGTGCATAGCAATTTGTGGTATTGGCCCCCAGTCCTACAGTTTATCTGGGAACAGGAGGAGGGTTAAACAGGGAGTTCTCAAAAATTCCATTTATGAATAAAACATAAGAATTTATTCTTGTGCATGTAAAATAAAAGAGCAAATTTTTCTGTCATCCATGTAAAATGTTTCTATTAACTTCTGGCTTTGTATTTTTTGGAGACTATTTCAGTGCACCTATTATAAATATTTATGTCATAAGAAGAAATGTTGGGACTCCTTCAAGGAAAATAGATGAAAATGGGTCCACATATTTCAGAAATAAATGCAGAAAGTAAGAATTCAAACTATGCTATTATCAAATCACTATATCCAGTGAGCTTAGTGGGAGACTGTTTCAGTGAGAATGGATTAGTATATTTTTGCCTGAATGTGAGTCCAAAAATTAGGTTACAACAACAAAACAGGAGTTTTAAGTGAAAAAGCAATACAAAGAGTAGCCTCCCAGGTACACTTGTGAATCTATCAGTTAGGCACCTTATAAATAACCTGGTTCATTTAAAAGACTACTTTTACACTATATAAAATACAATCTCCATAAAACCCACGATAAACTCTCAATTTAAACTAACACCATTAAAGAAATTTAGCATAACACACTGAACACAAAACTTAATGAAACTGTTAACTGTTTAAAATAACAAAATTAAGATGGTTTCCAAAACAAAACAAATAAACAGGAAATACCAAACAAACAAACAAAAAATGATTGTCCTCATTAAAGCAGGTGTGTGTGAAATATTTTATGTAAGTAAATTTAATTTCATGTAAGTTTTACCTGTGTCAAACAAAAAATTGCTAGTTTTATTAGCAGAAAATAGATGAGAGTAGTCCATAAATCATTACTTTGAATTATTTTATCTACCCTGCACTATGTTCTCTGTAAATAAAACAAAGACAAATCTGGATTCAAAGAGCCAAAGCCTGCCTTTAGATGTGGGCACGCATCTCACTTAAATGTCAGGTAGAGTCAGGTGCTCAGATCAGAGGAAAGAATTTAACAACATGATGAAACATTGGGGAGAGGAGGCTTGTGGGGGAAAAGGTCTGAGGGTATTTTTAAGGGAGTAATTTTTAAACCAGATTTGAAACTGGAAAACATTGGAAAAATCCTCCCATTTCAAAGAAGAATTTTCCAATGCTTAACATTTTTTCTAGGTTTTCTTAATGATTTTCTGGTCAAGACCAAGCAAACTGTCCCAAAAGAGTTCAAGAAACCCATATCAGCATGAGTGAGGTTAATGCCAATTCTGCTTCAGAAAGTGGATGATCCCCTCTCAATTGCTTATTTTCCCTTTCCTTTAAGGTTCTTTTTCCTGCTGTCTGCTTCAAACCAGATGGACATCTCAGTACAAAATTTGCATTTGGCTCAGCCTGGTCTGTGATATAATGATATACATCCTGTCCAGTTTAACCTTCATTATTCAAATCAAGACAAGCTTCGCAGGTTAATACTGGGTGATGATAACTGTCAGAGTCACCTAAACAAAAATGAGTGTCAGAACAAATTGAATTTTGGAACTGAATGCTATTGAATGTTCAGTTTGTTTCAGGAAGCAATTTCTTGAGACTGGTATAGTCTGTTTCCCTGGATACCTTTGGCTAATACTGATCCAGCTGGATGGAACCCATCTGAGCTACCAAAAAACCTTCTTCAGTGTTTCATCTAGTTTATATATTATTGTGATCTTAATCTTGATAGTCACAAAGCAGAAGGTACTGTGGTGGTATCCACAGTAGTGAGCAAGAGGATCAACTCTTTATTTTATGGAATTTAAAGATCTCACTCAGAGCTATTGCATTAAGAGTTTCAACACAACACCTATTCAGCACATATTGATATACAAGTACGCCACACACCTCAATTAATTTGATTTCATAATGCCTCTCTTCAGAGGAAGATTCTTCCCACTAACAGGCAGGGAGACCTGGATAATGCGATGTTTCTGTTCCTCCAGAAGATCGTGGCACAAACAGGAATTGCAAAGTGGGTCCAGAGTGTGCCAGTGCTGCACCACGGCTCTGCCCAAGGACTCTGTGGTCAGACCCCGCATGAAAAAAACAGCTTAAGTTTGAGCACTGTTCAAAGTCTGGCCTATTTACCTGCAATAAGCAATAGACTTCACAAGGAATTCTTGCCTTTTTTCTGTCTTTTAACAGGTTTATTTTGTGGCCATGTTAGCAATTATGACAAGAGGCTTCAAATGGACCCTCCAAACCCAGGTGCATATTTTCTATACTGGAAAAACAGTAGGAAACATCCTTAAAACCAGTGAGGGTGAGCACATGCAAGTGATAATTCTGGAGGTGACTACCTTGCACCTTTACTATGTACTCCTTCCTTGCAAAATATCTGTGGGAGAATGAATAGGGAAATGGATTAACAAGAATAATTCACAGAGCAATCGTAAAATTCACCAAAATCATAGGTGATATAAAGTCCTCCAACACTATAAAGCACTTGCATGAAGCCTGAAAAAAGTTTGAGTTTCCCAGCTTCAGAAGACAGAAGTGAGAGCAAAACCAGCTCTTTTCAAACATTTAACTGTACCTTGGGAACCTGGTTATGATCAAGGATAAGGATGGATGGAAAATCCCATTTGCTTTTCAACATCTGCTTAACTTGTTCATGAGTGTTTGCTATCAACAGTCTTTGAATGATCCAAGAGAAAACAACATTTCCAGTTTCATGGATATTTTACTTCTGAAACCAGATAAGATGATATATTCATAAGAACACAGCACTGGAAATAACCTCGTCAAACTCTAGTAACCCATCCCTCCCAGGCCCATCCAGACTGGGATCCAATGTTGCTGTTAATTGAGTTGTATAATCTCATTTACAAGCAAGTTAAAAACTAAAAGGGTTTTTTTTGTGTTGCAGGGTGCTTTTTTGTATCCGTTCTTATTTTAGTCTTTCTGTATAATACAGACACAAGAAGTTCTTTAAATAACATGTCTGGCAACTTGTGTTACAATTTGGTCTTTCTTGCAGGCAGATTTCCAATCCTGACTTAAAGAAATGCAGAATGATAGAGAGTTCACCCCTTTCTAGAACAAGTATTTCCAAAGGTTAATTATAAAACCCAGCAACTAAACACACATACACACAAAAAAACCCCCTGCATACCTGATTTCTTGCCTCATTTTATCTCACTTTGGCTTCCAGCCTTGGGATTTCCTCTAGCCATTTCTGAATGCCAGAGTTGTGCAGCACCAGAAATCTCTTCACTCTGAGGTACTTATGCACAATGATCAGGTCACCTCTTAGTCATCTCTTCAAGTACATTATGGACTGAATTGCTTGAATGACTCCAAAAGGCATTATTTCCATATCTCGGGTAATTATTTTTTTTAGTGCTTTCAAAAGTATTTACACACTTCCCTCTCCTACTGATTCTTCCTAAAGACAAATTCCAGATCTTAGTTTATTTACCGCCACTATTTATTGGTGAAACAATTCTGCCTTTCTTTCTCATAAATCAGGACACTTGCAGAAGATCAGAAATTCCATAGCCCCCTGCACTCCCAGTGCCTCAGGTAGCCAGCCCATGTGAAGAAAACCCCTTATGTAAGGTGACAGCCAAGTGACCACGAGGTTGATTTGTTGCAAATATAAAGTGCCAGAGACCTCCTCCATGTCAGAAAATATTTTATGTAGAACAAAGCATAGAAGAACCAAAGAAAACAAAACCATAGCATTGCATAAAGCAGAGGTAAGGTTTGACCTCCAGACCCTTCAAAAAGGAGTTCACTGTATTGTTACAGAAGAAAATCTGCCATATGAAATCTACCTCTACTTATCATAAACTTGCTCAGAAGGAAGGCAAGAAGATTCTTTGGAAAAGAAACCATAAACACCCTGGGTTTTGGGTTTTTTTTTTGTTTCCAGACATGAAAATTAGAATATTCTTTCTCTATTTCAGCCTAAAGTGAGTGATGCCTGCTTTACTTTATGTCCTAAGTTCTACATGACAGTGTGGCAGTTCAGCTGATAGATTGCCTCAGCAAAAAGTTGACTGTCTTGAGAAATTACAATCATAGGGCATTAATGTGGGCTATTAGTACAAGACCTCTCTTCAGCTGCGACTTTGTTCCTCCTTTTGATGTGCACCCAAGATACTACCCAAAAAACTCCAGGGGTTTTTGTAATTACAGAGAGTGTAATCTGTGATTCTTATAGATTCTTGCAGTGAGAATTTTGATGTCAGATTCATTTTACCTGATTGCTGGTGTTTGTAATGCAGGTCCATCTGAGCTCATTACACAGGGACCACTTTAGAGTCAATAGAAGAAATTAGCGTTCTTAGGGCACATCTAACCCATTTTAGCTGTTGGCTGCAGGATAAATGCTGATACCTCTTCACTGACTTTAGATTTCTGAGAGTGGTCAGATGCTATGACTGATTCTTGGAAACTTGCACCAAGTAGGTGGGTGTGATATGTTCCTCATGTTGCCATTTAGCTTTTTATTAACTTAGAAACAGTTTTGTTAACTAGAAACAGTTCAAGGGAACGGTTACCTTTTTCTGGAGTGCCCTGTCACTGCAGACATTATACGTGGTATTTGCTGCCTCTCTGCATTGAGGGCTCCAGGTCAGCGTCACACTGGTATGGCTTGTTCTGATATTTCTTGAGGAACATGAGCACAGTCCTATGTGAGCATTTGCTGTCATCACAGCAGCTGCTGCCTTCCTTGTCTGGGTGTGGTGATGAAACCATCAAGGCTATTTTTGGCCTGACTCTGGTGCCAAGACCACTTCTCTAGATGCAGATGTAGAAGAAAGTAATGGTACTCTTTACAACCATTGAAAGTAAACAGGTTGGCCAAAATTATGTGAGCAGAAGAATATGTCGCCCACTTTTTTCCTGAAATAGTCTTATGGTCTACACCTGTTTTACATCATGCCAAATGTTGCTGTAGAGCTGAATTTTGTATCTGTCCTGTAGGACTTAAGAGTCTTTGTTTTTTAGGAACACAACACGACATTAAATTTAGTTTACTTGCAATAGCAGAAGTTGGTTCCTTTTTTGTCTGTGTGGGCATTTTTCTTACTCCTTACTACCTAAATAATATAGAAAATATATGCAGCTGAGCAAGGCATTTTACTAAGTGCCTTTGCTCTGGTTGGTTGTAATGGCTACACACTAACAAATCCTATAAATAAAACTGGGTTTCATCCAGGGATGAAAGACACTAAATGCTTTCTTGCTGGAGTGTGAAATCGATGAAGACTTTAATCTGATATGAACTGGCAATCTGACGGGTTTAAAAGACCCCAAGTGAGCCAAGGATGTAGGACACAGCAATGAGACGAGAACAGGAGAAATAAACCATGGACTCAGAAATCAAAAGCAACTTCTCACAGATGTGAAATGAAGAAGGGAGAGACTGAACTACATGTTCTATTTCAGTTGTTCCTCCAGTATTGTACTTCTTTTTTATGTCTTCTGCTAACTTATGTCTTCAGAACAGGTAAATATAATAGAGTAAAATCACTGAGACAGATATTTTGCCTCCTGCCTAATTTCCTCTGGATGGTGGGTAGGCTGGGATTTATAAGTCCAGGGGGTTACCAGGAAGTACCAGGTTGCTATGAGAAGTTCTGAAAAGTTCTAAAAATAGGGGAAATCATTTGTCCTCCAGTGGTATCTATTTCAGCTCATTTATGAAAAGCACAGATTACTGATGAAGCTAAAAAAAAATTACTCTTCCAAAGCTAATGCCACACTTTGGAATGGAGATGTCCAGATGTTAGCTGGGTCATGTGAACCACAATTGTGTACCTTGAGATACCTGTCACCTATTGAAATTTGGTGGAAACTGTGAAATCAGTGAGTTGAAAAGTTATTGAAGAGTCAGACTGACCCACATGAGTGTGTACACAGAGCAGAACTGCAAAAGCTTTGCTTACAGCTCCTTAAAGCTAAGCCAAGCAGCAAGGAATGATGTTACACACTGCAAGCCATTAGTGTGTGGAAGCTGAAGATATTTGAATATCCTACAAAAAAACCAAACCAAAACAAAAAGAAACCCAAACTCATCACTTCAGCACTAAGATTTTAATCAGTATAAAATTTCTCTTCTCTATTAAATTTTAAGTACTTGGGGATCACTTTTATTCGGTTTTGTTCCAGTTTTTTTTCCTAAAAATTTGACTAGGAATGTCTATGCGTATGTGAATGCCCCTCAGTTATCCCAAAATAACATTTGAACTCCTTAGGCAAGTTCAATAATGTCAATAGAGACATAGAAATCCTAAAGAAATTCTTGTGACTTTTATGAAAATAGGTTACCAGGCTTAACACAGACCCTCGTTAAGTGATTTAACTGAGGGAATTCCTGCATCAATATTAGGCCCCAGAGACTTAGCATAGGGGAAAGAAAAGACCTTATAAATGTTCCATCTACCAAGAAAACTTCAAATGGATCCTGAAATGAGCCATAAGACATATTTCATATGGACTTATAAGTTCCAGTACATGCAGTGATATTTATCTTTTTGGGTTGTTCATAGAGGACACAGAGTATGCAACTCTTAGTCCAGGAGGTTGTTAAATAACTCTGACTTACTGGATGTGGGAAGAGAAGCTGATTCTAATAATTCTGAAAAGAAAAGTTTGGGGTAAGTACTTTTCTTACCTAACTGTACCAATTTTTCACATCGTACTTTTAATTAAAGGTTCATTCACTCAGATTAATTCTGGTTTTAGAAGTAGAATATAATTTTATTTATGGTGACATGAAAGTAATCTCCTTGAGGAGGCTAGTTTTACATTTAGGGAGTTTATCTGGAAGTAGAATGAGACCTGAAATTCTGAGAAATTCTGTGGATCTGATAATGTGTTTTCTATGAAAATCAGCAAAAATGCTCCCATTATCTTCATTGGCCTTGGGATCTGGCCCTCAGAAGATGGTGCACACAATGTAAGTCTGGGTTTTTGCCTGTTTTTTTGTCATTTGAATCTAGCCAAGAGACACTTCTTGCCAGCTCCCAAACTAAATGACCCGTCACCATGAACCGTTAACATTTTCTTTCCTTATTAATTTAAAATGTCACAGCAGAGCTGCCCTTCCACTTCTTCACTTGTTAGTATAAAAAACCCCCAAACAATATGTCTTGTTAAAGCCCAGGTGTTTTCCATACCAGCTTTTAAAACAGATTGTTCAGTGTGCCAGCCCTTATGGTGTTGCTCCCATATAATTTTTCTATTGCATGAACAGGGAAAGTTTTGGTAAACTGGAAATAACTGTACAACAACATGTATCATACTATGATTTTAAATACTAATGATAACATCTTAGTGTTACAGAGTATGTTCATTGAAAGCTATGTAAATTTCTTTTCAGGACTATGAAATTCAGTATCATGTAATTTGGTTTGGTAATAAAAACACAGAGAGATGGTTAATGTTTAGATGCTATTGTTTGAATGTGAAAGAGACCTGAACTTCCTTTTCACACAATTCCAGGTTTAATTTGCATATATAAATGCTTTTATTAAATTAAAACAATGCAAATAACTTTACATTGGTCCAAGAATAGAATGGCAGCAAATATAACACTGAGGAAAACAGCTAAAAGGGGAAGCACTTATTGGAAACAAAAATAGGTAAGCTTTGTCATTTAGGTCATTTCAATATTTAGTATGTTTTCTAAAGTCAATTCATTATTTCAAAATTCCAGCTAGCAGCCAAAACTCATTATATTCCTCATTAAATACTTTGAATTTTATTTTACCATGCTTTGTAAAGATGCCCAAGTACTTGGCTAGAAATTAGCACACGAGAAAGTAGTTGTGGGATTATGCCTATTACTGACTTCATGCAAATCTTGCTTTATGAAACACTTCTAAAATGTCAACTACACCAAGAGGACATAAAACTTGATTGTGAAAAAATTTCCCTAAGAAACTGAATTTGCATTCAGGACTACATGATTGCATTTTATAGTATCAATAAGGATTCTTCCTTATGGAAAATAATTAGTCCTATTTGACTGCAAGCTTAATTTTCCTGAAAAGTACAGTTAAAGAATATAAATAACTTGGATAATGCTTAATAATGGAAACAATAGATAAAGGCTTAATGCTTTTTTCACTTGAAAAGTTTAATTAAAACTCTAATTAAATTAAAATTAAATTTAAATTAAAATTTAATTAAAATTAAAATTAAAATTAAAACAGACAGATGCACTAGTTTTCCTTTTTCCCAGTCATCTGAAGACAGATTCTATACAGTAAGTACTTACTGAGTAGGAAAAGAGTAGCAAAAGCAAGGATCAGCCATCCAAAACGGTAGCCGTGTATTCAACTACTTTACTCCAAAATTATTGTGCTCCATGAGTAAAACAATGCTTCATTCCAAAATTGTTAAAATGTGTTCACTGGAATTAGAACACACAGAGCAACAAAGTATTCGGTCTATTTAATATTTAATCAACTGACTAAAGGCTTCAATTATTTTTTCCAATTACCAGTGTCCTTGATCCTGCCCCAAAAAATGTCTCAATGTGTGTCACAGTCTGGCCAAGCACCACTCTGTGCCCAGTGCCTTATTGTGAATGGAGCCAGTTCTCTGGATTTCATGTACTTCCAAGCTGCCTCTCATACCAGTGACACTAGACCTTGTGTGTAAGCTTAGATCAACTTTCTGGCAGCTGTCACTGGAGTATCAACCTTCAAAGTCACCCTACCCAATCCTGACCTCCTAATCATTCTCCATGGTCTCTTGTACGTGCTTCTTCAAAGGGCCAGTGCGGTCTTCAGTGAAGCTGCCTAAACAAAAATATGGTGAAGACTTAAAACATGCAGAGATACTTGGGAAATTTCTTAACTGCAGTCAGTCTATTCTTTAAAGTACTCCTATTAATAATGAAAATGATAAAATGCCCTTATTTTTTAAAAAACCCTCTCTCCATATCCGATTCCACATTTAGTGGGACACCTAGATTTGTCAGTATCCAAACAAATGAGTCTCTCCTCTCAGTTTTCTCTTGCAGTCTTGGACACTGCAGCTGTCTGCAGCTTTGCCATTCTTTCCTCACCTCTGCTGAAAATAGCACATGAAATTTTAATAGAAGAACTTTCTCTTCATGTCTTGGACTTCTCCAAAAGTATCAGCGCAATACGTTGGCAGTGGACCATGTGTAAATAGTCCATTTCTAGGAAAATGAGCTGATTATTATTGGGGGAAATCAACTTTCTGTTTCATATCTTGACTACTGAGTCTGAATTAACGGAGTATTTTCCATCTACAGCCCAATGTAGTGGCTCTGTGGTGACAGCCCGCACCAGCAGGTCAGACATTTCCCCTTAGCTCTAAAATGAACAAGGTGAACCTGTGGAATGACTTATCAGTTCATGCAATTTTGTTGGTTTTGTAAGGAAACAGGCATCTTCTCTCTAAGTGGTCCATCTTCCTTCATCAAAATAAGAAATACACATGGTAAATAGTCCAGTTCACTATTTCATATATACCCACCCCTGCACTCTGACAAGAACTTCTGAAGTTGCAACATCTAGAAAACGACTGAAATGGAGAGATAATATTTATATCAATATATATCTGCTTCCCCTCCCTTTTCTAACACGGAGAAACTCTGTCTGAGATTTGAAACAGAGCCCATTCATTTTTATGTATCTGTTCACTTCTGGATAGGACTGGGTCTGGAAGTTTGAACTAGAAAAATATAACTTTATGCTTATATGCCCAAACAGAAAGGAAATATTGTTATTTTTCAGCACAGTTATACAGACAATGAGATGAAAACATATGGTGCTCATTGCTCTTGTGGGAACTAAATCATTGACATTTTATCAGTTAGCAATGTGCTGGGCAGATCACATTGTACTGTATTTTAATGACTGTGTGCTGATGACCTTTCTTAGACTAAACAGCAGATAAGTTATAGGGTCTGGCTACCTTTAGTCCTCTCTCTAAGCAAAAAATTGGACTGATATCAGCATGAATGTCTCTAACTTAAAGCCCAGGAAAGGAGGAAAATTTGGATATTTGTATTTATTTGTACTAAAAATAATATAAATGTAATTCATACACAAGTCATGTTTTGTTGACACAGCTGGAGGAATATAAAAGGACTTTATTGTAAATGAGAAGTAGGGATCTTGTAGTTCAAAAAGAGGTGGTCTAAGAAAGACAATGTGCTCTTTTTTCTCACTGTTTAAAGCATTTTATAATGCATATATCATTAAATTTTCTCTTGCAGCCCTTTAAGAGTGAATCTTAAAGTTAAAAATAGAGTCCTAAAGCAAATTACATCAATTATACAGCAAGGGGAACTTGAGTCTAAACCACCGAGACATAATTGAATTGATGTTTTCCAGAACTAATCATAGGAACTCCCATAAGCAAGACTTTTTTTTTCTTTTCTGAATATGAGATCATTTTAAAAAGTCGTAACTGGTGCTGCTAGGACAGTAGCACAGAGAAGGAGAACAGGCAGGTCCAGCACTAGCAATTAGATGATCTGAGCTCCCATTTGCATGGGGCTCATACTCCTCACATGAAAGCAGTAGAAACAGGTCAACCTGCTTCCACCAGAGAGCCTGAACACTTCCAGAAGCTGCAGAAGCATTTAATGGCATGTGAGGGTTTCCAAATTATTTTTAATATATGCAGCTATAATGGAACATGCTTCTAGTGTCATTCCATTAGGCCACTTCTCTCAGAACGTGCTAAAGAGTGAGGATAAATAGCTGCAGAGGATGCAGGCCACATCTTTGAAAGAAATCTGAGATCTTCAAAAGGCCAAGAGCCCAAAGTCTCAATTTATATTGCACTGCCATAATTTACGCAGGTTGCACAAATGGTTTCCAAGCAGCCCTAAGCATCTCTGCTTTCCAAGGAGAGATTCTTAGGGCATGCATTTCCAAGCATCTCTCCTTTTCAACAAGGAACTATTGCAATGCCAAATGTAAAACCTCGACATAAAATCTGGGACATAAATGGGAATGCAGAAAGATGCTTGCCCAGAATGAACTTCATCATGTGGACTTGTTCCACTTAATAAAAATCAGGAACTGTAGGAGCTGAATGACAACTTTGCAGACCTGAGTATGTACCCTTTCCTTGGTGCTGGTATTTCTTCTCCATTTAAAAGCTGTGAGATTCTTCATCAGCTGCAGATGACCCCAGTTTTTACCTTGCCCCAAGGAGAAGGTAATGTTGTGCTTCATTGGGACTTTCATTTTGGGTATTTCAAAGTCCTTCAGAAACATAAAGGAATTTCACCTTACAATCTTCTCTGAGGGTGAAACTCCTACAAGGATTTGATGACTGTGATTCAGGCAATAGCAACAAACTGGTAGAGAACAGGAGGATGAGGCAAGGGCACTATTCACTTCAAAATGTAACACAAACAGCAGAAAAATATTCCTCAGGCCTAGGCAACCACCACAAGTCTTGCATTTAATTTCTTTTTCTCTCCAGGCTTCAGAAAGCAGTTCTTCCTCTGAAAATATCTGAAGGACTTTGGTGTTTCTTTCTCAGGATGAATGAGAAAGAAACACATTAGGAGGCAGTGTTTTTATGTCACAGAGCCTTTTTCCTATAATGTTTTTGTTCTAAAATCCAAAGCTACTTTCTGCTACATTCCTATGGATTTGAATCCATGTCCATCCCTGCAGAGCAGGGCCAGCCACCCATGCTGCCTGTTGGTAGGCACAGGGATCTCACTGATCACTGCAGCTGTGATTGCCCCTGGTACTTCCAACACACAGAGGCACCAAGGGTTAGCCACCAAAAAACACCAAGCACACAACTTTACTACTTCCCTGTGCCCCTTGGGGCCTATCTCCCAGCTGTGTCCATGTAAGGTTCACAAAAAAGGCATGTGGAGGCACAGTGTCTGCATCCATTGCAGACACTACAAATAATCTAAATTCCGTTTAAGTCCCAACGACAACATTAATCTCTGAATTTGCTTAAAAATGGATTAACAGTAATATATCTCCCAAATGGCTTCTCTCCATGTGAAAACTGCTCAAATTTTTCAAGGGTTTTTTTTTGTTTTTGGTTTTTTTTTTGGGGGGGTGGGTATTTGTTTGTTTTGGTTTTTTTTTAAAGGTAGTTTTGAGGATCTGTAAAACACTCTTGCACTCTGTAAAACAAAAGTGCTTGATCTAAAGAACTACTGGCTAGAGTGGAAAATTCTTTCCTTTCAGTATTCTTTCCATCAGGCCTGTGGAGACACACTTACTTGACAATTTATTCATAGGAATATAAGTACAGCTGTAATGTTTGACCATTTACTGTTGATAAAAACCATGAAAAGGACAGACACCTACAACATCTTTCATTTTATTTCAAAAACCTGTCATTCCTGTAAAGACCACATCAGTCAGATAGCCTCAGTGTGAGGGTCTCACCATCAGGTCTTGGGCTAAAATCATTGCTGCCACCCTCAACTGGGTACAAAAGGAAGGGCAGTAATTAGCTTCATTAGCCATACAACTGAGGAATGGGGGTATTTAAGTCATGACACCTAACTAATTATAAAGCACTTCATGTCCCTGTTATCTGAAAAAATTACCTACATTCAGATGAGATGGAATAGCCAAAAGATTATCTAGCACCATGGATTATGGCTCTAGCCCACTGTGATAGGAGTCTTTTCTCTGTTTCTCTCCTTCTCTCTCCTGCCATTAATGCTAGACTGTTTGCATTACACATTTATCACTGGTTACTCCTCCATTGCATGCCAGATTGAGCATGAACCATCTTAATGCACACAAATAACAAGCTGCTGCTTGATTTGCAGTGTTTTAGAGTGGCTGCTGGGCAGACATCCACCATAATGCTAAGAAGCACTTAAAGTAAGATCAACGACTAAGTAGACCAAAACCACCTTTCCAATGAAGCACACAAAAAGCATATGATAAAGTGAGGGTGTAAATGTGGGCCAAGTATGGAGCTTTTTTTTTTACTTTATTTTTACTCAGGCAAATCCATTGAGCTATTTGGAGTAGCAGCTTTTAGCCTATCATCAAATGCCATCTTTCTTTCCTCATCTGATTTAATATAAAAAAAAAAAATCACTGGAAGCTTTCATTATAGAAATGTATTTCTTGACAACAGGAAGCAGCCCCCAACTACCACCTGAAATATTCAGATTTTTTCATTAAAAAAAGCTTTCCCTAGATAGAAAACATAGCAGATCACAAATACACATTTCTGCACCATTTAACTCTTGCTTGCATAATAGCTTTGCTCAGTAATTTGCAATGAAAGATGGTCCAGAAATGCTACCTATCATTGGTGCTACACTGCAAGTGGACAATCACCCTTATTTCAACTAATATTTGACACACAGAATATTCCCTGTGGTTTCTGTTGAAATCTCCCTTGTTTCTTTTATTTCTGTTATTCATTCCCGCTCTTCCAATGTGAATGGTAACCCTCTGGGTTTGTGGCATTTCTGGAAACAACAGGAAACTGGCTTTGTTTGCTGTCAGCCTTCAGACTTCCAGAGGGAGTTGTTACCCACCCCATGGCCTTTTACCTACTAATGGGTAGAGCAGCACTTTCTATTCTGCACAGGTGGAACCGAATAATAACCTGTGGGAGAAGGAACAATTTGGTAAAAACTGTGTGAAAGCACTGTGCAAGGCTGTTGCTATTACAATAGCTTTCTTTAGGGGAAAATTTAACTTCCTTGAGCAAAGATGGGTCAGACTATCTTCCTGAGCAGCAAAGGTACACCATATTGCTGCCCTATGCACCAGTTTTGTTACAAAGACAGAGAAATTGGAGTGTGAATTGGAAAGTGTTAGAAGTATTTTGGTCATCTGCACTTTCTTCAGAAATGCAAGGGCAAAAGTACAGAGTTGGGCATTTTTCCTTAAAATGCCTTACTCACTGCTGTGCACCATCCTCTTTGTCAAATGCGGCCATTAGCAGCCAGAAGCAAAACGCAAGACCCTGCAAGTAGGAAGTACTAGCACTGCCTTAGAGATTTCTTTTGTTGCTTTGACCTAAACAGAAAATGTGTCCACCTTTAACCTCTCTTCTCTGTAAGTATTTTTGCCACCACTGGTCTTTGAATGAGATAGGGAGCAGAAAGTTATTCTGGTGAAACAGGAATTTTTTACAAACCTTCTATAGATGCTGGGTGTCACTAGAAACTATCTGTTAAATTCTGGGGGGGAAATGCAAAGGTACACAAAATGGAGAAGAAGATTTCTAAACACAGCAGAAGAGTTCTTGTGGAGAGCTCCTCTTCTGTCTTGTTGAAACCTAAAGATATACTGGGCATGTGCTCCTGACTGTATTACCTCGCCCAGCACAGAATGAACAGGGAACATCAGTGTTGGATTTCTGTGGCAAATAAACTTCTGGGTTTTTTATGTGTGAAGCTAGTGAGAGACCTGACACTGTTTCTCCATATGTTCCTGTTGAAAAGAATAATTTGCATTTCTAATGCCAAACTTTCCCCTCATGTAACTAATATTAAATTGTAATAATTTCCCTGTTTAGCTGACAGCAGCTATCTTTGCAATCTGTTGCAACAAGGTGTCAAAGCATCAGCTCTTAACACTCCTTTCAGCTAAGCTGTCTCAAAACAGCAAACATGTTGGGCTGGAAATTGTAGAACATGTTCAAAAGCTTCAAATGTAAAGCTGCACAGGGGCAGCTACAACTGCTACAGCTAATTCCCTCTTCTTTTTAAGGGGCTAACAAAAGAAGAAGCAGCTTAATGGCAAAAGTAACCAGAAGTGATAAATGTCAGCAGCATCAGCTCTTACACCGTAATCTGCAGAGGCCAAGTGAGAGGATGTCTGAAGGCTGGTGACACCCGGCACAGCCACATAGCCCTGTGGGATGTCACTAGATTACTGTTAGAATCCATCAATATTTCTGTCTTTCTAGAATGTGTTTCCTACAAAATCTTCAGATGAGTCTTGCTGAAATAATTCTTTTGTATGGATTTACAGAGAGCACAGACCATAATATCCTGAAGTTTAAACTTGCGTGCACCCATCAAGACTTTCATTTATTCTGGCACCATGTGTCTCATCCAGGGTTCAATTAATTCCATAAGGCAGGTTTGTCTAAAGCTTATCTGTCCCTTCTAAAGCTGCACTTTTTCTCACCTATAATAAAAAAGAGAATAACAAATTGAACAGGGACAAATAGTTATGGAAATCAGGAATCTATTTTTAAATGGATTAAAAGAGGACAGTTTGGGGAACCTGGAAAAATGATGACAGAAACAGAGATGCTTAAATCTGGGTCTAATAATAGGAAGAAGTAAAGTCAGAGAACTATGTTCTAGGAATGAAACTCTCTAAACTGATAATTAGAAAGGCTCTAACAGGAAGGGAAGTTCTGTAAGAAGGTCCCAGATAGTCATGGAGATTATGAAGTTGAATTATTTCACCAGAAGAGATTAAATCATGGTAACTTGGAGTATGATTTGTTCAAGGGGAGATTGTAAGATAGGAAGAGGATGAGATAGGAGCTTGAAATTAAACCATACATTATCAGGAGAAGATAATTTGTTTGGCTTCCTATTAAGGAGGATGAAAGGAGACAAAACATGGCGAGTTTGTTATGCTCTGTTCATAGCAGTATTTAATTAGTTCACTGAATGCTTCCCAGCTTTACTGTTGCCTGTAGGCAGTGGAAAGAAATATTATTTTCTTGCTTGATGTCTAACCTTGCTTTTGGGAGACAGAGAAAATTGGTTTTCTTCTGAAAGGTCAGAGATTAGCTGCCACTGGGAAAAGTCCCCTGGTGTAGTGGGTTGGTCCAAAGTATTCATTACTATTTACCTTCTGTGAGATAAGAATTAGGAGAAAAGCAGAGCAGGCACCAAACTTGAAAGAATATAAAGTTTATTAACAGACCTAAAAGAAGAAAAAAAAAAATCATACCACACCTTCAGAACACTTCTTCTCCCCCACCTTTCTCCCTTCTCCCACTGACAATGTAAAAAGACAACCCTTGAGATGTTCAGTCTGTTTACCCACTTCCATAATAACTTTGTTCAGTCCATTTAGGAAGACGAGTCTCTCTTGCCCATGCTATGAAAGCATTATCACAACGAGACAGCCGCCCGGGTTGGTTCTCTGCTCGCATGTGAGTCCGTTCCCCCGACTTGCAGCTTTTCCCACAACTGCTTTCGAGGGTCCACTCTTGAATTACCGGGGTACAATTTTAAGGTTGAGCCGTTCAGAAACAAAAGTTCTCTTCACCCATCTCTGGGAGCATTTCATCTCTAAGAATAGAGGCCCTTCTCCTTCCCTGGGAGCAAAGGGTCCTCCTCATCTTCATCTCTAGGACTATCTCTGGGAGCATCTCTAGGAACTGAGATCTTCTCCTTTTCCATTTGGAGTCCTCATCGCTTCCATCTCTCCCTGTTCAAACTTCTCATGAAATTACAGCTGCTTCAGCATCTGCCTATCTCAGCGCAGGAGCTTTTGCTCACAAGTACAAGTTGAACACTCCACCCCCCATGCCTTCATGAAATTACAATGGGTACTCTGATACCTCACAGCTTTACAACAGATTTTCAGCTTTAAGCATCTCCTCTTTCTCCTCCCTCAGGTTTTCAGCTCTTCACAGCACTAAAAGGGTTAATCTCACCTAGGCCTTGCAGCTGGAATTTTGCTTATTGCTGTTGGTCACATGATCCTTTGCTGGACAGCGGTGCAGCTTTAGCTGAATCTTGGCTGCACCAGAGAGGGGGAGCCCGGCTGCTCCAGCTGCCCACAGCAGGGTTATGGGGGGGTTCCGCAGGTGGAACAGGGCCCATCGGCCCCAGGATGGCCGTGGCCCGGCCCGGCCTGGCCCGAGCAGGGCCTGGGCCGGGCCCGCTGGCCCCCACACGGGGCCCGCAGCCACCTGTCCCAGTGCCAGAAACGAGAGAGAGCTCTGCCCGGGGTTTGTCTATTCTTTAGTGTGGATCACAAAGGCCGTCACAATTTTAAGTGGCTTAAAGAATTGTCCATATTCAAAGTGGCCAGCTGATAGGTTCTGTCAAGTCACAGAGGAAGCTGTAAGCACCCCTTTGCAAGAACATCACTTCCGAGACTATGCTTGCTAACCCATGACACCTGGGCAGAATAGTTTGGTGCATCAGTGACAGCCAGAAGCTTTCCAATGTTAGTGCTGTCTCACTCACATGTTAAACAGTGTTCTCATCTTGAGGTAAGAAAATGTTTTCCTGTAACCAGAATCACAAAGACCTTGGGTAACTTGTAGCCATGTGGACGGGTCTTGAGGTCCTTGATGGTCTCACCCAGATAGGTGGACTACAGATATTCACTTGCACAAGTTCATTTTGTACAGAAAAAACCCACCCTACTCTGCATGTTACATTGCAGGAAAGTGGGACATTGATCAGACACATACAGGTCAAAAGGTAGGAGCTCCTTGATCTCCTGAAAAGGAAAGATGATGGGTTTGTGGGTGTTTTGGGCCTTTTTTTGTTTTGTTTATTACATTTTTTCTTCATTTTTCTTTCACAATATTTTCTTCTGAAATCACAGGTAAAACTTTTTCCCCTTGTCATTAAAAAATCATTATCATGTGTTACAGTGGGGATACTGTAACACGATGTAACAGACAACAAGGCCCATGGAAAAGAAATATATATGGACCGGTTCTTGATAGATGTTTCAGAGATGTTTATTTCTCCAGCCGCATGGCCGGAGCTCTGCCGAGGAACTGCTCAATCACGGGACCCGAGGGTCCTTGCCCGCGCAGGGGAACACAAACCAACCAATGGGGAACGAGGCTGAGCAGGGGCAGGGAAACCCCGTGCCTCCCCCCCCAGGGCCCCTCTCCCAGGGCTGCATGGCAGGGGGGGAGGGACCCCGACAATCATGTCTTTGATGGATCTAATAAGAGCAGACAAATAGTGAGGGAAGTGGATATTCTGATTTTCCAACTGGTTGGCAATACCAAACATAAAGTCTCTTGTACAAGAAGAATATTTGGGTTCATCTCTCTTTTCCACTGACCATGATAGGGAGCAAATAACTTCAGTTTACTTTTATTTCCTAAGTATATGAGATAAAGTTAAACAGAATGCATGACAAACTTGCAAAGTCCTTTCTCTCTTATGATTTGTCACAAAGTCCATGCCAGCCACAGCAAGGTAGCAAAAAGGTTTTGATGTATTTTCAGCTTAAAATAGGCACACTGGGACTTAAATTTTATGATGGATGAATTGCCACCTTCTTTCCACTAATTGTGTGGGGAATGAATGGAGAAGTTTCTCATTGAATGCCTAAAGTTTGAGCTATTGGGCTGTCAATCTTCATCAGGTCCCTGCTTCTGTTACCTAATTAGCATAAATTTTATATTATATTCTTTATATTATATTCTTTTGGGTTTCTAGTGGGTCACGTATGAGAAGGAGACACCATAGGGTTTTTTTCATAATCACAATCTCGCCCTTCCTTTTGGGTCAGAGCACAAATACTCTTTATTTTGAAATTCTAAGCATCCCTGGGTGGTGGTTGGATTCTCTCTTTAGCTTTACTGCACACATCTTTTCTCAGTGCAATTATAAGGAGGTAGGTTTGCACATATGCATAGGCCATAATGGTCTGTGAAAATCCAAAATACGGAAATCTAACAACATATTTTACAGAGGCCTGTAGTTGAGACAACATCAAAGTGATCTAACAAATTTTTTTGAAAAATAGAAGTTATAATTAAATCTTATTTTGAATGTAACCAGCATGACATTTTCACTTAAATAAATCTCATGAGACAGAATGTGTTATATTGAATTAACACCTTTACAGGCTATGTGCTTTTTAAAGCAAGTACATGAATTAAAAATATCCCAAGAGACCAAATCCTGCCTTTCTTGAAAGTGTAATCTGAAATTTTGTTTTCCAAGTTTTCTTCTGTGCCAATGATTTGATTTTAGTTTTATTATTTAATCTGTGAGGGGCTGACTTTCACATTCTCTGTCCATGATGAAAAAAGCCCTGAGTAATTTCAGTGCTTCATCCAACCTCTGTGGCTGATTTTATAAGTTCTTTCTATTGATGGTGTCCATTGCCTCTGTTGTAACCACCCCGCAAGAGTCAGGCTCTGTGACTGCCATGCTGCAAGGTCATGGGTGGCTTGCACATTTGTTTGGAGCAAGACAAGAATAATCTCAGTTTGCCTGAATGCCGTATCTTTTCTCTCTAGAGCTTGGGATACTGCATCCTGGTACCTAGGTGTATGTGAGCAGATATGAGAGAGTCCTGAGGCAAGGGAGGAATGGCTTAAAACCCACAGAAAACATTTGTAGTTACTATGGAAACACAACTCTTTCGGGCCTTCTGCAAACCAACAGAAAGTTTCTTTCTGAGATCTTTGAGGATCCGATCTTTTTTTCCTGCCACTGTAAGGCAGGAGTGGTTTTATTCAAAGCATGCAACAATTTAGCTGACATCAATAAAGACATTTTCCACACTCTGTTTCTGCTGATGTTGTTAATCCACAGTGTTTGCAGCCTGTGTGATGTTGGTCTTAGTGGGATGTAGATAGGTTTCAGTGGGTGCAACCAATCAATCCAAAAACTAATTTGATGCAAGGGTGTGACAAGTATTTGAATCTGGCTGTTTCTGGTAGTTTTTGGATTATTATTCTGTTTCCTTTACAATGCATTTTGAATTTTTAAAGGTTAAATATGCAAAAAGAAAAAAATTAGTATTTCATCTTTTTATTATTTTATGCATTAAAAAGAAACTGGAACCAGAACTTTGCTAGAGTTTAGAAATCTGTTACATTCACTTAGAAATTCTCTGTCATCTTCTCTTCTTTTGATGTTAATCACAAGCAGCTAGAACCAGAATAAAATGAAGATTTAAAATATAAGAAACATGGAAAGTTCACATATTAAAAGCAAAGTCAAAGAGCAAAGAAACCACAATGACAATGATATAATGAGAGGAATATAATTCCTCTTCAACTAGGGAGATAGAAAAATGTCCCTGTGGCACTTTCACATAGGAAGAGAGAGAATCACAAATCATTCTGAGTTGGAAGGGCCCCACCAGGATCAAGTCTAACTTTTAAGCAAATGACCCATACTGGGAATGAACCTGCAATCTTGGCATTGTTAGCACTGTGCTCTAGCCTACTGAGCTACGATAGTGCTGTTTACTTCTGGGGGAACAAAAATAGCATCTAAGATGTGCTGGAGACTTAAGAAATTAAGTTATTTTGAGCAGAGCTAAGTAGTCTTCTCCCCAGTTTCCTCTGGGGTGAATGCTTACTGAGAAGAAAAAAGAGACTTAAAGATTCCAAAAGATGTTACAGACTAGCACAGCATCCAAAGATTTTGAATATTAACTGCTCTGACTGATAATATCTGGTATGCTACAACCCCCTGGTCCTTTAGCTGTACTAAAGTTAACACATTCAAATGCATACCTGTAAACGGATGAAAAGGGAATGAAAGAAGAGTTCAGGATGGATAGTAAGAGCTAAAATACTAGATTTTGCTTTCATTTTAGAAGCCCTGTGTTATCCCATTTGGTTTCCTACCAAATCCTCAGAAAGGCACTGGTCTCCCATGCATTTGGCATCACAGCTGCCAGCCTTGTGCATGTCTCAGATACTTTAGAACATCCACAGTAACACCAGGTGTTTAGACAGGGAGGAACACGAAGGACTAAAATATTTTGGGAGCTGAATCCCACTATGGAGCAAAATGGTAGGGAAAGAACTTCCTTGGCCCCAGAGGCTCCTCTTCCTTGCACATGGGATGTTAATGCTTAGGCTCTCAGTGAGGAGCTTTCTGTGCTTCAGCAAAAGAAGTATTAGCAAGGAAGGAATAACAAAGCTGCATCTCAGCATCCGAAAACACAAGTATGAACGTGAGGATCATTCCTTTGTGTTCAAGCATCAGAGAGCATAATCGTGTCAAAAACACACTTTGAGTTACTTTTGAAGGATTTTCAGCAGCTGTACAAACTAGGACAAGGTCAAAAAAATGGGCAAAAATATTAATTGTCTGATAGTGACTTTGAAACATTTTTTTGAGTAAAGTGTAGAGTGAGTATTGAATCAACCTTTTGAGCAATGTGGTTTTTAATCTGTCTCTTTTGATTCTCCCCTTTTTCCATACACTCAGTTTGGTGAGAAAAGACAGTCCTGCACAGCATTGGTTTCAGGCTTGCTGTACATATGTTGAGTCTATTATATTGTAGGGGCAATAGGTTCATGTCCAATCAACCTTAGAAATATGACTCTGTTTCTAATCATTGCTATCACTGGGAAAAACACACACACAGACAAAAAGATCATGAACCATCTTGATCTTCTTGATGGAAGGGCCAGAAAGTGGCATTTGTGTTGTCCAGCCATCACGTTGTCAGTTGAGTGACCGATGACCATACCTGCTCCCTTGCTGTTCAGCAAAGAGCAGTAATTTCAGCAGTGAAGACGATTATGTCTCTCTTCTGTGTTAAAGGACACTTTTGAGTCTGATGAGTCTGTAAAACTGTGTGGAATAAAACTTTAAAAGTCATCTACTCAATGTTACTGGTATTTCTACTTGGCAATTTTCCGCTTAATAAACAGAGAAGTCTTTCCAAAAGAATAGCTATTGAACAAGAGCAGCGTTGTTTTTCATTTCCACCACATAAAATGCACTGATCATACTGTGAAAGTTTGCCTGCTGTATTCCATTAGCAATAATCTGTACCATCCAGACAATGCAATAGCTTCTGTTGTTGCTGCTGTTGAGTGACATTTTTAATCTCCATTTCCAACTAGAAATAACATTTTGAGAGCCTCTTGAGTACATAAAAGATTTCTGGTACAAGTATCAGAGAAAATAGACTTAATCAGCAGAAACTATTTGCAGAGTTCTGTCAGCCTGCAAAATAATGAAAATTTTATTGTAGTCATTGTTTAAACTTCAGAAGTAGAAAGCTGGTCTGCCAGTAATATTCAAAATTTGACAATCCTATAAAGATTTGAACATTTCACCAACATTTGAGAGCCTTCATTAACTCTTGTGTTTACTTCATTTAGTAAGCTGTACTCTTGCTGCAGTCCTAATGAACATGTGTTTGGAAGTCTCCTTGACTAAACTGAATTTCAAGGTATTATAAACCTTTTGGAACTGAATTACTTCCAGTCTATTTTGAGAATTGCCAAACACTTTAAAATAAATACCTTCCAGGAGGATATCAGTCCTTACTGTAGCCAACTGTTTTTAAAGAGCTATATCTAACTGATGATAATGAACTAGAAAAAACACCTCTAACCTTCCAATACAACATAATAAGTCCAGAAACAGCCCCAAAATGAAACAAGCAGACATGCACACACATGCACACATACACATGCACACAGAAAAAAAAAAATATCCAGGGCCAGCAATAGAGTTTAGGCAAAATCCAGCCATGATGATGTCCATCCCCAGTGCATATTCACTGACTTACCTCTTCATATTTGAAATGGCAAGTCAATGAATGGTACCAGGATGACACATTAAGACTTATCAGTAGCTGAATGTCATTTCTTATTTAGTACAGACTGGATGCTTCAAATCTCCTCTTTTTCTGTGCACCTAGAGAACATCAGCTGAGTGTGATTACTGTAGTATTTTCTTGTCACTGAAAGGAGAACATTAAACTTCCATTTCTTAGTCTGAAATTATTTTCTTCTTTTGGCTGATATAAGAAGGTGTTTGAGATCTGATTCAAAGACAAGATATGATCGGTAGGTGTTCTTGCTTGGATAGCCTGGTGAGGGCACTAATTGGGCTATGGGCTTTGAAATACTCTTTGTGTATTTTCCAGAATCCATGGAAATTGCTGTTAGCAGCTCTACTAACCATGAGATGGAAACTGCATGTGTTAAGTGATTTTTAAATGACTTTTGTTTAGGAGAATGATTTTTAATTCTGTTACTAGTTTTTAATGTTGAAAGTATGGTAAGAAGATGTCTGATTTTTGAAAGAGAAGTTTACAGTGAAGATTAGATTCTCAGAGGCCTTTACCTCAATCCATCCTATGAGATCAGAAGTACCTCAGCAGTTCCCACTTCTGGAAATCAAGTTGGATGTCTCTTCTCCACCTTTTGCTGTATTTGAGCGTCCATCCCTTAAAAGCTCATAATCTTTGGAGCTTCAATGAGGAAGCCTTGCTCAGCAAAGCTATTCAGGGGGCTCATTCACGTTCAAATCATCAAATGAAGTTAATGAAGCTAGAACTTCAGGATCAACCTGTATCTATGATTCCTACTTTGTTATTTTGGGGGATTTGGTTTTGTTTATTGGTGTTTGGATTGTTGATTTTTTTTTTTTTTAATTGATAATAAAATGGAAGGATTATTTAAAGAAATATAATATGTAAAGTAACATCTGGATGGTTAATCTTTCTCTCCATTCTTAGAGGCTCCAAAGTTTATCAGTGTTTTGGAACATTTAGCTGGTTTATGCAACTATTTTTTTAAATGAAATGGGCCCATGATCTACAGAAAATAGCTTTTCTTTTTTTTACCCCACACAGTGGATGTTCCTTTCAGGGAAAACCAGCTCTTGCTGAAAGAAAGAATAAGGAGGGTGCAAAGAGATGAGTACTGAAAATCCACAAACAATGTTTTAATATGAGATGCTATGGCAGATACACCTTTGTAAATCAGTAATTACTTACATTTCTGTGTAAAGATAAACATGGAGGAGACATAATGACTTTGAGGGTTTGTCAGTGACAGTTCCTAAAAATAATATAAGAGTCATAAACACAACTACAAACAGTCTTCTTCATCTGTCTGACAATTTGCAAACTCCCAAGGGATTTCTGGTATGTTCTGCCCCAAGCTGTTGATCATCAACCCAGTATAAATCAGATCAGATCATTAAGAAAGGCCCATAATCCAGGGAGAGTACCAAAATGTAGGATATGATCATTAATTTTGACAGAAATATGAACCAGGGGAACAGAAATAGAGGTTGTTGGATTTTTTTTTTTTTTTTTTTTGGTCAGGAATAGCATATTTGCTGAAAAAGGCAGTTTCAGAATAACAGAGAATAAGTATGAATTCCATTCAAACTGGGCAGGGGTTTTTTTATCAAAAAAGGTATTTCTTTTTTTAAATTTATTTTTCCATATTGTGGTGGAAACAGTTTGGCTTTTTATTTTGAAATGCATTTATTTTTAAAATACAGCTTGATTTTATTTTTAGGAGGATATTTTAAAAAGCTTAATAATTAAGAAATTGTTTAAATTTGTTCAAAACTGATTTCTTGGGGGTTATTTTTGTTTAAAAGAGGAAAAGTAAGATTATTTCATTTTAATGGAATTAAGTTTGTTTGTAGATTATATATTATTCTCTCAGCTTCTGAAGTTCACCTGACAAATCAACATCTTACTAATGAATATCATGTCCTGTGCTGCTGAATGTTACACACTTCCACCTTGATTACCCACTTCCAGGAAGGTAATACCTGGAATCCATGTGGACTAATTCATGTTCAGCAACAAATTTAGAAAATTTTTCCTGATTACAATAGCTTATAGAGAAGGAGCAGTCATGTTTTGTTCTGAAATGATTTGTTTTGGTTTGTTTTAATACTGTTCATTTAGGTAGAATTAACAGTTTTTATCATGACTAAAGCTGGGAAGGAAACTGTAAATCACTTGAGCTGAACGTATAGCCCTGAATCTTGAACTCAGGTTTCTAATAATAGGTTATGAATGATGCTTAGTATTTATAGAATTAAATGGAATTTAGGTGCCAAACAACTATTCTTTTCTCATTGGTGTAATAAACTTTTATTTATCTCTCACCAGAGCAGAGAGAAGAGCTGATAACATGTTAGCTGTGTAATTAAAAGGTCTTGATAACGAATAATTTACTATTCTTGGAGATGTTTGTGAAAATTAAGTCTCACCAAGTGCATAACTGTGCAGCCACTCAAGTGAATCAGAAAATACACTCTGCAAGTAGTTTTAGAATCTGGCTCAGAGCAAAGAGAACTTTCTTTCTGGATGACAGTCTGTTTTCACATAGCTAAAGGCTGTCATTCATGTTTGTACTGAATATTATTCATCTAAACAACACTAACATGGTGACAGAGAGAAGTACAAGACAGTACCTTCATCACTGGGAAGGTAAAACATGCTTAAGAATTCACAACCCCACACTATATATTTCCAACAATTATTGTACATGATTTTGGATGCCATGTTTACTGAGCACTGCGTGTTCAAGAAAAATAGTTATGGGAAAAGTTAAGTTACCCTTCATTTTTCAAGAAAATTAGACCCTTGAGGGTGAGGCCTGTTCAAGTTGTGTTAAACTGGAACTCCAGTTAGGTTGCTGCAAACAGGCACATGTTTTTGGAAATGCTTGGTTTGGATAGAGGTGGGTCAAATGGAGAGCATCCCCATCTGACAGGGCAGACTGTGAGCTGCTGCTGCGTGCCTGTCCAGCAGTGGAGCACTGACAGGCCCTGGTGCCCAAAGAGGCAGAGAGCTTGTATGGAGAAAGGGAGAAGCAGCCCAGGGGTTTGGCCTTGCAGGTGCCTTCAGCAGGGACTGAACGCTGAGGGTCAGCTCAGAGCTCAGCTGCTCCCCGTGGGTGTTTGTCCTGGGTTGCAGAGTATTCTATTACCATCCTCATGAGCTGTTGAAATCAGCTGGGGCAGTGTTTCCTTGCCTCTTCCCCCCAGACTGTCTTTCTGTTAATGGCCCATCATTGTCCTGCCCCATGACTCAGAGATAATTCCCTCTGGACTATATTCTGTTAATGAGCCTCATCAACACTTGGCCTCATGACTCATCACTCCATTGTGAGATGCTCCACCCAGAGGGAGGAACCAAGCATCCCATTGTGGATATAATCTGAGACTCTGACCACCAGAGGCAACCCTTTCCACTGGATTTCCAGAGGACAGGAGCTACACAGCCACCACTGGACCTGAGGAAGAACAGGCCCTTTTCCTACAGGATCACTGCTTCAGAGGACTGCAGCCACCATTCTACCAGACTGCTACCACCACCCTGACTAACAGGGTGTCAGGTTGTATCTTGACTCTGTCAGTTTGAACCAGTGTTTTCTTTGAGTTTTTTCCTTTTCTTTAATTTCTCCATTAAATTGTTATTCTGACTTGGTGCCTCCCACTGGTTTGTTTTCAAACTAGTACAGTATTGGAGGAGGTAACTCCCCACTGCTTCTGGCTCAGTCTCAACTTGTTCATACACACATCAAGAAACCACAGCCCAGTTGCTCAGCCTGGAGAAGACTTCAGGGAGCCCTTATTGCAGAGGGCCTAAAGGGAGCTACAGGAATGATAAAGATGGGATTTTCACAAGGGCATGCAGTGATAGAACAAGGGAGAAGGCTTTGAAGTGGAGGAGGGTAGATTTAGTTTAGCTATTAGGAAGAAATTCTTTACTATGAGAATTTCTTTAATATTCTTTACTACTTTACTGGAACAGGTTTCCCAGAGAAGTTGTGGATGCCCCATCCCTGGAAGTGTTCAAGACTAAGCTGGATGGGGCTCTGAGCAACCTGGTCTTACAGAAGGTATCCCTCCCAATGGCAGGAGGGTTGGAACTATATGATTTTTAAGGTCCCTTCCAACCTAAACCATTCCATGACTATGATCCTATCTACAAACACCGGTACTGCTGTTTTCTGATCCAACCAGAGGTACCAATGGCGAGTGGAACAGAACTCCACAAGGACCCTGCTCCTGCTCTGGGAAGCAGATTAAACAGCACTGCTGCTCCACTCAACATCTTCAAAGAGTCATCTGGCCTAGTCACAGGTATTCCTTTCTTTTCCATTACCTCTAACCTGAGTTTGAACAACTTGCTATTTGCTCCACAACCATCTGACCCCTCACTGCTTTCACAGAACTAATGTTGTAACCAAGGCTATAACTCAGCCCCTTCTCACCATCTTCTGCACTGAAATGAATTATTAAATTTTTCAATGTCAAAACAAGAGTTCTCACTCATTCAAATACGGTCTCTGCCATTAACTCTCAACCTTATTTTTTTTTTTGTCCCTAAATTCCTTCCTTTACATGACCATGTTGAAAGTTGGGGGAGCAGGAGTCTGGGACATGAATGAACAGCATTTTATAAAACTGACAGTTCCTAGGCTGTTCTCATGTTGTGTCAGCCATCTAAAGCAGGGAGTATAGGAACACTTGCTTAAAGGGATGGCTTGGCATCTCACCATGAAGTCCAGACTGCCCATTCACGCTTCCTAACCCAAATGTACCAACATTCACACACGGCAATTTACAGTCTCTTTCCTGTATCTCTAAAACACATTGCTGTCTTATAAACCTGAATTGCTTACAACCATTACTGTTCCTGCCAAAAAAAAAAACCCTTCAGCCAAATTTACTAATGTCAGATGAAGCATCATAAATATTATCAAATTAGTGGTATTTCCTTACCATGCCTGAATCACAGCTATTCAGAAATGTTTTGCCTTCATTCTTTTAAAATGTGTCACAAGACTCAAAAGTCTCAAAACTAAAAACTGTTGGGTCTGATTCATTTTTCTTCTGTAGGAATTAAAATTCAAAGCACGACCTTAGAGGGACTCTAAAATTGTTTCCTGATTTAATCTTTAAACCAGCATTCTGTTTGGGTTTTTTTTTTTTTTTTTTTTTTTAATCTTCTGAGGCAATATCTAGAATAATGAGACTGTTGAAAACATGTGAATAATATGACTGTCACTTCCATACTCTTTGGCTTGGAAAAGGTTTTGTTTTTTAACACAGAAGAGTCCAATCTGTCCCAAATACAATTGTTGCAAGAAGCAGGGTGAAAAATCTTCCCTGCACTGTAAGTAAAGGACAACCTTATCTCATCTTCTGTCTCACAAGGTTGTCTCACAAACTGTTGTCTAGTCACTGAGCAGGTCTTCAGTCAAGGAAGAGCAGGTGTTAGACCTGAAATTAAGAGAACTGTTTCATCCCAGATGAATATGTGGCATTGGATGCAAGTGGAAGAGCCTGAGAGATCAGTAACAACACCACTAAAATAGGAAATCATCTCATTTTTCCCCTCCTTTCTCTCACATGCACTGACACAAGCTCTGAACAATATCTCAGGCAGCTAAGAGATCTGACAAAATTGAATGTAATGTGAATGCTGGAGTAGCTCTGATGAAAAACAAAGGTATCCTAGAGTTTGGTGTGAGGTAACTGGTGGGATTCTCAGTAGCACTTGAGAACACTGGATCCCTTTGCAGTTCCAGGAATGACTCAGGTTTTCTCAGGATACGATGAGAGAGTAGTTAAAACAAGCCCTGAACTGTTGAGATACCCTGGCAGGGAATGTTAACCCATAAGATAAATCCTGGGCCCTCATATTGCTGTGAAGATAATTAGCACTGGGTTTTTTTGGTTTGTTTTATCTTCAACAACTCTTTACTGCATAATATTCACAAGTTCTTGACAGAGGTGAGAACCTAGACTTCTCTCCCAGGCTGGTACCCAGCCAAAGTCACACAGAGACCTATAATCTCAACAGTTACCTGGCCTCTGGCAAATGTTGGGAGCCAGCTACCCCTCTTCCAGGCTAAAGAGAGAATTGTTGTACAAAAACCACCATGAACCTGAATATCACTGAGACAGCAAATCATATATTCCTGCAAGTAAAAATATATAGTCAGGTCTATACAGCATGAATAAAAAGCAAGACCTTTTGAATAAAAGGCCTTTTGGGACAATGTGTGAGATGGTATATTCTAGTCTGCTTAATTAAGAGGTTTTTGAACAATAAACAGAGGCATCCAAAAGCCCATTCTATGGTGATGGAGAACTTCAGCTTTCTTTAGAAAAATTTTACACCAGTATAATCTTCCATCAAGTGTGGAAATGTACTGGTTTGGGGGTTTTTTTGGTTTTTTTTTTTGGTTTTTTTTTTCTCCCCTCCTTCCCCCCCCCCCGGAGCTAGAGAATCAACTAGAAGAATGACTGTTTCAGCTTTCTTTCCATCTAATTAGGAGGAACCGACTAAGGATCCAAAGGTAAGTGGTAATTTTTGAGAAAACAGCTGTGAAGAATAGCATTCACTTCTTTTGGAATGTGTGAAAAGGGTCTGTAGAGTAAAGCTAGGAAGGATCTTGTCTGGTTGGTATGCAAAGAAATAGGTAGGATGTCTGGGGAATACAGTCCAATTCAAAGCAGGCAGGTGATCTGGTAGGGATTGTATCACATATATAGTAGTAAACTCCCCAAATACAAAGGACAGGTAGGAAACAAAGCATGGTGATTGTGACTGAATTAAGAGACCTTAAAAGTTTTGAAAACAGCAATATTAAAAAATTGTACAAGGGACTAAGAATGAACATAAATGAATAACATATTGTGAGAAGAAGAAAAAAGAACAAAACAGAAAAATATACAAAGTTATTCTTAGTGAAGGAAAGAAAAATCTGTATAAATACTTCTGAAGCAAGAGAAAAAAACCAAACAAAACCAAACAAAAAACAACAAGGAAAAAAGGAAAACAGAAATTCATTACCAGATGGGAAAGAAAATCCTGGCAAACAGCTAGTGACACACAGTAGGCTACAGTGGAGTTTGCCTTCTCTGAAAGGCTTTATTACAAAAGTGGCATATGACCCAAAGTCAGAATGAGGTTCAATAAAGACAGAGTGAAGAAACAGATGAAAAGCATTAGGGATTATTTAAGGAATAAACAGCTCAGCAGTTCATCTGCAATTCACTCTGTGGTGCTTACAAGAGTAGCTGGCTAAGTCACCTCATCATTTGTTGGTATCTTTGGTACCACATAAGGCATGGGTGGTAGTGAGAACTGAGGAGAGACAAACATCTGATCATCTCTAAAAAGAAAGAAGGATCTCACAGAGAAATTCAGGTGGCTCAGCCTCATTCAGGATGTTGGAATGAGACTTTAACACATTGTAATTACACAAACTATTATAATAATAATGTGGAAAAAACAGCCAGCATTGAGTTTTCAAAACAAGTAAAATCAAATCATTCTAATTTGTTGTTGTGGGAGGAAGACAAAGGAGGTGCAGATATTCTATTAAATTTGCATTGCAGATAACTTATAAATTTGAATTTTTAAGGGTTTGACACCGTGTCCCTTTATTCCTGTAAAACAATATGGGAAAAATTTTCTAGATAAAATCATTGTATTTGCACAAGTGATTGGTGAAAGACACTTGTAGAGTATTTTACTGGTAGGTACTGGACCCTGTTTGTTTCTCTGTGTGGCATGTCAATTAATAAGTTCTGGAATAAAGCACATAGTGATGAAATATTAGGAGGGCCTCCCAGTGGAATAAAGTTAAATTGTGCACAACACCTTCCATTGCAAATTTGATGTGGGTCAATGAAGTCACAGTGGTGCAGAAAGGCTGAGTGCATGTTGGTGTGGCATTAACAGCTGTGCTGCATGTGAAGAAAGAAAAGGGGTAAATATTCTCCTTGACTCAATGTTTATGAGGTCCCTCCCAACTGTAGTCCTAGGAAGCCTCTGTGAAGAAAAGGGAAGAGAGGTATGTTTTTTGAGGGAATGTTAACAGACCTGGGCCTGTTTTTCCAGAAAGGGAAAAGTGATGCAGAGCTGCAGAGTTGAAGCCGCCCACCTTCCTTTGCCTAAAGCAGATCGTATCTATCCTTTTGTTTCTTAAAGGTTAACTTGATGAGGATACCACTGCTTTCCCAAGACATTTATTGCAGCTCTCCACTTTTTTTTAACACTGCATTTTTTTTCACAGCCCCATTATTTTTAGGTTAAACACCATTTTTTCTCCTCTCTTGTAGGCTTTTTTTAAATCTCTGATCATTCCTTTGATTTTCCTTCTTTGAGTTCTGTGCAACTTCCCTAAGCACATTGCTCAACCCTGATTAGCCTCCCTAATATATCTCTTTTAAAGAACTGCCAGTTCTCTTTAACACTTTCTGTGTGCATTGGCCTCCCATAAACCCTAATCTGTCAATTCTCTGACTGTATTGAAGTGCACTGTCTTGCACTCTACTGTTTTATCTCTTTTTATTGTTCTTTCTTTATGGTCTCAGGGTTGAAAAACCTGTCGTTTCACTGGCTGTACTAAATTTTTCATTCTCCAATCATTATTCCTTCTTTATTAGAAAAAGATCTCATAAAACCTCTAGGTATTTGCTATTTTAAATTTCCCCACCCAAAGCAAGACAAACCAACCGAACAAACCAAAACAACAAAAAACCCTTACCAAATACAGAAGTTCTCAGTGCATTCCAAGGATTGGATGGACAGACCTCTTTTTCCAAAAGTCCCCGAGTCAGTGACAGTTTGATGTTTTTAATCATTTAAAGCCCTATTTTCTGGACAACTTCACCAGTTTCTTTTAAAGAGTTTGATCCACTTAGATTTCAGTTTGAGGTCCTGTACAAGACTTCCCCTGTGACAGCCACAATATTCTCTTTCTTTCTTAATCACTCAGACATTTTCAGCAGTTCTAACCCGCTAGATTTCTATTCTATACTTCTGAATATGCAAAAATATAACCTGAACATAAGAAATGTGGCTCTTCAAATGGGTAAAGATTCGGAAATCTGACACAGGTTTTAGCTTGGATGAATGACTGTGAATAAAGTAAATGTCTCCATTTTTTCCTTGGTTTCTACTCTGCCAATAAAAGAACTATTTTCTGTTATTGACCTTTGAATTTTTCATGTCCACACACATCTACAGTACTTCATATCAAAAGATCCTATTTCAAAACCATTCTCCAAGTTTTAGCAACCGGAGCTGAC
This sequence comes from Corvus hawaiiensis, assembly GCF_020740725.1. NCBI lineage: Eukaryota > Metazoa > Chordata > Aves > Passeriformes > Corvidae > Corvus > Corvus hawaiiensis. Next base: position 36,664,741 of record NC_063238.1, read on the forward strand.
CTTGCTTTCTTTCTGCCTTTCATCCTCACGATGTACTTCAGTTTAATTAAAAAGTTAACAGGAAATCTGGGGCTTAAAGAAGCAGAAGTATCAGCCAACTTCTAGTATAAGGAGGACAGTGATAAATTATTCTATGTATTCAGGAGAGGAGGACAATAAATATTGCATAGAATCATAGAATCACAGAATGGTTTGGGTTGGAAGGGACCTTAAAAATCATCCTGTTCTAACCCCATTGCCACAGACAGGGACACCTTCCACTAGACCTGGTTGCTCAAAGGCCCATCCAACCCGGCCTTGAACTCTTCCAGGGATGGGGCATCCACAGCTTCTTGGGCAACCTGTGCCAGGGCCTCACCACCTTCACAGTAAAGAGTTTCTTCCTAATATCCAATCTAAAACTAGCACCTTCAGTTTAAAGCCATTCCTACTTGTCTTATCACTACATGCCCTTGTGAAAAGTCCCTATCCAGCCTTCCTCTAAGCCCTCTATTTGGAAAACTATTTTAGCAAGAGACATAATACTTACTAGAAAAAATTTTTGACTCTTAAGACAGATGAAATATAGGGATGGAATTTGTGGAATATGCTTTACTAAGAGCTTTTAAAAATGGGTTAGATAAATGTCTGTTGGCAGTCATCTATTTGAAAGATTAATATTGTGGTGACATATGAACACAGAGCTACACAAAGGTCATGGAGACCATTTCAGAGTGCTGTAAATACAGATATAATTAATGGTTCATGTCATGCCATCTCAAAAAATAAGTAGCCATCCTAGAAACAGAAGACATTGCCTCTTCAACATAAAAAATACTGAAATAAAAAAGAACCCTTTAACATTCAAAAGAGATTTCACTGTTGTGACAAAGAGATTTCACAAAGGGTAATAAAGAAAATGTGAAATGCCAACATACCAAATAAAATGTTCCTTAGACTATTCACAAGATCCTGATTGAGTATGAGCTCATTATATAAACAGCACCTTCAGCAGAAGGCAGAAATCTGCACAGAAAAAACAAGGAAAAGAACATTCTGCTGTTATTAATAACTCTAGAGGGCAAGATCAGCATTGTACTTGAATATAATCTTCAAACACTTCAAAGTTTATGGTTAAAGAAAAATGGCTAAAGAAAACATTTATTTGGCTGATTTGGAATTTCAGTTTCATAATATTGGGAAAAGAAGTTCTAAGACCTGAAAACAAAAGGATGTTGAAAGACTGCTGTGGATATATGACGAGGTAAGAAATAAAGCTTATTCTTTCCTCTTGTACTTTCCCATTGGCACAAGTAACAAATACATATCAGTGTATTGTGGCAGGTTTAGCAAATGAGACTCAGGCTGCATGATGTCCTAATTTTCTTCACCTACTTCACCTAAGTAAGAATATGGAGATACCAAAATATTTGGAACAAGATGCAAAGCCAACATGTAATGTCAAAAACAGTGCTTCTGGACTCATAAAAACTGATCCATTAAAGACTGTCAGCTGATTTAATTTGACTGAAAATAAGCCTGTTTTCTTTAGCCATTTTTCCTCAAACTCTTTGATGCCAATCTCCACCATCAAATGGATTTTCAGACTGAAAATCAGAAGTCCTGAGAATAAAATCTGAATAGAAACCAGAAAAATTTTGCTGTCAACCTTTTCTTTTGAGTTACATTTAACACTATTTGTTTTATTTGCTTATCTACAAAATGAAGCTATTTTACTGGCAACCCTTTGGTATTTGGGTATCGGAAATCATCATGAGCTGAATTATGGTCACTGGGCAGGGGTTCTGCTTTCAGACACTGGCTGCTCTCCCAGCTCTAGTGAAGGTGTGAAAATTTGTCTCTGAAACATGGTCCTTCGTGACGCACATTTTTAGCCCTTTTGTTCTTAGCATTTTTTTACTACTTTACCTTTCTCTCTATTCTATATTCTATGGTCTATAATGCAGTAATATAAAAGCACATATTATAGGCATACAAGTATATGGACACATGGTATAGATGCATTTCAGATGTATACTAATATATGACAAATTCTGTTTACATAAAGTGGTTATAGAATATTAACATTGACTTCAGCGGCATTAATCTTATTTTACTGCAATGTTCAGAGGGCATGATTGAACTTTTCCTTCCATAAGAATGAATTCCACCATCAGGAAGCCACTTTTAACAGAATTCTTAGAGATAGATAATGCTAAATGCATTGATTATAAATGCATGAAAAGAACTTATGACCACTTACCCAGGGATCCTTTGGGAGAATGAATGGAAAAATCCAGTATTTTTTCCTAAGAGCTGAAAAGTATTTTAAAGTCTTTTCACACAAATAAGGGCCAAAACATTGGCTTGTCAATGTAAATCTATTTTTCTATCCAGCCTTTTGCTTTTCAGACCCAACATTTAAATCATCTTGTTGATTACATGGAATAATGTGTGCACTAAATAGAATGTTAATGTTGTTTTCTGTACTCGCTAGGAAGAAATGGTTCCAGACACCTGTCTCATTTTCTCCAAACACGTCATCTGGAAAATGGTATGATTTGTGGAATTGTGCTCAGAGGGTGATACAGAAGCCTGTGGTTAAAAGGTGCCTTAACTCAGGCTTGACAAAGTAAGTAAAGTGTTTTTTGTCACATCAGGTAAGGTTGTTTCAGTTTATTCAGGGAGGTTTTGTTTGATAGGTTGGGAAGTTTGTTTGCTTGGTTGGTTGGTTGGTTGGTGTTTTTTTAAGAAACAAGCAAGAAGGTCGTGGCCTTTGTTTCTTAGAAGGTGAGTATCAACATCAAAAGAAAAAATGAGACAATCCTGACTTACCTACATGACAGCTGCAAATGACCAAGAGTAGCTCAGACACTGGAAATTGCTACAGACTTTTACCATGCAAGGCAGAAATCTTGGAAGTTCAAATTTGCCGGTTTCCTCCAAATAAGAACGCATGGGTTAATACCCATATACATGTATATCACACTGAGCAGGCACTTACCTCCTAATCCCTTAGCAAAAACATTGACCTGCTGGACAAATATATTCAAATTGGAATCACAGCTTGTGACAGGAAGAGCACTTGAGCAGGTAATCTCTGTAGCTACATATCATGTTTATTTGGTGAGAATATGGGAATGATAAAGCAGGATGGTTGTGGAGGCTCTCCTAAGCATGGTGACATCCCATTTCAAGCACAGCTGGTGGCTTTGTGCATACCAAGAAGGTCTAGGAAGGTTTCTGGTCAGAATACCTACCTCTTAAAGGGGCTGTAAGAATAGTTCAAGTGTCATTCTGAATAAAAATCCACAGCTAATGTGACAAAGAAAAGTCTCAGGAGGAATATGTCATTTCTTTTGTGTTTACTGATAACTCTGAGTAGATTGTGACCTTGAATACATCTGTTGCTTGAAATAAATACCTTGTTGAGGTATTTAAGTAGAAACTGACAATATTTGCATTTATAAATTCAGGCTGATATTTACACTATTGAAACAATTAGCTAGCTTAGAGTTCTCTTAGAATCACAGGTAGATGAAATTAAATAAAATAAAACAGAGACTACAGCATGTTTCAATTAATATTAGTGGTATTTGCAGTAAACAGAACAGAAACATTTACTTCAAAATGCACTTGACTTTCATGTTCTGCCTCTCCTCCCCTTTCTCTCTGAATTGAAGACAGTTGTGTAGATAGTGAATTGAAATTTTCTTCTGGTTTTCCCTACTGCTGGTATTTTATTTATGACATTTCATTTTCATATTGCATCTTGCTTGAATTGAACAGTTTTACAGCAAGCTGTACATTGTAAGCTACTTGGAAATAAAGATTCCAACCTATTCCAAATCAATCTATATGATGAAAATATTAACTGAAAGTATTTACTGCCTCTTTGCTAATATAGCACATCTTGTCACTGTCACAGATAATTTGAAGTGATCTGATGCAGTGTAATAAAAGATGAAAATTTCAAGGGGGCTCAAGAACATCTTCACAAACTGGATGCGAGTGTGTGTAGAATGTTATCCTTACAGCAAGAACTAGCAATTAATGTAAGTCCTCAGAGTGTCACAGAAGATATTATTAGTCACATTAGGCAGCATTATTTTGGATAAAATGAAGTTTATTTGATCTGATAAAAAGCAAAAAGACATTAAATTACATTTTGAAGGGTTGTCCAAACTAAAAGACGCTACAAACACAAAAGACAAAGATCAGTTCCTGAAAGATAAATAAAATAAACAGAAATCAATGAAGACAAGAGTCTCAAAGCAAGAAAGAGAATGTTAAAAAGAAATTACAGCTAAGAAATCTCAATGCAACAGGCTATAGGAAATGTGACATGCAGTAATGGGCCATGGTGGTTAAACAGACTCATTTTCAAGCTAAAAAAAGATAGTTTGGTGGATTCTTTTGAGATCAGAGACTAGACTGCTGATCAGATGACAGGTGTCCAAGGGCAGCCCTAGAAGAAACCTCAGGGTGTCACAAAGTCTCAGGACTATTTTGCCCAAACAGCTCAAATTTACATAGGAAATAAAAAATGCAAAATATTTCCTCTTTATGCAGCACTCCCCAGGCTGCACGCTGATTCCAGCCTGCTGTGGAGTGTAGTACTGGACATCAAAGTCAGATGGTTTCAGAAATGACACCAGAGGAAACTGGACAAGATTAGCTAAACTTCACAGAATATTGTGTTACATAGTTACAGAAATAATGTTGTCCTAAACTTATGCTTGCAGTCACATGCAACTGATAGGAGGTTATTTTATATGAAAGGTACTATTTAATACACATATGAAGTTTAAAGTCCACATGGGAATAAAGACAGAGGCGCAAAATATTCCTGGAAGCTTGAAACTCCTTTCTCATACAAAAGAATAGCATAGAAAACCTACCCCCAAACCCACTCAAACCAGCAGATTCTCTTTATCATCATTCCCTTATCATTAAGAATTTTTTTTTTTTTTTATTTGAGTCTCTGAAATTATTAAGCCGATATTGAATACACCATGAAAGTTTACTTTGAATGCAGCCTCAGTTAGACATTCTGATTCCCTCTCAGTCCAGCACCTCCTGTGTCCCAGCTGACAAGAATATGGATTCGGGGTGGTTTTTTTTTTTTTTTTGAGACACTCTGTCTGTTCTGCAGGTGGCCATATCCTAGAGCCCTTGAACAGCTGTACAGCCAGAGAACGGTGTACAAGGCACAGAGCCCAGGAATGGCACCGAGGAGATGGTGACTGTGTAGGAAATGAACAACTTGAGCTGATTTGCCTTAGGATGGTGGGATTTGGGGTCGTGGAGATCCTGGCAGGAGCAGCTGTCCCTGAAGGGCCACAGCCCAGGTAAGGGTCTGACCTGGGGGAGGGAGATGGGGGAGGAGGGGGGAAAGCATTTTAATTTTGCCTCTGTTTCTCACTACTTGATTCTATTCTAAATCACAATAAATTAAATTACTTTTCATAGGATCACAGAATATCCTGAGCTGGAAGGGACTCACAAAAATCATTGAAGTCACACTTCTGGCCCTGTATAGGACACCCTAACAATCCCACCATGTGCTTGAGAGCATTGTCCAAACACTCAAGCTCTGTCAGGCTTAGTGATGTGACCACTTCCCTGGGGAGCCTGTTCCAGTGCCCAACCACCCTCTGGGTGAAGAACCCTTTCCTGATATCCACCAGAAACTTCCTCTGACTCAGCTTCAGGCAATTCCCTCAGGTCCTGTCACTGGTCACCACAGAGAAGAGATCCATGTCCTCCTCTCTGCTTCCCACTACAAGGATATTGAAGAGCATGATGAGGTCTCCCCTCAGTCTCCTCTTCTCAAGGCTGAACAGACCAAGTGACCTCAGCTGATTCTCCTCCAGACTTCCCCTCCAGACCCTTCACCATCTTCACAGCTCCCTTTTGGACACTCTCTAATAGCTTTATGTCTTTCTTATATTGTAGCTCCCAAACTGCACACTTGAGTTTCCACAAGTCAGGTCTGTTTCATCTGTGATTGTAAATGATAAGTGATCTTCCTGTCTATATCTTAGCCCATGAGCTTTTACCTCCTATATAGTCCCATCATGCTGAGAAGGGGGAGCGGGTGGGTGAATGGGTAGTAAGGTATCTGGCTGCTGGCCAAGGTCACCTCACCACAGCAGTTCATGAAGAAATAGTAGATGTCTCAGATAGGTGGATATGCTACACCTACAGATTTTATAGTTACTAGCAAAAATCATGTAAACACTTGTCATTTCATTATTTTGGATGCTGTCACCACTCACTCTTCTTTCCTTTTATGGTAACAACTCACAACACCCGCCCCCCCCCCCCCCCAAAAAAAAAAAAACCAACCAACCAGCCAACCAACCACCACCAACAAAAGAAAAACAAACAAACCCCACAAAAACCCTCAAAATCATCACTCACTCGGGTAAAATTTCAGCAAAATTATTCCTGTTTAAATAGTATCTGTTCAATCTCTGCTCTTCTGTAACTATTTAAGGGCACAGCAAACAAAGCAGAAAGGCAAACAAACGCCAACCCACAACAACTCCGTCAAACCCAGCAGATGTGGAAATAAAAGAAGAACTAAAGTGCAGATGATGAAAATCAATGTGTAGATATCCATGGGTAAGTATAAGACTCAGTTTATTACAGATTGGAGCTATATTCTGTTATTTTCACCCATCCTAACATCCATCAGGAATCATAACAAGGGGGTTATTTAATCCTGAGCTAGTATCTTAAGTGATGATACAAAAGCACCCCTGGTATAATTTAAAAAAAAAACCAAACCAACAAATAAGCAGGCTATAAAGAGTTCTCCTGTTCTAGAAAAATGGTTGGATAACCTGAATCAATAGCTATTTACCCTAATAATAATCATTTATATTGATTTCTTCCCTATTATTATTATTGCATTTGCAGTTTAGATACAAATCCCAGCAATTATCTACCATATCACATTAAAAAAGGGATTAATCTCATGCTACTTACTGTATCTCTAGTGCTGATATCTTTGTTGTAGCTGTTTAGGCTTCTCTTCTAGTAGACACAGACTGAATAAATGGAATTAATGTTGTTTCAAGTATGTCACATTACATGGAACTCAGTGAGTATTACATGTTTTATGATAAGGGAATTGTGTTCTGATCTTCCCTGTTTAATTTGACAAGATCTCTGTATTGACACATGTACAGGGGCTTGGAGTGAAATTCTTAAAAAGATTTTTGTACCGGGCTATTAAATGTCATCTTTTCATGTTCAGCTGTGAGTCTGAAGCATAACTTTCGCAATGCCTTTGGACGAGCATTGAACAACTGCTCTACATGGAGTTGTTCCTTGTTTCCCCTTCCCTATATGGTACACGGACAGACAGATGCTGTTTTCAGTTCTCCAAACTGTGTTTTACAGAAACCAGATGTCTGGATTAAAGCAATTTTTCATAATGTCAGGGTTTCAGAAGTGACCTTCTCTGTCTAGGAAAAGGGTAACAGATCTCCATTATGTTGCCCTTCAAAGCTAAACAAGAAATGTAGAATAAACAAAAAATGCTTACTGCAAAAAGCACTAATTTTTCCTCTTAAATCTAAGTGTCAAAGAATAAAACAGAACTTCTTTTCCCTTGTAAGATGTAATATTAACATACCAACTAAAAAAATCTTTGTCTTATTAGGAGAAACCTGTACACATTGAAGAAATCTGGAATTAGGGAAACATGTTGGTTCCTTGGGTTGTGCTTGACTGAAGTTGGTGAGGATAAAACTTCTCTTTTCACCACTGCTAGTTCTGTAGTCTATTCACAAAGAATTTTTCCACTTTACAGCACAAAATTACCACTATGTGGCCAAGAAAAACAGCAGGCAAAGCAAGTAGGTAAAAGCTTCTTTGTCTGTGATTCAGTTTTTAGCATCTTCCTGTAAAAGGGCTGTGAATAAAATCTGAGTTTGAAAAGCAAGTGAGTTAGTCATGTGTAGATACAAGAATATTTTTTCCAGAAACTTTGTGAAGAAGCTATATATTTCCAATTCATTAGGCAGTTCTTTTTGTATGTTGGAGGCAACAATGACTTTTCCCTTCACTGAAAAAAAAACTTTGCTAAAGATGCTTAAATATTTCTAGATATAATATTATGCTCAAATCCTATTAAAAATTGGCTGTTCTTAACAATTGATCAATCTACCTAACTTTAATCATGTCATCCTCTTGGTTTTGCAACAAGTTTAATTTTCCAGGTCATGGCATTACAAAATTCAGATAATACAGATGTTTTCTGAGTGTACAACATAGAATATTTATTTTAAAGACAGTATCTTTTTTCTTATATTCTCTGGGGATTTTGGTAATAGAATTTTTCTTTCCAGCAACTTAAAGCAGTATAATTTTACCTTACAGTCAAATAACACAAATCTATTTTCTTTGTCCTACAAGTTCATAAGCATAGGACCCTCCATGGACTAAGTATTCTCTTACATAAAAAAGAAATATTGGAAATACAATAGGATCACTTTATTTCCCCTCAAGAGGAATCTGGAATGAATGAAATTAAAACTTGTTTTTATAAACAAAACTATGTTTTATTCTCTAACTTCAGTTGAGATTTTTCTTTAAAGTGAAGTACATTTCAATATCTTGTATATGCCCTTTCCATGTTCTTCTTTATAACCATTAGTGACTCTTCTCAATACTCCAATTTATCCCTCTAATGCTAAAGAACCCTTCTCCTCACTCAGCCAAAGTTACTTTATAGAAGACAAAGTGTTAGGCAAGTGTTAGCAAGGCTGTATTCTTCAGGTATGCATAATTTAAATTTAGTGTAGGATACACAGAGAGAGCTGAGCAGCATTAAAAAAACTTCAATGCTGTGAAGAATTGCTCCTGCAATGAGTACCAGCCATAGAATCCAAACTGTGAGGACTTTAAAATACAGAATCAATAATCAGTGATGTTTTAGAGAGAAATCAGAAAGGCTAAAGTTTTACTAAGCAGTAAATAGCTCCACAAATACATAACAAGGGGTCTGAACTATGTCCAAGGAACATGGACTATAAAGAATAGTTGCTAGTACATGAATGGAAATGTCAAAATGAAGCAACAGAAAATATACAACCTAAATGAAGGAGATTTACTCAAGGGAGAGAGCAGACAGTCTCTATGCTGTGGTTACATTATATTTAAGGAAAAAAAAATCCTAAAAATGGCAAAAAGTAGCAAAGCAGGCCAGAAATACAGTTCACAAATCTGGTTTTAGTGTATACTCAAAGCAATAAAATCTTATTTTATTAAAACAAGTGTTTTTCAATAGTCTTGAATTTGGCACTACTAGAGCTCTAAGAGAATGTCTGGCTCAGTTGTCATAGAAACAATTATTTACTTCCATCTGGATAATCTTTATCAATACAGACCCGAAGCCAATTGAAAAAGTGACTGAACTTCTGTGATTTTAGTAATTTTTTTTTTAAAAAAAGGAAGACAATTGCCCTAGATCTTACTACACTTAGATTAATGGGGCAATTGTGCTTACAACACCACAGAATAACACAATGGTTGGGGTTAGAAGGGACCTCTAGAGATCATCTAGCCCAGCCCCCCTGCTCAAGCAGCTTGCACAGGATCACATCCAGGAGGGTTTTGAGTGTCTTCCGAGAAGGAGACTCCACAACTTCTCTGGGCAGCTGGTTCCAGTGCTCTGCCTCCCTTGAAGTAAAAAAGTTTTTCCTCTCCTCATGGGGTCCTCCACCACCTGTGACAAAACGTTATTGTCACTGCTCTGGAGGAGCCTCCTGGACTGTGTGTGGCCTGCAGATGTCAGGGTGGTTGGAATCTCCCATGAGTCCAGGGCCTGTGATCGTGGCTATTCCCAGCTGTCTGTAAAAGGCCTCATCCACTTCCTTTCCCTGATCAGGTGGCCTGTAATAAACACCCAGTTTCACCCATTTTAGCCTGGCCCTTAATCCTTACCCATAAACTCTCAATGAATTATTAATCCCCCACCTAGACTACAAGATATTCCAGTTTCTCTCTCACATAAAGAGCAAATCCACCACCTCACAGAATCATGGAATCACTGAACCACAGAATATTCTGAGTTGAAAGGGACCCACAAGGATCATCGACGCCAACTCTTAAGTGAATGGCCCATACAGGGATCAAACCCATGACCTTATCGTTATTACCCAGCCATCCATGGCAGCATTCCAGCATTCCATGTGAGCTATCCCACCATGTCTCCGTCATTGCAATAAGATCATGGTTGTGCTACTGCACACAGATCTCCAATTTTTGCTGCTCGTTCCCCATGCTGCGTACATTGCTTTAAAAGTATTTAAGAGAGATAATCAAGCATGAAGGTTTGCCAGGAGGGGTGCAAGAGGATCCACCACAGCTATACATACACTTGAAGTGCTTGGCCTTCTGATTCTCATTTGGGGAGGCACCTAAAGAAATTTTGTTGCTTTTCTGGTTGGCCAGGCTCATTCCCAGTTGGATGCAATGCTGTGCACATTGTCTCTCTGGAACCTGGCCCCCAAGTCCTTCATTTTAAAGCTCACCTCGCAAAACTGGCCTGCCTGCTGCCAAAGATTCCCTTGTCTCTTCTAGGCAGGTGGATCCCATTCCTCCCTAAAAGCTATAGTCATCAAAGAACATCCCTTTGTCATCAAAGTCAAAATACTCATGACAGGACTCATGAAGTCAGATGTTGATTTCCATTATATATCTCTTTCTAGCTGCATCCTGTCTTCTAAGTGGTAAAACGGAAGAAAAGGTAATTTGGGCACCATTTTTCAGTTGCACCCCCAGGGCTTTATAGTCTTCCTTGATTCCACCTAGGTTTTCGCTTGTAATGTCATTCATGCTCACATGAAAGAGTAGCAGTGGATAGAAGTCTGCATTCTTGACAAGCTGTGGCACCCTCTGGGCAACATCTCAGACCTTAGGTCCCAGAATGCAGCATAACTCACGTGACTGTGTCAGGCCAGCAGATGGGTACCTTGGCTTTAACCCAAGACTAAAAAACAGGAATATCTGACTGGCTCTCTGCTTCTGGAATGCCTTTTCAGGTGCAGATTCTGCTATCATGAATCAACTTTAGTTTTACTTTTGCTTAATGACAAGACCTAATGTAACAGTGAGGTTATCCCTGTTTTAATAAAATATGATTATTAGAGATGACCTGAATCCAGAGAGCCTATGGATGCATTTGATTAAGACATGTCACTTTTTCTAATCAACAACAAGAGAGAGTGGCTGGGAAAATTTATAGCTAGGTCCTGAAAGAATAGTCTTCAGTAGGAGTCACAGAATCACAGAATCACAGACTGGGTCAGGTTGGAAGGGACTACAGTGGGTTCTCTGATCCAACCTCCCTGCACAGGCAGGGTCATCCCAGAGCACACGGCACAGCATCATGTCCAGACGGTTCTTGAATATTTCCAGTGACGAGACTCTACAGCCTCTCTGGACAATCTGTTCCAGTGCTTGGTCACAGCACAGTAAAGAAGTTCTTCCTCATTTTCAGGTGGAACTTTCTGGGCATCAGTTTCTGCCCATTGCCTCTTGTTCTACTGCTGGATGTTGGGGTCTCCTCCCCTGCCATGTAGCCCTGGGAGAGGGGCCCTGGGGGGGGAGGCACGGGGTTTCCCTGCCCCTGGTCAGCCTCATTTCCCATTGGTTGGTTTGGGTTCCCCGGTGTGGCCAAGGACCCTCAGGTCCCGTGACTGCAGGGTTCCTGAGGAGAGCCCCGGCCATGCGGCTGGAGAAATAAAGACCTCTGAAACATCTACCATGAATCTGTCCATATATACTTCGTTTCCACGGGACTCCTGATTTGAAATATGCTTGTTGCAGTAATCCCCGCTGCAACAGCTGGACACCACCGAGCAGAGTCTGGTCCACCCTCTGACACCTCCCTACAGATACTGATAGATGTTGATAAGGTCCTCTCCCTGTCATCTCTTTTTGAGGCTGAACAGGCCCAGCTCCCTCAGCCTTTCTTCATAAGAGAGATTCTCCAGTCCCTTAATCATCTTTGTTGAACTCCACTGGACCCACCCCAGCAGCTCCGTGCCTGCCTTGTACTGAGGAGCCCAGAACAGAGCACAGCATTCCAGGTGAGGACTCAACAGGTCTGAGTAGAGAGGCAGGATCTGCCTTGACCTACTGGCAATGCTCTTCCTGATGCACCCCAGGATACCTTTGGCAAAGAAACAAAGTTCATATTTATACTCTTGAACTATAACAAGAAACCTTCCTGCATAGGAAAATTCCCACAACTAGCTGGCCATCTCCAGCAGCAATATTGCAAGGCACCAATGTGTGAGTTGTAACACATCCCACTTGCACAGGGACATTTATTCAGTGATGCAATGAACACAATCTGGAACTCACTGAGTCATCTCATTAAAACCTGTGTTGTCACTTTTGCAAGTTGACTAGTCAGACTAGATCTCCACTTCAAAGAAGCAGCATTTTAAATCCTAAAATGAAACAAATAACACTTATCACTATGTTAGATACTTCAAGGATGTCTGCGATGGTCTGACATGTAGGGGATTAAGGAAAAGTGAATGTTATGTTTGTCATTACAGAATGATATTGCAAGAGTCACTTATCGACTGAGCAGTCTTATCTAGAAATAATTTGATTCAGGGAAATGTTCCTATTAATTTCTATTGTAAATCAACTATATGGATCAATGATTGTCTAATTCAACTCTACTCCAGCAATACAGTTGCTTAATCCTCTGTGCTGGTGGATAAATAGGGATTGGACTTCCCAACACATAAGGCAAACACAATTTTAGTTTATTTATAAAACAAACAAACAAAGCAAAAAGCTGGTAACTGAACAGAATGACATAAAGAATTTGTTCTTTAATTATTTCCTAAGCAAATGAAGATTTATCTGAAGAGTCCAGGCCCTTGCAGCACACAGACTTGGAGTGACTTCAATCCCTCTGCTGATTTGGATCTGCAAGACAAATTCAGGTACTCTTGAGACTCTTCAATGTCTTTGTTATCAAGTGCCCTCTATAAAATGCTGTGCAAGAGAACATTAGATAATCCATCTGTTTTAATCACACAGGTTTGAGATTTCCCAAATGAATGCAAAATTGATAAAAATTAAGAAATGAGCACTGTAGCAATAGATTTTACACTGTAGTGATAATAACATAGTGTACCCAAACATACACTTATGTCATCACTGGACTCCAATAAGAACTATTACTTAATTCAACCACTCTGAGGATATGGAAAACATTATTATGAAAGCTGTTAGATAACAGGTCAGCATAATCTGGCAGCATATTTTTGCAGCCCAGGAAGCCAACTGTGTCCTGGGCTGCTTCAAAACCCCGTGGACAGCAGGTTGAGTAATATACAATATATATTCTCCCCCTATGTTCTTCTCTTATGAGACCCCACCTGAAGTCCTGCGCCCTACTCTGGGGCTCACAATATAAAAAGAACATGGACCTATTGGAGTGTGTCCAGAGGGTCATGAAGACAATCAGAGGACTGGAGCACTTCTCCTAAGGAAACAGGCTGAGACACAAGACATTAAGACGCAAAAGACACATATTCTAATTATTTTCATACAGTAAGAAAATTTGTGGTGTCAGGTCTGTCTGTTGGTGGGAAAGCACTGAAAAATGCTTTGCCAAACATGCTTGTCTTTGTTCAAAGAGCACAGTCCATTAAGCCCACCTAGAAAAACATTGTCATTACATATGTGATTCTGCTCACACTGGCTTTTGCTGTGTTAAAATTAAATGTGCTCAAGGATGTATATAAGATATATATATACCAGAATTCAGTACATATCCTGAGCAATAAAGCAAAGTATTGGTTTTGAATGACTGAGCAGCTGTAGACTGGTGTAGACTAGAGTTTAAATGAAAATACAGCACTATTCTGTATGCTTCAGAAACTAGATAGGGACACTGGGATACTTTACTATCTAAATGTTTATAAAGTCAGTGTAAAGAAGAGGCTTTGCTGAGAATTGTAATGAAAAAACCTACTTATTTCCTAGATTCAGTTTTCAGATTCACGAGACATTACTGGTTTTAAAAGCATGAGAAATGCCATACTGAGTTGTAGTAGGATTGCACTGCTCTGATATCTTGTGTCAAACTACACAAGTTTGGGAACGTTTATGAGAAATTTGCAGCAGCTGAATGTATGGCATAATAACCCAATGATCAGATTACCATTCAAAGATTAGCTCAGGGCTGGAAGCAAGAGATTTACTTCTCTCTAAGTCTGTGCCATAATTGAAATGAACGATGGTTTCTATAGAGAGAACCGTTACCATTCCTTTTCTAAATCCCCTTTACTTCCAGCCTAAAACTGCCTCCTACAGCAAAGGGTTCTATCAGATAATTACAGTACAAAATGGAACTTATTCCCTCTTTGCAATTTTCAATTCATCACACTTCAACTTAATTTAACACCCTCACATATGTTTGCTATGAAACAAAGGGAACAGAATTCCTTTTCTGACCTTTTCCAGTTTATAAAATATGTGCACATTTTTTTTATGACTTAGTTTAATTATTTCCATTCTATATTAAACAACCCTGTTGTTTTCACTTCTTAGTTTTATATTTATTCCTGGTTATTGGACCTTTTTCAGTACTTCTCAGGTCCTCTAGCTGTGCTACAATATCCTCTTTGAGATGAGATGAAGAACTATCACTACCCTGGGCTCTGCAGCTTCTGTGCTGGAGCACGAGGTGATCTTCCAAGAGCGTCTCCAAAGCTGCTCAGCAGATCAGCCACACACACTCACACACGTGTGCACGCACAAATGCACAGACAGCTTCAGTAATATGGGTCAATGGCAAAGAGGCAGGAAGGGTCTCTGCATTGAGTTCCAAGGACGGAGGTTTATTGCACCCCCACCGTGAAGGGATCAAGAGGCAAAGACGTGAAAAACTATGGAAAGCTCAGGTTTTAGTACGGAAGTGGGGCGCGCATCAGGAGACAATGATCTGAGGGCACAGGTACAAAAGCGGGACTAGGGAATGGGAACCAATGGAGAAGCTCTGGGGGAGTGGTGAAGGGCAAGGGCCAATGGGGGGAACCTGGAGTGGAGAACTTTCTATGTCATGGAACATATAAGGTACAAGGGGGTGGGACAGCCAGCGGCCGACTAGGAATGAAGAACTGGGGTAGATTACCATAACAGAAGAAAGCACTGGGGCAGGCTTCTCTTCTCACCCTAACCTACAGAAGTCTCTGGTACTAGGGACTGTCTTACCGAGCCTTCTCTTTGTCCTTTGTACCACAGGCTAACCGGCCATGACAAAGAACAACATACTCCATTCAAAATGAGGTCACTTATTACATAGCAAAGTAATGATTTTCTCATTCTTTGCTTTCATTTGAATTTTTCATTTTATTTGGGTTTTTTTCTGAACCTGAAGTTGAAAGTAAATCTCTACTGAATTTTCATGTCAATTTAGTATATAACTAGCTCAATTTTATTACTGTATTATGCACCACTTTACATTTAGCAACAGTTGGTTACATCCAGCATTGTCTTGATGGCTAAACCAGCTTATTTGAATTTTTCTAGTTTCTTTCAATCATCTCTAGGTTTGACTAAGCTGTCTATTTTTTGTCATCTATGAATCATTCTGTTTCCTTACTAAATAATTCAAAATGAAAGGTTTTCGTAATACTTAATGTAAAGTGCAAGTCCTAAATGTTACATTTGGTTAGATAATCACTACATTAAAGTTTGATTCATCCCTTGTGCAATTTCAGTGACACAGTTAGGATTTTACCTAGGAAGCTTCTAGCCCAGCTGCAATGTTACATGTGTTTGTGCAAAAACCAAATTAGTAACTGACTTGCGTCCTGATGCAATTTGATATAAAGCCAGAGATACTAGAACTGACTCAGATCCTAATGCAGGGTGCCATTTGAAGTTAATGGCTTCTGAATATTTTCAAATAACATGTTGAACAAACAGAAAAGGATTCAGAACTGTTTTGAGTTGCTCATCCCATGCATTTGTCCCTAATCCAGATTGCCATGTTCTTAAACATGAAAACATGGTTCTACTGGGACAGAGAGTTACAACTACATATACCAGAAACAAAAGAAAACCAACAACCATTTTTCTTTCACTTTTCAGATTGCAGACAAAAGTAATGTAAGAATTTTAATAAATATTTGAGAGCAAAACAACAGAACTCCAGACTTCTACTTAAATTATTGACAGGATTACTCCTACAGGTTTTGCATTGTGTAGAAACTGTTCAAGTGCCTTGTGTGTTAATTTTTTTGTAATGGTGTACAATTCCTTAAAGAGATGGGGCTAGTGTAGTGGAATTAATGTTTTATAAAAGATCAGATTTTAATATTCAGATTGGAAAGCACTTGGAAATTATTTATTGCAAATCAGCATCATAAAACTGCATCATTTCAAATGGCAATCACATTATTCAATGTAATTTTGAGCAACAAGTGAATGCTTGCTAATGTGCTTAGGATGCAAATTGGAGGCCTTTATTATTCAGGTAGAACAGTTTTACTAATAAAGACTTAACATTAAATAACTTTCAGCCTCCAAAGTGGTCATATGTGAGAATTGAGACACTCGGACTTGCTCAGAAGAGGCTTTTGCCTACCATGAAGATTTTTTAATCACATGGCATTTAATTAATCATGTCTTGGGGGATTTGAAGACTCTGACTTTGGAAATGCTTACAATAAGGTACAAAATAGTCTTGACATGGCAGTCACAATACCGAGGGCAGTCCTGAACTTCAGCCCAAAGCCAGCACATATCCTTAATTTATCAAAACTTCTGGCTGCCAGGTTTCAACACAGACAGCAGAATGCAGCTGAGGCATGTGCGCTTTGCAAAGAACATTTTCTTTTCAGTCTGCACCCCCCAACTTTTCTACTGTTTCTATTATTCCTCTTTTTCAAACAATGACAGTTTCTCCCTTACCTGAAGACTGGTTACAGCTGTTTAGTTGAAGATGCCCAGAAGGAGATCTACAAGTGGTAGCTCTCCTGCCTTAGTGACTTTATCAGGGAGCAGATCCAGCCGGTGCTTGGCACATCCCTGCCTCCTCCAGTCTGTGCCTTCTCAAGTGTCCTGTTTTCACCAAGGCCGAGAACACCAGGACATAATAGGAGCTACCTCTGCTGGAAATCCTCTTCAAGCACAAGTGCCACTTCTAGGATTGTTCTGATTCTAGACAGAGTAGGGACAGCAAAGACAGAGAGTGAGGCCTCTTCTAACAACTGAGGATCTAAGTACCTTGTCGTAGTCAAGGCGACAGAACTTCTCTCTGTTGTTTTTTAAAAAAGATCTATAAATTCTTGGAGACCCCAAAGAGTTACCACTCTGATTTATGCAATTAACCTCTCTACAATGCCCAAAATACCAAACACCAAATGCTGCTAACTGAATCAAGCAGATCACTGCTCTTTCTCTCAATCAATCCCCTGTTCAAAGATAAGCTGTTGCTTTCTTATGCTTCTACAGTCTAAACTGTAGAAGTGTCTGAACAAACAAGCAAGGGAAAAAAAAGTTTAATGAGTGGTCTGTACAATGGATAAGTTGTGGGGAGTGGGCTGGTTTTCTCTCAGCTGTGAGTGCCAATAACATTTAAATCTAGATTACTTTTATATTATGAAATACTAAATAAATAAGGTTTATTCTTAGGGAACCTGTGATGGGAATCATCATATTAAATTTGAATCTCTAACAGTAGGCATCTAAAGCAACACAGGCTCCCTTGATAGAGCAGAGATCTATTTGTCTAGTCCTGAAGGAGGATTTGTTAATTTTATTTATATGCCCTGCCAATCTGTTGACTATGGGAAGATCCCAGAACTTAGGTGAAGAAGCACCATATTGGTGTTCTGCACTTGTAACAGAACATACCCATCTCAGAATTTCTGGGGAACTTATAGAGAAGATCTAAAATATTAATAAAATTATATGTATCACTTGGAATAGCTGCAGCTTCTTTAAAAAAGCCTTTAATGTATTATCACAAGAAGATTTAGCTACATTGGAAAAGAGGGGGATCTAAATGTTAGATCTCTTAAGAACTTAAAGGAGGTGACAGAGAATCACATTGAAGCATCAGGGCTGAACACAGAATCAATAACACCACTGAGTACCTCCACAACATCTTCATTTAAAATTTAATAAATAGAAGAGAGTAGGTAATGCTGAGAAGGTCGAAAGGAGAGTAAAGTTAAGAATTTCTTAAAATGAAATTATCTAAAGTAATAGTGTAATAGAAATTGGATCAAGTTCAACAGTAACAAACACAAGATACGTTAATTGAGGACAGTTTAATCTGCAACTATGAGCTAAACAAGGTTAGATGAAAATTATTAAGGAGAAAAAAAATCATATGTATTTTGTAGCAGCACACTCAACATGATAGTGTTTGACATTTCTTCTAGTATCTTCGTCTGAAATATCTGTTTCCTTGCGTGTCACATTTGAGAGCATAAAATACCATGAAATCAAGAAACCCATCAACTTGTTTTTTGTTAGAGAGTGTTAGAGAGCAGATATACTAAACATTCAGATCACACTGAGCTGGGTCTACCAGTCAAGAAAAAGGGCAAGGAAAGGGCATTTTTTAGCTGGAGCTTTATAAAAGACTTATGGCTTCCAGTAAAATTCTCCGAAGTTGTTTTCTGCAGCATATTTCAAATACATTCAGATGTGGGTCTGACCTCCACAGGCTGATTATACTTCCAATTGGCAGCTGATAATCATTCTCAGTCTCTTGAGCACCAGGGGAAGACTACAGTGTTGCATAGAAAGGTTTTTAATCAAGTTGTTCCATCATCCATCTTAATCTTTAATATGCTGGATAGGTCTTGACTTATGAAGAACCTTAACGACCAAAAAAAAAAAAAAAAAAGTAGGGGACACTTCCTTTCTAGTAATTTGTCTATCAAAAGAAATTCACCTTCATGTATGATGGGAAATGTTAAACAAATCATGATTTCTTTGCTAGTACCAGCTTTCAAACACATACCAGAAAAGCTTCATGCTTCTCTTCCAGTAACAGTGATCACATTGATTGCCAGAATTGCTTTAAGTAATGGAGTTCTTGACCCTATGGGCCTTTCCACTCCCCTTCTTATTATGGGAAGGGATGGAGCAAGAGAGGCAGCAGTAACATTCTAAAAAATAATCAGAGATGTCAGCCTGATACATATGGTCAACCAAAGAGGAGGGATTTCCACCAGTATGATCTTAGTCCTACTTCAGAAAAGTAAGTGACAAAATTTGTCAGTTAAGAATTCATTTTCAAATATTGTCATACTTTGCATAAGTTGCAGAAGTCTGCGCAGACTGGATGAACAAGTTCCCCTGAGCATTTTTAAACATTCAGTACATGAATGTTCTTAGGATCCTATAACACACAAAACTAGAAAGCACTTTCCCTCCTTCTGAAAATATTAATCATTAATTTAAAGGAATATTTTCAGTCATCTGGAGGTGTGAGATTTGTCTGAACAAGAGCTGGAGAACTTGTGGAGTGTCAGAGTGGCTGAAGCCTTCTGTACCTACAGGTCCCACGAGCAGCACAGCGTGAGCACAGAAAGGAAGGCATTTTTGAATGAGTCCATGAAGTCACGTGCCACCACTGGAGGCTGTTGAAGACAGAAATGCTTTAACAGTTTCTTTATGGAGTAGTGAAAATAAACCTGTAAACAACTTCCTTCTGGGTGTGCCTTTGTAGAATTCATGTCTTATTGATGGTATAAAAGATAACTTTTGCATTGTCTTCAGGAGCTGGTTTCCAAAATACTTCACAGTAAAATAAATACATTATTTCAGAAGCAATCAGCCTTTTATAGCTGTGTTATCTAGACAGAAGCAGCTTCTAGCTATGGTACAGAACTGAAAGGCTAATCTCTTTCAGTCTATTCCAGTTGTTTTCAATCTGCAATCTTCATTTCCCTGGAAACCCACTGCTTTTGGGAAGTCCACAAAAGATGGAAAAGAAAGCCTTATTTTCAGGCAGCCTATATGGACACAGAATCTGCAGAGAAGGACATTCCTCAGCCTCTCTTTTCAGCACTGTTCCAGTGTCTGAGCACTCCTTTTATGAAGATTCCTTTTTCCTTGTACCTAATGCAAAATGCAATTTCTTTGCCTTGCCTCTTGTGCCCATCACTGTGCACCTGCAAGAAAATGACTCCACCTCCACTGTAACAACCCAACAGGCAGCTGTAGAAAGAAATAAGGTTTCCTTTCAGTCTCAGTTTATTAATACGGGCAAATAAAATTTATTTGAAGAGATATCAAATCCATAAATGAAGTTTAAAATATGTGCTCACTGTTACTCATTTATTATGTCCTTATTCACAACTCTGGTTGTGCACACTGTACCAACAAAGTTAATCCTGCTGCATACTGGTACCTGCTGCCCCAGATCCACGAAGTGTGCTGCTTCAGCTCTGATATATTTTGTGAAAGTATTCTGCCACCTAAAGGAGATATTTCAGACAATACCTCCTTGGAATAGTTGGTTTTCCATGGTGAATTGAGATTCTATATAGTTATCCCAATTTTAATTTTATGATTAAAAGATTCAGGTTTTACACTCTGAAACTATTTGTCCCCCAAATAGCCAATTCTTTATTTAATTTTTATCATTTCACTAGGCTTCATGGCCTCAGTCTCTCAGTACCTCATTTCCTCATTTTTAAAATGTAAATGCCCTAGAATTAAAACAGTATTTGAGATTTTTGTCAATGACTACTAAGTCTTCAGAAATTACTTACATTTTTTCAAGGCCTGGGGCTCCCACTAAAAATTCATTCCTCTCAAAGCATTTAAAACAAAATCTCCATGTCCTTTGGCATTCTAAAGGACTATGGCTTTATCCTTAATTTAAAAAGTGTAGAATTTCTGAGAGTTTGGCTGAAGGGAAAAGGCCAGCTTAAAAATACTCTGGACCCTGAGCCTGAACGTGAAGGTAGATGTAGAGATGTACAGATATAGAAAACTCTTCAGTTCCTTGACATATGGAGTTGTTCATTAAACCAGCTAATTGATAACAGATCTATTATTCATGCTTCCCCCAATGAGCCAAATATGCTTTACATTAATTCTCTTGCCAGAGTTCCTTATTCTCAGCTGAAAGCAGTGACATCCAAACCAATGTTAGACAAAAATATTCTCAAAGTCTGAAGTTCCAACGCAGCCCTAAAGCAAATGAGCTTTTCTCACCAGGTGAGTCCAAATTGTGTTACATGTAAAGATTTGGGAGCAGGAAGAGAAAGTAATTAAAATAGAACAACATTTTCATATTATCTGGCAGTTTTTCATACTTTCTAATAATTATGCAAAAATAATTTTCCAATTATTTTTCCATATATTCAGATTGGTTGAACTCAACAGTAATTCCTACTGGAATCCAAAGACAAAATAAGTATATGTTTGAATACACTATGTCACTATCATTGTAACCCAATATTTATCAATATAATTCTCATGTCTTATATTTTCCTCAAAATTATATACATTTACAAAATCTCAAGCCTACATGATTAAAACATTCTCTACTTTTCATTTGATATGTAACATAAATAATAGTTCAGAAGAGAAATGTAATAATTTATTTTCTTTTTTAGAACACTGGAACAGCTATTAAGACTTTTGCACTTGGACATTAGGCAATTTCACTGAGATCCAATCTTCAGGCTTGGGCAGAAATAGAATGAAAACCTTACCTTAGTTTTATGTATATTTCAATAATCAGGGTTCTAAATAAATCTGCGAAATTGCTAAGTAATTACAAGAATACTGAGCTGTGTAGAACTCAAGTTCTTTCTTCCAGAATCAGTCCTCAGTGGCCACATCATCCTTGTGGTCCTGGGAGGTCCTGCTTTTGTGGTTTCCAGGTTTTGTCTCTATTGTCTTCAGTAAGACAAAATTAATCAATTTACCCAAGATATCAGTAAGAATACCAGTTCATTCTTGTCCAAAAATTTAAGAAAAAAACCTGACTGATTTTTCAATATTGGTAAGAACTACAGGCACAGGTAGCACATGTACTGTCAGTACATGTCTCAGTTCCTTCTTCAGCAAAATACTTTGTTTATTTTTTAATTCTCTGGTGTATTCTTGCAGTGCAGAGATGAAACTCAGTTTGTATTTTTTAATGATCAAAGCAAAATGCGTACATTGACATTCGACATTGCATTTTTTGAAAGCTTATCAACACTTTTTATTAGCGAAAAGATCCCATTTCATGTAGACAAGGCTAAGTTTTTCTTAAAATTGTGCCAAAGTTGCTCATGGTTTCCTTTAATATTCTATGTTTTGTAAATGTTGGCTTGTTCTTTCCCTCAAAATCAGGGAAACTCTTCTTTTTACCTATATCTCTGTTAATTGCATTTTTGTGGTGCCATCCACTTAACATGATGCAAGTGGCTACTTTTTCCTTTTCTCTTTTTTTTGGCATAGATGTATTTTTTTCCGAGGAAAATGAATGAAACTCTGTGCATAGTTTCTTTTTTTGGACATCATCGTGCAGTTGCTTTAAGATTTTTTGACTAGGAAGAGGAGTCAGGCAGAAACATAGAGTAAATAAATCAAGATCCTCTTAAAACTGTTTATGTGTTGCACTGAGTTCCACCAAGAAAATCTGTTATTTGAGACCAATGGTATGAGGTTCAACAACACCAAGTGCCAGGTCCTGCACTTGGGTCACAACAACCCCAGGCAGTGTTCCAGGCTGGGGGCAGAGTGGCTGGAAAACTGCCCAGAGGAAAAGGACCTGGGGTGCCACCTGAACATGAGCCAGTGTGCCCAGGTGGGCAAGAAGGTCAGTGGCATCTGGGCTGTATCAGCAATAGTGTCACCAGCAGAAACAGGGCAGTGATTGTCCCCCTGTACTCAACACTGGTGACACCCCATCTCAAGGCCTGTGTCCAGTTTTGGAACCCTCACTGCAAGAAAGACATTGAGGGGCTGGAGCATGTCCAGAGAAGGGCAAGGGAGCTGGGAAAGGGTCTGGGGCACAAGTCTGATGAGGAGCAGCTGAGGGAGCTGGGAGTGTTCAGCCTGGAAAAAAAGGAGGCTCAGGAGAGACTCTATTGCTCTCTACAGCTCCCTGACAGGAGGCTGTAGCCGGGTGGGGGTCGGTCTCTTCTCCCAAGTAACGAGCAATAGGACAAGAGGAAATGGCCTCACTTTGCTCCAGGGAAGGTTTAGATTGGATACTAGGAGAAATTTCTTCATGGAAAGGGTTACCAAGCACTGAAACTGGCTGTTGAGAGAAGTGGTGGAGTCACCATCCCTCGAGGTGTTCAAGAAACAGCTGGAAATGGCACTCAGTGCCATGGTCTATCTGACAAGGTGTTCAGTTAAGGGAATCACTTGATGATTTCAGAGGTCTTGTCCAACCTATGTGATTCTTTGATTCTGTAAATCAGAACAACTTTTGCAAGAATGTGAAAGTGCTTCATAACAATACCATCTCAATGTAAACATCCCAAAAGATTGTTTTTGTTTGCTTTGCATGCAATTTGTATAAAGTTAAGAAATGAACATCAGTTTCATAAAGATCAGTTTAATCTTCAGACTGCTGTTCTCTAAATGAGATAAAAATACTTCTAAGGCTCAACAAGTACAAAGGATCTTATGTAGCCTCCTGAGGAAGTGTCAACAAATATGCAATACAAGTATAATTTGAATCACATAATATCCTGAGTTGAAAGGGACTCACAAGTCCAACTCCTGGCCTTGTACAAGACCATCGCCAAGGATCACACCATGTGCCTGAGAGCATTGTCCAAACCCTTCTTGAGCTCTGTCAGGCTTGGTGTTATGATCCCTGGGGATCCTGTTCCAGTGCCCAAACATCCTCTGGGTGAAGAACCTTTCCTGATACCTGTTGCAGTGGGGATCCTGCAACACGCGTATATCAAATCAGGAGTCCCGTGGAAAGGAAATATATATGGACAGACAGATTCTTGATAGCTGTTTCAGAGAGATGTTTATTTCTCCAGCCGCATGGCCGGAGCTCTGCCCAGGAACTGTTCCAGTCACGGGACCAAGGGTCCTTCTGCCCGCGCAGGGAACACAAACCAACCAATGGGAACGAGGCTGAGCAGGGGCAGGGAAACCCCGTGTCTGTGCCCTCAGGGCCCCTCTCCCAGGACAACATGGCAGGGGAGGGAGCCCAACAGATACCCAACCTAAACTTCCTCTGACACAGCTTCAGGCCATTCCCTCACGTTTTGTCACTGGTTACGAGAGTGAAGAGGTCTGTACCTGCCCCTCCACTTCCCCCCATGAGGATGTTGAAGACCACAGTGAGGTCCCCCTTCAGTTTCCTCTTCTCCAGGCTGGACAGACCAAGTGACTTCATCTGCCCCTCCTCTGACATCCTGTCCAGACCCCTCACAATCTTCACAGCCCCCCTTTGGATACTCTCCGATAGCTTACATTAATATTAATTTCTTTTGTTGTGGCTCCTGAAACTGCACACAGCACTCAAGGTGATGCAAGTGCCTCAGGTGAAACCTGTTCCTAATTGATAGGCACAGGTTTCTGGGGCAGCCTGAATTCTTTCATAACGTCTTTTAGGTAAAGACTGAAATCTGAGGTATTTCTCTACATCACCACATCAGCTTTCAGAAGGATGATTTGTACATTTGCTGCTTGCAAAGGAGAATGGCACAGAGGGGTCTTGAGAGCAGCAGGCTCATTAGTTAGGCAGGGTTGCAGACTACGCCAATCAGCAATTTCTACTTGATGAGGTCTGAAATATTTGGGAATTGAGATTTTTTTGATCAATGTTTATTGATATTAATTTTTTGAAATAAAAAACTTTCAAGTCCTCTTATTTTTATTCGAAATCCTATATTCATACCACCATCTTTTAAAACCCCTTTCTGCATCTACTCTGGTGGGGAATTTTTTTAGGAAGCTGCATTCAGTAAGATGCTAAAGCTGAGTGGAAATGATGTAAGGAACCAAGTGAGAGAAAATCAAAGCTGACTACCAGGGAACTCTCCTTGTCAATGAGGGTTAATAGGGAGCTGTGAAAAAAACAGTAGGGCAATAGTGGAAGCTTCATCACAAAACCTGGTGAAAAGAGGAATAAATGAAACAATGAAGTGGTGGAAAACCACCTCATATGATATGAGTGAGGGATCACTTAGCTCTTTCATTCTTCTATAGGCCAAACCCTGATACCTTTTAAAGTAAATGCCATGCTGTTGTCCATGGGAATCTTGCTTGTGTAATGATATCTGAGTTTTGCCTTATGATTTTACAGACCCAATTCAGCATGGGCATAAACGAGCATAATTACTGTTGACATCAGTGAGGTGAGACCTAACACAGTGCATGGATTAATTGGATGATGGGATTCACATTTCCCTTGTATGCAAGCACTGCTCAGTGGCACACAAGTGTGCTTAGAATACTATCAAGCATTAACCTTCAATCTGTGTGTCTAGTGCCTACAGTGTCTAGAATAAATGCTCATACATTCACAATTAAATTAGAGCCAGCTCAGATACTGATTTTTTTTTTTCAGATTTTTGGAAGGACAGGAAGAATATTTGTCTATTAGGACTTCTGTACAACAGATAGAACAAGCAGCTCTCCTGCCTACAAATATCCTACGACATCTAGGAGTATCTTAAAACTCACAGTTCTCCTCAGTTCTGCCCTGGATATCTCTCATGTCTTGGATTTCCTCAAATCTCAGTAGGAACTGTTGAAAGAAACACAAGAAATTTGCATTGCTCAGCCTTGAAATGTGCAGCTTAACTGCATAAATAGAAATATTTGCAAGTCATAGTTGCCAGCTTTACTGGAAGGCACAGCTGTCTGCTTAACCCGTCACAGCAGAGTTTTCAAGACTGCCTGTATAAAAAAGTCAAATGTAAAAATAACTATGTGTCTTCTAGCAAAAAAACCACTGTGGCAGAAAGAGCACAGTGCAGTCAAAGAGATGGATAATTGCTCGGGTCCCTGCTTTTCTGCTCATTATAAATCAAAGCCAAGAGGAAGCCCTGTGCAGTCCATGGCTGTGTTTATCCAGCTTTGTGCCACTTTTTTGGCACCTCTATTCCTTTGCATACAATTCCAGTTATAACCCAGCACAGTCTGGGAAGTACAAGGGCAGCAGCAGAAGAGCTCAGCACCCAGCTGGATGAAACCATAAACCATCCCTTTGCAGCTCTTGCTCTGCCTGGCAGCCCTTGTGAAGACTGACTGACCATGTTGTGAACTCTTGTGAGCTGCTGTTTCACAACTCAGACAAATCTGTGCATGCTGCTGTTATGGTCTTACATATCGTCACAAAAATTGGCACATAGAGAAGGGCTGATGTTGCAGAGAAAGTAAGATCAGCTGGAAGGAAACACAAATGTAGGTTGAGCTCTGATTAGCCAGCATATTCTCTCAGCCTCTAATAGGACTTCTCTGGGCAGGGAGAACAGGTATCAGTGGTCCCCTCCACATATCTTTCCTACATGACATGAAGAATGAGATCAGGCAGCCCCTGAAAATTGTGTTCCTTACAGTCAGGGACTGCTGGAAGATGGAGTTTTCTGTCCTGGGCACAACATCTTAGCATCGCTTGCTAATCACCGCTTTTCTGGGTGCTCTTTGGCATCTCTGAGAAATGTGCATACATGAAAATGTGACCCTTGTTGAGCCAGAAACAGGCGGAGAAATGCAGATATTCTCTTCCAGGTCCCTGGGCTCCTCAGCTGGGATTGTTTCACCTGCGCCCTGAGTTTGATGGTGATCACGTTTACAGCAGAGCCCGTCTGAGCTAAGCCTGCTGCAAGCTGCTGGTGGGAGTCTTAGCCCAGAGAACAAGCAGAGTCATGACATAAGGAAATGAAGAGAAGATTGTGAGTATTTAAAACCTCACAGAGTTAATTGATTTGCCCATGCTCACATGAAAAGTTTGGGGCAGATCTGGATTGGATCCAGAACTGCTCCATCCCAGTCCAGTGTCTCCCAATGTAACTATTCTTTGTTCTGCTGAATCCAGTGGGGCAGGATAACCTGTTTTCCTGATTTCTGGGGCTGTCAGTACTGGATGGTAACAGTAATAGCAATAGTCAAAATGTCATCCTTTGAGAGATCTGCTTTATTTTTCCATGCAGGAGCTGATCTATGAACTAGGGATATGAAATTCTAAACCTGCTAATGGAGAGTCATTTTCCCTCACTGGAGATGTCTGTGCCATCGTATGACTGCTAAGCATAGGTAAGAGAGAAACAGTGGATCTATGTCCTAATAATGGAGTCATCCTGGACCTAAAACTCACAAACCCATATTTTATTTCCAGTTAAAATAAGTATTATGAATATTTTTGCATCTCAGTAGTGCCCAGAATTGCCCAGCTACCCTCCTGGGTCCTAAGAAGTCCCTTTTCACAGTCTTGGCAGACTTTTACAGACATGCAGGTACTTTTGAATGCACTGGTGATTAAGCCTTTGAGAGAGGGGTTCATGGGTCCTGGGTGGGAACTACCAGTTCTTCTACTGCTGTTTAGAACAGTTGGGTGCCTAAACTCAGTCATATAACCTGAGATAAAAGCAAACATGTGGCAATGGCAAAACAAAGATGTGAATGGAGGAACATGGTATTTGTTATAATTCTTTTTATTACTAAGAGTCTCTCTGACCCTGTGTTTAGTATTTGATAGGGACATATTCATGGTCCCAAAAATGAAATTATGGAAGTTCTGTTAAAACAATTTCTTTCCTTCTTGTAGCTGTTGTGTTTGTCATAAATGTTCTTTCTTCTTAAGGATGACAGTTGAATGTTTGAATATCCTTATCCTGGTGTTTTCTTAATCATGCAAACAAACTTTCTGTGGAACATTTAATAATGTTTTATTTTCTGTTACCCTTTCTGTGAAGCCATATATTCCTGCAAAACCAAATTTTTGCTTGACCACAAAATTCCAGCATCTCTCTGATGCCATTCAGACGTTTGAGAGACCAATTCTCTGATGATTTCTCTGTAGCAGACCTGCTTTCAGCTCCTGCTTCGTGTTGATATCATTGTCGTGTAAACTGAGCAATGACTGTAATCAAAACTTCAGTGTTTTCCCCAGAACACAGCAGGTTGCTACGTGGGTGGCAGCAGGGTAAGGAGAGTCTGCAGGAATGTTTTTTTGGGGGACTTATTGTTGTCAGCAAAGATTTAGCCTGGGGGCTGTATTGACAGAAAAAGAAACTGAACACAATAAATTGAAGAATGAACTGTATTTTCACAAGCTGCTCTCTGTTGGTCACAGAGAATTTCATGCTAAAATTCTGCTGTTATCAGATCACTGAGCTCAACAGCTCCTTTCTGCAGAAGGTCTTCTTTCAATTACAAATATTTTTCCCCTTACAGTAGTAAAGTTGAGTTCAATGTCTTTACTTCTTTTGATGTTATTTTAAATCCCACAGATCTGGATTAATGTATTATTTTTATAACTCAGAATCAAGCCACTTACGATTCACAAGTCACAAAAGTAGCAATATTTTGAACAGACTAAAATTCACTGACAAAATAATACCCAGATACTTCATTTATTTAATGGCGTGTGCAACTCTGCAAGGTTCTCCCTGCTAGTTTGAACCTGTTTTTTAAAATATATGCAGTACTGTGACAGCCTTTTAAGTGTTCTGTGGTGCTGAAAGAAATCTCCCAATTCCTACATAATGCTGAGAATGTGTCCCAGATTTATGACTAATGATTGAGTGTTTACTGTGCTCAGTACTGAGGATAAGGTTTTCACTCCCTGTTTCCAGTCAGTGAGAGCAATGCCTGCCTTACATGTCAAGCATGAAATCCAAGGGAGTTCAATGGTCACGTTGCACCTCTTAAGCTCTGGCTTTCCTGGATCCATTTCCAACCATGCCTTGACACAGGCATATATATGCACTCAGAGTCCTTTGTGCTGCAGGAGGATGACTTTGCTGCACAGGCTGCATAGGCAGCCTGATTATACCAGTAAATTAGATAGAGCTGGGTAGTGTTCTTGGTCATGGAAATGTGACAGAATGTACTGTGAGACTGTTTGAAAAGTCCCTGGTGCAATTTCAGCCTGTAGTTAACAGTCTCCCAAAAGCTCCAGAGCACTGCCTGCACATTAAAGCAGTCCAGGGGCTATGCCCAGGACATGACGTGTATGGAGCCACCGTGCTTTGGAGCCTGAGAGGGTTTATTAAAAACATTCCAGTTGGCTTCAGTGCCTAGGAATGCTCCTAGGCACATTCATCTCAAAGTGCAAACATTGCCATAGGGTCTCCTCAGCACTCACAGATTAACCACAAAGAACAGCTCTGGATCTTCTGTCCCTGATTCAAACTGGCCACCTCACCCAGGGCTCAGAGGAACCAGGCTTTCTGTCTTCACTGTCTTGTGGGGAGCATCCTGCCCAACATCAACATCCCTGTCAGTCTTTGCAGAGCCTCCTTACAGTTGTAAAAATCCTCCCAAAAGGATCAGTCACAGATATCAATGATAACAGGACCAGTAAGTGTCCTGAACTATTGATATTCAGCAGGAGACATGGCACATATAAATAAGGTGGGCTGGATTTACAACTTCCTCTGCCAGCACCTAAGCACCAAGGTGGGTAAAGTCTCAGTGGCAGCAAACCAAACTGAAACCAAAGCCAGAAGCCTCCATGGTGACCAATGGTCTCAATGTGACTTGGCCACTGTAAGGTAAATATCTGATGACAGAACTGGAAAAGTAAACATCTGTGTTGTCGCAGGGGCTACAAAGTTCAACTAATTGCAGTGGCTCACACAAGAGAAACAACTTTAAGGAAACCAGAAGCAGAAACTTCTGATTCATACTGGCAATTAAATCTAATTTGTGAATCTGTGCTATTATCAATTATTTTTACACACCAGTAGATTTCTCAGTTAAACATAGCATCATTTCTGTCTTATTTTCTCCCTAGTTATTTCTAAAGAAAGAAACTGCTACACACATAAAAATGAAGTTAAAGCAGGCATGTAGATATCCAGACCTGGCCTGAGGTTAATCCTGCAAGGTAAAAGTGTCAAAAATTGTTAATCACTGCAAGCAATGGAAGAGGAAAAGCAGGTGGCCTAAGCCAAAGTGGAGTCAAGCCAATAAAACAGTAATGGAGAACCTAGGAGGTAAAAGGTATGAAATGAGTATCGGGAGCTTTAGTGAGTGAAAAACACCAAAAGCTATTAAAATGAGTGTACTGGCTTACCAGCAGTGACTTGTGAAGGCCAAGATTGTCATAGGAGTGTTAAATGAGGAAAGCCAGGCCCCATAGGAGAGAGTAACACAGCAGTGGGCTGTTTACCTGGGAGGGGAAAAGGGGGGAAATGTGGAATAAAAGGTGGAGAAAGTGATCAGGTCATGGTTGCTTGAGAAGTCCCTGTTGAGCAGTGTGGCATCTGATCCCTGCAGTGAGGAAGGGAAATAGAGCTCTGATCTGCCCATCCCATGTGTGTCTGCCATGTTTCCTCAGCCAGGGGCACCTGGGGTGCTTTCCTTAGCACAGACTGAGGGACACCATGGAGAAGATGGAGCGTGGACCAAATATCCCAACATTCAATGTCTGAACATTGTGCTGGGTCCAAGGACTGCCGCAAAGTTACTCAGAAATTCTGGTCAGAACTCAGTGCAATGGGCCAAAATAAACTGTGGCGCCATTTAATTAACACTTCTGGGGACAAAACTGGCTTAGCAGACTGTGTCTTTTAAAACAGTTTTGATTTCCAGTGGGAACAAAGAGGTAGGCAAAGAAAAGTAAATTGTCCACCTAGGCCAAAAAAAAAAAAGGCAAAAGAAAACCTAAATTATACATTTTCCTTTCTGTTAAATAAGACTTTAGTTGCAGAGTACACACACACTCCTTGATGCATCAAGAGTTGTTCAAGAATAGAAAGTACACAAGTGCACTGAAGTGAAATCTCCGATTTGAGTTGTTTTTCTGCTGCAGGCCATGAGATTTGGAGCTGTGCCATATAATTCAGTGCACAAATACTAAACCTGAGGCATTAGCTCATAAAAACAGAAGCTGGAAAAGACTCAGGCTCTGTAGATCTGCCTCAGAACAAGTCATTACCCATGTTATCAACAAGCCCACACTTCAAACCAAACACAGCACCATGGAGCACTGTCATCTGAGACTCAAACACATGCTGAGGAAATCTTCTGTACATTCACTAACAGATCTGCCATTTCCCTGTGGATGTGCCTGGCACCCTCAGGCATTCCAGCTGCCAACAGACACTTGCCACTCTGCACCAAAAATCTACTTGAAGGTGGCCTCAACAGCTTCCTGGGCTCCACCAGATTTAGGGTCTGGATCTCTGTGGAAAGAACCCTAGACCACAGACAGGCACATACTGCTCTTTTTTTGCCTTTCAAGCAATAAACACTGAGTGACATCTAAACCACTCCCAGGTAACCAAGATATCCACATGGTAATTAGATCTTCCCCAAGACCTGTAAGTGATTCATGCTTTCTTGGAGCTAGGACAGCCCACAGAATCCCAAAGGACACAAGAAGCTCATCTTTAGGCAACTCAGTTGAACGTCCTTATATGATCACCTAAAATGAGATGTTTCAGTTGGAGCAAGAGAAGACCAATGTGCTCCCAGCGGCATTACAGGTCTGTAAGACTTCAGACAAGCAGTTTTAATTTCTCATTTGTCATTTTGCAGTTTATAGGGAGTACTAAGAACTTCTCAAACCTAGCTGAAGAAGATGAGACAGAAGTTAAATCATTAATGTGAATGAAATTAAAGTTTTATGACATTTCTGTATATTACATCCACAAGGAGGTAACTGCTAGTCTTGAAGCCTTAAACATGTTTAGCTCTTTTATGTCCTGTTTGGAGACTAGTAACTGTTCTCACAATTGCCCTCCACTATTGTCCTGATGTATAGCAATAAAATGTTCTAGAGCTACTCCGGAAAACAGAAATATAAAGGAAAAATTTAAAAATAAATTAATGGTGACAACCTCTCATTTATCTTCTGGACAAGTTTGGGTTTTTTTTTTTTGTCTTTTATTTACAGTGTTACTTACACTGTTTTCCAGTATTGATCCATATTGACCCATTCTGTTAAGTGGTTTAGTGTTGTATAAACACTTCCAAAAAATCTGCATGTTTCTTGTTAGTGCATCTGTGATTTGGAGGTCAAAAAAGAGGTAAAGGAAGATGCAAAATGCATTTTTACTAACTTTCAAAATGGCTGATTCTTTGACTTTGGATAGGCTATGGACATTGGAGATTTAATACTGACATTTTTTGGAAAATATGCATTATATATACCTGACCCAGTGACTAAGGCAAAAAGGATTACCAAGAACTTCGTCTGCTCTCTGTGCATTAGGTACTGTTAGTACCTTAAAAAGCGAAGTGTGTTCAAGGGACAGATCATGTATTCACAGGATCATTATAGGAAAAAATTCTTTATTGTGAGAGTGGTGAGACACTGACACAGGTCACCCAGAGGAGCTGTGGATGCCCCATCCCTGGCAGTGTTCAAGGCCAGGTTGGATGGAGCTTTGAGCAACCTGGTCTAGTGGCAGGTCCCTGCCCATGGCAGAGGGGTTGGAGCAAGATGATTCTTCAGATCCCTTCCACCCCAAATCTTTCTATGTTCTTATGATTATGAAGTTTTTGCCTATTTCTGAGGTACCCAGCACAAGAAAAATATATAGTCTTGCCATTGGCAACATCAGTGTCTCACTGAAATAATTAATATGTATGTACGATAAAGATTAGAAATTCAGTTTCAAGGCCACACTGAATCTGAGTCCAGCGATCAGCTACAGTTCAGAAACAATCTGCCTTGGGTAAAAAATACAAATTCTTTTAGACCCATCAGCTGGCGAAAATTCTGCCCTCAAAACACCATCCCTGGAACACAGGTTGGCATTACAGATCAGGCATTTTCTCCTGGCATCATCATGATCACCTGTAGAAAAAACAAATTAAATGTGAAGTGGCATGTTCTAAACTGGCAACACCACAACAAAGGAAAAACACAGCTTGGAACTACCAGCATTAAGAATAAAATAGAAGTCAAGCATTAAGATGTTAAGATAAATAGCAATGATGTGGTGGACTAAAGCAGATAAAACAAAATATATTTATAAATTCTGAGAAGCTTGACATTACTTGTTAAGCATTAATATATGGTAAAGACATACATGGAATTTGATACCAAGCTAAGTGGAATGATTTCAAGGAAGTCTGAATGAATGGTTTAAAAATGTATCGAATTAAGGGGTCCTGACCTGTCTGCAAGAACAAAGTGTTTACAGAGGAGAGTGAAGAGTGCAATGGATGTGACATCCAAAACAAAATGAGAAGGATGTAATGGCTTCCTAATAAGAAATGTACTGTAAATTTGATTGAGATTCGTGCAGAATTTTAATAAGAATTTCAGAATGTGACAGCAGTGGAGTGCAGCCAGTCTGTCAGAAAGGAGTCTCCTCTGCATTTGCATGAGTATGGCACAGTTTGTGTGTGTGTGTGTGTGTGTGTTGTGTGTGAGCACACACACCTCTGACTAAGGCTGTGCCTGATGAAATGCTAAATCCTCTGCCCCCTCACGCAAGGGGGAGGAAGTTTAAAGCCAGTGCCTCTCAGGACCAAGTGCAGTGTGAATCCTATAAATTGTTGCATCTGCAGAGATGCAGGTGCAGTTGGACAGAGATTTGTTACAGCTCAAGACAAAGGCAGGTATTGGGGTTGTCATCAAGGTGGCTGCGAATAACAGATATTATCCCAGCAGATTAAGGTATATAAAAGCAGTATGGAAACACTGACTCATGTCTAAGAGCAAGTCACTGTAGCACAATGGTACAGACAAAGCATCAGTTCTTGTCCTTTAGCAGAACAAATTACTTCAGACACAGAGGCAAGCTGCTTAGTTTGTACAGTTTCGTGGCCTAAAGGTGGTGCTGGCATCTCCACATCATTTTCCTCTGCATGAGGACATTGCCTCTAATGACTCCACTCAAGGTAAACAAGCTCAAGCAAGATTGTTCACATTAGAATACAACAGGAACTCCCATTAAAATTTACAGACAGTGCAATGAATGGATCAAACCAGTGTTTGTCTGTATCTGTGGTGCTGCACCACGTTGCTGCTCCAGCACATCAGCCAGGATGGCTTGAGCTCCATTTCCCCCACAGCAGCTTGGGGAGTCAGGCAGCAGCACCCCAGCACATCTATGCTGTGCCAGATGTGACTGTGGCACAACAGCTTCATGTGCTGACCTCAGGCTTAAGAACTGAGAACTTCAGGTTCTATGGAGCCCCAGGCAGTGAGGGGCTACAGTGTTTACCCATCCTGTTGGGTGTATTTTCAGTTTGTAAGGAAATCCAAGCTGCTGTACGCCTCTACTAGAACCTGATATAACTGGACAAGGATTTTTGTCTATACATGCTCCCAAGAATCATGACTTGCAGGATTTGGATCAAAACCTGAAATACACTCCAAACTAAAACTATTACAAAACACAGGCCATCTAGGAACTAGAATCCTTCAAAAGAGATCTGAAACAAGTTGCTAATTCTCATGGACATGAATAAACTATTCTCTTCTCCTCTACTGAGGCAGACTTGCTTTCCTGAAGAAAATCATCCCCCATTTGTCTTTGACTATTAGCTCATATAATGGATCTGACAGCAGATGGAATTTGTGCCTCGGAGAAGTGCCGACCCTTTCCTGCGAAATGAATAAATCTTTCATTTACCAAGCAGAATCTATATAAATAGAATGGCAGTCAGTAAAAAGGAGGTGGTCTCCTGGGAAGATAAATAGCAGGTTGTGTTCCTGACAGTAGGCATAAAGTTCAGGGAACAGTACTTTCATTTATTTCACTTATAACAAAGGGGAACTATTACTAAGGAAAGCCGTTTCTGAAGTGATGTCTATCTGCCTTGGCCTAATCCATTTGGAAAAAAGATTCTAGAATGGACAGTGGCCCAGATGTTCTCTGGCATTGTAAAATGGGGCCCTGTGGACACAAAAATGCTGTTAGCAAGAAATTTTCCTGCTTCTTTCTAGGCCCGTGAGATACTTTTCTCTCTCACGAAGATATTTGCAGAGTTCTGTAAACTGTGAACACCTGTGACCTTGTAGAACTATGTTTATGGTACAGTAGAAAAATATTTTGACAATGGATGTTTTAGGATTTTAGCCAATCACCCTAGGGGGTGGCTGATCCTTCGTCCAATTAGACTATGAAGAAAAAAGTCTATAAAAGAGTTTGTAAAATAATTAAATAAATCAATCTTGCTGCACAATTCCTGCCTGCTGGATCTCTCTCCTCCTCCCTACCACTGTGGGACGCAGTGATAGGGCCCCACACAGTTGCAGGACAAGCAGGACCTGCTCAACTTCCCGTTGTGCTGTGCACCTATTTGTAATGATTTCCATGGGCTTGCTCTGAATTTTCACCAGTTCTAATAGTCATCATCCTGCAGCACTAGAGCTGACAGAGGCTCAGTACTGAATATTAAACAGCCCAAACACTAAACAATTCTGCCTTGGCTTTGCTCTACTTTCTCTGTTTTGTCTAAGGTTTTACAGATCAACACGAACTGTTTGAACACATGGATGTTTTCAGTCTCTGAGATGCAGAGACAATCGTCAAACAAAATTGAGTTTAAGCCAGCTGGGGTCATACTAACAGCACTCTCAGTTGCAATAGGGTTTAGATAAGCTCAAAGTCTTCTCTGGTAATATTCAATTTCAAACAGAAGTAAATAATATTGCATTTGAATCAACCAGTTGATAATCATTCCCCTGTGCTTTGATTTATAAGAAAAACAAATGAAATTTTGCTGTTCTGAGGTATGGTTATAATTTCTCACACGTCTCAGATGGATTACCAGATAATTATACAAGCACAGTTCCTTTTGGCTAATACAGACTTTGCTTTGTCCTTTCTTTTCCTTTTTTCTGTGTTCTGGTAGCAAAACTTGAAGGTAGATTATCCCTGAGCTTCAATCTGTGGAAATAAGTGAAATGAGAAGAAGAATAATTATCTATCTTTCTGTATGGATACACATATACAAGCTGTGTGGTGCAGTTGACACCCTGGAGGAAAGGGATCTCACCCAGAAGATGGGATCAAACCAGCTTAAGAAGTGGGATCGTGTGAAAATCAGGAAGTTCAACAAGGCCAAGTGCAAGGTCCTGCACTTGGGTCAGGGCAATTCCAAGCACAAACACAGACTGTGAGGAGAATGGATTGAGAGCAGCCCTGAGGAGAAGGATGTGAGGATGTTGGTGGATGAAGAGCTCAAAATGACCAGGTGTGGCAGGACGTGTCTACTCCCTCTCTATCACAGATGGTTGGTGCATGTGCAAGAGATGATCCAGGTGGGTCACAGGCCCAGCATGGAGTCATCTCTGCCACCAAAAGGGCTCAGGTCCCCAGGTAAGAATCAACATCTTTGTCTGGAAAGCAAATGTGGGAAGAGATGAAAGAAAAATAAATATTCTTGACCAAAGACACGGTTCTTATGTCTATAAAAACCCCACACAATTATCACAGAATAGAGGCAGAAGCCTTCTACCCACACACCCTGAAAGCATGTGAGACTTCTCCCTAGAGCCTGGACACAGGTTCTGTGGTTACTTTCCTGGAAATTGAGGGAAAGGATTTCGATGTGTGCTCCATCACAACTGGATGGTACGAAACATTGGATCCTAAGTTATATTATTTCTTCACTAGCTGTAAAATTGATGGTACCTTTAACCCCACATGTAATACTAGTCCTTTTTTTGTCTTATTCCTGTGTAATAATGTCTGTTTTAAGTCTTATATCTGTTAGTTTTGTGTCTATTAAATAAATAATTCATTCTCTAATAGACTGAGTCAGCCATTATTAAAGAACTTATGAATGAGAGTGGGTCTTGGGGTGCTGGCCACCTCAGTAAAGCTACTGCCTGCTGCCAGAAGCCTGGGCAAAAGGCAGGAACTTATTTAAACCTTTATCATCCATTCATAACACCTGGCAATGTGCTTTTGCAGCCCAGAAAGCCAAACGTGTTCTGGGCTGCAGCAAGAGCAACACAGGCAGCTGGTCAAGGAGGTGATTCTCCCCCTTTGTTTTTGTGGAGTGCTGTGTCCATCTCTGGGACCCTCAATATAAGAAGGACCTGAACCTGTTGGGGCATCTTTCCTGTAATGACAGACTGAGAGAGTTGGGGATGTTCAGCCTGGAGAAGAGAAGGCTCCTGGGAGAACTTAGAGCACTTTCCAGTACCTAAAAGGGCTACAGGAGAGCTGGAGAGGGACTTTTCACAAGGGTGTGGAGTGATAGAACAAGGACAAATGGCTTTTAACAGAAAGAGAGCAGGTTTAGAAAAGATGTTAGGAAGAAATTCTTTGCTGTGAGGGTGGTGAGACTCTGGAACAGGTTGCCCAGAGAAGCTGTGAATGCCCCATCCCTTAAAAGTGTTGAAGTCCAGGTTGGGTTGGGCTCTGAGCAACCTAGTCTATGGAAGGTGTTCCTGACCTTGGCAGGGTTTGGACCAAGATGATCTTTAAAGTCCCTTCCTACCCCAACCATTCTATGATTCTGTCATATATTGTTCTATATTCAGATTTGTTATTAACAATTATGATCCCACCCAGCTTTATTTCATCCTCTTTTTTAATCTAGACTTTCAACTAAAATTCCCACTGGTTTCACTAGGAGCATTTCAGTGCCCATGTAAAGAGTAGGGATAATTTTAGAAATGAGATAACTCTCTTCACATTGCGCACAGTGAACTGAAACTTAATGTCATCTCAAACTGTTAATAAATTCAGCCCATTTCTGAGAACCCCCTTGATTCTCATTTGCTTTCCCAAGATATGCAGACTAATAATTGAAATATTAAACACTGTAACATTTTTCTTTAGCAAACTCACATTCTGATAAAAGGACAAAAAATACAGAGCAATCCCATATCTGGTGCAACTCCTCTGAGTTCTTGAGAGCATAACTTGTTTTTTTTTTTTAATTTTGCTTTAGTAAGAAAGAATTACACTCCGAGTTTTACCATTCCCAATGACATTTACCAATGAGTTGATTGTCAGAATACTCAGGGTTGTCTTTTTGGTGGGGTAGAAGGGCTACATAGATATGAGCATCTTGTTATAATCCAAAGAGGCAAGACAGAGGTTGGAGCTATATGAAATTAACTACCTCAAAAACAGGGAGCAAAGCATGGTATAAAGTTTAGGATTGTGTTTTTTTCATTCTCTGTTTAAATAAGAATTTCTTACCATCTAATGCTATATGACAGCCTAGAAGGAGAAGCTAAAACTGGCCTGATTCCACCCTTGACATGTATGTGATACCCAGATAAGATCACAGTGTGTTGACTGCAGAAGTGATTCTAAAGAAATTATCCCAATTATTCCTCAAGCAAGGAGGAGGAGAGGAGCAGAACTGATACTTGCCTCTGTTCCCTGAGGCATCCTCCAGTGTGGTACCGTAAAAAAGTTAAAATAAGTAACAATCCCTTGTGGTTTCCATTTTATATGTCCATTATTCTGTGACTGCCAACTATTTCTGTATATCCGAGGTTTCATACATCCCTAAATAGCCTCACCTAAATGGACATAGCCTCATATCCATCTTCTGTAAATGGGTAGTTAGAAAGCAGTGAGAGATTGTCTCCAGAATCATTGATGTAGGCACATCTTGTTTGGGGAACTTAATAAAGTTTTCCCACTGCAGTTCTGTCCATCCCAAAGGCCTCTTTTCTAAAACTCAGGAGTGCTGGGGTTTGTACAGCAAGAGATGAATGGATGAATGCTGATGACCAGAGATTTCCCCTCTTTTCCTCCTCTTTCATGGGGAATTTTTGTGACACTGAATCCTTACAGTTGATTCTACTGTTTTCTGCTATGGAGTTGTTCCAAGGATAATTTACAGTCAGCATCCTCTCTAACAACTTTTGCATGTTTCCTGGTTAAATAATGAATAGTTGAAAGATTCTTTGAGGTTCAGTCCCACAGTATTGTTCTGATATAGGAACAGATATCCATGTCATCTTTTTGTCCAACCTTCATTTTTTTTAAAGGTGTCTTTTTTTCAAAATTCTTAACATATCATTTATTCATATTTTCTCCAGATTCTGCTTTTGTTCCAGTTTAAAAAAATTAAAAGTATTATATTGCAGTGCCAATCCTTGCAGGACTTCAGCCTGGAAACACTTATTTGTGTGAGAACTCCCTTTATGCTCAAGTAACTTCAGTGAACATCAACAGATCTATGGAAAAGGGTATAGATTACTACCGGTGGGCAAGGCATCATCCTCTCCCTTGTCACAGGTTAACAGGCAATGAGTATGTTCAGGGATGGCAAACTCATTCTCTCCCTGTCTAGGAGAATAGCTGAGAGATCCAGATACTCAGTCGAGTTGCTAAGAAACCTAAAGAATTTTAAAGTATGCAAGGTTACAAGGCTAATCTAAAGTTAGACTAATACTGTGTAGCATCCCCATGGCAACCAGGAGTGAACGGCATGTGAGGTGAAAGCAGAGGAAAAGACGGAATAATAATCAGCAATAAATAAGCCTTGGCAGGGCTTAGTGTGATTGTGTTATCAATGAGTTAAAAGAATGCTGCTGGCCTTCTGCAGTTCAGTTTGTCTGCTGAGGACACAGCTTCTTGCTGGTCCAGAGCAAATGGTGGGTGGCATTTCTAAAGTAAGGCTATACTGGCCAGCTCTGAAGGGGTTGATGTTGAAATGGTCAAATGAAACAGAAGTTTACCTGAACACATGCGATATAACAAAACTCTCTTTGTTATTTAATATACAGAAGAAGATTTCCATATCAGATCAAATAATTGTGCCACTCCTCTCTTTAAATTTCCTGCAGCCCTGATGTGTTTGCTGTGGTGTTTCCTCTAAAGCATAGTCTGCATAATTTTGCCCGTACTTATACTATCTTAAGCATGTGAACTATATCTGAAGCAGAATCTGGGTAGAGAAGTCAGTTTGAAAAATCAACTTTTTCCAGTTATTGTCTTACAGCACTGGATTTTATCTGTTCATGTTCATGCTCCCACATAACCAAGGGACAAGGCTCCTGGCTGAGGAGATGTTGTCTAAATACCCTGCAGACCAGTGCGTCACTGACTTCAGACTTCGTGGCCACCACCATGGTCCAGCAGCAGAGCTCACATTTTCTTGCTTCAGCCT
Source organism: Corvus hawaiiensis (assembly GCF_020740725.1). NCBI lineage: Eukaryota > Metazoa > Chordata > Aves > Passeriformes > Corvidae > Corvus > Corvus hawaiiensis. The sequence goes on from NC_063238.1 coordinate 36,704,938, forward strand.
TGTGATTCAGCCACTAGTGCACATGAGCCACTGCATTGTTTCCTGACGTGCTGAATGTCATGAGCAAAACTCTCCTGAGTGATCAATAAAAGAACTGGCAATGCTTCATTCCCAAGGTTCATTCACTCAGAAAAGATCTGATTTTTGGGTCTTTGAACTCAAGTTTATTTGAATGTTTTTGTTGCACTGAATGGTAAATTAAAGCACTTTTGTACAGACTTCTCAATCCTAGATAGCAACTGCCCTGACACTTAACCTGAAATCTTCCTGGTTCTCTTCACAACAACTCCTTGAGAAGGTAACACTGATAAATCATTAAGAGGATATCACTGTGCACTGCGAAAATACTGAGGTGAACATTCCTCACTCAGCCATCATCAGTCATATGCTTCTGCACTTTGGATTTATGCAAACAGGAAACTGAGACAGGTTGATCCCCTTGGCTTGAACATCAATGGATGGATGGATGTGCATGAAGTTCATGAATTTTGTTTGGATCAAACCAGGTAATGTTGTTTTGTGTTTCACAACTCATTACAGAGTGGAGATCTGAGCTCCAGGTTGCCTTCTGGTTGCTTCTCACACCCCACTGGCAGGGGCCCTACATGGAAATGCTTTCTGTTCATCTTACCTGAGCTGTAGTACTTAGCAAGTTAAATCCTTGTTTCTACTGAGCTTTACAAAGCAAGCAAAACAGGCACAGTGTAATCACCACCTGCTCTGAAATGAATGAAATGCAGTTTAGGAGAGTTATGGGTACTCCTGAGCATCTGAGGCATTAAGACTCCTATTTTCTGCTTGGTAAACAATGGTCTCACACAAATAAGCACAGCAAAAGACCCAATCCCAAGTTCCTGTTGTCACATAACATTAGAATATCTTAAAAATTGAGTTCTCTGATTAAATGTGGATACAGGCATTAACACCAAATCACTTTAAACTCTCATTCAAAGTCTTTACAGGGTGGATCTTTCATCTTAAAGCAGGTGCATGCAGTTGGTTAAAGAAATCACATCCCTGATTTTACCATCTATACTCACTGTATCTCTACCAAGTGTAATTAGAGGGTCCCAAACACTCCCCTCACAGAGTTACAGTGTAATTCTTTTCACTGTACCAATTCCAAAGATAAACAGATGTCATTCTAGGTAGAGACAGGGATATAGAGAATGCTCTTTTTTCTGTTCTTGAAAGCAAAGAATGTTGCTAACAGCTCCAGATGGGGGTAACCTTAAACATTTTTGGCAACCTGGAAGCTAAGCAGATTTGGTAAGGTTTTCCTGCCTTGTTTTCATGACTTTGGAAGTTTAAAAGAAGAAACAACTGATCTGCTAATATGCCAATGATTTTCTTAAGGTTACATAGTAAGACTGAGGCGTAGCAGACATCTGAATTCAGTCTCTGGGAGCCTATAGATGCCATAGAATCATAGAACCAGAATGGTTTGAGTTGGAAGGGACCTTAAAGATTATCTAGTTCCAGCCTTCTACCATGGTCTACCCTCTAGACTAGGTCGCTCAGAGCCCCATCCAACCTGTCCTTGACTTCCAGGGATAGGGTATCCACAGCTTCTCTGGGCAACCTGTGCCAGGGCCTCACCACCCTCTGAGTAAAGAGTTGCTTCCTAGCATCAAATCTAAATCTCTTTTTTAGTTGGAAACCATTACTCTTTGTCTTGTCACTATCTGCCCATGTAACAAAATCACTCTTCCTCTTCTTTATAAGCCCCCTTTAAGTACCGAAAGGCTGCAATAAGGTCTCCCTGGAGTCTCCTCCAGGTTGAACAACCCCATCTCTCTCAGCCTGTCTTCATAGGAGAAATGTTCCAGCCCTCTGAGCATCTTCTTGGTCTTCCCCTGACACAACAACTGCTCTGTCCTCTTTCTTATTGTGTTTTATCCCCTTTGATCCAATGACAACAATAATTCTTCTGTCCCTTGGGAAAGTTGACAGATGAACTTTTCACTGGCTTCGACTGACCTGGAGCTTCAACAATGGCAAAAACCAAACTGTGGAAATATTGAGTTCAACTCAAATCTCACAGACATCAGTAAAAGTCTTTCAGTGAGTTTCACTGAGATATGGATCAAGTCCACAATATTTAAGCAATAAAACACTCTGACATTCACATTAGATAGTCAATGGTCCATGACGCCACATGTGGAAATCCTCTTAATATTATAAAATTAATCTATTCCTTGATGACAGTCAAATATTTTTTATATTTAGAGAATCAAGGACTCATGAATTTAATGCTTCAGTCTTAAATGCTTTCTCCAAAATTGTTTATATTTTCTATGTTTTAATCTACATTTCCCAAACTTCCAATGTAATACATTTAATATACTACTAATGCTGAGTAGTAGAAATGCTTACAGAAAAAAACCAGCCACGAACTCATCAATGAAAGGACAAAAATCACTCAGGAACACCTTCATAAAAATAAAAAGCATTAAAAAATATTTGAATCAGGTAAGTCAAAAAGACCTAATTTTAATGTAATTGAGTAATTATGCCATGTTAAGTAAATAACAACTGACTTTGAAAAGTGGCTAATTAAACTTGCTAATTATAAATTTAAATTAAGAGAAGTTTCTATTGTAATATTACTCGATAATTTCATTAGTATTTCAAGACTTGTGAAAAAAATCCAAAAACAAAACAAAAAACCAAGCAATCATGGAACTTGATTTGAAGTGTGAGGAAATAATCCATTGACTTCTGGAAGTTTTCAGACACATCTTGCTGCTCCAGGTTGGGATCCTCTAGGACTCATACTAAAGACTAATAAGTGAATGATTTACTACCTTTTAGGAATCTGCTTTAAGTTTTGGTGGAAGACTAGAATGTTATTTTTAAAAGTTACTTTTAAAGTTATTCCAGTCTGGAAGGTTCGTTGCCTGAAGATTTCATATGTGATACACAGAGCTGGTTATTAGGTGAAGAAATAACCTATTTCAAGCCTGTGAGGACTGTTATCAAAATTTTTCCAGCACTTAACTGGATCCCAACATTTTAACCTTGCACTGATTTTCTAAATAAAAAATTCAATTCTGCTTTGAGTATTTTTTCCTTTTTAGAATGTTTTCTTTCAATATATTAATTTTTTCAACATAACCACAAGTCATTATCAGGAGAGATGTCATTCCCCTGTGTGGTAATGTCCTCTTATTTTGCCTTTGCAAGAGACTTTTTTCAGATTAATTATCTGCCCATCATTCTGTTTCCAGTTCAATTTACAGTATCTGGGTTTAAGGGTTATTTTTCTTCCCATTTCTAAAGCATTTTCTTCTTAATTTGGAAGTGGCTGCTGCCACAAGCCATTCTTTTGTTCAGCTGCACATCCCAGGACTGAAATTCATCCCAGCATCTGTTCCCTGAAACCTGAGCAGATGGAAGACTCCAGGAGGGACTGCTTGTGCCAGCATAAGGTAGCTTTGTCTTTCTACAGTAAATGTTCTCCAAGAGTAAAATTGAACCCCAGACAAACTGGTCAGGAAACCTACAGTAGATAAGAGAAGGGATTTGTAAGTATATGCAGCAGTATGTATGTCTTTGGGGGGAAAATTAACAACTTGATATTAGATAAACTACAAAGCAACTATATTTTCAAATGTATTTATGGCAGTATTGAGTAATTTTCCTTTAACTATTTTTTAATTGTCCATATGATCTCCTTAAGTTTGTGGCAGGTGCCCTTAGACAGCTCCTGAGCAAGAGGGGAGTAAAAAACCTACACACATTTTCAGGACAAACCAAGTAAAATATGTGGTCACCCTGTAAATATAAGAATGAAAGGACAATTCAATGCAAAGATACGCAAGGACACAGGATACCCTGTAAGATGGAGAGAAAAGAAATTAAAGAAATCTCGTGCAGGTGTAGGGTGGGGTTTCCTCTGGCCAGTGGCAGTCTGATTAAAAGAGGGGTCTGGGGAGCGCGGCGACCCGGAGCAGGCAAACAGGAGTGTGGCACGTCTCTGAGGGTGTGGCACGGCAGTTTGTGCGGCAGTTCGCGCAGGCAGGGTTGCAGGTATCCTCCTGCTAGTGGGGTTTTTAGTTTGTTTTTGTGTTGAGATTTGGTTGGTTGGGTTTTTTTCAGCAATGGTCTTTACACTATCAAAAGCTACAGCTAGTAAAATTGTACCTAGCCAAACAGAACCCTCCAAGAAGGACATGTCTGTCCAGACCCTTCCTGTGAGGAGTGTTTGAGCTTGTCAGTAGTACCAGGGGACATTGTAAAAGACGCTTGCCTGAGGTGTGAACAGGTGAATGATCTCCTTTCTCTGGTGGCCGAGCTTAAGGAGGAAGTAGAAAGACTAAGGGGCATTAGAGAAAGGGAAATAGACTGGTGGAATTTCACTCTTCCATCCTTGAGAGAAGCCCCCCAGGAGTCAGAGGACTCCCATGCCTCCTACCATCAGGTAATAGGAGGACACCTGGTGGATGAAGGGGAATGGAAATGGGTTCCTACTTGGGGAGGTAATAAAAATTCCTCCCAACTCTCATCACCTACCCAGGTGCCACTTCAGAATCAGTATGAGGCCCTGGGGGAGGAGGGTTGGCCAGATGACATAGAAGAAAGTAATCTGCCCAGTGAGCCTCCCAATTCTACTTCATCTGTCGGACGGATCACTACCTCTAGCATTATAAAGAAAAGAAGGGTAGTCATGGTAGGTGACTCTCTTCTGAGGGGAATAAAGGGTCCTGTGTGTTGACTGGACCCATCCCACAGGGAGGTCTATTGCCTTCCTGGGGCCCAGGTACAGGATATTACCAAGAGACTCCCTGGGCTGATTCAGCCCTCCGATTATTACCCATTGTTGATACTCCAGGCTGGCAGTGATGAGACTGAAAAGAGCACTAGGGCAATTGAAAGGCACTTCAGGGCATTGGGTCGAGTGGTTGATAGGGCAGGAGCACAGATAGTGTTTTGCTCAGTCCCTTCGGTGGCAGAGAAAAACGATGAAAGGAACAGGAGAGCCCACATTATCAACAAGTGGCTCAAGGGTTGGTGTCATTGGCAGAATTTTGGGTTCTTTGATCATGGGGCAATTTTCGCAGCACCTGGCCTGCTGTAGCCAGACAGGCTCTATCTATCTGTTAAGGGCAAAAGGATTTTAGCCCATGAACTGGCAGAACTCATTGAGAGGGCTTTAAACTAGGTTTGAAGGGGGAAGAGGATGAAACTGGGCTCTCCAGAAGCAAGCCCAAGGGTGGTAAGCCAGAGTCAGGGGTGAAATCAGCAGTCCAGCTGAAGTGCATGTATACTAATGCACGCAGCATGGGTAACAAACAAGAAGAGCTGGAGGTCATGGTGCAGCAGCGAAGCTATGATGTAGTTGCCATCACTGAAATGTGTGGGATGACTCATAGCTGGAGCACTGCATTGGATAGTTACAAGCTCTTCAGAAGAGACAGAAAAATGAGAAGAGGTGGAGGGGTGGCCCTTTATATTAGGGAGGCTTTTGATGCTATGGGTGTTGAAACTAATGACAATGAAGTTGAATGCCTATGGGTAAGAATCAGGAGGAAGGCCAACAAGGCTGATGTCCTGCTGGGAGTCTGTTATCAACCACCCAACCAGGAAGAAGAGGTGGATAACTTATTCTACAAGCAGCTGGAGGATGTTTCAGGATCACCAGCCCTTGTTCTTGTAGGTGACTTTAACCTACCAGACATCTGCTGGGAACTTAACACAGCAGAGAAGAGGAAGTCTAGGACGTTCTTACAGTATGTGGAGGATAACTTCTTGTCACAGCTGGTGAGTGAGCCCACCAGGGGAGGGACTATGCTAGACCTGCTGTTTGCAAACAGAGATGGGCTGGTGGGAGATGTGGTGGTTACAGGCCATCTGGGGCATAGTGATCATGAAATTATAGAGTTTTCAGTATTTGGTGAAATAAGGACGGGCATCAATAAAACTTTCACACTAGACTTCTGGAGGGCAGACTTCGGGCTATTCAGGAGACTTATTTGGAGAGTTCCTTGGGAAGCAGCCCTTAAAAACAAAGGAGTCCAGGAAGGGTGGGCGTGCTTCAAAACAGAGAACTTGAGGGCACAGGAACAGACTGTCCCTGTGTGCCAAAAGATGAGTCAATGAGGCAAATGTCCAGCCTGGATGGGCAAGGAGGTTTTGGAGGAACTAAGGAATAAAAAGATGTTGTATCATCTTTGGAAGGAGGGTCAGGTATCTCAGGAAATATTTAAGGGGGTTGTTAGGGCATGTAGGAAAAAAATTAGAGAGGCCAAAGCTCAGCTAGAACTTTATTTGGCAACTTTTGTGAAGGATAATAAAAAAATGTTTTTACAAATATATTAATGACAAAAGGAAGGGTAAGAACAACCTTGGTTCTCTACTGGATGCAGGAGGGGATTTAGTGACTGCAGATGGGGAGAAGGTGGAGGTGTTTAACGCCTTCTTTGCCTTGGTCCTTATTGGAAAGACAGTTTATCCTCAGAACAACTCTCCTCCTGGGCTGGTAGATGGTGTCAGGGAACAGGATGGTTACCCAGGAGGAAGCACTCAGAGAACTGCTGAGCCACTTGGATGTTCATAAATCTATGGGACCAGATGGGATCCATCCCAGGGTGATGAGGGAGCTGGCAGATGAGCTTGCGAAGCCTCTCTTCATCGTTTGCCAACAGTCCTGGCTCACTGGTGAGGTTCCAGATGACTGGAAGCTGGCCAATGTGATTCCCATTCACAAGAAGGGTAGGAAGGAGGATCCTGGAAATTATAGGCCACTCAGTCTACCATCTGTACCTGGTAAGGTAATGGAACAGTTTATTCTGAGTGCCATCACACAGCACCTACAGGATGGCTGGGGAATCAGACCCAGCCAGCATGGGTTTAGGAGGGGTAGGTTGTGTTTGACCAACCTGATGTCCTTTTATTACCAGGTGACCTGCCTGGTGGATGTGGGAAAGGCTGTGGGTGTTGTCTATTTGGACTCCAGCAAGGCCTTTGACACTGTGTCCCACAGTAAACTCCTGGAAAAGCTGGCAGCCCACAGCTTGGACAGGAGCACTCTTTTCTGGGTTAAGAACTGGCTGGATGGCCGGGCCCAGAGAGTGCTGGTGAACAGTGCTGCATCCAGTTGGCGGCCAGTCACCAGTGGTGTCCCTCAGGGGTCTGTGCTGGGGCCAGTTTTGTTTAATATTTTTTTTGACTACATTGATGAGGGTATTGAGTCTACTGTTAGTAAATTTGCAAATGACACTAAGGTAGGAGCATGTGTCGATCTCTTGGAAGGTAGGAGGGCTCTGCAAAGAGACCTGGAATGGTTGGATGGATGGGCAGAGTCCATTAAGATGAAGTTTAACAAGTCCAAGTGCTGAGTCCTGCATTTTGGCCACAATAACCCCCTGCATGCCTATAGGCTGGGGACAGTGTGGCTGGACAGTGCCCAGGCAGAAAGGGACCTGGGGGTACTGGTGGAAGCTGACTGAACATGAGCCAGCAGTGTGCCCTGGTGGCCAAGAAGGCCAACGACATCCTGGCCTGTATCAGAAATAGAGTGGCCAGCAGGACCAGGGAGGTCATTCTTCTCCTGTATTTGGCACTGATGAGGCCACACCTCAAGTACCATGTCCAGTTCTGGGTCTGTCAGTTCAGGAGGGATGCTGAGATGCTTGAATGTGTCCAAAGGAGGGCAACAAGGCTGGTGAAGGGCTTGGAACACAAGCCCTATGAGGAACAATTGAGGGAGCTGGGGTTGTTTAGCCTGGAGAAAAGGAGACTCAGAGGTGACCTTATCACTCTCTACAATTACCTGAAAGGTGGTTGTAGTCAGGTGAGGGTTGGTCTCTTTTTCCAGGCAACAACTGACAGAAAGAGAGGACAAAGTCTCAAGCTGCACCAAGGGAAATTTAGGTTGGATGTTAGGAAAAAGTTTTTTACTGAAAGAGTGATAAAGCTCTGCAATCGTCTGCCCGGGGAGGTGGTGGAGTCACCATCCCTGGATGCGTTTAAAAAAAGATTGGATGTGGCACTCAGTGCCATGGTTTAGTTGAGGTGGTGTTAGGGCATGGGTTGGACTCGATGATCTTGAAGGTCTCTTCCAATGTGGTGATTCTGTGACTTTGTGATTCTGTAAATATTTCATCTGTTTCTTTGGTCCTTCATGCAAAGCAAATCAGTGACCCTGGAAACCCCAGAGAAGGATGTACCTTCTCTGCACCAGATACTTGGGTGTTGATTTGTGTCTTCTAATACACAGTATCTTCTGAAGGTCCCTTTGGGATGAGCTAACCCCATACCACTTAAAATGTGGTTCTGTGCTTTTTAAATTCATTGAATAGGAGTCTGTTTTGCCCAAGACCCAATCAGAATTCCTCAGTCAGTGAGAGAGGCCTGTCTGCTGAGATGAGCAGAATAAGGGATATTGGTTTTGATGAAAGCACTGTTTGAGGAACAGCAGCTTTAGCTACATATTGTTACATTTCAGCTGTTCAAGTTTCCTGGGTTTCCTTGGAAGGAGTGCAGCATTAGCCTTCACATGGAGACAAATTCTGAATCCTCGGAGTGAAAGGCTTGGTAAGAGGCATTTGTCTAATTGATGAGGGCACAGTCACTTTAAAGTCTCTCAAGAGTACATTTCTTTTAATGGTTATTGTTTCAATTGTGCAAACAGAAAAACAACATTGATTTTATATCATGCACAATATAGCATAAGAAAACATCAACAAACATCTCCTGTAAAGCACAATACCTCCACTTCCTGACTGAGCCACTGACAGCACCGTTCAAGTAATGATTTAATTGTCCCCATTATGTACTCCTTGTATTTCTTGACTTCTTACCATCTTGCCTTTACAGCTTTCACTGATTTACTCTGTCCTTGTTTTGTAGTGAAATAAGCATAATGCCAATTTTTTACTGACTGAATAACTTTCCATCTCTCCTGTCTCTCCCCTTGGGTAAGGACACTGCCCAAGATGAACTCCTGGAGGTGGAGAGCCCTCATCTTACAGAGTGAGTGATTGCACATGCTGGCTTACCCTTCTAAAGCTTAGGAATCCTGGAGTCAGTTGTGTAGTAGCAATTCTGTTTGACATCCTGAATCTGTAATCCATAACACTGACAGGTCTTTAAATGGTTTTGTAAAATAAATTACGTTTGAGTAAATTTTTTAGGTCACTTATTTATAAATCTCTGTGACAGAAGTCACCAGCAATTTTTAAAAATAATATGAATTGACTTTTTTTGATCAGAAAGAGCCCAATAGCTTAGGATGTTCTGGAAAATAGAAAAGGGAAATGTTGTTTATATTATTAAAGAACTAAAAAATATCCTGGTCCCATTAACAAGATTTTGCTATTAAAATAATAAATTATTCAGACACACTTTGCATTCCTAGTTGAGCAATTAGACCAGGGTTCTAGAAGCTGTGCTCTAATTCAGCTGTTGTATTGACTTGCTTTGGGAGTTCAAAAAAAAAATCAACTTTTATATGTAGGCAAAAGAAGATTAAAAAGTTTGGTGGAAGCACAAAGATTTCCATGCTTCTTAAGAGTACCCAAGAGAAATGTAAAGTTCTTATTTTTGGACTGGTCACATTGAGATAATCACACATCATTTTCTGCCTGGATTTGTCCATCTTTCTGTGTTTATTTAGGCGATGTTAATTTCATTCTTATTAAAAAATGACATATATATGAGTAGCTTTAAAAAACAAGGTATTTCCCTTACACTCTTTGAATGAAAGATTTTCTGCCCACTGAATTTTACAACTTTTAGCACTGTAAACCAAAGGATGTTATTTTATTTTTTTCTAAACAACACTTGGAATTTTTTGCTTTAAAACTTTATCCAAGAAATTATTAAAGAAACTGTATTCTTACAATTTTCATCTAATAGAAAAATATCATTCCTATGCCATCTTCCATTTATAAACCTTCTAGTTCTGTCATCCCTGGAAAGGGGAGAATATACGTTTTTTGGACATCCACACAGGGAAAGATGAAAATAATTGTTCACATAGAACTACATGGAGGAAAAATCTTGAGTAAAAGGAACAATTTTTGCCTCACTTCAACACCACTTCAAGTAATGTAAGATGGATCCTGCCATGGCTGCTTTCATTAGTCCACTGCAGTACAGCATGATCATCCACCTCAGATTTACCGAAGGGAAGTTATGCCATAGTAACCTGGTCACCTTCCACAACAAAATTTTATCTTGTGTTGACACGGGGAAAGCAGTGGCTATTTTATCATGGACAGCAAAGCATTTCACACTGACTCCCACAGACTTCTTCTAAACAAACTGGCCAGACACAGAGTGGAGATGGTCTGTTAGGTGGGCAGGAAAAACAGAGGTGGGGATCAATGTTTTTCACTCATGCTGGCAGCCTGTAACAAGTGGGGTCCCCCAGGGACTGATACTGTGCTCCACAGTTTACACCACCTTCCCAAATGATCTGGATGGAGGGATTGAAAGTGCTCTCATCAAGTTTTCTGATGACACCAAGCTGGATGATGAGGAGGAGGACACATTAAAAGGAAGAGATCTCACAGAGAGACCTGGACAGGCCGGAAGAGTGAGTTAGTGAAAACTGTATGAAGTTTGACAAAGACAAGTGCAGATTCCTGCCTCTGGGATGACATAACCAAAGAGCCCTTCACAGGCTGGGCTCTGTGTGGATGGGGAGCAGCCTTGCTGAAAGGGGCCCTGGGTCCTGGTGGATGAGTGGCTGAACAAGTGTCAGCAGTGAAGCTGCTGCAACAATGAAGGTAAATGAAGGTAAACGGGATCCTGGACTGCATCCAGAGGGATAAAGATATACTTGTCAGCCCTGGAGTACAATGTCCTGTTCTTGTCCCCACAATTCACAAAAGGCACGGACAGACTGGAGAGCATCCAAAGGCAGGCCATGAAAATGATCAGAGGGCTGGAGAGCCTCCTCTGTGAGGAAAGAATGAAGGAGTTAGGTCTTTTCACCCTGGAGAAGAGTTGGCTCAGGGATGACATCATCACAGTATTCCAGTAATTAAAGGGCACCTAGAAAAAGGATGAAGGCTCTGTCTTCACAGTGAGTCACAAGGAGAGGACAAGGAGCAATGAGGACAAGTTGCACAAAGAGAGGTTTACTCTCAGCATAAGACGAGAACATTTTACAGTGAGAACAATCAATCACTGGAACAACCTCCCCAGGGATGTGGTTGAGTTCACATCTCTGGAGGTTCTCAAGGTGTGACTGTATGGTGTGCTAGATGATCCCTCCTAGGCTCCCTTTTCCATGAAAGATTGGACCAGGTGATCTTTAAAGGTCTCTCCTACCTGGGCAATTTTATTATTCTTTCATATGGCTTTGCCTCAATACCTCACAGAGGCAATTAAAAATGGGATTCTGACCTACTGTTGTAGAATATAAGCATATCCAGCATGCACATCTCAGCTGACGATAAACAGTAAGATACCACACCTGGACCTTAAAAGAAAATCTTGCAGTTGTAGGACAGATCTAGGTATCCTTAATGAATTTTGCCAGACCATTTTTCTAAAAGAAGCCAGTGGCTGCTTACTTGAGTCATTTTACTCAGTAAGAATACGAACTGAAATGAAAATTCTGAAGATCAATAAAAACATTTTGGAATAAAAGAAGAAGGATCAAACCTGCCTAACCATACCACATCTGAACAGGCTCTGTAGTGCTCATACCAACACAAAACAAGCAGATATAACTGAGAAACAGATGAAGGAGTTGAAAAAGCATACTTATAGCCAGTTTTCTGCACAATTTTAATGTAAGCAAGAATCTTATCTATGTACAGAGCTGAATCACTCCCAGCAGATACAAACATGGGCAGCAATCTGCATTTTGTGTTACAGATGGCTTCTGCAATTTTTACTGTTTGAAGTACCATATTGTCCTGTGTCGCTGAGTCTCCAGGGTCCCAGACCTGTTCTTTTCTTTTTTTTAATATATAACAGAAAACATTTTCCTCTCCATTTAACTCATGAAATAAGGTCTTAAACCAGGAGCTCTCTGAAGTTGAATTAATTTGTTTCTGTGGAGGACTGTGAAGCACTGTGGGGAAACATCTCTTAAAATTACTAAGTATTTTTGCTGTTACAGTCAAACTCTCAGTGGAGTGATATGAAAAGAATGTTAAGTGTGAACAAATCCGCAGTTTGTGAAAGATGCAGACATTTACTGACTGTGGTGAGCAAGTGCTGGTGTCTACCTCATCCACTCAGCTATAGAAACAGTCACTCAGCACTAATTGCAGCTTTTCTCATTGGCAAACAGGTGTGGTGGGACCTTAAAGTTCAGAAAAGAGGGTGGCATGGCAAGACTTTATTTATCTGGTGCTGACAATTTGCTGTGCTGGATTTCACAGTGTAAAGACATACTGTGAAATGATTAAGTGGAAATTAGCATGTTTGCTTCTCTTCCTCCATTTTCGTGCTTTGAATAAATGCAGTTTCACAGTTTTGCCTATTTCTGTGGGTCACTTTTTCCTCAAGGCTTGAAGCAAACTGTTGCAAGGTTTTCTTGGATTTAGTGGGCTTTGGTCCAGCTTTTTAGCACAAGGTCAGGTACAGAATTGACTGCAGTGCTCAGTGTCTGCTTCCAGAGCCAGAGTAGGATTTGTCCCATGTAATGCTTGGTCTTTCTTCACAAAAAAAACCCAAAAACCAAAACAACAAATCCAGACCCAAACAACCAAACAAAAAATGCGAACCAACTAAACAAACAAGAAGAGATGCAGAAAGAGCAAAGTCTGATACTGACATTGGTGAAGTGTGAGCAAGACCAAGACATCAATAGCTCACGTACAAACAAGAACACTTTAGCCATTGGGGATTTGAAAGTTTTCAGGGTACTCATCCCAGAATGCTTTTGCTCATAAAGAGGTTGGTATTAAGGATTTGATTACCCTGATGTGCCTGATAACCCCTGTGCAGATGTGACTCTACTGGGCACCAGGGAATCCCAGGGTTACATGGCTGCACTCAACGGCTGTTCTGGCTTGACCAGCAGGGAGATGATAAAGGTGCAGGAGCCCCTCTGTCTACAGCCTTTTGTGTTCACAAGGTAAAGGCTCCTACCAAACCTCTTTGGTACCAGTGACCAAAATTGTGTTGTCCCCATGGACTGTGGACACAACAGCCCATGACATGTTTTCACAGGGTCCATATAAAATAACCAATATAAGCAAATTTATTGTAATTTGGATCAACTTCCTTATGAAGAGCTCTGCACTGAAACACTGTTATGGTTTTATGAGCGAAAAACAAGTGATCTCTAATGATGTATAAACACTCTTACACGATCTGTAAACAGTCCCACCTTTATTAACAGCAGAGACGAGCCTAAGTTTTTTTTCCCTTTAATGAAACCTGTGTTATTTATCTTGCCCTCTGTGGTTGGACATTTTCCTAAAACACAATAGGGTAAGGTGAGCGTTCACAGATTCTGTAAGTGGGCTGGGAGCTGCCACTGAACTAATGACTCATTTTCTCTAACTGCAGAACATAGACAGGAACAGCAGGTGTTTATTTTTTTCCTCCTTCTGATGTATCATTTAGGAAAGAGTATGTGTAGAAATAATGAGAAAATAATGAAAAGATAAATTCTTTGGACATGACAAGGCTATCTTGTGATAAGCTGGTGCAGAGCAATGGAAGCATCAAAACTTTCAGAGTAACCAAAGTTTACAGAGCAGTTAAAAACAAAGACTTTCTTTCACAATCTTTAACTACAGTAAATATCACCATCCAACACCCTCCCAAAATTATTCTGCCATTTGCCATACAACTGAGAAAGAATGGCAGGAATCCCAGATAAGAGAGGGGATAAAAGCAAAGCACAAAGGATTAAGTGACTAATGCAAGACTGCTCAGGAAATCTGGCAGATATGCTGCGGGGTTGCCGAGTTCTATCCTGTTCATATCAGTGCAGAAATGTCAGACATCCAAGTAGGATACTACACAGTCCTGTTTGTAAATGTTCTGGTAACATGGTATTTTTCATTATTGTAAAATTATCATTTGCTGCAACTTTTCATGTGACTACAAGTGTTTTCCTGAATTTTGGCCAGAAGAGATTCTTTAGAATCAAGATAGAAATTCCAGTCAGGGTTTCTCAATGTCTTCAGATATGGGAAAATCAGACCAAATGGCTAATTCAATTAATATTCCACTACTATTTAGGATGTGACAGCTGTAACAGGAGAGCTTAGGACAGCCTGGTAAGGTATTTGGTGTGAGTGTAGATTTTCTTATCATAGATTCATGCATTTAACCACCAGCTAGGGACCCATCTGAAGGGTTCTCATTGTTGGTTGATGTAGCTGATCAGTTAGTTGGATTTTTTTTATGGCTTTGGCTTAACATTGTTCTTTAAATGAGAAAAAAATACTGTCATCTGGAAATAACAAAATATTAATATTTTCAACTCTAAACCAGTATTTCTCCAGGTATACAGATAGCAGATTTCTCCAGCTATGCAGATAGCTGTATCCTACATTTCTTCTCATGTTTAGTGTTAACAATATGCTTAAAATCCTACCAGAAAATACATTCATTAGGCACAAAAATTGTGCATGGATTTACAAGTTCAGCTTCCTTCATCTTACAATCAAGCCCTGTAAAACACAGTAAAAATGTCATGGAATCACAGAATCATGGAATGTTTTGGGTTGGAAGGGACCTTAAATATCATCTAATCCAACCCCACTGCCATGGGCAGGGAGACCTTCTACTATCCAGGTTGTTTAAAGGCCCATCCAACCTGGCCTTGAACACCTCCAGGGATGGGGAATCCACAGCTTCTCTGGGCAACCTGTGCCGGTAACTCACCACCCTCGCAGTAAAGAATTTCTTCCCAATATCCAATTTAAACCTACCCTCCCGCACTTTGAAGCCGTTGCCCGTTGTCCTACCAGGTCACTTCAGGCAGCCCATTTTGCAGATGTACTTACTGTGTACATCTTCTGACCCCTCAGCCCTCAGCAAATACAGTCTCTGCATCTTGCCTGCTCCTGTGGAAACCTCGGAAGAGCTGAAAACTTGGATAAATTGCTTTTCCTCTTAAATGTGCTTCTGGGTCATGGTGGTTTACACTGTTTCTAATCTCTAGATGGTAATTTCTTTCCCTAGGTGAAAAAACTTCAGTGCTTAAATCTACAGATGTGTTGTTTGTTGCTCTTGTGGTTGCTGTTACCTTTTGGTCATGAGCTGGGATGCCAAACTTCCAACCTCATTTCTCATGCATTCTCTTCATCATTAACTGTTTAAATTTCCTGTGCTTGGACGGCTGTTACTTCTCTCTAGCAATTCCCTCCAATGTGACTCTGTTAAAATGCAGAAACTGTTATACAATCACAATAGAAAAAAGACCAGATGGCATCAATAACTGCTAATATACCTCCATGTTTATGCTCCAGCACGTGTCTGATGGATGGGATAAGTGCTAGTCACTGGTATTCTGTTTGTGTCATTGTTTGCTGAGGTTGTTTTTTTAATTAACCATATGCTCCCTAGAAAACCTTGAAAGCATTTCACATGGTTCCCCAAAATACATCTGCATTGCACCTTAAAAATGGACAGCGTTTTAAAACATAACCCCTTTTTCTCTGTAAAAAGGAAATAAATTGTATGAAAAGAAATGGAACTACTTTCTCTCCTGAGTTTCTATTCTGGTTTCTCCCCCTACTGCTTTCTAATGAAGAGCCATCCATTCACATGTTTACTGGTCTCTAAGCTGTACAGTCTCTAAAGATGTGGTTTTAGTATACTTTTTTTTAATACAAACAACTAGAATAATTATCAATATGACCAGACAATAGTTAGAGTCATTTTGATTTTTCAATCTCCTAAGACTCTTGACACCCTTTAGATGTTTATGAAAGCAGTGCAGGATGCAGACTGTCACACACTGATTCTCTGTGCAGTCAATGAAAGAAGCAGTCACATCCCTGAAATCTGGAATCCATAGCAAACGACTAAATATGCCATCCTAGCTATGCTTTTCTATCATTCATGCAGTCAGTTTCCATATGGCAGACTTAGGGAGCAGGTTGCTGGATTTGCCTCACGGTCTCACTCACTGTATTCTCTCAAATGTACTCAAAGCAGAGAGGTGACACTCGCAGCAGAGGAATTGTTTCTGGCGTTTGTGACTACAGGTCATTCTTAGAGGGAAGGGACAGCTGATCATGGCAGGGAGAAAGGCAATTTTATGCAGGCTTAACTGGTAGATTGGTTCTAACAAAAGGGTTAGAGCAGTCTGGTTTTCACCAGCTTAATGGGCATTCAAAAAGTATCCTAGATCATCGAATACCCTGAGCTGGAAGGGACCCACAAGGATCATCAAGTCCAAATCCTGGCCCTGCACAGGACAGACGCAAGAATCACATCAAGGGCCTGAGAGCATTGTCCAAATGCTCCTTGCACTCTGTCAGGCTTGTTGCTGTCACCACTTCCCCTGTTCCTGCGTGTGTTACCTGCGTCACTGTGGCTTTTAGGGCAGGGTTTAGATTTCTTAGTTTCCCAAAACTTACCTAACTAAATTAGCTATCCAGCAATGTAAGCATTGACAACTGAGCAAGTTTCTTGTATTCCTATTATAGTTAGTAAAAACAAGTCCACAGAGTCAGTGAAGCACAGGGTGAGTCATTTAACCAAACATAGGTATTGACTTTAGGATGACATAAATCACACCCTACTCTTAATTGATCATCTAGAAACCCAAAGGCAACTTTTAAAGATGCTGATGCCACCTTGCATTGTATCATATGGTAGCTTAATTAGTGTGCTTTGCCTCCCACCTTAGTTTCTTGACTTGTGAAAGTGAGATCGTACAATCAGCCACCTAATTTGCGAGAGATGAAGATAATGAGTTCATGTTTGTACAGTGCTGAGGAAATATTAAATCCAACAAGCTGTGCCTTAACAATATAGTCTTAACCCATACTGATGAAGACATACTGTTTACATACAGACAGCAAGAGAGCCATAAGCTCTGGTTAGCTGGCAGCCCTTCAGGGTCTCTGCATGGCTTTCAACATTAGGTATTTTGTAAATAGGAATGTTAGGGCAGATATGTTGGAAGAATTGCCTAGAGTGAAGCAGAACATTAGCAGCTGAGTTGGGATAGTGATTTTTTGTGTATAGCTCTTGTGACAATTGCTAATTGTCAGCTATAATGTAGTTCGGTCTTCCTGTGATTCCCTCATTTACTCCCAAAGGAATACAGATGATTTTTATGTCACATATCTATTTTGGTTACCAAATGTCTAAGAAATGCCTTCAGATATTCCAGGATGAAAAGAGAGATAAATAGTCTTAATTTTCATTGCAAGTAAGGTAATTTGTTCCAAAATTTCTGCAGTGTTCATGTATCTAATGAGTCAGGGTGTTTCATAGCTCATCAGACTTCAGCTGATATTTTATAGCTTTCCTATGTCAGAAGGAATACCTGATTGTGGTTGTTAAAAGCATGGATCAGTGAAGAATTATTGCTACTGTATATATGTTATACAAATATCTCAAACCAAATCTTGGCTACAGTATTTCATCAAGGCAGCCGAGTATGATAAATCAGTAACAGCTGAAATCTGTGGTATCAAGACACAAAAACTGTTTGCTTATTCTCCTGACAAAATTTTCAGCAGCAGATAAATTGCCATGTACTTAGATGTGAGGTAAGATACTGTAGACATGGGATAATCTCTGGGGTGATAAAGCCAAATGATAAAACTTCACATTATAGCCATGTATATAAAAGATGACTGGATGGCATAATCCTTTTAGAACAGTAACTACCAACATACATCTAATCTCTTCAGTAGCAGCCTAATTTGCCCTTCTCCTCCCTGAAGTAATCATGAAAATTACAGTCAGAAAGGCTAAACAGCACAACCACATACTACTCTCATGGAATAAAGAAAGGCAATCAGGATGGATTGTAAAAATGCATCAAGAATGAAAAAAACAACCAAAAAAGACCAAACCCAAAGGGAAATGTAAGTCTATTTCTTATCTGAAAAGACCTAATAAAGAACAAGAAAGTTTAATATTCCATATTCAAATATTAGTTAAGTGAAGTTGGTTTATTAAATCTATTATTTTTGAAGAAGAAGATAAGAGTCCAATATAGAATAAGAAATAACAAACTAAGGAAATTTTCAGGAAATTAGGAGTGTTCAACACAACAGTATATTCAACACCCAGTAATGAGTGGTGTCCCTCAAAAGTATAAATTGGGACCAGTACTATTTAATATATTCATCAGTGACATAGTGAGTGGAGTCAAGTGCACCCGCAGCAAGTTTACAAACCACCAAGCTGAGTGGTGCAGTGGATTCACTTAGGGAGGGATCATCCACTGAGGGAAGGGATGGCATCCAGAGGGACCTTGACAGGCCTGAGGAGTGGGACCTTGTGAGCCTCATGAAGTTCAACAAGGCCAGGTGCCAGGTCCTGCACCTGGGTTGGAGCAATCCAAATCCATACTGGAGGATGAAGGGATTGAGACCAACCCTGCAGAGAAGGACTTGAGGATGCTGGTGGATGCAAAATTAGAGATGCATTTACAAGGTTCACTCACAGCCCAGAAAACCAACCATGTCCTGGGCTGCATAAAACAAAGCATGGCCAGCAGGTCAAGAGAGGTGATTCTGCTTCTCTATTCCACTTCTGTGGGAGCCCACCTGGAGTACTGTGTCTGGCTATAGGATCCCTAACATCCCGTTGGAGGATGTTCAGAGGAGACCATGAAGATGCTCAGAGGGGTGGAGCACCTCTCTGGTGAAGACAGGCTGAGAGAGTTGGGTTTGCCCAGCTGGAGGAGAGAAGGCTCCAGGGTGGCCTTATTTTGGCCTTTCAGTATACAAAAGGGGCTTGTAAGAAGGATCAAGAGAGATTTTTACCAAGGCCTGTAGTTACAGGACAACAGGCAGCAGTTTTAAACTGAAAGAGGGCAGGATTAGATTGGACATAAGGATGACATTTTTTATAATGAGGATGGTGGGACCCTGGAGCATGTTGTCCAGGAAAATTGTGGATGTCCCACCATCAGAACGGTTCAAGGTCATGTTGAATGGGGCTTTGAGCAACTTGATTTAGTGAAAGATATCCCTGACAGGGAGAATTGGAACTAGGGGATCTTTGAAGGTCTCTTCCAATCCAGATCATTCTGTGATACTAATGTTGATTCCTGCTACGAAAAGCAATTTCTATTTTGAAATTTTCTTCCATGTATAACATATTGAAAACATCAGTCATCAATATTCCACTATAATTAGTAGTAGAGGAGTCTGAGCTAGAAATCAGTGACTGGCTCTGGACACCACATGTAACAAATATTTCTGAAAAATTTGAGTGCAAGAGATACAAAAAAATCCCCAAAACAGGATAGTAAGCAATGTGGTAAGCATGACCTGTGAGAGAATCAGAAAGAAGTGAGATTATGGGAAAGTATACAACTGTCGGGGTTTGACGCTAGCTAAGTGCCAGGCACCTACGAAAAAACATTCACTTATTTTCCCCTGCTATAGCTGAGCAGAGGAGGGGAAATTAAAACCAAAACTTCATGAGTTGAGATAAGGATTAGGGGAAAAAACTTTTAAGGCAAAACAGGTTCAAAACTTAAACACTGTAAAGAGAATTTATTATTAACAGAATTAAAAGTAAAAACGGTAATGAGAACTAAAGCAAACTTTCAGAACAACTTTTTTTTCCAGTCCCTCCCTCTTTCCACCGACTGCGCAAGGAAACAAAACATGGGGTTTTGGTCAGTATTTCATTTCTTAAAAATCTTTCTTCAGTATATTTAAGGAAAAGAGTTTCTTCTGCTGTGCTGTGGGATCCTTCCCAGGGGAGACAGTTCTTTGTGAACTTTTCTAGTGTGGTTTTAACTTCCACAAGCAACAGTCCCGCCTGAACCTGCTGCAATGTGAAATCCCTCCCACAGGCCAAGCAGTCTTCCCACAACTGCCCAGCGTGGGCCACTTTAGTTCATGGGGTTCAGTCTTTTAAGGATGAGCTGTTCTAGTTTGGAAGCTAAGGCTCTCTTCCTCTATCTCTAAAAGCAAGGGTCATCCCTCTGTTCGAGTTCCTCGCTAGATAACAGCTTTTCAGTATCCAGGTACTCCAGCGTAAGTATTCTCCTTCACGGCTGCGTGTGTATCTCTGCACCCCCCCATGCACCTCACGAATTATAGGGAAACAGTTTGTTGTATTACAGTCCTCACCACGGCTTGCACGAGAACCTCAGCTCTGACGCTTGGAGCACCTCCTCCCTCTCCTTTTTTTCACTGACCTTGGTGCCGGCATGACGGTTCTCCTCACGTGTCCTCACTTTTCCTTTTTCTCTGACTTGGAAGAAAGTCGGTGTCTGTAAGTTGTAATTGAGAGGTTGATCTCGTCCGGGCTCCGCATTGGGGAATTGCTCGCCATGTCTCTCGCTGCTGCCACGTGGTCCCTGCCGGCACCGCAAGGCCGGCCCCGACCGCGTGGTCCTCGCTGGCACCGCACAGGCGGCTCTGGCCTCGGGACGGCCTCAGCCGTGCGGTCCCGGCCTCAGGAAGGCCCTGGCTGCGCAGCCCCTGGCAGCCCCTGGTGGGATGGGCCCCAGCAGCCACCTCACCACCCCTTGGGAAAAGAAAAAGGAGAACTTCCTGCAGTTTTTCCTTTCTTAAATATGTCATCACAGAGGATTTACTGTCTTGTCTAATTGGGCTAGTAACCTGCCCATTGTCAGAGCCTTCAGCAACTGACTCGGTGCCAGACATAGAAGTTTCGAGCAGCTTTTCTTCCACCCCCACTAAAAACCAGGCTGTGTTAAACCAACACAGCAACAGTCCTCAAATATGCAAAAGACTTGTATTTCATATTCTCTGTGAAAAAACAAGAGGAAATCAGTAATAATTTGTAGCAAGAATGACTTTAGCTACAGAAAGGCATGTATAAGGATGGTGATAGGGAATGACAAAGCCTGCTGCTGTCTCGATCACTGGATGTCTCTAAAAATGCATCAGACAAGGTCAGAATATCTAAACAAGAAGATTATCTGAACAGTCACTCAAGGACCAAGCAGTTACACTTCTGTTGCCCAAATATATTCTCACTGTTTTGTGTGGAGAGAGCAGAGAGGGCAAGAGCTAACAGATGGGCTCTGTTCATGAGAAGCTATAACTGGATCCCATACAGATTATCTGAGTTGTACAAATGGATCATTTTAAAAATGCTCCTATTGCCCTGTTCATAGGGGAGTTAATGTGGAGTTTGTTTGAGACAGCCTCATTATGTGAAAGGCACTAACAAAGGAGGTTGGGTTAGCCAACGTTTGGAGCATCCCTTCAGTTGTGATCCAGAGGCTTTTTCTATAGCACAGGGAACAAGAAAATACCAGGAGTACATTCTTTCTGCAAGTAGGAGTAATTGATTGAAGAAGTTTTCTCATTCAGACTTTTTTAAAGACAGGTTTTCACAGACATCAGTGTAAATTTGGCAACCAGTTGACATTCATTTTCGGCAGAACTGAAAATTTTCTATGGGAATATATTTGTCTTGTTTCAATTAATGGCCACTAGAGAAGGTGTATCTTCAGCTAGTATTTCAGCCCCTGTTTTCCCTCCAAGCATTCTGCTCCACCTAAGAGCCAGTATCCGACTCCTTGCATCTCCTCGGAAGCTTCTGCCAGTTGCCATCTGTTAGCAGATTGCCCTGCCTAGTGCAGCACCCTCCTCACCAGAGCCCATTCCTGCTCACCCCTGCCCCAGTCTACCTCTCTTTCAGGTCATTTCCACGCCTTTAAGCACAAACAAACATAAAACACAGCGATCTTTGTCTTGTCTCCCAGCCTTCAGAAACCAGGGATGCAGAAGTGGCTAATTGTGTATGGCATCTTGCTGGACTTGAACGGCATTGAGAAAAAGCAAGTATGATTCAGCTAAAGGCTACGTGGGCATGTCAGCAGTTACAAAACTCCAACTGGACAGCACACAAGTATGAAATGACTCTTCTTTAAAAAGTGAGGCCCTTGAGGTTTAGCAACACATTCATTAAATGCACTGGTGCCCAGAAGTTATTTTGGTTTCAAGCCTTTGACCAGAATAAGGTCACTCTACATTTGCTTCCCTGTTAAAGGAATTTGTTAATCTTGAAATATTTATGCTGAGCTCTAACAGTGTTGCCTCTTTAGGGGCTGCTTCTTTTGTGACACAGTATTTTTTCTGTGCTTTATTTATATGAGGTAGATGTGTCAGGACAAACCAACTGTGGATCTGACTGTTTGTACGGGAGAACACATGGGATCAAACCAAATGTCTCTGCCTCTCACATCCCTACAGAAGGCTGCTCCCAATTTTCCACCCATGATATCTTCTACCTAAGACCATGAATAAAATATCTTCCCATGTATTTCCTGGTAGACTGTATATGAAGATTTAAATAAATTATTTTGAACACCTTAAAGAATGTAAAGAAATGCAAGCTGGGTCTACTTTCTAGCATGCATTCACCTGAAACAGAGCACACTTATATTGAGAAAAACACCCTTCAAACTGAAAAAAAAAAAAAAAAATTACAAATGGACATATACATGAATTTGAAGAAGTGAGAAACAGTCTGGATGCAATAAAATCCTGCCTCATTTCCTTAGGAGAGGATAGAAAAAAGCCAGTATTGAGATCAGTGACAGCTCCTTGAGGAAGCTGGTGATATATTTTGGAAGCATGTGTGAAAATAGACAATGTAAAAGGCAGTGGAACACAGGTTTCATGAATAAAAAGAGGCATCAAAATCCACTTTTGACACATTCCTTCTAAAGTTCAGTAAGTTTGTGGCTCTCAAATAGCTCAGGAATGGACAATCACACTGACAGGTCTCAAACAGTCAATTTGAAAAACTACTTCAAATCTACTTACTGTGGTGTGAGATCCTGTAGGAACCCAGATCCTCCTGTATGGCAACCTATGGATCATCAACTAGATCCCCATCAGACCCAGCTACCCTTTTTATAAAGTATTTATTGCTTTTCTGTTGAAGACTAGTGCAGCAGCTTCACAACTTTAGTTTTCAGTCCTGGCTGAATTAAGGAATTCAGGAATTCAGTGTTTCATACTAAGTAATTTAGCTTCCCTTTTGCCCAAAGCAATGAATATAATAAAATAGACTGGATAAGAGATATGCGCCAAGTTCCACCATGGTTTTGTGACTTGCGGTTACAACTTCCAAGGGCTGGGTAAGGTTTAATCACCAAGTGACACCTTATCACATGAACTCAGCAGTAAGACAGTTGCAGATCTCAGAGGAAAACTTTTAAAAGGTGCTTTAATTCAGATGAAAAGAATGATTTCCTTAATCAAGAGAGGCTGTAGGCATTTCTCCTAATATAATCATCATCAGCTGCCAGATCAGGACACACTTTCCTGGAATACTCTTTCCTCCCACCAGGTGTTGTTATGTGAAGGTCAGAGGAGAAGAACATCCCTAAGGAGCAGCTCCCCATCCCTTGATTGCACATTCTGCAATAGCTGTCACTAACAGGATCTCCTCTCCCAGTTGGAGGTACCAAACTATAAAGGAAAAAAAAAAACATTTTCTGAGCAAACCACTTATCTCAAGACTGAAACTCTTTATGACAAAATCACAGTGACTCCAAACTAGTTCAGACCCTAAGGGTGAATTCTTGGCCTAAACAAAATCAAGGATAAAATTTACACCATAACCTGCAGCCTCTTGAAGCAACAGGAGACTTTCCATGGAATTCATTAGGGTGTGATTAAATGGAGAAAACAAGCCATATTAGGTTACATAAAAGATGTAAGTGCTGAAAAGGAAGACAGCTACCAGTTACAGCCAGGTGTTTTAGCACAGAGCAGCTACACACACTGTGGAGTGCTCAGCATAACTGTCCAAAGCTTTTCCAAGAAATTTTATGGAAGAGACAAGGCAGAAGTTAATGTGTTTTGAGGCAGGAAAAAAAAAGGGAGCTGATTTCTGCAGGGAAGAGAAAGGAAAATGTCTTCCTGGTTAAAATTGACCGCAGACAAAGCAGCTGAGTACTTACTGGAAGATTACATCTTTAGAAAACGGCCTGCTCTCTCTATACATGTCATTTGCTCTTTTTGCCTACTGTTTCCATGACCTGGATAAAGACGTGTTTGTTGAAAAACACCTCTTACCAGCCTGATATGGTCCAAAGGCAGATTAGGGTGGTGAGAGCTCTGCACCAAGCCCTGTCAGAGGCCTCTACAATCTCATGGCAATTAATACCCCAGGTGTATTTCCTCTGCTCAGCTCCAGCTCCTCATCTCCCATTGCCAGTGAGCCATTGCCAAAGCCCACTCTCATCTTCTTGTGTGATGTGGCAGCTGTCCGAGGGCTCTGTTGTCTGCATGAAGTCAGCAATGTATGGTAAATGTGGTGTAAATGTGGTGTAAATGCAGTGTAAATGCAGTGTAAATGTATGGTAAATGTGGTGGCACTGGGGACAGGGCACACAGGGCACATACCTTCTCAGCACAAGTTCAGAACTTGTCAGACAGGTGAGTTTTCTTGCGCAGGCCAACTGGAGAACGTGTCAATGGCCAGGCAGTATGCAGCCAAAAACACAGAGGAAAAACTGCTGAAAAAAAGAAAATGTTTCACTAGGAAGGCAGACTGATTTGGCATTTCGCACAGCTTGGACATCCAAACGAAACAATGCAATTGTTTCTACTTTGATTTTGGGAAAAGAACAACCCAAGAATGTAATTTTTTCACTAAATTTACCTTTGAGTACCTGTCATCTCCACTCTTTCTTCTGTTTTCATCACCATCACCTTCTTGTCTTCATCTGCCTTGGAAACATTCTCATCCGAGTTCTTCTCAGATTATCTTCTTCAGTTATCCATAGGGCACTGAATACCCCACACCCCAGATTTCTCTTAGACTGAGCATTCATTCAGCACACATTATTAATCTTGTTATGCCTGTGAATTCTCAAGTGAGTCTAAAATTTGCAGGTTTACGGTAAACAAAAAAAACCCCAAACAAACAAAAAGCACACAACAAAACAAAAAAAAAAAAAAAAAAAAAACAAAAAAACAAACAAAAAACCACACAAAAACAAAAACAAAAAAGAAAAAGAAAACTAATCTATCCACAACTTTTCATGGCTCAGAGCTCAAAAAATGATTGCTCCGGGAGTAACATTCTACTGAGGAGGCTGAGAATACAGGAAAGGCCAGGGGATCACAAGTAATTATGTTACAGCAATTTAATGAGCTCCCAGTCACCTGCTAAATCACAGTAAATTTGATATTTATTTTCATATACTATCCCACCTACTGTGTCAAATGCATTCTCTGAAATCACTATTTGACTTGTTAAGTAGTTAGACCACTTGCAGATATCTGTTAATACTCTGAGGATGTTTATTTACAATCAGGTCTCTTCATTTAAAATGCATATATGAAAAGCAATAACAAAACACTGCTAGATGATTCACATTGTTTCTCTCTGCTTTTCATGAAGGCCTCGGTGAATAACAGAGCAAATTATCAGTAAATTTCCCATAAGAATTTGAAATTAACTTGTGTCATCTGTGCTTATGCAAGTTTCATTCTCCTTTCTGCAAATATGCAAGTAATCCCTTTTTACTGTCCATGGAAAGTGAATTTAGAGAATCAGTTTTTGCATTACAGTATTTGTGCTGGCAATGATTGTGTAAATTTCGGAGCAGCTTGAGAAAGCAACGAGTTACCTGAGACAGCAGCACAGCTCAGCCTTTGAATATGCCAAATCAATCTGTAGAGTTAAATATTGGTTAAAATAGTCATTAATTAAGCTATTGTAGCAAATTCATTGGAGAAAGTGAGAATCTGTCTTTCTGTGTTCCAAACCTGGAAAATAAGTCAGTAAAATAACATATTATTAATGTGCACTTCTCTCCAGATCTAATTGCTGCCCTCTTTACATGGCTTTTATATGCAGGAGAGTCTAATGACTATGAATAAATAACACACTCTTGCAGGAATGATTACATGGTTTCAGACTTGACTTCCTTGAGTACAGAAAGAGATGGCAGATTAAACTTTATGGGCTGCTGTTCCTCCACTCTGTGTGGGACAACACTTTAATGACATTTTCCCAGGCACTGATAACAAAGGCACAGAGTGTTTGGGAGAGAAAATTGCTTTGAGGTAAGAATTCATGTAAAGTGCAGTGGCATTTCTGAGAGGGGCAAGTCAGATCCCATCCAATGTCACACTTCCTTGATCCAAGGTGAGAGAGGCACTATGGTTTGACAAGGGCAAGGAGCTGTGCCCTTTCACGAGTGAGCAATGTGTCACCTCTTCTGCTCCTCTCACCTGTTTTCACCCAGTCACATGGCCTGACAGGTCCCTGGAAGTTTGTTTGCCTTGCTGAATTCCCTGGACAGAGGTTTACACATGTATATAAAAAAACAAATGAAAAAACCTGAGACTAGACAAAGTAATTCTAGAAGGATATTACTGCTCAGGGAATGTCATTACAATTTTGTCTTTATGAAATTACTGACCTACATAATTTATACTCAGAAGTGTAAGGGATATTGTAGATGACCTAACTCCCATTATATCCCAGCAATGGAGCTTGGCATCTTTTTAAGCTGATGCATTAGTATGTGTCACGTTCAGACAGCCATCTGAAATTACTAGCTGTGATTAATATAATTAATTATCTACCATTATCTGGGCCTAAATTTTGGTAGGACCCTTTCAAAGAGTGAGATAATTTGATATATTAGCTGGAAAACATCCAGACAGTTTAGATGTAAAATGATTAGGAAGTAATAAGACATATTTCCTGCTTTCACAAATAATTTTGTAATGAGGTTGTAGAAGAACAATGAAGTTTACAAGTAATACATCAAAGCAATGTTAAAGCTGTTGATAATTGCACTGCAAATAGAACCTGGAAACATTTCCTGGCAAAGAGTTTATGTCATGACTGAGCAATACAGCTGCAAGGACTGACTCTACTCACTAACTGAGGGGACAGATTGATCAAAGGAAGAGATGATCCTTTGGTGGAGATGACACAATATTGCTCATTGGTGCTTTTACTTCTTAAAATGGATTTTTGTTTCAAAAGTGAATCAGTAACTTGAAAAGACTAACTAAGCCCAAATCAAAATGATACCTTTTCCTTGTGATCAATCTTCTCTTTGTGACACAAAAAGGAAACAAAAAGTGAGTTTGCTCAAAATAAAGTCCTGTCAAATCCAAAACCATATTATTAATATTTTTTATTTCTTGAGAAAAAAAAATCCAAAATTACTTGCTCCTCCCCCTTTTTTTTAATGTTCAGATGAGCAACAAAAAAATTCTTTCCTCTGTCTTAGGCATGACTCCAATAGAAATTTCTTACAGTTTGACACAAAGTGTAAAATGCCTTTTATATCCCAGTAAGAAAGCATTTCAGACAGAACAATGATTTCTCCATCATATTAAATTTTCACCAGTCTCTGCTGTGCTGCACTGAAAATGTACACTGTAACCTGTCTGTGAAAAAGAAGAGGCAAGTTATGAAGGGATTATTAGGTAAACAAAAGCAGGAGATGCACAAAGGTTATGCTGTCCTTATGAGCAATGTAGTAATGGCAATACACTTCTGTTAATAATTATATGGTGACAGAAATAGGGCAAAATACACAATTTTTTCACAGTCACATTCATGCCATGGAACAATGAAGCGATAGCTCCCTTTGTGCTGCCCCGGATGACATGTCCACACTGTGCAGGACTGTAGGGCAAGGTTCTGGCTCAGGCCTGAAACCTGTTTACAACATCATGTGCCTACTGACAGATCCAATGTTTTTTAGCTGGTGGGGGTCTCAAGAAAATAATGTAATGGGCATGAGTCTGTGTGCATGTGTATAACACAGTGTAGAATTAAGAGAATGATAACATTTAAAGAAAGAACAGAAAAGGTTATCCTTTGGAAAGATACAATTAACAAGACAAGACTATTTATTTGTTATAGACTGGAAAGCTTAGAATATTGCCATTACCTAACTGACCTTATACCTTCCTCCTGCAAACCCTTTTTATGCTCAGCCCAGCTGGAAAAATCCTCTCTGAGGGTTGTTGTGCTGGCACACAGACATAAAAGATCTCTGCAATGTGTTAGTGCCCTCACTAAAGATACATCAGTATGTAGGGGTAATGGACATTTGCCACATGTTGTATCAAGTTGTTGTAAATCTTTACTTGGGAATTTTGCTGACTCTATCCAAGTTCACAGAAGATGGAAATGTGGCAACAAATGAGCTCGAAGAAGGATGTGTAGGATGAACTTGCAAAGTCCTTTACAAGAATGTGGATCTTTTTTTTACCTCCCCACACATAACCACTAAATATTCTCAACCTGTTAGTATTATTTTCACCGAGAATGACATCTGCTATTGCTGTTTTATACAAAATGTTCTTCTAAACCTTTGGTGTGTTTTGGCACTGCTACTTGCCACTGCTAAGGCAGAAAGCAAGAAAAGATTTTGTAAGTCTTATAAAGTTCCAGTGGGGTGAGTTTTGCTATCACTGAGGTCAGAGCCACCCCTGCATGTGACAGCATGCTGAGACTAATAAGTCTGACTTTTGGTGGCTTAGTGTGTGCTAAGGACATTATTTCATTGCACAATTGAGATCATCAAAGTATGAGACAGGCTGCTTGTATTAGACCAGGTTATTTGGGGGCAGATTATCTGACAGAGTATCCTGTCTCCAGCATGGATCAGCAAGTGGGTACAAAGGAAGGAGCAGAAGAAAAAGGCAGGCATGCAGTGATTCCTCTCCAGGGTGCTCTGCCAGTCTTCAAATCACTTATAACTCACAGACTTCTTGGAAAGTTGCCTTTGCTGTTGACAGCCTCCATTAGATCTGAACTCCATGAAGTTTCCCAGACACTGAATTTAAACTTCTGGCACCTGTGACATCCTGAGACAGGGTCCCCACCAAAGAGCTTCTTCTCACAGCCCAAGCAGTTCTTTTCCTTCACATTGCCATCTAGCAGCTCAAACTTCAAATAAGCTGCAACTCTAAAGAAAGGAAAACAAATTCCAGATGACCAATAAGCCATCTTTTGAAAACCGGAGTGCCCAGAATTTTCTTCTGTCTCTGTCTACACGCAATCCATATTCATCCCCAGTTCACCCACACATCTGTTCTGGCTGTGAGACATTTGAATTTTAATTTCCCCAAGGATGATGGACCCGTTTCCTAAAGCAGGCTGCCAAAATCTGTCAACTCATTTGTCCTTCTGTCAAACCTCACCAGCAGTAGGCTCCTTCTTGCTCTTCCAGAAAGGAGAAACTCCAACTTTCCTTCACTCCCACACTAACCAGAACCACACTGACCAGAGGAAAAGGGTCAAGGTGCCAAGCAGGACTGGTTCAGCCCAAGCTGGGGCCACAGTTACCAGTGGTACTGGTTAGCTGCTCCCAGTTGCTCCATACAGACAGCTGCCTTCTTCTGATGCCTGCAGCCAGACAAGTTTGCTGGTTATTTTTTTCTCAGAAGAGCTAGGACCTCCATCACAGGCTAAATGCCAGCAGAATGACTGATTTTAGAGACATTTTTCCACCATTTTCTGCTTCTAAATGTGTAGTACGATAAATATTTAAGTGAAAATTATTTTTTGCTCCTTTGATAGAAAGTAAACTGTGAACTTCCTGTGAATAAAAAACAATGTAGTGATTGGAAATAATTTTAACAGATGACTCATAAGTCTACATTGGTTTTTGCATCAGCAAATAAAATTGGTCGGGATAGATGGAAAAAAATACATTGAAGTTTAACTACCAAATGCATCTTCCAAGCCCTCATTACCAAACCCTTTTCAAATTAAGTCATTTTCATAATAAATCACCCAGCTATGTTTTGCATTTGCAAAATTTTTTTAAATTAAAAAACAGAAGAAAAATGGAAAAAGCACTCTTAGTGACACCCCTTAAGAACAAAGGGCTCTCCAAAATGCAAACAATTAGAGAAGTCAAAGTTAAGTACTCATTCACACAAAGGGAAAAAAAAAAAATACCAAAACAGTGAAGGGGGAATTATTGTGCCAAGTGAAAGTTTTTCCAGCTTTTACTTATTCATTGTTGCTCCCTTACAGTCCTCTGTTGAAACTCTTGTAACTCAGCTCTACAGGAGCAAATTGTAAAATTGTTGGCAAACTGCCCTTTCTTGGTGCCTGTAGTACCTCTGAAGCTCCCAGATGTCACAAAAGAAATTATACCTGGAAGGTGAAAGGCTGGAGTTGGGACTTCAGCAGAACTTGCAGGATCGAGCTAGATGGGCCCCAGGAGATGAGGCTGGGAGATTTATAGTCAGGATAGTTGTTGGCTCTGGGCATCAGGCCAATCTCATTATCTTGGACACAGTCAAAGAAGATGAACTCACAGAGTACAAACCTTGCACTGCAAACCACTTACACAGCTCTGCTGTGCTAATTATGTTAGTATTGGTTTCCCTTTCAGCCTAAGCAATTGCTGCTCCTGCCTCACGTGTCACCTGGAATTCAAACTCCTCCTTGCCTCCCGCAGGAGCCTGCTGTTTTGTGACCTGCTGCCTGTCAACAGCCACTGTGCTCCTGCCAGCAAGGTGTTTTCTTTTGGTGGTGGATGAAGTTATTTCCATATATAATTGATAAAGGGCTCTGGGATGAATGGTAAGACACTACCTTCAATTGTTGAAGCCAATCTCTGAACAGTTTTTCCAGGTTCCACAACATCTTCTTCTCATAAAGGACTTGAAAATCTTAATCAGCTGAATAATTAAATCCAGATTGAGAGACCTGCACCAGCCTACTCCTGCTAACAATGCTCTGGATCAGCACATGGGGAACGTCTCATAATTTTTTTTTTTTCCCACCAACTGCTGTTAGAAAAAAAGCTTTTTTTTCCAAGTGCCTGCTACATCCCTTTCTCCTTTCCTTGAATAGCCTTGTTCATCTTTCAAATCCCAACATGACCAAACCAAGAAACTGCTTTCTTTGCTTTCACCACAACCTCAGGAAGTAGGGCCCACACAGAAAACAAATGTATGAGCACATAACTTCTTTAAGCGCACACACATGAATCCATCTTTTTAGACAAAGGCTTGCACACAGTTAATTTTTTTGTTGAATTGGGCTCTGTACCATGAAAATTATCTCATGAATTAGGATTTGGAAATCACCACATTATTGGTTTTATTTTAATTACCAGCACATGAGTCTGAAATAATTTTTGTCAGAGTCCCACAAGGGCCATTTTAATGGTGGCTGGGCAAGAGAAATACAGAGCTTTCCAAGGAAAAACAAGTGTTAGGCAGATTGTCTTCAACACAGGAGATATCCCTCTTAGTCATGTAACATTCATGTTTCTTGGGTTCTCTGGCATCCAACAGCTGGTGTTTGCTTAGGGTAGGAAGACATTGCTTCAGGTCTCTGCCATGCACACAGTCCAGCAGCAGGTTATACACATCTGTCACGGGTTAAAAACAGTACAGTACATCCACTCTTCTAAGGGCTTAAACCTAGAGATCAGGGCCAAGTTAGAGGATGGCAGCTGCTTTGCAATGAAATTGGAGTGCTCCCTCTGTAAGATAGAGCTGGAGACTGACTACTTATTCTACAAATAAACATTGAAAAAGATTTAAGGTAGTGGTTAAAACCTCCCTGGAACTTAAAATGTGCAGGCAAGGTTTCTTTATGGCCTGAGGCAGAAAAATCTTGTTCCACTGACGTCTTTAGATCAAGGATTTCTGCTGCTCTCCCAAGGACAGATAAGCACACACAGTCTACCATTAAAGTGTCTCAGCTTTGTTTTGTAATAAATATTGTAATAAAAATTCTATTTCAGACTGGAGGCATTTGCTAAGCAAGGCTGAGGAACATTGATCTGAGCTACTTAGCTAATCAATACTTCTTTTGCATGCTTATCTGGAAACTTGTGATCCTCCCAACTCCAGCTTCATTTCACCAATTACAGTAAGAAAGGTTAAGCTTGGATTTATTTTTGTAAGCAACCTGATTAAGAAAAAAAATATATATTTTTTACCTCTTTTTCAGTACTTATGAAGTTCATAAAGCCACCGAGAACTGCATTTCTTCTTGATGGCTTGGTAAAAGAGCGTGTTTGTAATGCAGATAACACATTAATTACTTTAGGAACTGACGGCATGTTCCTGCATATTTTGCAAAACTGTGAAGTCTGTTGTGCTGAGCAGAAGGAAGCAGTGTTTTAATGTGTTTCCACTACAGAGTGCTGGATCAGGGAGAAGCAAAGGAGACCTTCAGACAATGGGAGGAAACAAAAAGGTCACAGGCCTTAGTATTCTTGGGGGCTTCAATGACCCCAATAGCAGCTGCCCAGGCAGCAGCTCCAGTGCTGCCACCATGGGCAGTGGAGCACCCCAGAGTGATGCACTGGGGGAGTCCTTGAACCAAGGGAACCTCAAGGGAGTGGTGAGACTCACCAGGAGCCCACAGCTCACAGCACAGCACCAGGAGACCTGTGTGGGGCCAGGAGTGACAGTGGTCAAACCCCTCTCCCCATAAAAGAAGCCCTTAGGAAGTGCTGGAACCAGGAGCGCTGTGGCACTTGGCAGGCAAGAAGGGCACTGGAGCTCTGCCAGGGAGGGATGGTCTCCAGCAGGCAGAAGTCCCTGTCCTCTCTCAGCTCTGCACCCACAACAACTGATGCAGCTGCCCAGAGAGAGCTTAGAGGGAAGGCACTGCCATCCCAGTGCCAGCAGGAAGCGCCAGCCAGTCAATTCCTGGCTCTGAGCCTGGTGTCACCAGCAGAATTTGGGTTTGTTTCATCATGGATCTATCTACACGACACCAGGCCCACTGGAACAGATGTGGTACACCAAGGGGGGAAAAGGAACTTAGAGCAAAAGTGAGCAGGGATGATCAAAAGGACTTTAACCTGTATTTGAAGGGAGAAAGGGATAAAATCAGGTTGATTAGAGACAAACCTCTGTAGTGAGGTGGCACACAAATGTTTGAGGGATGATGTGAGGGTGAGGTCCCTCAGGCTGCTCCAGGCTGTGCTGGACACACTGGAGCCCATCTGAAATGTCCCTGTGGGCATGTGCACAGCCCCTCAGCCATCACCACGGGGACAGGGGATGGAGATCGCGAGGCAGCAAACACGTAGGGATAATTCATGGTCTCAATTTAGCCTATTTGGGGGAAAGTAAAGATATTGCATTTTTAGTTAGTTTTTGGGCTCTCTGAATAAGAAGTTTGGATTTAGGTGTCAAGGGGATGTCATAAGTGCTTCATATTTCAATCCCATGGTATTTACTGTGGGCATCACTCTAGCTGTTGCACTGAGGTACAATCAAACCACTGCATTACTTTGGTTATTTCTCAGTGTCCACAGTGGTTTCAGACCATCAGTGGAAATGAGAGTAATTACAGGATGAGGTTTGGAAGGGGGAGGAGAGTATGAGCCCTCAATCTTCACTTACATCAGTGGACTGCAGATAAAGTTGGTGAATTCACAGTAATGCACTACCCATGTCCAAATCCAACAAACAGGACAAAGCGTAGCAGACAGATTTCCTTTATTTTTCATATATATACTTGAATTTCAAGCCTTTAAATTTTCAGGTTTTCATAAAACTGACTAGTTCAAGCTTTTGTTGCCAGTTTATTTCTTTAGGTTGCTGTAGATGGCAATGCCTTTGATAAATTACTTTTTTGAATTTCATCCTAAGCTATTTTCTTTCAAAGCTTATTTCAGTACCAACAAGAAACAAACAATGAATTTACAACAGAGAGTTTTAAATAAAAAGAAGGTAAGTGGTCACTTCTACCTAGCTCTTCCAGGTCAAAATGAACAGTCAAATAATATCACTGTGGTGCTACCTTTGTAAACTTTAAATAAACTTTAAGGAAGAGTAACAAATGCATGCCTAGCAAAAAAACATTAAGAAAGGCATTTCTGAAAAGGGAAGAAGTAATGACTTTGAAATTATATCTCATTATTATTAAAAAAATTCATCCTTACTTGAATGGGAAGGAGAAAATATAAATATTTTATGAGCTAACTCCCTAAAAAGAAATTAAATATTCTGAGTACTCTAATACTTCAAATAAAACTGCCTTTGCTCAAACATTTTGCATTTTTCAGGGGAGCGAGAACATCCACCATATCTCTGTCTTACTGTAAGTTTTGTCATAAGTTGTATTTGAGAGATATTACTATAAAGCCCATAATTTACTTTCAGAAAAAGTGAAGGTAACCTGAATCATAACAAAAAAGGAAACAAAAATATTACAGCTATAAACTTAACATGGACAAACAGCCACTGGTCAGTTCCTCTTATGTATATATACTATCCAAAACAAAGAGGGATTTCCCAAATGTATATTTAAACAAGGTCTAATTTTACTAAAAATCTAGGATCATTTGTATTGAAGTTTGAAGGAAGGTAGAAGACCCATTCCAGAGGATCTTAAATGATTCTGGCATTCATTTTTCTTCTGAGGCAGAATCCAAAGATTCTTCTTCTAAATTTTGTATTTAGAAATAATAAAAATGTTTTCTTCAAAAAAAACTGAAATGCTTTGTTCAAACACAATTTCTTCCATTTTAATTAATTAATTATATATACATGTTTTAAATCAGTTACTTTTAGGTGAAAAAATATTAAAACTATTCTATTCTGAAATAATCAGGACAAAGCATTAAAGGTTAGGAAAATGCATTCATTTGGGAGTCAGGAAATTTCTCCACAAAAATGTATTTCTGCAAAATACTACAGCACAGCCATTTTCTAGTGGTAGATTCCTTCTGCTGATGCAGCTCCTGTGTGTGATGAACAGCTTGCTCAGTTTTCTTATCTCCTTTGTACTCCCAGTCCTCTTTGCAATATACAGCTTGTCAGAATGATTCAGAAAATGTCTCCTTCCCACCTTATACTTAAAAGCCCAGCATAAAAATACCCATTAAAATCCAAGTAGTATTAATCTCTCACTTCTGTTCTGAATCCTAAAAGATGAAAAGAGGAAATATGTAATTTAACCATCGTCTTGCTTCAGCTTAGGGTTAATTATATGTAATTATATATAAATCAAGAAACATTTGTCATTTTTTTCCCCAAAAACAACCAGTGATTGAGACACCAAAACTCTTCAGACAACCTGTTTTCTACTTTGTGATTCACTTGTTGTGCTGGTTTGAAGTTTTAAAGAATGTCTAATCATAAACACTGGAAATTTCCCTTGTTTGGAGTTTAAATCCAATAGGTCTTCCTTCTGTAGGTCCGTCATGACAGCAAGCCAGTTGTTGCCCATTCTTCAGGCTGGCCTGTTATACACTTGAAAACTGTTATAGGTTGTCCATCCAGTCTTCCCCTTTCAAGGCCAAGTAGCTGTTATTTATTCAATTATTCCTTGTAAATCATGTTTTCCAGATCTCTAATTATCATGTCTAGGTTGTCACTATCTAGTCCATGTTAGTCTACTGCTTTCTTGATGCTGAAACCTGGGCTTTGAGCTTCAGAATACGTGTCCCAGGTAGTTTCTTTCAAGTGTCTGACACAGTATCAGCACTTGGTTTTTTCTTGGTTTTGGTGTGGGTCTTTTGGCAGTTTTATTTTTGGGGTTTTTGTGGTTTTTTTGTTTGGTGAGTGATTTGGAGGGATTTTTCATTTTGCAGAGTTTTTTGTGGGTGAGGATGTTGGGTTTGTTTTGGTTTTTGTGGGTCTTTTTTAGCAGCATAATACTGTTGGATCTTATTAATGTCATCAAATTAGTGAAGGTACTTTTCCCCTATCCCCAAATTCTCTGAATTACTCTGAAGTTTGTACATTGTTCTGAAAAAGATGTGTGTTTCAAAATGGTATCACATGATCTGATTTAACATCTAAAATCAAATCTTTCTTCCTATAAAATTCTTGGTTTTGTTCCTCCAAGTGCATTTGTATTTGCAGTTTTTCCACTTTGGGAGAAAACCAAATTACACTGAGAAAGAAATTGCACTAAAACCTTAGAACATGCCCAAAGCTTCAAATGTATCTGGAAACAAAGATGGCATTGGAAGCACAGACAAGAAGTAATTATACCAAACACTTCTAATAAAGAATGGACTTTTTTGTGTGAAGAAAAAGGAAATAAATTTTCAAGATCCATTAGGTTGCTATTAGAAACTTCACTCTAAAATAAAAAAAGAGATAATATTTCTGAACAATTTGTTAAAGTCCTCAACATCTATTTAGGCAGAAGCATTTGTAGAGATCTGAATGTTGAGAAAGTTTTGTTGTGAAGCAAATAATGGTGACAATGGCATTTTCTTCAAACGTTTTGAAATAAGCTCTAGACAAACTACGAAGAGGATTCTTTCCTGCATGAGGGAGTCTTGAACACCAGTAACCTGGGGAGTCTTAAAATATGGTGGGGGAGATGGCACAGATGTCAACATCCATTTGTGCTTAGGAAATCAGACCTTCATCATGTTTCAATAACTCAGGTGATTTACCACTGGAACAACCTGGCAAGCACCACAGAGGTGTCTTCACCACAAAGCAATGTTCATGATCATTTCCCATTAAAAATATGACTTAACTAAAAAAAAAACCAAACCAAAAAAACCCTAATAATAATTGTGACAATCCTCTGAGCAGCAGCAGGTTATAGCCATGCTGAGGTCACTGCAATCATATTTCTGGTGTTTTTTACTGCCATGGAGAGGACACTGGAGAGGTCCCACTATTTGTGGGAGCTATTCTGAGGAACCATGATCAGAATCCAGTGATCAACTTACTTTACAAATACCTCACCTAAAACGAAAAAGCAGTCTGAGCTAACAGAACGAAAAAAATTCTTCAATTTTCGGCTCAGCCTGGAATCCCACTCCCACCTTTACATGCCTTTCAAAATAAGCAATTAATGTAGGGAAGGAAGGTTTTCTGTCACTCTCTGAGTAGGGATGAGGAAATTAAGGCTTTGGTCTTGCTGGGACATCACTGTGCTAACGTGGAGTCATGTCTGTAACATAGCCCTGTGTTAACCCAGCTGACAACATCACAGATTATAGGAGCTGTGTTCACCAAAACTGAGACTCTCCCAGCAGCTGCCTTGTAACACCCTGCCTGTAACATTAGCACTGAATCCCTTCAGCTTTGGAGATGGGAATAGAGTACAAAAAATAATTTAACCCCAAAGCTGGAAAACTCCCCTTCTCACCATATCACCATATGAGGAGTGGTTTAGAGAGGCTTCTTATTTCAGATTTTTCTGTTTCAGCTGTGGTTAGATATTATATGGTTCATTTCACCAGCACATCAATAGAAAAATATGGTTCCTGAGCAAGCAAGGGTGCCTGGCTCTCCTGGGGCAGGTACGGCCCTTATCTCACCCGGGACAGCAGTGCCATCTGCTCAGCAGTGCCAGGTCTCTCCCTAAGTCATGCAAAAACAGAACATTAATGAAACCAGTGTGTGAAAGTTGGGGATAAAATAGAAGGAACGCTGCCCTACGTGGTTGTAAATCACTCCCTACCCTGCTGACACCTGCAGGGGATGGGCTTTGATGCAGGGATTGCCTCTCTGCAGGACCCTGATCCCACAGACAGCACTGATCTGCTGTCAGCATCCCCTCCTTTGGTGAAATGGCAGGATGGGGGGAAGCAATTTCAGGTTTGTAGACAAGGGAAGACTGGTGAGGAAGCTGGAAACTGCCCCAATGAGCTGGATTTGACTTCCATGTCTTTTCAGTGGCATAGGAAGAGGTATTTTGCCTAGGCTATGTTTTGGGAGACAGTGGATTAATTGCAACTTAACTGAAAATGCAGAGCAGGTTTTGTGTCCGTGGGAACTGTGCTGCTCAGAGACAGATAGAGGGGAAAAGGCAAAAGCTCTGAAAAAACAAGGATCAGCCATGTCACTCTGGCTATCCCAAAATTGCCCTGCGTTCCTTTACCTGCAGTTCTCTGTGCTTTTTCACTGTCAAAGGGAATTGTGTCTCAATATTTCAGAAAGGTTTACGCAGACTAAATCATTAATATTTGTGAAATACTCATGTAAACTGAACAAAGAATAACAGAAATGTCCTGAAGAAACCTAAGTGGGGCAGGTTTTGACTGATATTCCTTTCACAAGGCTGATACCAGGTGTTTAGGAATATGACTGATGCTGAATATTAAAATAACTGCTATCATAATGAAAACATATAAGGCACTGCAGCAACAGAGACAAGATGGACCCTCACAGAGACCAGCCCACCTTGAAACAGGTGCATTGATACTGCCAATTCACATCCGTGACAGAACAGAATAATCTCATATCTTGGGGTGACTTTATGATGTTGTATCCCCTATCACTGCTCTATGCCCAGAAATTAATTTTGTGCCTTTCTGTGCCTTTAAACTGAGCCTGGGAGGGGGAAGAGGAAAAAAAACTGAGCGAACTTTTCAAAGCAATTGTTCAAGGTCACAGACAGACACTCCTCTGCTTCTGCAGCAGCAAGCATGGAGGAAGCACCTTCTTGCTTTTCAGCCAGCTTTTGGCTCCTTTTCTCTGGAGGGAGATGGAGAGCTGAACTTTGTTTTCCTGGGACTTCAGTTTTTTCCCTTCTTCTCTTCTGGACTGTTTCAACATCAGAACACATTGGGAGAATTTTCCACTGAGGCCCTGGAGGTGGGCCCACACCGACTCAGCTCTGAGGAGGAGGAGAGAGACCACACCTATGGAAGGACTCTGAAATCTTCCCAGGTTTCTCTCCACAGTGGGAGGTTTTGTTATTTAACATTATTATCCTTTTCCTGTGTGTTTGTTAAACAAATAGGTTTTTTATCTCTTTCGCTTTCCTCCAAGGAAAATTTCTTTTTCCTGAACCTGGTGGGGGAGGATGGTTGTAACCTGCCTTCTATCAGAGGATATTTTCCTCCAAATTTGTCCAAACCGGCACAGGTTTTGGACACGGATTCTGGCTGCGGGACAAGTTTGACGTCGGGGCGAAATGAATATGTACAAAACTTCTGACCACATAAGGTACAAGCTGGTATCTCTGGAAGTAAATTTGCAAGGATTTGTTGGCTTGCGGGCAGATACTGCCTCTGCTGCTTCTCATCCTTTTGCCATGCAGTGGGAGATGACTAAAAGAAGTTTCAGAGCTCCAAGTAAAGAATTGTCACCTGGCTCTTCAGCAGGACAAGGGAGACGTATTCATTCTGAAAGATCTCCCAGTATTTGAAGATGGCTGAGTCCCTGATGTGGAGGGGAGCATTTGTACCCTGGCTGTGCCCAGATGAGTAGCAGAGGGCAGGGTGTGAGTGGATCCCAGCTCTTGAGCCTCCTGCCCACCCCAAGGTGACATTACCATTCCTGTCAGCATCTTTGCAGCTGCTCAGGGAGAACTGTCAGGAATGTCAATTTTTCAGGGCAGTTGCAAGGAAAAGCTTTTGTTTTGTAAACACAATAATCAGGTGTGTCCGGTGTGAGATTTTCCTCAGAATTTCCAGTTCACAGAAAATTCTGAACATTGCTGCCCACTCCAGCCTAATGCAGATGAAATACACTTCTTAGGTGAAATTTCCAAAGAACTGGGAATGCTGCTTGTCCATCAGTTCTGCCTGACAGTACCAGGCAAATTTAAAAACAAATAAAACCAAACAAAAAACCCAAATAAAAACCCCAAAAACAAGCAAGCAAACCAACAAAAAAATTAAAATTGGTAATTTTCTTCTTTTGAAGAGAAGGCTAAGGGAATCACATCACTCTCATTCTACTGCATGAAAAGGATCATTACAAGGGAGCAAAACATCAGTGGAAGACAGAGATCTGCAACAACTCCAACAGTCTTGACCCTCCTGAAAGGACTGTGAAAGCTGGGGTGCCAGAGTCAGGGGAGGTGATTGTACAGAGAATGCGCTTTGCAGAGATTTTGGCAGTGAGACATGTGGGAAGAAGCAAGGAAGAGGCAAGACAGAACCCTGTCCTCCAGCCATTACAGGGAGGAGAGTGTCAAACTGATTAGACGATGAAGGATAAGTGGCATCTCTGTTTTACATTTTCTTAGATCCAGGTCCAGAAATATCACCCAGGTGGATTCACAATTTGCTTACCCATTCCACAGACTGCAGATACTCCTTTCAAAGATGTCAGCCATCCTGGACATTTTCCTGTACAATGCTCTGGGTTAGTAGCTGTCAGAGGTGGAAAATTAACTGGAGTCCATTAATTTTGCTGGTCTGCCTATGGCTGTTAATTTTCATCTTCTAGAAAGCAAATGCCTTGTTACTTTATCAAACTGTTATGGCCCCAGACAGCTTCAATGTATATACAACATATATCCAAGAAATGAGCCAGATAACATGCACAAAGAGGGAAGTATAATCTACTAAACCAGCTAAAAAAACAGGTGTTGAAAAATTTCATGCCTCAGACCAACTGGTCTATGTTTATTAATTAATATGAAATATGATTAGCAGTAACATAGAATGTAGGATCTTTTTCTGTTTTGCTTCTTAATTAGTACAATAAAATGTTAACTATGAAAGAAATTTATGTTCCATTCTTACTACACTGGAATTTTCCACTGCTATGTTGAACACTGAGAAAGAAAAAGCTGTGTTGTAATTCTGCAATGATCTATGTCCTGAATAATTCAAAAGGGAAGTTCACTGTATGCCTGCAACTCTGATTACAGTGAAAGACAGTAGCACCAGACTGTCCACTGATTAAAAGCATCTCCAGAACCTTATTCATAATTAGGGACCTGGAAAAAACAATGCAGGAAAATGTGTAAGTGTTCCTCAAATATCATAGAAAATGCTGAGGCTGGCAAGTGATAAATTACCAGACCTGTAATTCAATCTCAGCTTTCTAATGATCTCATCGATCAGCCACATCTCACGGCTGTGATTCATGATAGAATCTGAACCCCCTTCTATTGAGTTATGGCTTTTTTATAAAGCCCACATTACCCGTTATCCTTACATTGAATATACTCTACCTTCTTATGGTAGCACTTAACTGCCCTGATAGACTTGAGGGGCTATTGGTTTTCCTATTAGGAATTCTGGTTTTCCTATTAGGAATTCTGGTTTTCAAAGGATTACAGGTGAGCTAGGAGAATAAACTCTAAGCTGAGCATCTCTGCCTGACTTTAGGAAGGGGAGGATGGGATTGTGATTTGGATGATAGCCTTGGCCTGGCAAAGAGCTTGTGTAATTCCTTGCTCTCACAGGCTGCACACACAGCCTTGCCCAAGTCATTTGGGCAGCTGAAGTGCTCAAGGGTGTGGCTGTATCACCTGCTAGATTGGAGGGCAGAGGGGTCTAAAATTGCTCCTGGTGCTTCTAATGGGGAAGGGGTCTGGCTGAGGCACCCCTGCTGCAGAAGCAGCTTCACTGTGCCTGACTGACTTTATTTATGTGGGGAAGGTGGGGGTGGATCAGGCTCTTTACTTCTTCGTTGGGAAAAAGATATGCTCGTATTAACAGTCCTTTTGCAGAGGGTGAGTTAGCAGGATTTTAGTTGGTATTCCCAGTGGAATGGAGTCACCTGCACACACTTCACCACTGTGCTGGCATTGACAGGGGAAATGTAATCAGTTTAGGAAGAAAAAAATGGTTCTCAGTGCTTTGGGGTTCATTACATGATGCCAAAATGGGTCTGTATACTCCAAACTGGCCTAAACTGGGGCATAGCTAAGCAGGGCTCTGCATGCCTGGGGGATCTGGAGACCTGCCCAGGGAAGGGGCTCATGAGACTCTTGGCTCCCTCCTTGCCAGAAGGCAGCTCTGGCCCCCCTCCAAAACACCCAATTTCTTGGCAACACTGAGGGCAGTGGTGGACGAGCTCTTGACTCCTCAGGTATCCACAGTGCTAAATGAGAGTTGCGTTGACATTACCCAATGCCAGGGAGCAGTGAGAGTAGGGCTGCTCCAGGAGGGCCACAGGCCAGGAGACCATGCACAGGCAGACACTGTGCCTTCAGTAGCAGGGCACAGACCCCCAGCTTCAGAGTGACACTATCCCTAACTAACAGCCCCAGGCAAGATTCAGGTCCAGGATCCATCAGAGTGCAGTCAGGAGTAGCAGGATGCGGGGCTGGTGATAAACTACTTTGTCCCTTGTTCATTTCTGCCTCATGAATGCCACCAGTCTTTCCTTCTGACCAATTAACACACAGCAACACAGCCAAGGACCTTCTCCTTTCTCTCCTATCCCAGGTCACCTGCTCTGCTCTTGTCTTTGGTCAGACTGTTGAAGGTAAGTGTGTGTATGAACATGATGAGGATATGCCAGACTACGGATTCAATCCACCGAGCCAAGGAGGTGTTTGCTGGTAGTGGATCTCAGAAGGCTGAGGTCACATGGGCTGTATTGAAATGGCTTGTCATGCCTTCCAAAAGCAGGAGCTGAAAAGAACAGGGCTCGCTCTTGCTTAGCACACTGATGTCTTCTGATAATGCCTCTGTGCAACCCAACCTCTGTGTGAATTGTCTCTGCACTTCAACAGAAAAGCATGTTACTTTCTTTCCCAAAGCATAGTGATTAATTAAACTTGTCTAAGTCAGTTTAATTCCTCTTTAACCATTTCTTTATTTTTAGAACATACAATTCTGGTATTGTGACATTTTAAAGTTCAGTGACAGTTTGGGTGAGTCTGCTCTGAAACGTCAAGGTGAATTTTCAGTGAGCAATTCAATGACATTTCAAAAAGTTCTCACTAAGGTACTTAAAAAATTCCAGCCAAAAATACATTTTAAACTGGCATCCTTATTCCAGCCATGAAAATCTTAGCCTCATCTGCAGAATGGCCCAGATGCTAATATCTGTGCATGGGATCAGTAAAAAAAGGTGCAGAAAAAAATCATAAGGACCTGTTCAGTGGTATGCAAGAACAAAGTGTGGATGATAAACAACTACAATGGATGTATATTTTTTCCCCATAGCTGTAGCTATTAATTTCTTTTTCATTTGCAGTGCTCATCTAATTAAGTAATCATTTGCTATTAAAGAAAATTTCTTATTGTTAGTAAAAATTGGCATCTTATCATAAATTTTGAGTCGTCATAAACGTTTACCCATCCACCTGCTGCAAGCAGACAGGGCAATGAGTGAGTTACCTGCTCACCTTTACTGATCAGCTGGGTCGTCCTTCCTCGAAATAGACCAGTTTCCTTTCCTAAAAGGATCATTAGTAAAATTCTCAGAACTTTGCTATGTGTTCGGGTCAGACTGGATGGTTCTGTGTATTTTGTTTTCAGTCACTTCCGCCACATCCATCTACTTTTAGTAAAGAAAAAACCCCAGCACAATGTGTACTCATTTGCATGTGCTGAATCTAGTGGAAAAACATGATAAGGTGGGAAGGAAAGAATAAGGTAAGATTCCCAGAGCCAGTTGATATCACTGTTAATTAAAAGAAACATCAATAGTTTCTCTCCTCTGTAAGCTAGGTGCATTTAATAATGTGAATAGAAAA
This sequence comes from Corvus hawaiiensis, assembly GCF_020740725.1. Taxonomy (NCBI): domain Eukaryota; kingdom Metazoa; phylum Chordata; class Aves; order Passeriformes; family Corvidae; genus Corvus; species Corvus hawaiiensis. The sequence goes on from NC_063238.1 coordinate 36,748,351, forward strand.
AAAAAAAAAAGCTGAAGCTGTTTTCATGAATCACACCTTAAGACCTGACTTTTCTTTAAGGACATATTCCAAAAGCCATTAATGAATCTGCATCAACTTCTGCAAATTTTGGTGCAAACCTGAGAAGTTTCCAGTTTGCTTCCAGCATCCAGTGTGAATGGTGGTCATTAATGTTCCAGATAAAGGGATTCAGCTCCAACACTTAGACATCTAATTCAGCTGTCCACTTCTAGAGATGTGATTCAGTGGCTACAGCAGGGGCTGGGGTCATTTGAAATGCCCAGCAGATCCTACCTGGACTGCAGGTGTTGGTCCAGAAGGGCACAGATCAGCCATTGATCTACCAACCCCATGTGGTTACCTGACACACAGTATTTTAGACAGCTGGATAAAGCCTTCAGTCTCCAGTGACTGTAGTGGGACCTGAAATGTCTGACTCACATGGACATGTGAATTTAGACATCTAAATTCATTAGTTATGAGCTGAAGCCCTTCCCACGTTTCTAACTGAGCTCTGGAGAAAACAGCAGTGTGCACAGTTCTCTTCAGCCAGTCTTAGGGCCACATAAAATGTACCTCATTTGCAGTCTCCAGTGATGGAAACAGAAACAGAGGATAGCCTGGTACTACCTCCAGGGAAGCAGCAAAAACGTTAAAGGGTGAAGGCTTGATAGGGTCAGAGCCTGGAAGGAATTTCTTTCCCACAGATGACATTGCTGAGCTAGTTCAGCACATTGCAGAGAAACAGAAAGTTCTCTCAATACTTCTGATTACACATTCATTTGAAGGCAGGAAAACACTCAGAATGTACAAGACATGATGTTAACAACAAGCAAGCTTTGCGATCTGACAAAGGGCAGCAATAGTCTTACAGACCTTCTAAATTGCATTTCCTCCCAGACAAAGCCATTACAAAGAAAAGCTTCCTAGTGATCTATATAATACAGGAATAAGCTGAAATGTATGTTTTACCAAACAGACCCAGCAGCACTTGAGTTGAACTGCCTCTGAGGACAAAATGAGATGCCATACTCTTTTCTGGACCTGTGCAGTCACACCAACTAATGCAAATGCACTATGACAACCAGACAGCCTTAATCACCGTCACAAAAATCTGTCACTGCCACATATTTATCCCCTGCTGACAAAACAGATTCAGGTCCTCTGGTTACTGAATCCATTACATAGTCTGCTTCAGCAAGATAACAAAAATGCCAGTAGGAAGTGTGAAAGGAGCTGCCCCAATTACCTATCCACTGTCATGCACTGGATAATTGTTGCCTCTCTGAGACTTGGGGCTTGCTGGGGAGGGAAGGGACAACCAGACAGCTTCCTTTTGGATCTGTGCTGAAACTGAGATTAACAGCCATACCAAGGAAAAATATATGTGAAGTACCCAGTGTGTCTGTTTTATCACTCATGAATATAAATGAAAGTGTTTAAGTAGTCCTTAAATAGATATTTGGACTAATACTTCTCATTATAAGAGATTATATAACTGGTTGTTAGAAAGCCAAACTGTAAAGATTATTAAAAGCCTGAAAGCATTCAGCTCCATCCCTGACATTTTTTGTCAATTGTATAAGTGCTTGTCAAAGCTGGAATAGAATGAAGGCATCCCCACAGACAGATATTTGGTAACTACTAGACAGCATATGAATCAAAGATCTATGGCTCCTTCTCCAGCAGCAGGAGCAGGTAGAAAATTATGTCAGAAAGCTGCATTTTATGATCACAGCACCTTTCCATCAGGGATTCCTGGTGATATAAACCATGGGGTTGTGTTTCAGTCTGGATCGTGTGAGTCTAAACTAGTCTGTGCTATCAGGTCTATAACTGAGGTGTATCTCACCTTCAATGCTCTACAAATCAAGACACCAGTGTTACTTACTGGTTTAGGCTTCCCACAGTGATGGAGAGGTCTCTGTTGGAACAATTAATTCTTTCTGGTTTAGGATGGCTATCCCATATCTGAATTCACCTCAGTGCATCTTGGAGCAGCAACTGCGACCCCTTCCCAGCCAAATCTCTAATTCATCCTTCTCTTCAAAGGACAGCCTCTATGAATATAAGTTTAGAAGACAAATGCCAAAATTTATCTAGTTGTAAGATTAATGTCCAGGAATGGGCACGATTGTTATGTAATTCAAGTGCCTGGCCTGGCAGATTTGTATGGGAACTGGGTATTTAAGAATGATCATCCTGATGAAGTTTTAGAAACACAAAGATACTCTAGAGGAAAATTTGGACTTTTGAACATCCTGCAATGCATATTTGATGCCCAGTTATGTGTAAAACACTTGCCCAGAGTGAAATAAGCAGAAAAATCTGGCATGTGCCTCACTCTCAGACTCTCTTCACCCAAAGAGAGATCAGTGATTGGGTAACCTTGAGCATGTGGAGCATGGTTTGACCTACTTAGCTCCAGAGATTGACTGAAATATACACAAATGGAATAAAAGAGAAACAATAGCTCTTGCAAGTGTAACTGCAACTGTGGGGTTTGTAGCTCTGTAGCATCCATGGGTTGCCATGGTGATGCTACAGAGTACTGTAATAGTTACAGGTGTAGTTAAGGTTACAAATTTCATTCCATACCTTTGGATTCTCATACCTTTTCCCTACAACTACTCCCACTAAATCAGGCATGTACAACTCATTGTTAAGATATTAATCTGAATCTGCAACTCTATTCCATTTGCACAGTGCTTGAAAATAAAGCAAAGCTTACCTAGAGGATGAAGGTTTTATGATTGTTTATAACCAACCATTTCCTTTTTTTTTAAATTTAAACAAGATTTGCTCAATCCATTTTCCAACTGGGTTAGAGGAGATGGAAAACACAGTTTTGTTTAAACAAACGAAAAAAAAATCAGATGAACCTATAAAAAACTTGCATGCCTTCAAAAGGCACAATTATAATATTGTTTAAGTATAGGATTGCAAATTTAACTTGTGCATGTATTTGCTAAATTGAGTGTCAGAGCCTGTAAATGTCACCTGCATATTCATTTATCAGTCCTGAATACTCCCCTCTCATTGAATTCACAGCTGCATACCTTTGCCCTAATGTACATAAGAAGCATTCCTAAAGCCACAGAACACCTAATGAAAACAAAGAACCAGAGGCAAAGCAGTGCAGCAGTTACATGTACTTCTGAGCACAGACCTGCCTTTGTGTACATCTATTCTATTGTTTCTACTGTCACAGTACCTGCCAGCTTGGTTATAAATGAAATAAAGAATGACTCCATCAAGAACCTTTACCTGTAGCATCAAACATGGGAATGAAGCAGCGTTGTTTGGGCTCCCCTGCTCTGTTTGTGACAGCCAGTGGGTCACACTGCACAGCCCTACCCTGGTGAGATTACTGCTATCAGACAGTCTTTGAGCCAGCTGCCATCACATTTTTCACATATTAGCAAACCCAGACCTGTGCTGTCACTTGAGTGGAGGAAAGCCATTCTAGCCTAGTCCTGGGAAAACTCTGTCTCATTACAGTGATAACAGAAATTGTCTCAAGGAGAGGAACTATCTGACAGTGGACTGTTTTCTTTAGTGTTTTCAATGCAATTTGAGGGAAAGTGAAAAGAAAAAAAAACCTGAGAGATGATAGCCAGTGCATTTAAAAGAGTCCAGGACAGCCTAAGATTATGACAAAAATAAAGAGCACAAAGTGCTGAAAATACCAAATAGCCCTTCAGAGAGCTCAGCTCCTTCCACCCACCCTCAGGCAGACCATCTCTGGGTCCTGAGTCTGCCTTTCTCTCCATAAGGACACCTCTGTGCTCAGCAGTCTTCCTGATGATCAGAACAATCAATCAGAACTAAATCAACAACCTGCTAACAGATTATACTGATGGGGGAGTTTTTAAGAGCCCCATGCTCAGTATTTTCTTTCTCAGACTCAGTCCTGAATTTTGCTCAACTTTCAATGCTCAGTTTTCCCAGCTTAGAAAATGTGGATTGAGCCAAATGTGAGGTAGCAGGTAAGCAAGACAGTTTACTACTCCAAATCTGTGGTAAACTCAATACAATAACTAGTTCCATCTATGGATGGAAAAAAAAAAAGAAAGTGTACATTTGTTTTTACACTGGCACCAGTGGGAGCTGGAGTAGGGCTCAGTCTCACCTCCTGTCTGAGATGGAAGTGGACACCCACAAACAGCACACTTGTTCCTATTCCCTGGATTCAGATTGCTATCTCCATACCACAGTTTGACACCTGTTATTTGTACTAATTTTTCAGCAGGCCACCCCAAAACTTTTTTCTTGTCTCTGCTCCATCCTTCTTGTAGCAGAGAAAAGAGGACAATATGAGACACTTCCATCTTGTCAGAAATAGTTTTTCTTACTGGGATGCAGGTGTCAGGCACGTACTCAGCTCTGAATACACCTGCCTGTAGAAAGCTGAGAGCCTTGTTCATTGACTTTCAGATCTGAATACAGTAGAGATATCACAGAGAGGGAAATTTGGTCCTTTTCCTGATGTGGATGCTATAATATACCAGTACCTGTGATGTTTGAGGGTTATTTTAAATCTATTACATCAAGTTTTTTACATGAAAGTGAATTTTGTATCATGCATTTTTTAATTCATTAATTTTCACAAATTTACATGTTCAGCAGTGACTTTAACTGAATTCTAAGAAAGAGAAGAATTTAACAGAGATATTCATTATGTGGTACTTCCATCAGCCACCATACTATATTTTCATGGAATATGAAAATAGAAAGCTCAAGCCATTAGTGTGCACTATATGGCTGTGGTATGCTGGACTGACAGAGATCCTTATGGACAGAGACCTGATTGCACAATCTGTTCATCTAATTGATTTCTTGGAAGTTCACAATTGTCTGTATCAGAAACTGAAATGTTATCATATTTTTTTAGCTTGTTTTTCAAGGGTCTGGGAGGAAACTGATTCTGGTTTATAACAGACTCTTCTGTGTACAGGTTTTGTAAGAGGCAGGACATTCACATTAATACCATGTACAGTGTTTGGCAAAATGTAACTGCTGCCATTTTCCAGTCTCTTCTTTCCTAACTTTCTCAGCCTGAGCTGAGCCCAAGCTCAGCTCTGGACAGAGCTGACTTAGCTTTAAATACATCTCTACACTTCTCTGTTTGGCTGCAAGCCAAGCTCAACCTACATAAGGAGAGATGTTACTGCTGTTGTACCCTGTTCTTTGCAGAAAGATGACTCAGTGAGTCCTCTTGGTTTGTGGTTCACTTTTACAAATTTTGTATAAAAGCAAGTTTATCCTTGTTATTTCTGCAAAAGGACATCAAATTGACTTTTAATTTCTCTTTAGCTGATTGACCATGAGTGCTCCTGCCCCAAATGAAAATTGGGAGTGCATGCTACATTCAATGGTTTCAGGCACCTCGTTTCTTTCCCTGGAGCTCCAACCCACTGAAGCAATCAAGTGGATATCTGAATTTGATTTAGGGTTCGCTCCAGGCACACACACAGGCAGGAGGTCCCCGTTGAGGCTGCGGCAGAGTATCTGTAATGGGAGCTGAAATAGATTCCTCAGTGCTGGGAGCCAAGGCCCCTGGCTTGGAACTAACCCATGGCATGCCAAACCACAAATGAACCTCTGTAAATCTCATCCATCACAGTGACCCTTTCCTCCACAAGAACCCAGAGAGCTGGAGCTGAGGGATTTCTGCATAGGAAGCCTGTGGCTGCAGAGCATTAGGGAGGCATTAGAGAGGTTATTTGGTCACATGCACAAATGAGTTGATTAGAAGCTGGACACAAATTCATTGCCTTCATGATCCCTCAAATCCCACATGGTTATGATTCCTTTATTGCCAAAATGAAGGGTCAGATTGGTTCTTGGTGTAATCCTTGTGGTCAAGAACATGCAACCCAAGAATGATTTTGGCCCTAGTCCTTTGCTAGTGGCTAATGCTTTACAGCAAAGGCAGCGATGTTAGTTGCATTTCCAAGAATCAAAGAATGGGTTTACATGTGTGCAATTCAAATGTCCGCTATTTGAAGTAGACAAAATGCTTATTCATATGGGACCAGGCCTTGGACACTTCTTTAGCATTAAGGACAGAAACCAGCTCTGTGGAATTGCCAGCAGATCTGACAATAAATGGCATACCTATGATGTAATGACTTTGGTTATCTCTATGTTTTTGCCAAGGAACTATTACAGCTTACAATCCAATCTATAGCTAATGTCTGTGCAGATGAATATTTTTTTCTGTTTCCACCATTTAAAAATAGTTCTGCCTCCCTCTGCCTTATCCCATTCTCTCTTTCATGGTGAAGTTTTTTTCCTTTTCAGTAGAAGGGTGCAAAGAATTGATCCAGCATTCAGCACAGCTGAGAGTGTGAAAACCTTCAGAAAGAGACTGAAAGACCAGAAACCTATTCCCTTCAGTGCTCCTACTTCTGATTTGTTTAATATGGCAGACATAATAAACTTTTATGCTATACATTTCTAAGAAGGACAGCTATGGAAATTGCAGAGCAAAACATCTTGTATAAAAGGAACAGAAAGAACAGGGAGAATTGACAACTCTTTTCAGTTTAAATACATTGATAATAAAAATATATATTAATGAATCTCCTATATTGCTCAGGCTGGAATGAATTTGCTTTTTGAATATCCCAAGCTTTGGTGTTTCTAATCTTTCTCAACCCAGTGTTGCATACCTCTGAAAAAGAAGGATCTTAATTTTCACTTGGAAGAACTGTTAACTTTTGCTCATTTTTGGTTTTTCTTGGATAAGGCAAGTCACCTACTGATTATACGTTTTTGGGCAGTAATAAAAAAAGTGGACCTGAATGAATCACAGAGTTAAAACTCTTCCATGAATCGTAATGTTTTAACTAAGAGTGAGTCATGCCAGGATGGAAACAGCTGTACTGAGTACCACCAGGTGCTTTGTCAGAAGGGCTCTCAGGAAGAGCATGTCATCATGCTGTCCCCCCTTGGCAGGGGCTGGGATCTTTGGGCAGCAGGGCCATGGCTGGTCCTGCCAGTGCTGCACAGGAAGCACAGCACAGTGCAACATTTCCACATCTGACAGGGGCAAACTGCTGGAAGATGCTATGGATGCTATGCAGAATATACATTGGATGTGGCTCTTTGTATGGCATCTAAGAAAGATTCCTGAGAGTTGCAGTTGCCTGAATCCCATATCAGCTGGGTTACTTGCAGCAACCACAAATCCTATGAACATTGCTGGAATTCTGGACATCTCCACTTGATCCTGACAAGAGATGCCCTGTATGATGTGTTGTTTTCTCTGACAGATTTGTGTGGTTCAGGCAATAAAAAGGAAACTGAAAGATTTCTGATAAGAGAGGATTAACTTTTCCTCCACCCCTGTCCTTCACCGTAAGCAAAGCACATTGCAGATGGTTCCCATCTAGCTGCAGTTACCTGCCCTGTCTGCCTGGACATGGGCAACACACAATGTAGACCAAAGAAAGGCACACTCGTTTTCATCCCATTTGTGCCTTCTCTTCCAAGCTGGAAAGACCCCAATAATGAACCACAGAGCCCAGCATGTCCTGTGGGCTTTGCCATGATAGAGCAGTAGATCCTATCAGCTCTCTAAAGACAAGCTGTAATCTTGAAACATACCTGTCCTTCCAATGTTCCATCTGTCTGGCCTAGGGACCAGCTATGTTCAGAGCTAACTCTATGAACACATCATTTTTTTGCCATGGAAGAGACTGCCCTCCCCTTGCTGTGTCTCCCCTCACCTGCTCAGACAATATGAATAGAGGAGCTTTGCATGTCAGTGATTGGAACGGGATAAAGACTCACAGGAAAAGAAAACAGCTCACTAGATGTGTCTGTTGCATATTCTGAGAAAGTCATGACATTATGGCAATGAACTAGCTGGAAGCTGGTCTCTCTCTTTGCAAGCTTGGTAACAACTTTTTTTAGTTATAGTATATTTAACATTGTTATCTCAAAATCTTCTTTTATGGGATCTCCTTTCTTTCTAAAATATGACATAATCATACTGCTGTGAGTAGTCTCTGTTTTTTGACTGAATTGGCCCATTGCCAACCCCAATTGTGTAGCCATGCCAATCAAAAGAACCAGCCCTCCCCACAAAGATTACACAACTTTTCATACTTCTGCATAGACCCATCAAGGAGAAACATTCAGACAGAGCCATATAATATACTGACCACTCTCATTTTGTCCAATCCCATACACATGTGTCCAGAAATATTAAGATTTCAGGTCTAAGCCTTCCTGTAAACTATTGCTAAAACGTGTATCTTCTCTCTGCCCTCCTGGGCCTTTACCTCTGGTATGGTAAGAAACAGGCTCCTTCAATAAGATCTTCTTTCTGAGTCTACTTGAGATGGATCCACAATTAATTCTTCCCCTTTTGTCACTGCAGCTCTTTCCCTTTTGTAACTTGCATCTTGCAGGCTTCTGATAATCATCCCTGTCATTTCCCACTGACCTCAGACCAGAATCAGATGTGATTGAAGGGACATTTTGCCAAGGAGCTTCTGTTTCAAGGCTGTGAAAAGAGCAATGTTTCTAAGCTGCTTTTTGCAACTTGCATCTGCTCTACTTGTTGGCCTTTGCATCCTGTGAGCAGCTTGATCCAAAGCTTGTTTCAAACATATTACCAGCTGCTCTCTGACATGGCTCTGCTCTCTGCTACAGATTTATATGTCAGTGGAAGTCATGTTTCTTTGATTTCTGTGAGCAGAAGGACTTAAAATAAATGATTACAGGAAGCCAGAGAAATGTCCTATTATTAGAGGTAGTTATAAGTAAAAGTTTAAGAAGTTTACTTTAACATTCTTCTACCTTTCCAAACCACTTTGCTTTCCATGCAGCTACAGTAGTCTGAAATCCTGTTTTGACCTTTCAATGCTGGAACTGCTTTTTGTGTAAGCCCCCCTGTTCTTGATTCTACCTTTATAAAGCAGTGTTCAGAACAACAACTCCAGGATGAGGGTTGAAGCAAATTTGCCACTCCCACCTTCATCCACAGGAAAATCACTGAACAAATGGTCTAAAAGCAACTTGAAGAATCATAGAACCACAGAGTCAGAGAAGTCAAGAAGAAATCAAGAAACTATGCAGTCCCCTGCCATGCAGCTGGCAGTTTCATGAGGCTGACATAATTTGTGACAGATGGATGAGATTCGTTATCTCATCCTAAAACCTTTCGGTGAGTTTAACCATCCTACGCAATATTTCTTCTCAGGGCTAATCTAAATGTCCCTTACTATAATTTAAAATAATCTTTCTTTTCTCTTCCCAGGCAATACATTCCATTTCTCACTGAATCTGGAACACCCAGATATGTGTTTCACAGACACTTCCAGAATTTCCCTCTCTCTTCTCTGAAGAATAGTCTTCTCTGAAACAGAATGAGTGTACAGAGTGTATCTGCTCTTTCCTGCTCTCCCCCAGCATCTCTCAAGGACATCTTATCTTGATGTGTGCTACTCCCTGTACATCTGAACAGTTAATTTGTGCAGTTAATTGTATGTCTTTACTCTCTTGGTTATTTCTCCCTGACCTGCTTACTCTTAGACGTATTTGCTCATCAGGATAAATCATATCAACAGACTCACATGAGGTGTGGGAACTGTGTACATAGTTGAGTTTTGGGAGATCTGTGGGTCTTTTTCCCAGGCTGCAGCAATGAACCCAGGATGTGATGCTGCTATCAGAAAATTTTTATGCTGTAAGAACACAGATGATGGTGTAGATGTCTTCATATATAAATTGTGAGAAATGTCGAGTAGTATCTTGAAGTCCCTTGCACAGTTCTGTGATCATCTACAAGTGATGCTAAAATTCATTTTTTTACATCTTTAATGGTGCAGAACAGCCTCAAAACTGGTTTCAATGTTCTTCATGGATTCATTCAGCAGAGAGAAGTGGGCAACGAAATCCTGCTTTTATGGCACCATTATTCAGGAGAAGTGGTGTCACCAACTTGAGGACTTTCTCCCTCTGTAATTTAGATGTGCACAAAGTAGATCCCAGTTTCTAGATAGGTAGGAATAAATAAAACAGACCAATGCTCATTCACTGACCCTAAGGCCAAGCAGCACGGCACCACTGTCATCCATGTGGATAAATTCTCCATCACCACCAGAAGAAAAAGAGGGTGGCATTGGGTAAGGTGCCATTTGACTTGGGTCCATGGTGGGGTTATGCCAGAACCACGGCCAGGCAGTGCTGTGAGAGGCAGCTGATACAGACCACAGGGTAATGATCAAACATGAACAACTCCTGTCCATTACTTCAGCCAATCCCAGTCTCTGCATAACAGATTTCCTGAGACATAGCTGGCAAGACCCTCAGGTCTATCTCAGGCTGTCAAGGAACGCTGCATCCGATTTACTGATGTGCTGCACTTTTCAATCAGTGAAATGTGTTACAGCACTTGAGTTTAAATATCTGCCTTCTGAAGAAAGGGAAAGAAGGTAAAAAGCAAAGCACCTATAAAAGCATGGCTGAACCAGAAGGTCGAAATTGGCTGGTATGGGGAAAAAGACTGGCACTCTACACCAACAAAATCAATTTCCCAAGCCTACTCACTCTCCTCATCCCCTGCAGAAGTTTGTAGATAGTTAAATTTAGCTGCAAGAAATTCTCCTGCAGGCTAGTCTTCATGATTAAATGAAAACATTCTTTGATTAGGAGTACAGAAAAAAATTAGGATGAGTATCGCCAGAGTAAAAATGGAAACACAAGTTAGATTGTGAGATGAGTCATCTGGCAGAAGTATGTAAACTAAATACAGCAGGAATCCCAGAATAGCTCCACATGGGAGAAAACATCGTAGTGACTGAAATCTATACATGCAACTATTGGAATAAACTACAGGAGATTTGACACATTTTGGCTCATAGTTGTACCAGTTTTTTGTAAGCTTTAGAAATATTTGGGGAAAAAAATTCCAAATTTGGTGAAAAATTATAACAATATCCAAAGATTACAAAATAAACAAGGGAAAGTTTCATAATTTGCTTATAACAAAGATGTTACAGGTCAGACCACAGCCAATATTTTGTTATGTTTTAGCAAGTTATTTCCTCTTCAGATAAAAACCACTGTATGAAGTGAAAACAGATATGATTTTTACACTGGTTAAAAGCCTTTTAGCTATTCACCTTCATGGAATGAACTTCTTCACTGACTGCTTGACAAATATAGGTAATTGATAGATTATTCAGGAAATTCTACCCAGGCAGACACCATATGCCATATGAAGGACTAATTTCTACCCTTGCTGCTTGGCTTATCTCTCCTGTCACATGCAAAATGTTGGCAATCCTCAGTAGGAATTGTTTATCTTGATAAAATTATGTAACTTTCTATAAATTTAGCATTAGCAACACTAGAACAAGTGCCCGAGCTAGTGCATGGCTAATGCAATTCACCATATGCTCCCTTTTACAGGCAAACTGCACAACCGTGGACGCCTGTGCAACACTCAGCACAACATCCACGCAGTTTTGTTACAAAGTCTTTATTCCACATTTTTGGAAAGACTCAGCTTTCAGGTTATTAGACAGCCCTCCTTTTGCCACTGCTCTGGATCATTCCCGATCCATTAAAGCACTACAAATTGCAAACAGACAGTATTAATATTATGTGTGCCTGTTTCCAATTTAAAATTAAAAAAAAAAAAAAACCAAAAACCTGCCTCCCAGTGGTGTGTTCCTAAATTTTCAAACTAACACTGTGTAGTAATTTTCCACCATTTAAGACAAGCAATTTCCCTACCCATTTGGAGACTCCTAGTTCAAATTTATGAACAGAGATTTTTGTTGGTGCAGCTTCAAAGATCCACATTTCACAGTGTGGGACTGTGCTTCTTTGCTTTTCAGTCCACAGCATTTCATTCTGTATAAAACAGAAAAACTTTCTTCTAACTGACATATATCAAGTCTTAGAAAAATATACAGCCTGCAGTCTGCTAGGAGAGAGAAATCATCAACCAAATCAGTTCTGAGCATTGTCATTTTTATCAGAGAAAAAGTTTATACATTTTATTTCCCCTCTGGAGGCTGGTACACATGAAAGATGAATTATTTCAATAAAAACTTCAGTGGAGAAAACTTGTTCTTTAGCTCAAATGCAAGACCTTGTGGTTTTAAAAGCCCCAAATAAAATTCTGCTGATAGCTTAAGTGAGAAAAGTTACCAAAAAATAACCCAAATTCAGAAAAAATACCTCAAATGTGCCTTTAACTAATTCCCAAGTCTTTCCTAGAAAGTAATTTATGAACTTTGGGGGTTTTTTAATATGTCTGAAGTTGTAGTATGAGCAACTTCCCTCTTCCTGGCTGGCAGCAATACTCATCTGGGCCTGTTTCTTGGTCATCATCACTTCACAGAATGTCTCTATGACTTAGCTTGTACAGATAAAATTAAAGCCTTCAGAGCATGGGCCACCAAGGGCCTGAATGGGTCTAAAACACAATAATCTGTTAATGCAGATTCATCTCTGGCTTGGGGTGGATATCAACAGATTTAGTTCTGATTCCTGTGCCTGCAGGTTAGGCTGTGAGTCACAGGTATTGTATTATTGGTACCCATGGTTCATACTGGAAGTTATCAACCTGTTCTCTGTGTGCCTGCAAAAAACTAGGATCTTTTTTGGAACATCTGGTGCCCTGCAAGGCCTGTGTGTGACATGACTTCAGGCAGCGTCCTGCCAGCGCCACACAGAGATCACTAGAACTCACCAAGACCTGGGGTGCACAAAGAAGGAAAGGGAAGACTATAACTAACCTTCAGCAAAGGGCAAAATTCAGCTTTTGTGAAGGTTTTATCAGTTTTGAAATTCAGGTTCCCTCCTAGGGAGAACTTTGACCCCACCTTCTGAGATGCTCTGTGACTGAGGTCTGTGGGGAGGGAAAGAGGTGTGAAGAGTCAAGGTGTTCATCATTCAGCAATCTGAATGCTGCTTTCAAAATGGATTCCTCATAATTTTCCTCTTCTGATATCATTGAACATGTAATTTAATGTTTTTACAGGCTAAAGTTTATGAAGATAACACAGAATAATCTCAATTCACTGGAAAACACTAAAAGGTCCCTTGCATCTTTTATTTCTATCAAACAGCAAGAATCCCAGAAAGAACTGCTGGTGTTTACATATAGGACCAACACTGGAATAAAGCCTACACATAACACAGCCATGGACTTTGGTCTTCCCTTGGTGAAACCACGATGAGTAAATTGGTGCTGGAGTTCGTTCTCACTTCTTTGTATTTCTTAAGAGTTTCAGTGAAGAAAGACACATTTCTAGGGAAGATTTAGAGGAAGACTTAAAGTTCTAAGCAATGCTAAATATGACACGTGGCCATGATGTTAGGATACACGAGGCACAGGGTATGCCTGGAAATGACAGAGCATTGTCCCTTTTTATCTGCTTTGAAGAATTTCTCATTCATTCTTCTGAGTCCATCCCAGCGTCTCCACCTAGAGTCTCCTGTAAGGCTCCTAGGGAGTGAATATGGTTTTCAAGACCTAAAATATTCTGTCAAAGATTTCCTTTTATCCCACCTAAGAGTCTATAATTACTGTCTCTTGCAAACTTCAGTGACAAGGGCCTCTGAATGCTGTAATGTCAGGGTATCCATTGGAAAGTGCTGTCTCCCACCTGATGTTTCTCATTGTCTTTATCTCTGCCTCAGCACTTTTGTATCTCTCACTCTTCTGATTCAGCTGCTTTCAGATGCTGTTCCAGTAGCAATTTGTTTTCTTAGTGCAGGATTAAGCCTTTTAAGAAACAGTGCATTGTGTGATATGAACTATTTTGATGTATTTTGACACACAGCAGGGGAATTTCTTCACTACTTTCATGTGCTTTATGACAGTTCCTGAGACACCAGTGTGTCCTGGGAGTTGGGAACTGGCACATTGTCTGTGAGCCTTGAAAAAAGTTCCATTCAGGGGCAAAAGGAAATGAAAATATTCTTTAAACCCCCAAAACATAACATATATAATACAGGAACTTGATCTACAACATTTATGTACTGTTGCCTCTCATTAAAAAAATCAGGGAATTTGTAATAAGTCTCAGTGATCTGAAGACTCTTCTAGAAGAGTCAACAATGTGTCCTGGTGGCCAAGGCCGACAGCATCCTGGCCTGTATCAGAAATAGAGTGGCCAGCAGGACCAGGGAGGTCACTCTTCTCCTGTACTTGGCACCTCGAGTACCATGTCCAGTTCTGGGTCTGTCAGTTCAGGAGGGATGCTGAGATGCTTGAATGTGTCCAAAGGAGGGCAACAAGGCTGGTGAAGGGCTTGGAACACAAGCCCTATGAGGAACAATTGAGGGAGCTGGGGTTGTTTAGCCTGGAGAAAAGGAGACTCAGAGGTGACCTTATCACTCTCTACAATTACCTGAAAGGTGGTTGTAGTCAGGTGAGGGTTGGTCTCTTTTTCCAGGCAACAACTGACAGAAAGAGAGGACAAAGTCTCAAGCTGCACCAAGGGAAATTTAGGTTGGATGTTAGGAAAAAGTTTTTTACTGAAAGAGTGATAAAGCTCTGCAATCGTCTGCCTGGGGAGGTGGTGGAGTCACCATCCCTGGATGCGTTTAAAAAAAGATTGGATGTGGCACTCAGTGCCATGGTTTAGTTGAGGTGGTGTTAGGGCATGGACTCGATGATCTTGAAGGTCTCTTCCAATGTGGTGATTCTGTGATTCTGTGATTCTATGATAGAAAGAAAGATATTCATTACTTCTCTCAAGAAAAGTTTAAATGCTGGTCTCTTAGATTTGATTTAATATCAATCAATTTACTATCAGTCCTGCATTTCAAATCTATGAGAATATTGCTAAGGGCAAGACCTCACCTTACTCAGGTGAGATTCTCCATAAAGATGCTGTTTCAGCCACTCCCCTTGATTATTCTTGTCATTAAAAAATATCTCTTAACATGTATCTTAAAGCTTTCCATTCGTAGTTTCAGGCCACTACTTCTTATCACATCATCCCTTGAGAATTATCTTCTTTATATTTATTGTTACTCTGAAGCTATATATAAACTATCCTTCCTGAATCTTCATTGTTATAGACGATATAAAATCAGCTTCCTCCATGTCTCCCTACTTATAATTTTTTTTTCTCTAATACTTTTATCTTTTTTTTACCCTTTGTATTTCTTTGCTTCTCTGCTGCTGTCCTAAATGGTGCCATGTTTTCGCTGATAAAACCTATTTTTTACCAATGACAGAACTAAATGAAGAAGAAAAGACATTTTTAAACTCTCACTTTTCCCTTTACTAAGTCAGAAAGATTAAAGGTAAAATTCTCTAGTTCCATTTTCAACCTGTGGTTGTTCCTACCTTTTGACCACCAGGAAAGATCATAAATTGCCCAAGAGTTATGGAGCTTATAACAGTAGTTGCTCTTCATAGCAGCTCTGTTTCATACTCACTACGTTTTCCTTTCCAGAACATTTCTTCAGGGACAATGGTACAAAATTCAACCACAATAAAAACCACTGTGGGAAAAATTGAATAATCCAGGGACACTCTTTTCAGCATATCTTTCAGAGATATGTCCTGCAAAAGTCTGTAGTAACTTAATGTTGTCATCAAAGATGAAAATGTGTCTGCATATAAAAAGCGAAGTGTTCTCTGCAAAGCCACTCCTCCACACAAGCAAATATGCAAATTTGTAGAATGAGATGAAGATGGATGACTTCATTTCCTACAGAACTTTAGTTCCTAAGGACCCTTGGCTAAATTAATAAATATTGTATTTTTGTAAGCATTTTCATTGTTCTACTTGACAGAATGAGCATCTTTGAGTCTTTTCCTCTTGCATTTTGCATTTTTATGTGAATTACTCACTAGCTTTGCCAGTATTTTTGTGTCCTGGTACACTTAAGTCTCCTCAGGAAAATACCGATATCTGTCATCTTTGTTTTTACCAAATCAGTTGTTCCTTGGCAATATGACAAATAGCAGAGGTACCTGATTTCCATTACTTTTTCTTCTGCAGTCCAGATTATTACACTGTTAAGCAAAATTATTTTTATGTTTTCTGTGCACTGGAAATTCTTTTGGAGAACCTGTGGAATTTTCTGCTGCTTCTGAGATCCTGCTGTCTGCTGGGGACAGGAATCTGCTTTTATTCCAGGATTTGGGGTTTTTCTTCTCCTCTGTTGTCAGAGGACGTGGAAACAGGAGAAGAAATAAGAAGAACAAGATAATTTATCTACAAATCTTATGCTATTCTTAGCTTCTGATTTCTCAAATCCATATGAATAATCCATTTCTTACTGTTTATTCATATTCATACTAAGTTCAAAAAGAAAGAGAAAGTCGGGACTGAAAAAAAAGGTTTTTCTTCACAATCCATAATCCTTTCTCTCCCCTGAGTGCTCACCAGGCTCCACAGTGCATAACATTATATTGTGTACTTTATTTACTGCATTCTCTACAGCAACTATCAATTCACCTGCAGAATTCACAAAGGGGAAGCACCTAATATTTTCACATTGATAAGTAAATATTGGCTTGAGGTGAGTTGGAAATACATATCCCTGGACTAGGAAGGGGTTGTCTGGTACATAATATACTAATTTAGCATTGTTTTATATAATTATATATTATATAATAATATTGTGTACAATACTAAAATTGAGGAAGGGTTTCAAACTTGGAGAGAACTGATTTTGGTTTTGCTGTATTATGTACAGCAAATGGGACTATTTTGTCCCATTATCACAAGTACAAACCTCACAGCAGTGAATCATGGAATCACAGAATACTTTGAGTTGGGAGGGACCTTAAAGATCATTTAGTTCCAACTCCCCTACCATGAGCAGGGACACCTTCCACTAGACCAGGTTGCACAGAGCTCCATCCAACTCAGCCTTGAACATTTCCAAGGATGTGACAGCCATAGCTTCTCTGGTCAGCCTGCTCCAGAGAATCTTTGCACAATGCCTGTGTGATACAGTGAGATAGTATGAAAAATGTGTAGAAGTGGGGAGAGAAATGAGATTGAAACACCTGTGGGAAGACCCTGGTTCAGCACTGCCAAAAGTAACTCTTTGACTATTTATAGTAGAGTGTTCAGATCTTCAGATATTTTGCAGTTGTCTTGAACTGTGCTTTATCTGTCTCATTGCTAATACTGATCTAGAATGTACAGTTGACTGATTGTCTCTTAATTACATGTCATTAATATATCTTTAATCAGCCTTGATCCCTGATTTGAAATAAACCTCTTAAACTGAGTAGGGTTCCCCTGCAGCAGTCACCATCATTCATTATATATTTCCAGGAATGAATACTAATTACTATGAACTAAGTTAATTAAATACTTCGGTCTTTAGTCTGGTGTGCTGTGGTTAACACCAGTGGAAGGTAGAGGCAATTTTAACAAGAGGGGAATGGAATTTCTTTACTATGTGGGTAATTGTGAACTGGAACAAGGTTGCCCAGAGAGGATGTGGAGTCTCCCTCACTGGAGATATTCCAGAACCATCTGGACATGATCCTGCACCATGTGCTCCAGGATGACCCTGCTTGAGCAAGGAGATTGGACCAGATGACCCCACTGCCGTCCTTCCAGCCTTACCCATTCTGATACTGAGATTCTGAAAATACAACAAAGGTAAGGAAATGTGCTTTGAGATGTGTTGTGCAACACCTGACTCAGTGAGGCCCTGGTGGTTTTGAGGATGTCCAGATGAACTGAAAAACCACTGAAACGGTATAATTTACTGACTACCTGCAATCCAGTCATCAATAGAGAGGGTGATAGAGAGCACAGAGGAGTTACCTTCATCTTTTCTCTCCCTTTCTTTGATGTGCACTAGTTAAGAATATGAACATTTATACGTATTTATATTATTATAGATAATAGAAATAGTCCTCTTAATCTTGGCAGTAACTGTTGTCCTGGGGATCTTGGTTGATGTAAAATGTTTCATTAACTCCAGATAAGTACGGAGACATTGAACTTCCCACAAGTTTTTTTTTTTTTTTTTTTTAGGTTTTAAGGGGTTTTGTGATATGTTTCACAGCAGGAAAGAATAAAACAAAACAACCAAGAACTACATTTTTGTTCAAATTATGGCTGTGGGAAAATAACAAGTTGGCTTACTTTAATTGTCTTCTCAGCCCTCACTAAAGGGTTTTTTAAGATAGCGCTCAATTGTCAGCAAGATGCCGTAGAAATGAGCATGGTCTGTGTGGCCTCAAGAAAGTAAATGGCTTCATGCTTTGTTCTGAAAAATGCTGTCATTTGGATCTGAACCAAATGGCTTCACAGGGAAAACACTGCTGCCTTCTGCCAGGGAAAGCTGCAAACAAACACCATGGCTGAAATTCATCTGAGTATGGAGAAAGCTAATCTCTGTGACCGCGCTCTTCTGAAAGCCCTGTACACAATACAGAATAACAATTGCACCCTTCCCTCTCCTCTAGTTCTGAATGTCCTTCTCAGTTCTTGGAAATATTAATTGCAAGGGTAGATTTAATTGTGGCCCTAAGTGCATTCCAGATCCTTACTGCTGATTTTTGATTTGAAGGACATAAAGTCTGTATGATTCCACAGTGAATTGTGTTTTTTGCTGTGTATACATGCACAGTAACAATAAACAGGCCTCCAGATGGGAGTACAAACTCTGTCAGTTGTGTTCCCACAGCTCAGGAACCCAGAGAGAATACAAACCCAGAGAGCTGGATGATCACTCAGTGCTCTGCACTGCACCAAGGTAAAGGGTGGGAGGATGATCCCACTGATCCCACACATCTCCGTGACCACCTGGCCTGGAGCAGATGGGACTATTCCACTAACTAGGAATGGCTGTAGGATCTCAGGGATATCAATGAACTGCCACAACACTCAGCTTTGCAGGAACTCTTCTCTCTTTCCAGAGGTATAATTCTGATCTGGGTTTCAGTAGTTCCACATCAACAGAAGCCCAGATTTACACCAATGATCAAGATCTAAAAATCCACCTTCTACCATATGCTCTGTTAAGTGAGAAAACAGGCTGACTGGGACTTTTATTACTACATTCTTCATGTCTTGAGGAACAAATCCAACACAGGTGTCATTCATGTGACAACATGATGGCAAAACACAGTGGAGTTTCTCCATGATCACTATTACTGAAAGAGAAAATGGGGATGGAAAGCAAAAAACTTCAATTTTGTGGAATGCCATTTTCAGTTCACTCCAGAATGCCATTACTATATAACAAATGTGAGCTGGCAAGCATCTTCTTCTTAGCAGAAAATTGAAGTATTTTGTTGGGGCTGTGGATAGTTTAATATCTGTGACAAATCAGCTGCAGGAGGTAGGGAAGAAGGAAAAAATTGCTATAGAGCTCGTGCAGAGAAGCAGGATTGGGTCTGCCTGCTTAGAATTCAGAGCAGAACTTCTGCATTCTTACTAACACCAGGAGCTTTGAGACATTACACCTCAGCAGTCAAATTTTGTTCCACACCATCAGAATTTAGCCATCTAAAAATTAAGCTAAATTTGGTCACCATTGTGAAACTTCACCCCCTCCCCCTTTCTTTTTTTTTTCTTTTGAGGAGAACAAAACACAACCAATTAACCTCCTGTTAAC
Source organism: Corvus hawaiiensis (assembly GCF_020740725.1). Classification (NCBI taxonomy): domain Eukaryota; kingdom Metazoa; phylum Chordata; class Aves; order Passeriformes; family Corvidae; genus Corvus; species Corvus hawaiiensis. Next base: position 36,767,938 of record NC_063238.1, read on the forward strand.
ACAAACATCTATGGATCAAAGAACATGAGTCAACATTAAAAAGCTAAATTGGGGCAACTGTGGCAACAAGTCACATGAATAAAAAAGCCACATGAATGGAATAGCATTTGACAGCCTGGACTGCCTGGAAAAAGGCAGCTAGTGCCAGCACAGGAGAGCTAGTCTGCTTTGCCATATTCTTAGATTATATAATAAGAAAGTATAAATAGAAAGACAAGCAAAGGTAACCACAGAACCAGAATAAATATGAGATCAATGAACCATTCCACACTTAAAAACTCTCACCCAAATGACTTTGGCACTTTAAAAGCCAGCAGTCTACACCTTGTGTTAATCTGCAATAAAAATAACTACAAAGAGCTGTATCTGATCTGGGAACAAAACTGTCCTGTATTTGTATTTGTGTCCTTTACCCGTGCTTAGTACCCACATCACAGCCCTTTGTACTGCAAAGGAAAGCTGGAAAGCTGCTAGAAGGTCTCCCCAGAGCCTTCTCTTCTCTAGGCTGAACAGCCCCCAACTCTGTCATCCTGTCTTCATAGGAGAGGTGCTTTGGCCTTCTGATCATCTTTGTGGCCTGCGCTGGACTCGCTCCAACAGGTCCACATCATTTTTCTGGAAAGATAAGGCCACTTCTCAAGCCTGTCAAGATCCCTGTGGATGGCACCCCTTCCCTCCATCATGTCAAGCAGATCACACGACTTGGTGTAGTTTGGCAAACAGGCTGAGGGTGCACTCAAACACTCAATCCCACTGTCCACGTTGCCAACAAAGATGTTAAACAGCACAGGTCCTATAAATGTAAAATGCATTTTACATTTCCTTGTAGCTATGACTGAATTCCAGCCTTCCTTTCACTGCAGACTCTGCTTTTTAATTATTATTTTCTCTGTAGTTCACGAGTGAAAGTACCCAACACTTTTTTCTTTTTTTTTTTTTTTTAACCTTTCAGACTGACAATGGAAACAAAAATGTGAATGTTCACGGTCTTACTGATCAGATGCTCATCAGTATTCTCACGCTGAAGTCAAATTATAACAGAAATAAGAGATTGGTAAATAGGGGAGCCTTTGGGACTGGGTTTTTCTGTTTTGTATAGTACCTAGAGAACTGCTTATCCGTGCCTCCTGAAAATATCCTTCTTTTGTGGAAGAAAAGCCCTTTGAACAGAGGAAACATGCAAAAATATTAGTCTGGGATTAGTTAGTCTGTTCCTGTAAAGTTACTTGATGATAAAATCCAACAGGAATGAGTTGTTTGTACATAAACTTTTGCTGATGGCCAGAAGCCAATGCCTGTTGAACCTCCTGGGCGTCAGTTCCCTTTGCATATTCAATCTTCCAAGTGTAGCAGTTTCTTACTAAAGGAGGAAGGAAGCAATTGGGAAATTCCTGATGATGCAGAAAAGCAGGTATGTGATTCTACCTTGGACCTTGAGCTATTTCACAGAAAAGATGAGCTTGCTGCTTCTCTTCAGCAAGAACTGTGGGCTTTGGGGGGGGGTCAGGCACCTGATTCCCAGTGCAATTCCAAAAGAAGCTTTAAAAGTCAGACCAAGCCCATGAGAATAAGTGAAGATTACTCAGATTTTGGAGTGCAGGGTAGCTACTGCAGGCATGTCCTGTGTGGGGTTTGTCCCTGACCATGTCAGCAGCAGGGGCAATAAATTGCTTTTCCTCAAGTCTGGTTTGCCTGCAATGGTAATTGGCAAGTGATCTCCCTGTCATCATCTTGATCCATGAGTGTTTTTGTACTAATTTCTCTCATCAATTTGAATTGAGAAACAAGCAACTGAGGGGTTGTTACCAGGGCTAATGCACCACAACTCTGAGGAAAGTGAGGGAAGAGACAGTCCTCTGTCCTCACAGGCAGCTGGGATGTGGCCAGGAAACTAATTGGGACTGAAGAGACCAAAAATACACCTCCACCCTTTTAAAATCCATCAATAGGAGAGATACAGTTTGAACTGTCCATGGAAAATAATGAACAGCCTTTTTTCACATTCACTTTGAGAAATTTTCTTATGAATATCCTTCATACAGGTGTTTTTCAAGAGCAGAGTCCTCCTAATTACCTCCATTCCCAGGCCTAGCAAAGTATTTAATTTTTTATAGCAGATTTTCATCCAGAAGATACCAATTAAATTTTGTAGTAGCTGTGTCAAGAACCTCATGGAGTTCCTCCTGTCCTCAGCTTCCTCTGGGGTGTCAGAGCACTGGGGAATCTTGCTCCATGTTTTCAAGGCTCAAGCCACCAGATGCAGGGGCTCCTGTGCCATTTTTTTGGGTTAAATAGGAAATCTTTTGAAGGGAAGAAGCCATGGAGATATTTCTAAGGTAAGAAATCAGATAAACTTCACCTGTGCCTTTGGAAATGGCTCCACCTGGGCCTTTCAAGCTTATGCCACGTTTTATTAATGGACGCACACTTCGAAAGCTATTATTTCTCTTCAGTAGTTTCCTAATGCACTCTCCACTGCTCTCCCCTCATTCTCCAATGAATTTTACTTTTTGGGCATCTTGGACAGAAGATTATTCCATTAAGGGCTGGCGAGTTGGAGCACTCCCAGGATGGCATCGCTCTTGCCCACGCCTGGCATATCACTTAGCAACACCACAGAACATTTATTGCACATCCTGCTATTTATGTTTCATGCTTCACTTGTTGACTTTCTCTCCTGTCTCCAAGTTCTTCTGATGGCCATGATGCCTCATGTTAGATGCCCATTAGTGACGGCCAAACACAAGTCCCTGTTCTGCTCCTGCAAACTAAGTAGGAAAATGATTTCACCTGCTGTGAGAGCCAGCTTTTCCTTCTTGTTGTTATTGAAAGCTTCAGCACCTGATTAACATCAAATATATCCTCATTGTTAAATAAATGCCATATTCACACATACAGGAACTACAGTAAGGATGCTCCCAACATTTAAAGCTGATATTGATTCACCTGCAGTGGTTTTTAACACAGTGAAGCATCCCATTCTGTACAAAGTCCTGCCTTCATTGCCCTCTTGGCCCACACCAAAAGATCTCCTCCCTTTGGTGTCATTCTATTTTCACTGCTACAGCTGTACATCCACACATGCACTTCTTTCAAGGAGGCCAGCTGGAAAAGTGAAAATGACTGATAAGAAAGAGGCACAAGAAGCTAAAAGTGACCAAAACCACCAACTTGCCCGACACCTAGGTCTTTTTATTCATATTTTTGCTCTTCCATCTTTTCTGCATCAGAAAGCCCAGACAGGCACCAGAATGTGCTCTGCTACAGTACAGCAGGTGCGTAAGACTAATAATGTGTAGGATTTTCTCTCTGAGGGGGCTCATGTTCTAGATATGTGACTCTGTTTACAGTTGTCTAGAGATGAGCTGAACACCTCAATGTAGATGCAGAATAGAAATTTACTCCACTACCTCCAAATAAATGGGTTTTGGGAAGAAGGGAGACAGGCAATGCTCTTAAATATCTAGCTGAACTTCTTCACAGTGAATTAAAATGTCTAGCAAAGAATAAAAGCAATATGTATTGAATATAAAAAAAGATACAAAAACATAGGGGAAAATATCAATGATTGTTGTCTGAAATGAGATGAGTTAGATCCACAGAGGTGTGTGAAAACCTCTTTTTGTCTCATTTGGTTTAGCTTCTCTCAGATTTTACTTTGGGATTTGCAGCTTCAATGTGATTTTCAGAACTATTTCTGGACGCAGCTGAGCTACATTCTGGGAACCAATCCCAGGAATCGAGCATGAAAAATAAACTATGACCATATACCTGATGCACTATTTCCATTTTCATTATGCATTTGACTGGAAGAAGATGAGAAAGAACATCTTACAAAAAATTTTACATGAATTTAAGCAAGCCATCTGTAGAATAAATATACAAAATTGGATACCATGACTTTAACACAACAAATCAATTTGAACCTTGATGTAAGTAGAAATTATTTCTGTATGAAATCATACCCCATTTCTGGGTAGAATGACATACTTTGTGGGAGAAGAAATGAGCATATTACTTTAAAAGAAGGATATTAAGTGCAGTTGGGAATATAGAAATATTCAGATTAAAATCATATAAATTACTCATACTCATATACAAAATTTGTTCACAGAAAAAAATGTGACAGCTACTGCCATTACAAAACCCATGAAAGCACAAGAGTGGCAAAAAAAATATAATGAGTCTAAGGAAGCTCAATTTCTCACTGTGTTAAGTGCTGTGAATCAAAGTATATGCACACAAGGTATTTCACATTTTCTACAGGAATTGCAGTCAATTTTGTCCATGCTTCTTTCTAAGTTCTCAAGGCACATCTAACTAAAATGGCTTTTGGGTGCAGATAAAGTTTCCAGTAGCTTTGGTGATATCTTGAAAGAATCAATGGATTTGAAAGCTAAAAATGGATCACTGAGTGAAAAATAAATACAAGGGAGATGTTGCCCTGTATGTAACTCTTTGTTACTGAATACTGTAAGCCAGCAAATCTCCTCAACTAAAATCTAAATTAACATTATCCTACTCATGATATGAAATAAATGTGGAGAAAACAATGTGGACTTATATTCACACCTACAGGTTGGCCAGAGAAGTGATTGAGAGAAGCCCTGATGAGAAGGGCTTGGGGGTGATGGTTGATGAAAAATTCACCATGAGCTGGCAGTGAGCACTTGCAGCCCAGAAAGCCAAGTAAGTCCTGGGCTGCAGCAAAAGCACCAAGGGCAGCAGGCTTAGGGAGGTGATGCTCCCCCTCTACTCTGCTCTTGTGAGATCCCAACTGCATCCAGTTCTGGTGTCCCCAATATAAAAAGGACATGGAACCATGGCACAAGTCCAGAGGAGTTCACAAAGTTGAGGACTGGAGCACCTCCCCTGTGAAGACAGACTGAGAAAGTTGGGGCTGTTCAGCCTGGAGTAGAGGAGAACTCACAGCAACACAGTTCCATGAAGAACTCACAGCAACTTTTCAGTATCTCAAAGGGGTCTGCAGGGAAGCTGGAGAGGGACTCCTCTTCAGGAACTGCAGTGATAGGACAAACTGTGGGTTCAAAATGAATGGGGGTAAATTTAAATTAGATATACGGATGAAATTCTTTGCTGTGAGGGTGGTCAGGCACTGGAACAGGTTGCCCAGAGAAGCTGTGGATGCCCCATGCCTGGAAGTGTTCAAGGCCAAGTTGGATGGGGCTTTGAGCAACTTGGTCGTGTAGGATGCATCCCTGCCCCCGGGAGCAGGGTCAGAGCATTGAAAGTGCAGGCTTTAAGATTCTTTGAGGTCCCTTCCAACCCAAATCATCCTGTGATTCTATGATTCTATATATCAGTTAATGTCACTGTTTTTCTTTCTGTCAGTGTGCACAGGTAGGAATGAGTGAACCAAAGAGAATGATTGTGTTCAAAATCCATTCACCAGGGGCAAGTGGCAACTCACTCACTCTCATGTGAAACTGAGGGGTGAGGATCAACCCCAAGTGCTGCAAAACAGGCTTGGGAGAAAGGCCAAACTCCCTGTTTATAGCTGCATGAGTGATGGTGGCTCTGTTTCAGTACCTGCTGGTGGGATGGGGAGGCCCAAGTGGTGTTTGAGCAGCACCGTCTCCAGTGTGAGGTATTTCTTCCTGAGTAATGGAGTGCATCCAGCAGCTCCCCACTGAGATATGGCTGCCTTTGAGCAAGATTCATGGCAAAGCCTTAACAGAGCCTCAGGATGGGTAATCCATACATTAAAATATTCTATTGAGCAGGTTGTGTAGTTTCCTGCCCAAGCACAAGAGGAGATACCTGACTATTCAAACATTGCTACTTTCTTTGGAAACCACAGCCTTTGCTCTCAGTTGTGCTTTGATGTGTGAGTATCTCTCTTGAAATCCCAGTCATTCACACCACATAGGAAACAAGGGTGCGTGCTGGCCTTTTTACTTCAACAGCTGAGCCAGAAATCCCACTGTAGTCACAGAGTTCATAAATGTTACACACTGGTCATGAAGGAACAGCCACACACCAGCTGTGACCAGGAGCAGTTCTCATCAGGAAAAGATGGCAAGAACAGGATATATTCCAAATTCTTGGTGCAAGCTCAGTGAGCCTGGAAAGCTTGGCCCCTGATATATCTGGCCGCTGCCATCACATCAACTTTCAGAGCAGAAGCTTTTCAAGACCAAAGGCATCCGAAGAGATAATCCATAACATTCAAATTTCACATACAGCCTGTGCTGCTGGAGACTACCACTGGTAGCAGAAACCATGTGCAAGCTATCAGTGAAGTGAGAGTGCAAGGAATTTAAGTCAAGTGGGGCCCACTGGTGGTCAGAAAACGCAGATCAAGGTGATACAAGACTCCAGGAAACCTTCTGTTCCTTCAGATCTCATGGCCAAATATTTTATAGCAGTTGATAAATACTTGCTGGTGCAGAAAAGTTCTTTCCTTCAGAAGACAGAAAAAAGTGCAGATTGTTTTTAAGAAAGATTCACAGGGTCTTTTTTTTCTTGGAGAATTTCAAATATCTGCTGACACCCTCAGGCAGAAAGGCAGATTTTCTTTCAGTTTAAAAAGCATATGCTTCTCTCTCTCTCTCAAAAAAAAAAAAAAAAAAAACAAACCAAAAAACCTTTCATCCAAAGCAATTCAGGAGGGGCTGTTTGCTAATTTTACTCAATTCAGCTGCAAAAAATATCCAAAAGTAACTCATCTGCAATATCTGGTACTCAGAGCTGTAGATAACAGGCCACAGTTCCTGTACTGAGAAACCTATAACAAAAATCTGAAATATGCTTTATTTTCTTCTTTGTACTTGGTTCTCTAGAGTTTTATAACTATAAAACTTCTTCTTTCACTAGACAGTAAATATTCTCAAGGTGAGAGCTCAGGAGGCCCAGAGCAGGATTTGGGAACTGCTGAAAGCCAAGCAGTAGGTGCTGTCTTCTCCAGGAGTAAGAGAAAACCAAGAAGCCAAGAGGCAGGATGGCTCCATGTTCGAACAGTAGCAATAGGGCTGCTCGGTGCCTGTCATCCTGGTCCTGGCCCTGGGCACCACAACAGTCTGACCATTTTATGCTGATGTCACCCAGAGTCCCATCCTCAGCCTCCTGCTACTTATTTTGTTCTTTCTGAAGTGACAGTTCTGTGTGATTAGCTAGGACTTTATGTACACATTTAAAAAATAAGTTTCTTCACCTGCAAAATTTAAAAGGAAAAAAGATGGGAGAAAAAAGGAAAAAGCTATTTATTCCAGTCTCCTCATCTTAAACTGGTTTCCTTCTCCTTGGGTGAGAAATTTTGCATTTCTGAGGCTTGTTTGAACCTTCAGCATTCTCATTTCCATGTTCTTCACTGCTGAAAGGAAACAACAGGGACACTGCTCAGTTCTGATAAAGATTTGCCATGTCATGCCATTTTCTGTTGGAGGCGATTTTCCAGATAAGGGAACTTTCTGTAACTGTACACCAAAAAGTCTTCAGTTTTACTGTGATCTTGCATTCAGCAGGATTTAATCCAACAATCCAGATGTACTGGAGCTGGGGTAATCTTCTCTCATTTTACCAACAGAGAAGACAATTTGAAAAGGTCTTTTTTACAAATTACAAAAACACAGAGTAACCATTTTTTTTTCTATCCCTGTTCAACATATATCTCTTAACACTTGTTCTGGCCTGGAATTTTACTCCAAGGATAGCATCTTGCTCTGAGGAGTAGGTGCCAAGTTGCCATGTGCAAGTATCTCCCATTGACTTGTGAATGACATAAAAAATGCAGACTCCAACAGCAAAGGACACACAGGAGGTGATGACAGGAAGATTGTTACAGGACACAGGACAGCAGGAGAAAGATTTTTTTTTTTTTCCCTGAGATGAGGAATCATTCCTCTTCCATTGGAAGAGGAATGATTCATCAGAAGTGAAGAGAAAGTGAGATGTGAGCTCGGGAAAATTAAGAAAGGCTTTTTGCAATGCACTGAAATCACTCCAGGCCAGACAGCACCAGCCAGAGGGAAATTCCAGTGCAGAACTGACAAACATAAGGAGTATAAATGCATTTCTACAGATTGAAAACTTGCCTGATCTTCACGTCTCCTCCTTCAGGTTTCCAAAGGTTCTTTGAGGGGTTTTGTTGTTTGTGGAGGTTTTTTTCAAACTGAGAACTAGATTTGAACAGTTATCCTCTCATAACCAATCTTCTCCTTTCTTGCCCATGCAAACCCTCCTCTTCCCCATCTGTAAGGAACAGCCCTGAGAAGTCATCACAGCTGTCAATACCCAGTTTCAGAATCTTGACCTTGTACATCAGGGGACAGGAAAACAATACAAAACAGAAGGAGAAATCTCAGACACCTGGGGAATATTTTAGAGGGTTGATGTGATTTGCTCAATAGAGGTGCCCACCTGGGGTTAGCCCATGGCACTTCCTCGTGGGAAGAGGTGCTTTTGGGGAAGAGGTGCTTTTAGGCAAGATGTGCCCTGAACAAGTTCAGTTGCCTGAAGTGTGTAATTGTTACCTGTTATCAGTTGTGAGATAGATCTATCCTAAATGCATGAGTCAGGACCCCTCTGCTGAACTAAGATTTGCATTGAGTCCTTTTTCAGTACAGCAGCTACAGAAAAGATGATTGAGATTTCATCTGAACAAAAGTGAGAAACAATTCACAAAGAGGAACAGCTGAATGTGTGAATGGGAAGAGGGGTATGATTGGGAGGACCAGGATCATTAGGTATCTGCATTAAGTCCAAATGCAATTTTAGTTTCCCATTGCCAGTGAAGCATTCAAAGTCAGGATGACAAGAACAATTATGTCCCTGCAGCTCTCACTGAAGCGAGACATTCAACTGCAAGGACAGAGCTGATAGCAACTATTGGATGAGGAAACATGATTGAAACATTAGGACTGAGAAACAATTAGAAGCGTCACTTTGTATTGGTCTGAAGAACCATGCAGTGGTATAAAATTCTGCCTGTTCTTCTGCAGTTAGTAGACAAATAGGGGATTAGCAGGAAAAGAAAAATATGGGAGCATTGTAAGGGGAAACCCTTAGGGAAGGTGTAGCAGTGCAAAGAATTGCTTGACAGAATCCAAGAAATAAATGTACTAAAAACCAGTAGTAGATTTGTCTGAAGGGTTCGTTTGCACAGAGTTACTTTTTAAAACTTGTGCTCCTTTTAGCCAAATCTGACTCTCTTTAGTTCAAGATGGAAGGGAGGGGGCAGAGAAGGAAGGAAAAGAATCTAGCAGAGAAAGAGAAAAGAAAGAATAAAATTGTGGGATATGCCCAGCCCCTGCCCTGGAGGGAGGCCTGCTGATAAGGAGATTGCACAACCTCCCAGCAGAATCCCCTTGGAAAAAGAAGCACTCCAGTTACAGCGAGAGAGGACACAAACCCATGATCCTCTGGGAGACCCTATGTAGATCCTTTGTAACCCATTGGCTTTTACCCTCTCACACGCACCCCTGTACCCCTTTAAGATCCAGCCCTCTGTCCCTGTGAGACTGGAGAGCTCGTCCCTGGCCTCCCTTCGCTGGGTGTGGGCTAATAAAGCTGCCTCATGCGGAACTGCTACACGGGCCTCCCGTCTCTCTCCTCCTGGTCTGGCCTGGAGACTGCCTCGCAGAGCAGGAGCTGAAATTACGAGCTGAAAATCACTAAAGAGCTGTTAGCCTCTCTGCAAAGGCACTCCAGCAGCTGAGGGAAAGCTGCACGGGCCCTGGCAGGCGGTTCCTCGCGGGACCATCTCTCCAGACCGGTTACGGTTTCCTGGGTCTGAGCTACAGACCCCACACCAGCTGCCACATAAAACCAAAGCTGTAAAGTCAAACCAAAATCCAAAATTCAGGTTGAAAGGTTAATGAATGCAAATAGCTCAACTGGGGTGCTGCATACTGCAAACTAGCAGTCATGTCGAACAAGGGAGTAATCAAGAAAGGATGAAAAAGAAACACACTGGGCCATGGCAAAGGCACAATTAAACCTGCTTGATGCAATTCCAATGCTTTTTCATGGAGATACATCCAGTGCAAATGAGGTTCATAACTGGAAAATATTATTTGCCACCTCTTTTTTTTCCTAATGAAAATATTTCTGCTGTTCTCATTTTTGTATAAACAGCTGTTTTTACAAATATTTCTAGTTTTATACAGCTGGATTTAATCCATTAACTTTCCTCCAAGTGCTCTCAAAGCCCAAGGTGAAAGCAGCAAAATGCCATTCCTAATTACCATGGCTCAAGGGCTTGAGGTGTCATTCAAGGTGTCATGGACACAGGACCAAGCAGTGCTCCCAGGTGGGTTCGTGAATGGACATCAGCAGAAGTGCATGCCTATAGACCAACCTTCAAATGGTACAGGAAAAAACAGTGAGAAGTTTGCAGTATTTGGACAGTTTGGTCAGCAGGTCTGTGCACAACTGCTCTGCATTGCAGAGAGAGAACTTAAGAACAGGGAAAGTTTTGAGTTTATGCTAAACGTGGGAGCCAGGTATGTTGTACCTGAATGCAAGAATCTGTCTGTGACATCCTGTGACTCACACAAGCGGCATCCGGTTTCTACATGAAGTTTCATTTGTTCCAACCCATGAAACCACAAAGACAATGGGTTGACAGAAGTGTGCAAGGAAGTTGCAGCCTTCCCCATTGGCATCACCTGGGGCACTACTCTGCAACACACTATGGAGGGGGTAAAGCCTCCCTTCTTCCCAGCTCCTGGTTAAAATCCTTTGGAAGCTTCCAGCCCGAGAAATTGCATCTGGGCTTTCCTCGGACATTGCAGTATAACATTCAAGGAATGTGAAACTATGTTTTTGTCTTTAGCAATCATACTAAAAGAACTTAAGCATAGATCAAGACAAGGTAAACACACTGAATTGTTCCATTAAATAATCATTTTTTCAGTAACAGTTATGCAGTATCTCAAAAATCTTTCTTTTCCCTGTTTCTTCCATTCTGTTTTTTAAGAGTATTAAAAAAAACCCCAAACAAATAATTGGAGGATCAATCCATATGTCTGCTATAACTGAAGATTTCTGAAGCTAGTATGACCAGGGTTTTTGTTTGTTTGCCCCACAGAGTCTGGCTGCATCTCAGCTGTGGATTATGGTCTGTCACAGCAAAAGCAGCTTTTGTCAGTTTTAAACTGAAGGAATTTTTTTAGGTGAGTATTTTTAATCTAAAAAATCTGGAAACCAGTGAAAGTGTTTGGCTTGAAGGAGATGGGTTGGGATGTGTTTTGGTGCAAAAAACAGTTGGAGACCTCATTAAATTCTCTGAGGGACAGAGATTGGCAGAGCTCACATGTTCTACAAGAGGTCTGGATTTTGTTAGACTACATGCTGTGGGTCTGTCATATTCAATAAAATGAGACTTTGGTTTCTATATGTTTCTTAATTAAAGTGTTTTTTAGGAAAATCTGCTACCTAAAAAAATGCCAGTAAAAAAAGAAAATACTATCTAACCATAAATGGTCAGTGTCAAATGACTTATTTGATGCAATAGTAAAACCCAGAAGAAAAAAATACATTTCACTCTTTCAGAACTTAATACTACTGGTTTGGTTTTTTAAAAATTTACCCTGTAGTAGCACATTTTCAAGACCCAGTTCTGACCTTGGGTACTGGTCAGGGTCTCATTCCCATGAGATTTACAATAAATAAGGATACCATATAGTGAAAGAAGACAAAGGAAACTAAAGAAATAAATAACTTGTTTCCTTTTCTTTTTTAAACTGAAAAAAAAAAAAAAAGGAGTCAAGACAAATATCTGATGACTCTACACGAGTTCAAAAAAAGTACAGAAAAATGAAAGAGAAAGGTCACCTTCATAGCCCAGGCTGTGCTTTGTAGTAAGGGTTTTGCCCTGGGATTTTCTTCCTAAGAGAAAGTCAAATAAAACAAAGAAAACAATCTTCAGTCTGAGGCTGGCAAACATATCCATAAATGTGCACATTGCTTCCAAAGCAAGGTGGATAAGGCAAAAAAAATATTGGGATTGTTGAAAACAGATTAGAGGCTGCCCTTGGGGGAGTCAAGTACAAGGACTGGACAAACCCTGATAGGCAGAGGGACCTTTACTCATTCCCAGAGCGACTATACAATCTCCTCTTAATAAGACATTAAGTTACACTGCTGAAATTATGCAGTTTCAAGGCCTGAAAGGGGCTATTAGTCTTTTCTCAGTAAGCCCAGTAGTAAGTAGATAGACTCAAAGACACCTGCCTGAAACAAAGCGTTATTTAACATATTATGCAGAGCATCTTTAAAGAGTTTGCTTTTTTAAATGGGGAGAAGATGGTAGAATCATCATCCACATAAGCAAAAAAAAAATCCCCCGCACAACGTACAAAGTTTCAAAGACTAAAGAGCAAAACACAATTTTATTTTTTTGTTTGCTTGGTAGGGGTTTTTTGGTTGTTTTTTTTAGTTTATTTCTTCTTGTGTAACTCCCACACCAGTAAAACAGCCCTGAAAATGAATCAGCAGTATTAAATCCCTTGGCAATGATGTGCTGCGGGGGGCAGGTTCTCCTTTCTCATGTAGAGTTAAGAAGTGCATTTGTTTTCCTTTTTTTTATACTGAACATACTGTTCTTTGTCCTCACCAGGAGGAAAACAATCAAACAAACAAACAAACAAATCCAACCAATAAAGCAAAAATAAAACCCCAAAACTGAAAGCCCCAGTGAAGTCAGAATTTAATTCTCTATTAATAAATGAGGGCTGTAAGAGTCTGTTAGAGACTTGGGAGTGTGTATGGAGGAAAAGTCCCTTAAGTGCCAACCTAACAATTCCATAGAGCTTTTTTATGCAAGTTCTGGAAAGAAGCTTTATTAAATGATTTACTCTTACTTTAGACACAGCACTTACCTTAGGACAATCTGGCTGGAAGCTGTCTGCAGCCTGCTGTTAAAAGCACTGCCTTGTGCCAAAGCAGGAGTGCTGGAAGAAGAGACAAGTAGATCCAGAGACTCAGTTTTGTCTGGGCATTTTGAGGTGGTTTTCTTTGCTCATAATGGGCTTTCATCAGTTACTGCAAACACTGCACTGGGTCTCAGTCAGGCATTGTTGGGTCTGGTGGCACCAGTATGAAGAACTTTGTGAGCGGGGAGCTGTGCATGGCTGACAAATTGCTGTGGACCTGCTCCTTTTTGTCCGGACCTGGTGATATCTCCAGTTGCCCAAAATATAACTAATGCTGCAACTACTATCCTATTTTGCTACTCTGGGTCTGCCAGTTCCTCTCACATCCTCCTTCCCTAGAGCATTTCTCAGTTTATCTTCCTAATCTTCAAAGACCTCCAGTTACTTCTGCCCTATCTGTCCTTCTTATCAGTTAGCAGCTAGGTTGGCTCCTTCCTTTACTCTTTAGGTGGCTGCATTGCTGATTTAAATCCTTCTCCCTGACCCAAATTCCTTTCTAAAATAATTTATTTTATGTGTGACAGAAATATAATTTTAAATGTTTTAAGCCTATCAACCTGTCTGCAGCTCAGCCTTACCCCAAAACCCACTTTAAAGCAGCAGCTGGTGCATGCACTGCCACAAAACCCGTTGACCAGGAATTAAGAGCACAGTAATTTGTGTTAAAGCTTGCCATTACTCTCCTTACTTCAGACCTTTCCACTACTGCTTGTTATTCATTTCCTTTTCCTGTTATAATTTCTGTGAACACTGAGGCAAGTTCTTGGTGCCTTGAGCTAAAGCTCACTGTGCAGTAGGATGCAACCCAGCCAGCAGTCAGTCTGCATGGCACGCACAGAAGGGAAGGGATTTTTATGTTTAGGGCTGTTAGTAGAAAGTTGTGGACTGACACTGAAAAACTTAACAGATCTTAGCTGTCACATCTGCAGCCTACAGCCTTTATCCTACAAGGTATCACAGAATTTTGAATATGGATATACTAACATATTAGCATGTTTGTAGCCTAGCCATGTGGTGTTTGTTGTTTGCTTCACAGACTGATCCTCCACAGCCTCTCCACTGCAGAGCTCATCTGAAAACAAAAGGCAGCTTAGTCAGTTTTCCCGTATAAGCAGCACTTCTTTGAAGAGATGCAAAGAGGTTTTCACAGCTCTAAAAAAAGCAATGCCAGGACACTTAATATACCTTCTTTCTATATTATCTCTGGGTTGCAGAAGGGCTACAGTATTTGTACAAGATTATGGTGTGCTGCATCTGCCTGGGAAACTATGATTTTGTAGGTTCCTTGTGAACTGCAATTTAAAATAGCAAAGACCTTACATTTTCTCTTAACAGTTCTTAAAGCTCATCTTGCTATTTCTTAATCTGCCCCCCAGCTACTGCCCACCTCCCTGCCTGCTGTTCTCAGACCGGTCTGTATCACCAGGGGCAGGGGCTGAGCAGAGCCTGGGGATGAATAGATCACTCCTATCACACTTTGGTGCTGGGTCAGTCTTGGGCTGAGGCGAAGGAGTAGCTCTGTGGATGGTCTGCGATATCCCTCTCCTGCAGCCCTTTCCCCTCTGTACCTGATGCACATGGGCTGTGGAGCTGCAGGACACAGACCAAAGCTCTCCCTGCCAGTCTGAGGCAAAGGAACGGGGGACAGGGATGTTCCTGAAGAGCAGCCACAAGGGCAATCCATCAAAGGCATGGATGGCTGCACTGAGAGTTTCTCTTCACCACTGGCTCTCTGCTCTGGCTATAACCAGGGTCTATTAAAATGTTCACATTGTGTATAGGCAGAGGTGCCTGACATGGTGACCCTCACACATTGCCCTTCGTCCTCTGATGAGGAACCAGGAAACCTGAGATGAGGGAGAGCTGTGGAAATGGCAGCTCCCCTGGAATAAGGAAAGCTGAGAGTTTGGACAAACTGTGAGGTTTGTGCTTTCGTAAGTCTAAGGTTGTGGGATGGCCTCACAAAGGCCACCAAGAATGAGCCGCAGTAGGTGACGGGTGATCTTAAAATGGTTTGTACTGTGGTGCTGCTTGGAGGAATAATTCCCAACTTTGTTGCCAAACACATGGATCTTTCTCATTCCCCACACCCTCCAGAGTGCCCACCCAAGCTGGAGGGCACGGCTCTGTCTGTTGGGCAGATGTCTCTTTGCACAGTAATCAGCTGGGCTGTGGAGAAGCTGCCTTTCTACCAGGCAACAGGACAGTCCACTGCGAAGATCTCACCAGCTCTCTAAAACAGCCTGAACCTCTTGTAATCTGCTTCTTATTCCTTGCTTTTTGGGAGGTTTTCAATGTCATCTTTATATATCTCAATTTTCTCAATTTTCTCTAAATAAGGCATGAATAATTTTTTTTCTTTCCTTCCTTCATTATGAAGATCAACTTGTTGAAGTCTAAGTTGCTGGAGTCTACACTACTACATTCATATAGATATTAGAAAACAGATAGACAGAGGTCCATTATATGTAATTGGGTTAATAGGGATTTTATTTTGCCTTTCAGCTGTCAATGATGCCATTGACTATGGGCGCCTTAAGAGCCCTTAGAAAATCTCACTGGTCTCTATGATTCCATGTTTTGTCCATTCTTTTGCCACCATCTCAGAAGCTGAGTGGTAGATAAAGAAAGAAGATAAAGTGCTGTGTTTCATTAGAGATCCAAGTTTAGAACCTCATAGAAGTTATAAAGACAGGATAGCATTTAATATTGCTAGAAAGGCTCACCTTACCAGCCCAACAGTAACTACTAACACGCCCCTATACAAATGTCAGAATCTCCCTCAGCAGCAGCTGCTCAGTCTGGTTTTTCAGGCCCTAGAACAGGCACCAGGCAGCAGCAAATTTGCTGTCTTTCCTGCCAATAATGTCTCAAATATTTGTGCTGTTCATGTAGTTTTAATATCACTCATTGTGGTAATATTGTTGGTAATGAAATAAAAAGCTGCATGACTCAGAAACCTCCTCTGCAAGGACCTGAAATCAGTGTAAAAATATGCAATTTCTGCACGCGAAAGACAATTTTCCTTTCCAACAAAAGTTGCAAACTGCATATCTTTTTACTGCAAGTAACCAGACTCCTGAGAGCCATCTTGTTAATGTGAAGGGAACAGCTCATTGAAGTACATTTTTTCATATTTTATTTGCTCTGTTTCACAGTGTTCAGGAGTTTTTACTGCCTAGTTCTTTAGAATTACACATTTTAAACCAAAGCTATAGAATAGTTTTTAGCTGTGCAAGTCCCAGTTTAATCTGCATTTTTTATAATTTTACTGGATATTTGCTAGAAGTCCAGCTGGTGGGAGATTCAAAAACAACTCATAAGTTGCTGCTCACCAAACCCACTGGCAGAGGCATGCTCTGACCCCTCTTTGTCCCAAAACCTACCTCTTATTATAGAGATCAATTTGTAGCAGCTCTTAAATTTCACCCTGGACATTCAGTGTTTGCTGACAAAATGCAACCATCATGTAATAATTTCAACAGCTGCAGAATTGGGCCATTAGACATTCCACTGATAAATAATGCTGCTGGCTGCCAGGGTCCAGATAGCCTTGAAATTAAGGTTACCCACAGCAGAATGATTGGAGTCTGAAAACTGAAGCATGTGTTCATTTGTTTTGAGATGTATTTGAAAATACAATTCAGCATGTGCTAAATTAATGATCACAGGCAGAGATCAGATGGTTGGTACAGAAAAAAGAATCCACGTGCCATGTGCCTGTTTCTGCTGTGATGTGATGGGAATTAGTTTAAATATATCTCTTACATCTGTTGATTTTTGGTTCTACTATTGAGCAATAATCCAATCTGCATCAGTATTTAAAAAATAATTTAGCTCCATACTGTGGCAAAATTTTTTATAAAACCATAAATAAACCAAAATAAAGATTGCCCAAGTCCCAGGACTGTAACAACATAAATGAATAGGGATGGATAACTCATTTTAGCACACACATGAAATATTATTTAAGCTGGGAACCTGCTGGGTTTCTTCATTATATCATAAGCAACCCTTAAGATTATGTAACAGCTGTAAATATAGCACTGAAGCAATTCATAGTTAAAAGAGGCTTGACAGAAGCACTGTCTTTCTTAATTATTCAGCTATCAGACTCAGAGAGGCTTTGTTGATACAGCAGCAGCAGCATTCTGCCCTCCAGTGTAATTCTCACTTGTGCTGAGCATCCAGAGGAACTGAAGCACCATTCAGAAGAAAAAAGGGAATTTATCTCCTTTTCCACGATAAACATAATTTGATACTTTTAGTCATACCTGATGGCCTTTTTTCATAACCACTGACCTAAGTGCTGTGTCAGAGCCCCGTTGCCCATAGAGACCTTAGGTCTGCAGCTTTGTCCCTATTTAGGGCCACTCTGAAGCACCTGGTACTGTGTAATCACACACACAGGTGCTTTCCTGAGCTGGCAAGAGCTAATTATGCCCATACACAAGTGATATTCACCTTTTTGGCCTGATCAGCTTTGAAAATGTTCCCTTTTATTCTATTCTAGCAGAACTGTGTTTCTGCAGTACTAAAACACCTCACAGGCTCAGGCTAATTTCAGAGTGGTTTTAGTTAAACACTTTGTGCCCTAATGGAGGACAGGGGGTTCCACTCTCTTCCTCTGTGCATCTCACATATTATTAGAGCTACACCAAAAACTAAAAGCTCAGTAAAGAGTCTAACCAGGACCATACCAAGCCATGGTTCTGTGACCTGACTGTCAGGGATTTGCAGTTTGTGGAATAAAGTGTTGGATTTGATATTTATTTCCCCAAACTATGGAAGCAACTATCCAAGAGGACTGTCTTCCCCTGTATGTCCTCCTGCCTGAGGTGAGACCCTCAGGGGTGCAGATACTGGGCTCCTACAGAAGGAGTCAGAGGACACTGCTCTCCCTTAGGGACTGGTTGGTATCAGAATCCTCTCTCCAGGTGTGTCTCCAATAGTCAAAATATCTTGCCTTTAAACAGCAAATTATGCTCTCTTTTTTTCAGATAGTCAAAATTGGTGGAGTAGTCATGACAAGGCTCAATTAAGCGGAATGAGGTTGGAGCACAAATGTAACACCTTAAATGGAAATGGACCCTAGATTATACCATTAGGTTTCTCAGCTGTAGTATGTATTTTAAAACCATAGCAAAATTCTGGCTGATCTCAGTAGTTTGGGATTTAACTTGTAAAATCAAAATGGATTCAAAATGTTTTATTTTGGAAACTGAAGTACTGTACCAATTCAGATCATAATAAAGCCAAGATTTGTACAAGGAATGAAGAAAGGGAGAAACAAGAGAAACATTCAGAACATGGGGCAGCAGTGAGAATCGGATATGCTTAAGAACAATCTTCAGGTTGTAATGTCCCTGAGGACTGCTGGGGAACCGGTCTCACGTAATTGAGTGGAAATGCCAGCTTACCTGAAATAGTCTTACAAAAATATTTGTTCTGAAAAATGCATTTTCTGGGAAGGAAGTAGAGCAGAAAAAGATTTTCAACGTTAATCTTCACAAACAGCTGTACTTTTATAACTGAGTTCAAATATAAAAACACAATTACAGATAGTATGAGCATGGATGAATATTGTTTTTACCTTCCCAATAATAGACTAGACTTTCCAATAAATATGCCCATAAGTTTTACTTCTAAAACTATTGAAAATTTTATATGAGTTTAATACTAGAGGGATTTGGATTTCTATTAACCTTTCAGGAGCCCAAATTATTTCCCCAATAGATATTTGATATTCTCGTCTTGGCTGCCTTGCAGAAAATATTTTCCTCCAATGTTAAGAGTATACATCAGGGGAAGAACTGGGATTTTTTGAGGCTAAAAAGGAGCTTCTATAAATTTAGGACAAAACCAGCAAGCAATCCAACCTACTGCAATCTCAACTGCATACTGTTTAAATTGTCAGATTCACAGAAAAATAAATGACATTTTGGCTGACAGATTTATCTTCTCTATAGATGTGAATAATTTGAAAAGAATTATCAGGATGCAGTTACGTTTTATGAATTTCATGTAATTTTCAAAATTTCATGGTGTGGAAGTACCTTATTTAATGGGAGATGGATCTTTAGCTCGTTAGTTAGGAACAGTCTAGAGTACTTTGACCCTTGGCAAAATTTCATTGTCACTTCTGGGTGTATCAAAGATGAATTTAACTGTGTTATTCTCTCAGTTACGGCATCACTGCTTCCCACCGCTTCCTGAAAGCAGAAACAATCTACCTAAAATATTCTCCTCTGTCAAAGTTTTAATTTTGTTTCTATGTAAATAATGCATATGCACAGGCACTAGTGCTGCTGTCATTAACTGGGAATAAACCTGGAGCTTTCAGCTCTGAAAGTACAGACCCACACAATCTGAGCAAAAGAAGCAGTTCTGTCACATACTATTAAATAACAGGCTGCTGCAGCCGCTGTTACTCACCATCGGGAGGGTGAATCTGCATGCATTAAACACTGTTTATAATATTAAATGTGGAGGTGCCAGCAGACACTGTGGAGCCCTCATTTGATCAGTGTTAAAGGGTACGAATCAGGCATGGCATGAAGAGAGGTTGCTGGTAGCTTTGCTTGCAAGCACGTCTGCCTCATTGTTGCTGTCCCTGGCTGTGCTACAGTCATTAACTACCACGGCTGCGTTATTCCAAACAAACCACACTGGAAGCAACTACTGCAAATGAAATCATTAAAGTCAGCTCTGCTTTGCTGAATGTTAATACGCTAATTGTCCTATAGACACTTAACGAGAGCCTGTACCTTTTCTGTGTGTGAAGTAGTGAAAGCTTACTTAAATGCTGCAAATGTGCCTCAAATGATCCAGCTAGAGAAACTATGCGCTGCAGAGGGAAAAGAAAAAAAGTCCTTTTTTCGCACATCTCGAAGTGATGAAATCTCGATTGCAGGGGAAGGCTGTCTTGAAATGCCTGAGAAATAACCCATTGCATTGATATTCTGTCAGAGTCTTTCACTGCTGAAGATAGAGAAGTAAAACAAATAAATCCCATCACTAAGGAGTGAGTTGAACTCAATACAGTGCACAATGTTTGCAAGGTCAACTCCCTGCTCTCTATAGGCAGGTCTGTTTATATCTGCTGTGCTCAAAACCAAAGCCCACTGTCGACCCCCATGTGCTGACAGCAGTTACTCTCACACTGAAGCCAAAATAATAAATCTCACCAAGCATTCTTCAAAAGCAGACCTGCATCCTTCAGGGTTAACTGCGCAGAAGAGGAAAGAAATGTCAGAATGAAGTCAAACTTTAAAACATACTCTGGAAAAGCTTTGAAGATCACTTGGGCTCTGGGAGGGGAAGAGTCCAGAAGTCACACTGATTTTTCCAAGCTCTTCTCTTTCCAAACAATATTCATTTGTCCAGTTGTAATCCATATTTCCTATATGTTTCACCTCTATTATTCTGTGCCTAAACTTGAAGAATTTCTTTGCCATAATTTTTTAACATTTCTATTCTCCTTTCAAGCTACGTGAAAGGGGCACAATTGAAGTGATGTGCTGCTGAGGATCAGTGGATCCTCTGTCATCTTCTGCACAACTGTCACACCCACAGAGCATGTTCACTCCGTGAATACACAGATTAAAATCTGTGCAACTCCTTTCAGCTGACCACACCGATGCTCATTGCCTTCTCAATCACCCTGAAAGAGGCTGAATGAAGTTCCCCCCTCCTCGAGGTGTCCATTCCAAGGGAAGGGGACACAACAGTGGATTTTAGGGTCCCCGATGACTCAAGAAGGCAGCCAGTCCTTCTGCTAGGACACCAATAGGCAGGTTATGGGAATCAACCTCAAGTTCTGAACCCTCCTAAACACATTTAAAAATCAAGGAGAGAATAAATGATTGAGGAAGAGAGCAGATGTTTAGGTCATAGCTGAATGAAAGTTTGAAAGAGAGAAAGACATTTTCCTCTGTTCATATCAAAAAGGCTGAGTTGCTTCATTCTCTTATTTGAGGGAAAATAAAAGATGTTTTGAAATGCTACCCCTGGCTTGAGGTGGTACTCACAGGTCTGTTAAGGAGCAGTCATGACCAGCCAACAGCAACACATTAACTGGAAAGGACGAAATGGGTAAAACTATCAGCCTGTGCTGTACAGAAGAACTCAGTGTACACCTCGCCACTCTTCCTGTCTCATTAAATTATACTAAATCAAATCAAATCACCTCTGAGGTTTAGATGGTAGAAATGTGCACAACAGGGATCTGTCTGGGCTTTCAATTCTGCATGAAGTGTGGGTAAGAGGAATGTGCCTTTGCTGCTCAGTTTCATTGATGTGCGAGCTAGTATTCATGTCAGGTTTTCTTTAAAGGATACTTGAATGACTCTATTTTTAGATTTTACCGTGATGTTATTTCATCAGCTATTGCATGCATAATGCATCATCAACAACAAAAATTTTAATCATAGCATAAATCAACCAAAAGATGCTACAAGAAATCAAAGTCCAAATTGCTTTGCTTGGGGACTTGAGTAAATGGATTTTGATTTTTAATTTCTAAATTCAGAGAGGTCCTGGGGGGCATGCTCCCCAGATGTGTAGCTGATTGGTGAATGTATGTTGCAAGGCCACTCATGTTCAATCCCAAAACCTGAAACATCATATTTCAATCTGAAAGCAGCTTTTACAATTTTTGCTTAAGAGAAATTGAGACCACAATTTGGGCCTCTCATCTAAATAATTCAGTTAAAGTACAGCTCCTGATTGATGGCCGAAAACCACCTGCTGATCATTCACAAACTCCAAACCAAGGAAGAAAAATCTGCAAAGTAATTTCAGTGTAGTCCCCCAAGACCCAGCAAGGAAACCTTTCACAGGCACAGAAGACTCAAATAATTCCAGTTTAATTTCCAACAGAAAAGAAAGAGTAATTATCTGGGGCTGTGTCCTGTTATTAATGTGTTAAGGAAATAGAATTCAAATCAGACAACTTACAGAACAGCACAGAGAACTGAAAGGGGATTAACAGAACTGTTTTTCAGATGGGAGAGCATTTTACTCATTGCTGCTGGTTTTGTTATGGACAATCCATTTAATCTAGCTCAACAGCTTTAAAAAGTGGGTCAAGCACGTTATTTGTGGGGTCAGATTTGTGGGGCAGGGCATATTCCTTTTCCTTGCAGATAACACGGATGTGAGAGTAACAGCCATTTCAGCTAGGAGAGGCTCAGATGCTTGTGCCAGCAGACGTCTGCTCCTTGTTTCACACTCTCAGGGAAGCAGAGGCAGGACCAGCTCAGGGCATGCTCTGTACAGGGACAGCCTGGGCTTGAAAGGAAATGCTCAAGGATTAGGGCACCTCTTGCTTCCTAAATAACTGTCCTAGGTGGGATGGATAAACCAGATCCAGGGAGCAGAGCAGCAGCTGGATGTCTCCATCCCAATGGGACAAACATCAAAGTATCATTTAATTGGAGGGCCATACCTGTGACAGCAGGAATATTTTTTCCTGACCTCTGTGACCCTTCTTCACATTTTTTTATCTTTTGTAGGGAAAATCTTTCTCCTCCACACCTCTGCAATCTGGAAGAGCCTTTTGTAATTCTCTGTTTCATGGTTCTATCACATTTATCTTCAAGTTTTCTCTTTCCTTTGATTAGGCCTTTTATTTCTCTTTCCCCTGGGTTATCCACCTCTGTTTCCATAGTACATAACTGAGCTACTGAATATTCATTATTAGTCCCTGGCGTCAAATAAAGATCTCCAGAGGAGGATAAAACCCTCCTTTGTTGTGTTTTGGTTAGATTAGAGCCAAAATACTAAATGTAAGTTAGTATGCAATATCTCCCCTTAGTTTAGAAAGAATTGGAGAGGGAGTATTTATCCTTTCATAAGGGAAAGGAGGGAAGGAAAGACAACTGGGGACTGAGAGGGAAGGAGGGAGGAGGAAGACAGCAGCCAGGTAGTCAGCAAGAAGGGGAAAGACTACAGTCCAGACACCATGATGTGAAATTCCCCCTCTGTCCTGAAACCATTGTGTTTACTGAGGGTATTGCATCCCTTGCTTGCTAATGGTGTCACAACAAACAGACTTTCAAAGCAGCAGGAACAAAAAATTCAAGCAACTAACTTTTTATTCAGGCAAGCAAACCTGCCAGAAACAAGCTTCCTTTGCAAGCAGAGGTCTCACAGTGCTGCAGATGGTCCAACTATCAGTGGGAAAGGAGATCATACATGCCTGAGCTTTGATACACTGCTTCACTAGTTAGAGACATAGTTTCATTCCCTGCGGATCCCAGCCCCACTAGGACATGGAAACAATGGAAGGCTGTGCGCAGCCTGCTACCCTGCCTGCTTTGAGCCCTGTTCAAGCAGGCTGGGTTCCCCTGGCCAGGGAGAGAGGCAGCAGGGACAGTGGCATTCCCAGGGGGAAGTTCAGGGCATCTGAGGGTCCCATCCTCAGCATGGACTGGTTGGTTCACCCTTGATGAAAGCCCCATCTGATATTGCAGTTTATCAGCTGAACAAACAGATCAAGAAAACATGCCAATTTTGGAAAAGCAAACCAATGCCTTTTTCTTTTTAATAAAATGATCTTCATAACAGAAGTATTTGAACGGTTTTGGATTTGTTAGGCAAATGCTATATTTGACTGTAGTAAAAACTCCTAATATTCTCATTTAGCAGGATTTAAGTTTGACCTTTTTGTACTTTGCACTACGTGAAATATTCCCCTGTGACTGTGGTCAGGACACTACTCTAGATCTACGTCCTGGGATATAATGAGTATTTAAAAGCAGGAGCAGGAGAGATGAAAGGCTCTAGCCTTTCTAGGAAGGTAGGACGGCATATTCCTGAGTGGGATACAGCTGGAACAAGGTCTCCTCAAGCACCAGGTAAAATTTAACCTGATGTTCCTCTCCACCCTGCATTGCTGTTGCAGTTATACCATTGCAACCTTCCTGTATCTCTGCCCAGGCCATCTGCCTCAGCACAGGCATTTATCCACCAAGGACCTGTGCAACCAACCAGCATGCTACATGTGCTACATTCTGTTAAATTCACCATGAGGGTTTCCTAGCAGTTTCTTACATTTGTATACACAAGTTCCCTTGATGAACCTTTGTGCTGACAAGGGCAGACATGCAGCATTTACATCCTGAGAGGCAATGACGGATGCATCCCCATGATCATCACTCTCCACATACCCAAAGCAACTCCCAGCACTTCAAAGTTGCCTGTAATGCTGCAAAAAAATTGAAGTCCAGGACACATTGTCAGTTTAAAAACAAAAACCAGATTTGTTATAGAAGTCATATAAATTGCAAAGCAGTACCTTATGGGTGATGATCTGTCTGAATGACACTTCCTTTGCTGCTTTAGGGAGTTTTCAGAAACAACGTATTTTAATGAGTCACTGTAATGACTTGAAATCAAGTCAGAAAGAGAAACTTTCTGTAAAAGGTTACTTTTAATTTGGAACATGAGGTATTATTCAGGAAGCATCAAATATCTGTTACTCATGTAATGATTCTTTACAAACCTAGTGCAAAGCTTTTCCTTGGTAATTGCTGTGTTAATCGAAAATCTAAGCCCTGGCCCAAGATAATCATTGTTATTCTTATATTTTGAATGGCAAAGGGAAGTAATTTTCACTCAGATTCTTTATCGTGTATGTTTATAAACTTTCTTTCAAAACAAAATTAAATCTACTACATATTCAGAACAAATTTCCTAGAGGTTGACTGTTCCCGTGTGCTGATGCTTCTTTGCTTAAACACCTAGTCTTCATTTCGTTGTTGGTTTTACTTTGGCTGGTGTCAATATGAAGCTCACATGTTAAGGAAGCACACAGTGAAAGGACAAAACCCACAAGTCCTGAAACTTAAGAACTGGAATTACTCACAGCCATCAAATCTCTGCATGAGTTATAATTAGCTCCATTTTTCACCCACATGAAAATTAATAAAGGATATGTGCAACTACTATACATAACCAGTTATATCCAAATGTATTGAGGCGATGTAACATACAGTAAGTGCTGAAGTATTGCTAAAAATTTAAAAAACAAATTAATCAGGAAAGACACAAATTCCTCCAAACACTTTGGCCAGAAAAGGAGGGTTCTGTCACTTCGTCTGATCACACAGATGGACCAGATGAATATTTATTTGTTCATGACAAATACACAAACACACAGCACTCAGTGCTGGTGTTTCCAAAGGCAACACTGTGGAACTGGATCAGACCTTCCTGGGGGACTGACACAAAAGAGCAATCTGCAACTCTGACAGAATTTACAAACTTTCTGAACCATAAAATATGGTGCTTCATGTCTGCCACAGAGAAGGTCAGGAGGGTATGGAAAACTTTAGCAAAGGCATAGAAACTCAAGCTCCAGTGAGTTCTCATCATTAAAAGCTGTGCAATCACTAATTTATTAGCTAAATGTAAAAGTTCAAGTCACAACATCCCAGTCATGTTCCAGTTTGAATAATTCCAGTCTGCACAGCTGAAACCCCTCACCTGGTTGAGTGGACATACCTATGTGCCACCCATTCCTCGGCCTTTTTAGCACACTTGCTTTCCAGGTTTCCTCTTGTTTCCATCTCTTTGTTTTTAATTTCTTTCCCCACACATGGGTTAGCTTGAGTCTTTTTCCATGCTGAGTTTCATTTTGTTATTTTCAGCTCGGCTCTGAATGAGTTAGATGATGCTCATGCTGCAGAGCATTGCCAGTCTTGTCATACCATCTGTTTCAAAAATTAGAGAGGAAGCTGAATCCCTTAATGGGATGAAATAACTCTACTTTGCTCTGGGAGTTTTCTTCATGGGTTATGTTTTTTGTTCACTTGTCGATAGTTCTGTCCTTTATGGCCCTGTAATCTAAATGCCATTATGTTTTCTGCCATGAAGCCTCCCTGAAAGCTTAATTTTGCTTAAGACTGCTGATGCTCTATACAGTCCAATTTATTTTGCACTTTGAAGCAGAAAAGTCTGCACAGGTATTTCTAAAAACTCAAGCAGTAATGAAGAACAGCATGTTTCATGAGATGATAACTAGACGGCTCTTCTACTGATTTTTAAGGCCGTACCCCCATAGATTTCTAAATCATCACCTAAAAGAGCAAAAATAAATAATTTTATAATTCCTCTTTAAAAATGCTTGTGATTTTTGCTTGAATTGAACCTTACTCATGTTCTTTTGTGAATCCTATTGCTTCTGCCTTAGATCTGGAGGATTTCAGAAGGGCCAGTGAGAATGTGCTCCTCTACCCCTATGGCAAACAAATGAAAAGCAACCTGGAAAAGATCCAAGAGAAAGATACAGCTACAGGACTAAGGAGGCATTGCTTCTCCTCTGTGTACATCTGAGCATAAGCTTGTTGCATAACAGTTACACTCCATCCTCCTGCTCCTGCCAGCAAACTGGAATTAAAAGTTAGTGCATAGGTCTGCAACAACTAGACATGATGACCTTTTTTTTTTTTTTGCAAAGTCAATGACCATGTATAATACAAATAAAAGCTATACTTTCTCCTAATGCAGACCTATGTATGCAGGGGTGTTGGGGTTTTTTTTCAAAATTATTTCATTAATTTCAGTGTTTTCTAGTGACTGATCTGACCTGCTTCCTCCAGAGGATGGCATTTTCCTCATCGGAGGGACAAGGAACAGAGCAGAGCTGGCAGAATCTCATTACAAGGGCCTTTCAGCAAAAGGGCCACCAGGAAATTTTCAAGTCCATAAATAAGCAGGAGAACGACTGAGAAAGATTACAGCAGTGGCAGGGGATTCAAGAGCTGAACACTTCAACACTTGTTTGAAGCTCACATAGCAGCTGTTGACAGATTTCTCTGTTTCAAGCCCAGCTGCAAGCTGCTATTGATGGGGAGAATCACAGGTCTTGCAGTCCTTTTTCTCTGCTAACAAGGTTTATCTTCAGCACTTTAAGCTTTCTTCCTTCAAGTGAACTTTTTCTTCTGGTGGACTTGCTAGAGCTCTTCCGGGAAAATAGACAACAGTTGTAACTTAAGTGTTGAAGGCATGAACCACAGCACAAAGCATAGCTAGAAATAAGTCAGTAGTAGGGGTCTGTGGTGTCTCAAACACATTAATCATCTGCAGTTACCTGCCCTGCAGAACACCCAAGTGAGCAGTGCTTCAGCCCATCACCTTCGGACAGATGTGAATTTCTCTCTTCACTGGAGCTGGGCAGTGGACAAAAAGTCACTAAACCATTCTTACCTTCCTTCCTCCTATCTCTTTATTTCATGCAAACAAAACACAGATTATAAAGTCATGGGAATGGATTAATTTAACAGGAGGCAAACAAATTAAGAGGAGTTAGAATGGCAAGCTTTTATGGCATCACCTTCTTTTGTAAAGCACTGTTATTGTTTCAAAGAGTAAGGTGCAAAAAAGGATTAGAAAATAATAATGTCTATTAGGAAGAATCAGACTACAGCTTCAACTTGGGAAATGGTTTTTCAGATTGGATGATTTTTAATAAAATGCTCATCCTTCCTCCATCTGATTTCATTTCCAAAGCTCTGAAATCTTCCCTTTCATAGGCAAACTTCTTGTTTCTGTGGGATTTTTGATTGCATAAGGACCGCACATGTTCACAAGCTTTGAGTTATTTTAAATTTTTTATAATCTTTGAGATTAATTATTTATATGCACTTTTAGAAACTTTCAAGTTTGGTGTTACTAATTCAATGCATCTTTTCTTCTCAAATCCTTTTGATAGTGCTTTATTATGCAGCTCAGTTCAATCAATAATGAAGCTTCATTTTTTCATTCTAATTAGTCATCACATTTTTAATAGCCTACAAAATAAAAATGACACAGTGATTTATTTTTCTGAGACCATGACCAAAAGTTTGGTGCATATACTCTAAAACACTCTTTTCCTCTAAGGTGTAAATCAGTCTGTGGCACTTTAGTATGTTACCTGCACAAGACTGGATTGTGATGGATAACATGCAAGGAATTTTGAATTCCTGCAGTGTCATATGTTTTGGTAGCAGAATAAAATTATGATTATACCATTATATCATACTATTCATGCTACCTAAAAGCACCTTCTTACCTCCTCCCACAGCAGGCTTTGTACTAAGAGAAAATACTCTTTTATTCTGTTCCATAAGTGAAAGTCAGAATAGAGTTCAGTGCTCTAAAAAATCTTTTCCACTAGGACTTTCTCAGAAAAATAATGCTTTTATAAGGATCTAGTCAGCCAGGAGGTTGAGTAGTTAAGCATCCAGTCATCAAAGTTTGGAGCTCATGTTTCTTTGTGAAAGAAATGAGCCATACAGACAATCAATTTTCTTCTGAATCTGCACATTTTGGATTATTTTTAGATACTGCCTCATCACTGAGGGTTTCTTTGTTGTTGTTGTTGGTTTTTTTTTTTTATTTTGTTAAAGACCACTAGCTAATTTTAAAGTGAGAGAAGAAATTGCCTAAAAATACTGATTTATGCCAGTCAGTCCGCGATGATATCTGCTAACCTTTGCTGCTAAAACAGAGCTAGTTCTTGACAGTATTACACAAAAATAGACAAAAGTTACAAGAGATTCTCACACAGTCTCTAGAAACTTCTGAATTTTTCTAGGCTTTTTTTATTGTTTATATTTGTAGGTGCCCGAATTACCATGGATCTATGTTGGGGTATTTTACTGTTTATATGCAAACAGGCTTTAAGTGTTTTCTAAGAAAAGCTTCTCTTTATTGAGAGAGTTTTTATTCCTTTAATGTTTGTTAAGAAAAAATCCAGCCCAAAACAAGGATCTATCTTTATACCAAAATAGTGAAATTCAAGGAAAAAAATAATTTACAATTACAGTGAGTTAACATCATCAGGATGGCTGAATTATATGAAAAATACAGTTCCATACAAGCCTGCTACCCATACCACTTTTTTGACAGTAGCAGATCAAATTTAAGAGGTTCCTTTCCCTGCTACATCTACCTCCTTGACAAAGCACCTAAACGTGCATTCCTACCTCTCAATAGAGGAAATGCCTCAGTTTTCCAGCCCTAGTTTCATTTAAGATGTGGTACTGGTTCGGCTGGGATAAAGGTTACAGCTGGTATAGGGCTGTGTTTTGGATTTGTGCTGGAAACAGCATTGATAACACAGGGATGTTTAGTTATTGCTGAGCAGGGCTTACACAGAGCCAAGGCCTTTTCTGCTCCTCACAGAAACAAGTGTGGAAGGAGTTGGGAGGGGACACAGCCAGGACAGGTGACCCCAACTGACCACAGGTATATTCCAGGCCATATGGTGCTGCATATAAAGCTGGGGAAGAAAAAGGAAGGAGAGATGTTCAGAGTGAGGTGTTTGCCTGCTCAAGTCACTGTTGTACACAAGGGAGCCCTACTTTCCTAGGGATAGCTAACCCTTGCCTGCCCATGGGAAGTGGTGAATGAATTCCTTGGTTCACTTTGCTTGTGTACTCAGCTTTTGCTTTACCTATTAAACTGTCTTTATAGCAACTCACGAGTCTTCTCACTTCCACTCTTCCACTTCTCTCCCCCATCCAGCTGGGGGAGAGAGCAGGTGGCTGCATGGGGCTTAGTTGCTGGTCAGCGTTAAACCATGGCAAAGGCCTTGGCATATCTGGAATACTCATGGGATGCCGACACGCAAAGATTTCCAACAGGCAGTTTTCCCAGAGTGGACAGTTCTAATCTGAGGGACGTAAATGGAAACAATTTACAGGAGTTGTGGGAGCACATTGATCCTGTAGCCTTCAAGGAAGGCAGAATAATTGTACTTTTACAGATTCATAACAGCAAAATACTGTGCTACTTGTCCCAGTTTGTTGTTACATTTATCAAGGGCACGGTAAGCAGGAAGGAGCGAAACTGCAAGGATCGCATTGCAGAAAGCAATCCCAACGAGAGGTGGTGCTGCATGTCCATTTTAGAGTGAACTTCTATCTTCTGCTGAGTGTTGGTTAGGAGAGAGGGTGGGAGGCAAGTGCCATCTCCCTACAACATGGTTGTTACAATCAAACAACTTCTTTACAAGAGCAGTACAGTATTTTTTTCCCCTATTGTGGCCAACAGAATTTATACCCACTCTCTCTGAGAGATCTGGGCAGCATGAAGTGTGCATCAGCTGATTTTCACTTGTACTTCACATCAGCTGTGGTTATAAATTCAAAATGACCTCTGAATCCTTCTTTTGAATTGCAGTGTTCCACAGCTGCAGCAGCACATGATTTTGCTGTCAGTGATGTAAATTTGAACCTTTGCTAATGAAATGATACTCCACACGCATCTTGGCTTAGTTAATCACTACAGGCAGTTCTACTACAAAATTCAAGACAGCAGGTTGTATTTTAGGCATTTAAGTCTCTTTATTACACAAGAAAAATAGAATTTATACTTAAAAGATAGAGGATCCCATAAGGAATGGTGTGCTGCTCCCTCATATTAACAAGCAGGGAAGCCTTGCTGGAGATGGGAAGAATGGGGGCAGCCATGGCTGCAGTGACCATGAGATTGTGGAGTTCCATATCAGGTAAGGAAAAAGCAGAGCAGCAAGTAAGATTGCAACCATGGGCTTCAGGAGAGCTAACCTGCTGCTCAAGGTGGATCCCAAGGTGAAGCTCAAGGTGGGCTTCTTCAGGGAGTGGATCATGAGTGAGGCTGAAGATCTTGTAGCAAACCAAAAAAGCTGCTAGAACTCAATGGATTCCCTAAGGAGCCTATCTTGAATAGTCATGATCTCACTCAGATCCATTTGGACATGAACCTCCCAGTGACTGACCCAATGCTTCTCGCTAACAGCCATGATGGCCTAGATAGGAACAAAATATGAATGGTTAAAACTGGAAGACTGTGAAGACACCTTTTAGGGTACCAAAGTGTTTGTGATGCCCAATGGGATGGTGAAGAGCAACCAGCAGCTGGTGGACATCATTGAGAAAGTGAAACCAGAAATAAGTCCAGAGGGAAATGGCTGATGTGGTTGCCAAGTCACTCTTCACGATGTTTCAAAAGTCAAAGCAGTCAGGTGAAGTCCCAGGAGACTAGAGAAAGGGAAACATCATCTCCATCTTTAAAAAGGGTAGAAAGGAGGACCCTGGGAACTACCAACCTGTCAGCCTCACATCTGTGCCTGGGAAGATCATGAACAGATGCTCCTGGAAGCCATGCTAAGGTATATGGAAAACAGGGAGGTGATTTGGGACAGCCAGCAGAGCATCACCAAGGGTAAGTCCTGCCTGACCAACCCAGTGGCCTTCTATGATGTAGTGACTACATCAGTGGACAAGGGAAGGGCTACAGATATTATTTACCTGTACTTCTGTCAAGCCTTTGACACAACAGACCCACAACCTCCTTCTATCTAAATTGGAGATAGATTTGATGAGCGGACAGATTGAGCAGCCCTGCTGAGAAGCACTTGAGGGTGCTGGTGGATGAGAGACTGGACATGACCCAGCCATGTGCGCTTACAGCTCCCTTCCAACCCACACCATTCCATGATTCTATACTTTTTTTTGTGTGGCAAAGTCCTGGCTACTGGATTTTAGAAATAACGTCCTGCATAAGAAGCTGTCTCTGCCATGAATAAAAGCTTGAAATAAGACATAAGTGTTACAATAAGTCTCAAATATCTGAAGGAAGTAAGAAATATCTAATTCTTGCTATTATTGCCTAAATCAAATGATAGTTAAGCCAGCCTCATGTTTTGGTAGAAGCAGGAAAATAAGCACAGCAGATTAATACATTTTCAGTGCTTGGATCACTGACACTGTGTGTCATAACAGCCAAGATAGCAGATAGGAGGATGGCCAATTTGCAATATTATCAGAATATCTTGCTCCAGTACAAGTTCTTTGCATCAGTGGAAGAGAGTGTTGGTTATACATGATGTTGCAATTACTGATCCTGTCCCAAATATGGGGAACACAAGAACTGATGCCGCTAAGAAGGGGAGGGGCAGAGTCCTGAGTGCCTGCTCATGGAGAATATGTTTATTTATGACAAGAGTACTTTATTCAAACTATATTTTTCAGTCAGCCAACAAGTTTAACAGGAAAGCTAAATTTTTGCCAAAATGTTCTGATAAAAAGTTTATTTCCTGCAAATACACTTATTAATCTAAACTAGAGAATTTATAAAAAATGTTTCTGCAATCTGACAGTGTAAAATACATTATAGAGTAATGCAGGAACTAGGCATCAGTGTCTCAGCATGACCCTGGAGACCCTGAAATTAATAGCTATATTTATAACTAAATTACGTTCTAAATCTTAGCAATGGCAAGGGACATTATGTATGAACTGAGACATGTTGTTATTCTAGCGAGATACTGTCTCACTAAAGGAGGAACAGAACAGCCCTAGCAAAGGCAGAGTCTATGCCTGGAAGAGGGCTGGCTGTCCCTTAAACATTTCTGAAATTTCTGTTCTTCCTTGTGGGCAAAACACTGGGGATTTATTCTGCGAAATGCAAATATTCAAAGTCTGGCAACTCTTTCCTGCTTTTCATCTCCCAGTTCTAAATGTACCTCACAGCTTGTGGGCACAGTGTCCTGTCGCCTGTCTGTCCCCTTCCCTTACTCCCATCAAACAGCAGTCCCTGAAGAGTGGAAGAAGTACTGTGGAGAATGGTCTTAAGCCTCTCTTGTGCCTGAGACCTGCTGAGGGGGCCAAACTCAGGCTTTTGCAGGATCTGTAGGAGTGGGTGGTAAAAGAATGGTACTGACGTTCCCTTCATCCTTCATGTTCCTCTCACCCCAGCTTAATCTTTCTTGGATTCTCTCCAGAGACAGAAGTTATCAGAATAATCTGAAGTACTCTAACACTCAGTGTAACACTGAAGGGTGAGTCAGTGTGTTACAAATGAGGAACTGTGTACCTTTTATAATCGATATGCTACATTCACTTCTGCAGGCGTAACAGTGCATCTATAAGAAGTTATTTTATAAACATAGAAGTCTGTAACACAGGATTTGTTGGCACATCCCATAGTATGCTGAATTAGCTTGAAACTTAAGGAGACTTCACACATTAGGGGAAAAGCTGTGTAATGGGTGGCCTTTTTGAGCTGCTTGTCATTTTGAATTCAAAGTCACAGTAAAGCAGCCTGGGTGACATCAGTTACTGCCCTCAATTCTTTTCTCACCAGACTCATCACCACAGGAAATCTACCACAACATCACCTAAGCAGCGTGAGTGTTCAGCTAAGATTTTCATTTCTTGTAGCAGTTTCCTGATCTGTTGGGTGTTACTCCTCAGCAAGGCATGGGATGGGAATGTAAGTAGGTCACCTTTCCAGACAGCCATCACAGCTGGAGACATAGCTGGGAGGAAATGCTGTGCCTGAGATAACATTCAGTGAGCAGCACAGAGAAATTACTCCTATTTCTCAAGTTCTCCACCGATCTTTACCTCACCTCCTGTCCCCTACCCTGTCCCTGCCATAATTTCACCCAGCTACGGTTTAGTTAATGATGTCATGGAAATCTAATCTCAGAATTAAAGACAGGACATTTTCGAGCTCTGCTGATCAGAATTGCTATCTGTCAAGTATTTGAAATACACAGAGAGTTGTGGGAAAATACTCTTCAGGCTGGACAGGTGATCACATAAATACATTCCTAATGAATGCTATGGGAGAATAAAGGCAACCTCAGATGGGGAAACCACAACCCCCAACCATTTCCATCTACTTTGAACAGCCATTATAAAATTCCCTAACACAAGCCCAAGAGGCTGAAGGTGAGAGGTTGCAGGAGTCCTTCAATTTCTTAGTCTTTTTGAGAAGTAAAATGAAGGTTGAAGTCAAGGATAAATGTCAAACGACTGTTGGGGTTTCTTTCAATTTCAGCTCACTTCAAATACAGGCTACTGCAGAGCATTGCAACGAGATGCTCTTTAAGGTCCAATCTAACCCGAACCATTCTGTGATTCTATGATTCTTCTGACATGTAAGCAAAGTCGCTTCTTGTTGCTACACAGAGTTCCTGGAAAAAAACCCTGTTCCTTCATTTATTTTTATTCCTCCTTTCGCTTTATGAAGTTTTGCTCTATGCGAGGGAACAAAATGATAGTGTGTTTCTAGCCAAGCAGAAAGGTGTAATTTTATGGACCACTTCTCTGTGGAATGGGAGTGATGAGGTAGGAAATACTAAGTTTCTCATAGCACATGGCTTCTATAGCCCTGCAGCTGGGAAGGAAGAGGGGTTTATGCAAGACTGTTCCTCTAAAAAAGGTCAAATAGGGAGATAAAGCCTTCCTTTGAAAAAAGCTTTGACTATGTGACAGCAATGCTTTCCACCTGCCCTTTGAAAGAGTACAAGGGTACATGGAATACTGAAGTACCTTCTGAGCCAGTAATAAGTAGAGGCAACATGAAAGTGACTGAGTAATTGTACCAGAAGTTTGCAGTTAATTACCAATATCTGTCTAAAAGTAGTAGGAGAAGATGTTAATCTTTCACATTTTACACAATACCACGGAAAAAAATGTACATAGTTTGCTTTTAATATTGCTAATAAAAATTTTATTGTTAATACAATAAAAATGTGTTTCACTCAACTTTCACTTAAGAATCAAGTGCACAAGCACTAGTTGTAAACCAAGGCCTGTTCTCTGTAGCTTTTTAAAATATAAAAAGACCAACACTGAGGCAGTAGGATGATGCCTGAGACCACAGCCCACTTGTGTGGGACCAGAATTTGTTTAGACTCCCTGACAGAAGTCAGATCAAACATTCAAATGAATTCTTTGGACACTATCCAAAATGAGCTCCTGCATTTGGAGATAATAGATTTGCCAATGTAAATTATACTGAAGATGGATTAAACTGCAAATGCTGTTAATACATCTGGTGGGTGACACGCATCAACTATGAGCAGTGACAAGCAACACTTTATCCTATGCCCATAGAGGCTAAACCTGGTTAGATTTATTTGCAAGTGTATTTGTAGTTGCAAGACATCTGAAGATGGTCAGGAAATGACTGAAGCAGCTGGGAATTACACCAGGACACAGCATTTTTTGGTTGTAGCTTTTGATTACTCTCCAATACACATTGATAGTTGTAGTTTGTTTTAAATAACTGATTTTTTAAAATTATTTTGCATGTTACAAATAAAGCAAATTTTAGATTAGGTCTAAGTGAAAAACATTTTCTATGAGCAATGCTCTCCTTTTACACTAGAACACAGATAACAAGATCCATTAACCATAACGTGAAAGACCGGATGAGTGTAAGACAGAATTTGATTTTGTCAAGCCTTATTCCCTGTGAAATTAGCTTTTCTGTTTTCAAAAACCATAAGGAGATAGTACTGTCATCCATGATTAGTCATACTAGTGCAACACATGATGGAATTACTTTCCAACTGCAGAGTGAATGTCATCAGAGAAAAGGGAAGGAGGGGAGGAATGAGTGAGGGAAAGAGGCGAATCTGACAGATCTCTCTACAGAACTGTTTTGATTAATGTTAGTAAAAGGCAAACAAATGAAAAACCAGATGCATCTCATTTGGGCTATATTGTGCACAATCACCAAGGGAGTGATTAGGTGGTAAATTAGAATCCCACTCCTGTGTCTTGGACACAGAAGCATTTTAAACAGGCCTTTCTGTAACATTATGAAAAATTTTAACAATATCCTAAAAAGGAACCCTTTAGCTCCAGATGACCAACACTTCACAAATTTTTGCCATGTAATACTCCTGGTGTTAAAGTATATTTTGTCTTGGAACCACACATTTTAGTGATGCATACAAACCATTGCACACTAGAGTAAAAATACAACACACGGTAAAAGTTACACCCCATTTTTGTCAGGTGCACTTATCTGAACAACAAAACCATGTTAGTGGGAAGGAAAGAGTTGACTTCAGAATAATCTGAAGTACTCTAACACTCAGTGTAACACTGAAGGGTGAGTCAGTGTGTTTGTTACAAATGAGGAACTGTGCACCTTTTATCATCAATACACTACATTCACTTCTGCAGGCGTAACAGTGCATCTATAAGAAGTTATTTTATAAACATAGAAGTCTATAACACAGGATTTTTTAGGACATCCCATAGTATACTGAATTAACTTGAAACTTAAGGAGACTTCACACATTAGGGGAAAAGCTGTGTAATGGGTGGCCTTTTTGAGCTGCTTGCCCCATCCTTCATTAAAGTTCCCTTCAGGTACATTAAATTTATATATTCAGGTATATTAAATATACTACTCACAATTTAGGCACGAGTACTACAAATACTATGCAGCGTTTTTCATTTTTTTTATGGTTCATGAATGAAACAAAGAAAGAAAATTTTCACAAAATCCACAAAGAAAATGAACAATTTCTTCTTGGAAAATTCAGTAATTAGAATTCAGTAAAATTCAGAAACAGAAATTCAGTAATTAGAATTCAGTAAAATTCAGAAACAGAACTAAGCAAAACTAAGGTTTGTGCTTAGTCCTGTTCACATTTGCACTGCAGAGACTTATGAATGTAATCACTGTTCTGCTGGAGTCAAAGGAGTATCTGTCAGCAGGATCATGGTTTATTCATATTTGCAATCTTAGATTAGGGAC
The DNA here is from genome assembly GCF_020740725.1 of Corvus hawaiiensis. NCBI lineage: Eukaryota > Metazoa > Chordata > Aves > Passeriformes > Corvidae > Corvus > Corvus hawaiiensis. The sequence continues at coordinate 36,804,375 of NC_063238.1, forward strand.
AGAACATCTCCAATAGTACAATATAAAGGACTAGAAAAAATTAACTGCTATTATTGTTGCAAAAGTTGAGAACTAGGATTGAGGATCAGGCACAGCAATTCCTTTCATCAGTGACACTTTTCTTGGAGAAAGGAGTCACGTTATTACTTTAACTCAACTAGAATTTTTTGTTTGCTGCTTTTATTTTCTTCAATGCTATGAGAATTTGAATTTAGAAGACTAAAAATACATACAAGCTCTTGCTTCAGAAACTTTGAAGTGGAAACCAGTTCAAGATCACAAAGTAAAGTTTTTATTCCTCAGAAACAACAAATTGTTGCTATTCCTGAAATGAAAGTCATATCTTCTGCAGGCTATTTTAAAAGCAAAGCAAATATCTCTTTCATGCTTTCTTTAGAAGGCAAATCATAAAACCAGCAGAAAATAGAAGCAATTGGAATATATAAGCAATTTAGAGACACTTGTTTAATCTCAGTAATTACCTATTCACAGAGGCAGGACTGGTTAGAAAGGGCTATAGATATTTTTCTATTTAAAACTTTAAAGAGTTTCCTGAGACATGTTAAATATAGGATAAATGTCATATCTCTTCTGTCAAAATCATACCAAGATAAAGAAGAGAATATGGTCAAGCAACAGATATTTTCTGCTGCAGTCACAGCAGATGAACAAATCAGAGCTAAATTTTGTCTGTTCACATGTATAAAAATCTTGCTTACTTCACTGAATTTCCTTCTGTGAGGCAAAGTGATGTCAGAAATCAACCCCCTCCGTGATTTTCTGAACAGCACTTCTGGAAGTGGTTCAGCAACATCAAGAAGCTGCATTTTAAAACTATGTCCTCTTTATATTCTCTGTGTGGTTTGGGTTTTCCAGTCAGATTCCATAGTATTTAAATACATGCTCAGTCCTTCACTCTTTCATTGGGCATCCCAATTAGCTGGGGAAAGTCAGATGAATTTCCCAGAGCAGCAATAAGCTTCAGAGGACTAAGATGTATATGACACAACATGGCACTCAGCTGTGCAAGTTCTAGATCACTCTGGGCAAAATTAATACATCCCAGTGCTTAAAGAAAAAGCATGTGAATGATAGCATCAGGCTACTTTGCAGACAGCAGTAACCTAGCTGTGGAAATGCTGGCCTTCCTGATTGCCAACGTTTTGATCAGTTTAGGCCCTAAGCAATTTTGTCTTCAGGATGGCACCTGATGTGAATCCTTAATGAAGGACACATGGCCACAGAATCAGATTTTAAGCATGCAGGACCAGCTGGCACACCTGAGAGCAAAGCTGAAACCAGATTTTGTTCAGTTCCAGATTTTGGCAGTCACAGATGTCATGTAAGGGCATGACCTCCTCCCAGACTGCTGCATCAAACACAAACTAGATAAAGCAACACTTTTACCTCAGTTTTCTATTTATGAACTTGGCATATTGATACAACTAAATACATGAAAAAGAGGAGAGGAGAGGATGCTAAATGATGTTTGGGAAATACTTTCTATGTCTTTGGTGGCAGCAGTTTTTATCAGTATTTCAGCTCTGTAGGCAAAATTCAGCTTGATGGCAGTGGCAATGTGGGCAGGAAGTGGGGAAAAGGAAAGTAGGGGATGACTGAAGAAAACCATGAGAAATTCATGAAGAGGCTGAGAAGACCAAAGGGCTGTGAGGCATGCAGGGGAATTCCCCTGCTTTTCTGGGGGGTTTTTTTGGGTGTTTTTGGTGGGTGTTGGCAAGGAATGCTGATGATGCCAGTGTGACTCTGGAAGGCTTTGATACACAGTAGGCCACAAGGGCTCTGCCTCCACTTACTCTCCTCTTCCTTAGTTCCCCTGAACTATGGGTCTCCCCACCCTCTCCCATAACACAAAAACCCTATCTTGCCCTTGGCAACTATTTACACTTTTTCAAATTTTTCAAGGAAAGAAACAACATCCACTCCCCTCCACTCATGGTGGTGCAGAGAGATTAAAAAACAAGATGAACCTTAGACCTAGGAGCCAGGACTAGAGGGGAACCTCTGGAGGCACTAGAAATTAGTGGATAGGTATTGACAGTGATTGCTTCTGCAAGGGGCCACTTGGTAGAGCAGTCACAATTGCCCTTCTAGACAAAATTCCAGAAAGAAAAACCCAAGTTTCTGCATTGCAAAGTCTATGTCCCATAACTTAATCTGTCTGTGCCTCAATTCAAATGAGATAAAAGTGTTTTAACTACTCATCTCAGAAAGGTGCTGAAAAAAGCAAATTAGCATGTACATTTAGTGAGGAACTAAGATAAGTATTGATGAGCACTAAGGCAAAAGCCCACCAGGAAATTAAGTTACAAAAGCAAAATCTGAAGAGGTAACAAATGCTCCACTGGGGCACACACTGAACAGCAATGAGCAAACAATTTAGAGAAGAGTTTCTCATTTGGTAAACACTAATTGCTATGTACCTAAAACACGGCAGAAGTCCAAGTGGAAGCAAATGCATATATGTGGTCAGGTACTCGCAGTGCAAAACTCTGTGCTTGAGTCTGAGGGAGGAAATTAGGTCGGCACACGCCACCTCCTGGCATTTCTTAAATAGAGCTTGTGACTTATTTATCTATTGCCCACATTGTAACTTTGCAGGAAAATGCAAATCTGACGTATGTGCCAAATAATAATGACTGCAAAAAAATAGAAAAAAGAAAAAAAATTACATCTACACTGGTATTTTCAAAATGAAATCTCTTGCAGGTTTTGTTCCATGTAACATTATTTCAAAATTTATCTAAAAAGACAGAGTGGGTTAAACATTATAATACGGGTGAACAAAATCTTCTGGACTCACCTGCAGTTGGAACAGGGGGGAATTTATTTTTTAAAATATGTGAAATTATGTGAGTTGATCCAAGACATTCATTAGCTACCCCTAACCCCAGTATTTCAAGTTAGCCAGCACTTCTTAAAAAGATCAGGTATCAGCAGAGGGGCAGGGGGATTCCTGTGCCTTGGTGTCTGTTCCTAGCACAGGAGGGAGGATGCTGCAGAGGGCACAGATTGTGCATTTCAACCAAGAGGCGTTCCCAGGTTCTGCTCTCCCAGTGCCACTCTGTGTTTCATGGTATCACTGACACCTCCTCACAGTCCCAGTCTCCTCCTTGTGTCCATGCTTCAGGCTTTTGCCCCAGGCCAGGTCTTCTTTCCAAACAGACACTATTTCCTGACACAGGGTAAAAAAACCTGAAAAACGTTTTGGGATAGAAAGGGGTGAGTATCTTAGTTTTGATACTCTTAAAATGGTCAGTATTTTACCTCCTTAACATAATTTAATGCCTATTTTCCCAAAACATATTCCTGCCTAATTTTTGTTATTTTATGAATTTCCAAGGAAGTATTTTTAACACCAGTAGGCCATTTGGCATTAGGTCAGCACAACTCAATTAATTTCATATTAATCTGCCAGTTCACACAGGCTGAGAATCTGGCCCACTGTGATAGGAGATTAAGTCTTTTTTTACTCAGTGGAGACTGTCATCCACAGGCCGTTTAGAAACTTATTTGGTTATTTTAATGAATGTGACATATCTTTGTCCAAAAGATATGAACGGGAAAAACATAATTTTTTTTTTTTTTTCTGTGACCAGTGGAACCAGTAAAATGTGATTTCGCATGGGTTTGCATCCCTGTACCTGTACCTGCACTGTGATAATTCAAATTCTTCTCTTATTTTCATCATGATATCATTCTGTGACACTTTTAGTAGCCTCCCCACATTCCCTCACTGCCATCTGGGAAGAAAGAAGCACAGTCAGGCCTGCCTTGGTGTTGTATCTGTGCTGTCTGCTGTTGGGTGAGTCTGTAGCTCTTATGCACAGAGTGGCAAAGCCAAGCAACACAAAAAAATGTTGAGTTCATGTGAGGCTTTTTTCTCTCAGTGAGGTCATTAATTCAGTTCGCTTTTGCCTACCATTTTACAGATTTCCACAAAACCTCCAGAACCATTTTACCTGTGAGACTTCTATTATTGTCTAATGTGGCTAAAATTGACCTGTTCGTTCCCAACTTATTAGAGACTGGCCAGTGAGATTGCAAAAGCCTTAAAACTAAGGAAAAAGAAAAAAAAATATGTTATGGGACATAATGTGCATTATTTGTTGTCAGCACTTTAAATGACACAGAATAAATAGTTTTTGCAGCAAAAGCGAAGATTCTTGGAGCACATTCATTCTTTTCTAGCGGGTTTTAATTGGTTCCCAAAAAAAACAATCTAGCCAAGTCTGAAAATGGAAGAGAATAATTAGATTCTATTTTTGAATGTTATAGTAATCAAAAATCTTGACACTATTTTCTTATTTTACAGCAAAGGGAAGAGAACCCTTCAAGCGAAGAACCACAGAATGCGCCAAGGTACATCAGCAGCTCAGCAGAATGGAGTGGGAACTTGACTAATACATAAACTCACTGATTTTGGAGCATAAAATACTGCAGTGTGACCACCTGTGCACGTGGCTAGCTATCCTTACAGACAACATTTCAGGAAATCTGAGTTTCACTTGGAGTGTTTGAGGCATGCCATTGCCATCCACTCCTTTGGTGAAAGCTCTGTACCTCATTACTTCATTCTCCTTCTGCCCTCAGCTGGACAAGTTAAATTTTAATAACACAGATTGCATTTGAATATGGTATTGCAACCCCCTTTACTTCATAGAAACACTTCCCATTTTAAAAATAAAATCTATCAAGATTGCTTCAATTTGCCAGAAAAATCATAATTATAGACACTCTTGATGACAGAAAGGATGGAAAATATGTAATACAATGGAATAAGAACATCTCTGAACAATTTTGTTGCAAAGCATCTTTAAGACAATTAATGACTTAAGAATAAAACATCTGTGAATCATAAACTATTATTTGTTATCAAATACATACGTGTGTAGATATACATCATATGAGAACCTTTCTTACTCCCCTGAGGATTCTGTAATACCAACATCTTTAATTTTGATGTGGAATTAACTCTCCAAGTATATATGGCCATGGTTTTGAAAGGTATGTGGGGATTTGGGCTGCATTTTTAAGATTTTTGCTCTGAGACATCTGCAAGACTTTTCTGTCAGTGGCTGCTCACCACTTCCTGGGAATTTCTAAAGAAATGTAGTCATTCCAATCTATTTTTGCTGTCCCTCTGACAGCTGTCGTCCCACTGAGCAGAGCTGTCACTGAGAACTCTCACTTGAGACGAGACTGGGGAAAAAAAAAGTGATATCAACCAGGAACTACTGGATGGTCTGGGGGGTGGAATTGGCATGAACTCTCTGCTCTGCTTTTCACGGCTGGTTAATATCGTCAGTTTGCATCCACCATGGCTCCTGACAAAATTAACAATGACAGAGTAAAAGTCCTAACACAGGCCCTGGGGATTTTATCTCTGCAGTTTAACAATGCTGTAATGGGTTGACTTTGGCTGGACACCAGGTGCTCACCAAGCCACTCTATCACTCCCCAGTAGGGCAGGGGAGAGAAAAATAAGATGGAAAACAACTACTAGGTTGAGATAAGGCAGTTTACAGTCTCTGAATGCATAAGCAAAGAGAAACAAAAATTGATCTCTACTTCCCGTCGGTGACCAATGTTCAGCCACTTCCTGGGAAGCAAACATTGTTAAATAACAAATGCCCCCCATTCCTCCTCCCTCCTTTGGCTTTTATATCTGAGGTGATGTCATATGGTGTGGAATATCCCTTTGGTTAATTTGGGTCAGCTGGCCTGCTTGTGTCCCCTCCCAGGATCTTGCCCACTGCCAGCCCCTTGATGGGGGGGATCAGGGGAGGAATGTTATAGAGACAGCACTGATGCTGTGCCAGCTCTGCTCAGCAGTAGCCAAAACACTCGTGTGTTATCACCACCCGTCCAGCTACCAATGCAAAGCACAATACTGTGAGGGCAGCTAAGGAAAAATGAACTCTACCTCAGTCAGACCCAATACAATCTCCATCCCTTATTCCATATCATTTGAGTCATACTCAAATACCACATAATTTATATATCTTCCAACTGTTTCATTGTATTTATTTCTCATTACTGGAATCCATTATTAACCACACATACAAATTAAAGTACGTCTCTAACCATCTCCATACCAAACACAGATTTTCATTAACTGCTCTTGCTCGCAAGTTCTTAAGAATGGCTGATTAGGTCTATTACAAAATGAATTATTTATTGAATAGACACAAGATGAACAGAGGTGAGACTTTAAACAGACTACTTACTACACAGGATAAAAAAAATAATTACTAGTAGATAAAAAATACAGTGCATGATAAAAGGTACCTATATTGCAGCTAGCAAAGGAATAGTATAGATTAGGAGTCAGTGTAGCTTCCCACTGAATTGATGATGGAGTACACAGAGAATCCTTCCACTCAATTCCCAGGAAAGTAACCACAAAGGCTGAGTCCAAACTTTGGAAAAAAGCCCTACATATTTCCAGAGTGTGTATAAGAGACTTCTGATTTTTGTGTAGCTTTCATAGCTTATAGTGTCTGTCAGTCAGAAGTTCCAGCTTATCTCCCTGCATCTTGTTCTCAAGGCCAGATGTTTATTGTCAGCTGAGAATTCCACCTCTGGCACCAGAGATAACTCCCTACAGGACACATGTCTGGCCTGGGTTCTCTCACCAATTCATGTGAGGGGGAGAATGCCAGGAGCTGTCACACCAGCTGATAGAACAGATAAGCTCTTCTGTGGTAGGGAAGAGAGTCCTGCCACACCTGTGCAGGTCCCTTTACCTCACCTTGTTTTATGGCAAGACCAGCTTTCACAAGATTTCGGATTATTTTCTTTTCTATCTCAAAAACTTCTGCTGTATTGCCCCACACAATTGCCCCATCAATGCATTGCAGGTGTTCCAGAGATCCACTCTGTTCCAGCACAGTCTGGATCAGGCCATGGCAGATGGTTGGGCTGTGTTTCCACCCATGGGGCAGTTGATTCCAGGTACACTGGACATCCCTACAAGTGAAAGCAAACTGTGGTCTGCACTCTGCTGACAGAGGGACTGAGAAAAATGCATTAGTGATATCAATTGTGGCATGATTTGGCTGCCTTTGACTCCAGCTCATATTGGAGTTGCAACACATCCAGCATGCAGCACTCAGAGGTGGCATGACTTCATTCAGGCCATGATAGCCCACTGTCAGCCTCCATTCCCCACTAGACTTTTGCACTGGCTACATGGGACTGGTAGAAACATCTTCTACAATCGACTATATTCAGATGGTAATAAAATGTTGTAGTCGCCACCCATTTATAGAATCAACCAAAAAAATGCAAGGTTGAAAAAATACAGCAACAAACACTTATTAGCAAAATGATTATTTGGTGTCTTATTATATAGTTAAAACATTTCATTTTCGTTTCATGATATCACTGTGACTGGCTTTCTTTAGTGGTAGCTGAGCAAGCAATGGAGTCATTGCTATGAAAACTCCTGTTTTTACACTATTGAAAGCTGAAATTAATGTTATAATGTATTCTAACTGTTCAGCAATTGGATTGTTAATGTTCACTAATCCAGCCACTACTCATTTCTGTTAATGAATACTGTACGTTTCCTTATCTCTTTTTCTTTATCTGAAACATTTTAAACTTAACAGTATACTTCTTACATGGGTATAAAAGCAGTATCAACTTTCTGCCATTCCTGCATACATTGTTGTTGAGGTACACTAATTTCTTTAAGATTTTTACTTCTATTTTTTTTTCTCTAAAACTCCTTGAAGAGCTCATTCTCTCAGACCATCTAAGGTTAACTAATCATTCCTGATACCCTTTTGAACCTCCATGAACATTTCAAATTGAAGTACTTTTTGTTGCTTGCTGCAAACACTGAACATTTGATTGCAGTCTTAGGTGAATTAGTAATCCAATTAGAAAACATAGAACTGTTGCCACCAAATTACTCATGCAATTCACATTTTATTACTGGCTGCTGAACAAGATGTTTCTGTCTCACACTTTATATAGTACTCATGTGAAAGCTCTAAAAGCTCTGCTAATATAATAACCATAGAATCACAGAATGGATAAGGCTGGAAGGCACCACAGTGGGTCATCTGGTCCAACCTCCCTGCTTAGGCAGTGTCATCCCAGAGCACATGGCAGTGGATTGCATTCAGATGGTTCTTGAATATCTCCAGTAAGGGAGACTTCACACCCTCTCTGGACAATCTGTTCCAGTGCTTGGTCACCCACACAGTAAGGAAGTTCTTCCTCATTTTCAGGTGGAACTTCCTGGGCATCAGTTTCTGCCCGTTGCCTCTTGTCCTACTGCTGGGCACCACCAAGCCTGGTCCATCCTCTGACACCTCCCTGCAGATACTGATAGACATTGATGAGGTCCCCCTCTCAGTCATCTCTTCTCAAGGCTGAACAGGCCCACCTCTCTCCAATTACCTCTGTTGCCATCTGCTGGACCTGCTCCAAAATGATGACCATCACTATTTAAAGAAATGTAAAAGCAGGTCACTTGGGCCATGGAGTTTTGTGCATGTGTGGATCAACATGTGTACAAACTGTTGCTTCAGGAGATTTAGGAGATATTTCAGCAAAACTGGCCAGTCCACTTAGATGGGCCTGGGATGAGGGGGAGTAAAACCAGATAGCTGGGCTTCACAGTAGCCACGCAGAAATGTTTTATGTATGCAATTCAACTTTTCCTTAATCTTACTGGGTAGTTTGATTGTCAGCCTAGATGTGGTCAAAGGATCAGGTCCATCTTTCATTGACAGTAAATGAAAAATTGGCATTGGACAAAAAGGTGTCTGGATACTCTCTGATGTCCTCACTAAAATGAGAAATTCTTGTAATTCACAACTAAATTTGCTACCCATTACGTAACACATAAGGAAGCTCAAAGAGATCAACAAATACATATTCATAGACTACAGCTGTTTCCTCTGTTTTGAAACTGAATTAGGAAAACAGTTGTTTTAAACAACAGCACTACAATTATGCTAAGGACTTTATTGACTTTTATTGAGTATTAGACACCACATGGTTTATGTAATAATGTCATAAAAGAGGCCTGCTTTAAAACATAACAGCTGTATTCAAACAAACCTCAATCCCAACACTGTATTTATTCTGTTATCTGAGCTTTGTAAGGCTACTTCATATACACAGATGCTTGTAAAACAATAAAAATGGGGGAAAACATTTTGAAAACCCTCAGAGAATAAAGGGTATTCATCACAAAAACAGGAACTGTAATGTCAGGCAACTGAAACTGGTTTTAAATTGTTTTAGAGAAATCAGGATGTTACTCACCATGTTACATTTAATCTGTGAGCAATGGCTCCAGCCTTGCTTGCTGCTTGTTTTGTTTACACAGCTAGTAAGATCTAGCAACTGCAATACTTGCCAGCATTCTGCCAAAACCATATGGCATGACGAGAATGTTGGAGCCTGTATGCCCTTATGCATAGATAATAGAAAAATGAGACAAATAGCTGGAATGAAACACTTCAGTACAGAGAGCAGACTGCCCATAGCTGATGGTTGGAAGGACGATCTTTGAACTCAAGCTGCATCTGATGTGAGTTAAGACCATAATAATGCATTTGTATTTTTGGCTGATGAAAAAAAAATTAAAACTTTCCTCTGGGTTTCAGAAAATGAGAAGGATTATTATCACCAGCTGTACTTAACGGAGAGAGGGCAAATGTAGATCTACGGAATATCCCAGTTCTGACTGTTGTTGGCAGAAACCTTAATAAATTGCCTGCTAATGCCAACATGTTCTGCTTTGGAGGTAGCGACTCAATACACGTATCTATGGAAGGCTGACTCTTCACTGTGTCTTATCACTTTCATGTTTGGCCCCAAGAGTTCAAAGCCATAAGCTGTATATCAGAAATCATATAAACAAATAAGCACGACTTCAGTTTACTCCTTTTACTTGCTCAGTTGCACCCACATGTGATAGTCTGTCCAATTTTCGCGAATTAACATGTTTTGGATACTGCTGAAAACTGTGAGACATTTAGACATCTCACTTCCTGTTTCACATTTTTAGGGTTTATTTTCAGGAACACAAGTGAAACACTGATCCTGTTTCTACTATTGGTGAAAGGAAAGTTTCAAGTAGTTTCAAAAGTGTAAGAAAATGAAATGCTAGTTTTTAACAGATGCAACATAAGCAGACCTGAAGCCAGTGAAAGAAATAAACTCAAATGGATTAAAATGTCCTCCTTTAAAAGGAACTACAAGTGGAAATGGGTTTTTAGGGCTGTAGGCTGGATCGATGGGCCAAGACCAATTGTATGAGGGTCAACAAGGCAAAGTGCCAGCTCCTGTGCTTGGGTCACAACAGCTCCATGCAGTACTGCAGCTTTGGGGAAGAGTGATGGTGGAAAGTAGATGGGTTAGAAAGATGCTGGTGGAAGAGGCCCTGGGAGTGCTGGTCAACAGTGGCTGAACATGAGCCAGTGTGTGCCCAGGTGGGCAAGAAGGCCAATGGCCTCTGGCTTGTATCAGAAATAGTGTGAGAGCACTGACTGTCTCCTTGTACTCAGCACTGGTGAGGCCACACCTTGAATCCTATGCTCAGTTTTGGGCCCTTCATGACACAAAAGACATTGAGGTGCTGGAGCATGTCCAGAGAAGGACAACAGAGCTGGGGAATGGGCTGGAGCACAAGTCTGATAAGGAGTAGCTGAGGGAGCTCGGAGTTTTTAGCCTCGAGAAAAGGAGGCTCAGGGCGACCTTCTCGTTCTCGACAACTGTCTGAAAGTAGGTTGTATCCAGGTGGGGGTTGGTCACTTTTTCCAGGCAAAAAGCAACAGGGCAAGAGGAAATGGCCTCAAGTTGCACCAGGGAAGGTTCAGGTTGGATATCAGCAAGACTTTCTCCACTGAAAGGGTGGTTGAGCATTGGAAAAGGCTGCCCAGGGAGGTGGTGGTGTTCGAGCACTGGACATGGCATTCAGTGCCATGGTCTGGTTGACAAGGTGGTGTTGGGTCATAGGTTGGGTTCGATGATCTTGGAGGTCTTTTCCAACCTTAGCAATTCTATGAAACACTTCAGATTTCCCCTTGCCTGTCTGGAAAATCAGGCATCAAAGGCATCGGATTTGGAAGCTGGCAGTATTATTTCAAGGAAAACTAAGAGATTGTGCCGCCTTGGGTTTCACTGATTTTCACTGGCGTTTGGCATCACGGTCTGTGTAGGTGCGTTTGAACTCCGCTCTCAGAGGAGCGTCCAGCACCGCTCGCCCTCCCCTGCCTCTTCCTTCAGTGAATGGTTGAGAAGAGCCCAGCCCACCCCGACCCCGAGCCGGGCCCGCCGGGCAGCGGCCCCAAGTCCCGCCCGCGGCACCGAACAGCCCTCACGCCGGGGAGCCGGGCACGTGACACGGGGAGCACCGCCCCCAGGAGCCGGCGAGCCCACGCCGCAAGGGCCTCTGGGAGTTGTGGTCCGCCTCGGCGGCCTCCGCTCGTCCGGCCGGTGCCTGGCGGTGCTCAGCCGGCCTCGTGCCTCTGGGATATCCCCTCGTGCCGTGTCTGGGCGCTTCTGCATCCGCCGCGACCTCTTGGGGAACCCTCTGTGTGAGAGGGATGGGCGGAAAAGGGCACGGAACAACTCCTGATAGAACTACAGCTCCCGGCGTGCACCGCGCTACGGAGAACCAACGGGACGGGGAGGGGGGGGGGGGGAAAGATGGCGGCTGCTAAACCGAGCCGGAGCGGAGGTTGAGGTGAGTTTGGGGCAGCCGGGCAGCGCTCCTGCTATTCGTGTTCACCTTCACAGTCGCGTCCTCGTCGCGATCTCCCGCTTCGTTCCCCTTCTCCACGCTTGGGAGCGGGGAGGACGCGCCAGAGAGGTGGGCGCTGAGGGGGTGGTGGCAGGCTCGGGCCGCCCGGCTGGTGCGGGAGAAGAAGCCTCAGGGCATCGCCTCAGCCCGGACCCGCCGTGGCAGCGGCTCGGGGTGTCCCTGTGGGCTCTGCGGTACACGGTCCCGGCGGAAGGGCTGCTCGGCACGGGAGTTGTGGGGACAGCGGGGCTGGGGACAGCGGGGCTGGGGACAGCGAGCGGACCCCCCGCTCTTACCGGGCAGGGTTGTGGCTTTGGGATTTCCCTCAGCAGGTTTTCCTCAAATGGACCTTAACACAGCGAGATACTAATCGAACACAGTGCAGGTTGACAGGAGACGACAGTGTGAACTTTCGTGGCTTCGTCTTTGAAGTTAATTGTGCATCACGGAGCCATGCTTTAGATAATTCAGGTGTGGGTTCCCAAATCCTGTTACTGAAAACTAGTGCAACGTCTCTTTTTGAATACATCTAGAAATGTATCCCCTGGTCCTTTGAGCTGAGATACAAGGGAGAAAAGATGCCGGTGTGGGTTGTCTCTATGCTGTTGTAGAACTTATGGAAAAGCCTGTAACTTTAAACCAGAGTTTCAGTTGCTATATCAAAATCCAGTTTGCTAGCCCAGATGTTATACTTTGCAAAGCTACATCAATGTTTGCTGTGCAAATTGAGTAGGTAAACTAAAACCAGAGTTAACAACCAAGGCTTTGGGATTTTACGGGTAGTTACTTCCTAAAGCATTTGTAATTCATTCTAAGTAATTTGAAATGTTTCTCAAGTAACTTCAGGGCATCTTGCTGGAAGATTTGGTGTTGATGCTCTTAAACATATGGTTAAATTTCTGTGAGAAATTGGTGGTTTGGAGTTGAAATCTTGATTGTAGTGCCCCGATAGGCCTAAAGGCTTATCCATACGTTTTATTTAAGCCTTTTAATAGCACTTTTAATACTTGTCTGAAAGAGGCTGTTAGAATGCGATTAATTACCGATTCAGGAAAAATCTCACAAGAATGAAATTAGAATACAGTCTGTGATTAAACAACTGTTTTACATATTGCAAATGTTTGCGGTTCACGATGGACAGTGACAGTAGCTTCTCTCTACTTCTGCTCCAGACTTGTGCAGTAGGAAGGAATGAACAAATTTTATATTGCATGCAAGTTGCAGGAGGTGTGAGAATACTCACCAGAGCTGGCAATTGAACTTCAAGTATAATGAAAAGGGATTGCACTTCTAATTATAAAATCTAAATTACAAAGAGCGTGGCTTAGGAACAGCTTTGGTTGATATCAGTGACTTTTAACTGCCCAGCCTAACTCTGTAAGGAAGTAATCCTTGTAAAGTTACCACACAATTTTTAAACAACTTTGAAGATATTTAGTTTTTTAAAGTAAAAACAAACAATGTTTTCTGTAGTTGTATTCTCTCATAGGTAAGAGAGCAGGGTAGTCTCAATTAATTCACCCAGCCTCATGCTTCTCCACCTGAGAAAACTAATTCAGACTAAAGTCAGGTACCCAGTATTACACTGGGGTGTGCAAATCCATTTTATAATGCATTTTTTGTGTTCTAGGAATAATAGTTGGAGCTTAACTATCTATATTTAGGAATGAACATGTGATTTATTAATCTTGCATTGCACTGGCCATTTGCCTACTTTCAAAGCTAAAGGCATTGATTAATTTTTCAAAGAGGATATAGGAGTGGAGAACTAAGTGATGTAAAAACTGTGCAGTGGATTTTTAATTTTTCAGTTAATGTCTGCGTAGCTTGAGTTGTGTGGCCATCAGAGGTGCTTAAGCCTATGCCCTTATTTGGCTTAAGTTGGAGGAATGAATAGGAGCCCAGCTGGCAATTTCATTTTGGAGACCCAAAATCAAGTTAAACATTTATGGTGTTACATAATAAAATAACACAACAAGGGCTTACTGAAAGAAAATACAAAAACCCAGGCATGCTGACTCCATTTGTTTACCTGTAGCACAAGGTTATATAATTTTTTCTATTTTAGGTCTTTTAAAGAGCCCCATTGTTTTAGGGCAGACAGGAAAACAATCTTTGCTTTTCTGTTTGGCTTTCAATGACACTTCTGGAATCTTGTGATAATAACAAATATTTTTCTTATAAACTATCCTTTAATTTCATATCCCAGGTTAGTTAATGGGGGGAAAAAAAGTCAAACAAAGTGCATTTTTATCCTTTTTCTGATGAACAATGAATTCACGTTGGGTTTCCTAGCCTCTCCTAGCCAAATGGTGTAAAATCTTCTCTGAACGAAACTGTAAGTTCTTCAGAAGAACGACTTTTATGTGTCTTGCAAGTGTTCATCTGCCTTTTAAGGTACATTTACTATCTTTGCACTTTGATTATAATTGCATTTAGAACTATTGTTATATCCTTAGGAAAAACACAATGACTTTTAGTCCTCCACAGAAAAGTAGATACGATTTTATTTACCTTTTTAATATCCAGGAGTTGGTTGCTTTGGTAAAGGAAGCATTATATAGTACTTAACATCCATAAATTGTATCTCATGATGTGTCACATGTCACAAATTGACATGGGATATGTTAAATAGTAAGTGTTAGACTAGGAAACTAAGTAGTATCACATTATTTTCTGTAGCTTTCTTTTAATTAGCTAAGTTCTATTTCATCAGATTCTGTGGGGATTTTTTTCCCCTCTCTTGTTATGTAAAATTTTAGTTCAGTGACAAAAAGCTGAGTACACTCGTGGTGGAAAGCTTCTTGGTTTAGTTTAGTTCTGTTCTGCTAACAGGTGACAGCATCTGTGGATTAAACTTTGTCCTAGGCCAAATGAGACAGCAATTGAAGACTTTATGGAGAGAAAATTGTGTGGTCTGTTCTGCATGTAGAGTCAGGCCACCTCCATATGGAATTTTTGGTCCTGTTACAGATCATAAAATAAATAAAAATCCAGCGAGTTATTTAAAAACAGAACCAGATATTTTCTATTTGTCATAGTTGGTAATGCAAATTTTCTAGTAATTTCTGCAAAAAAGTCCCCTAAAAATCTTCTAAAAGTGAGTTGACTTTGCTGGCAGCAGCAGTGGTAATGTTCTAGAAAAATGTATTGCATTCCTGATTGCTGGTGATTGTCTGTAAAACACTCTGAGTCTCTGGCACTTGACTCCCTGAAACTCTCACCAGGTTCTCTGCATTTTTATTTTCCTACATGTCAGTAAATCTGTTTCCTGTAATGTTTCAGCTAAGTACATAAGTACATTCTGAATTAGAGATTTTGCTTTTCCATGTGTCTGTTGGACATGACAATCCATAGCACGTTTCCTTTTATAAAATTATGCTGCTTCTCATTCTGTCCTTGGAGAGGGACATACAGCTTTCTAATAGATGCGATATTTTAAATAACATACTTTGAAGTACTATTTTTAATCCCAGTTGCTGTCAGCAAATTGGAACCTTTGATTGAAATCCATACACAACGAGAATAAAATTTATTTTTAGCAACTATGAGCACTGCTTTAATATGTGGTCATTAAAACATATGTTGACCAAATTCAGTGTTTATTCTCACGTTATCAGTCTCGGAATTACAATTTTTCGGTGTGCATATACATACAATTATTAGCTGAATATTTTTTATTTAAATTTTTATTTTCTTTTTGATGACAGCAACACAATATCTGAGATTTTGTTCTTATTTGTGGAAAGGTACATTTGTGGGGAATTTGCATTTGGCAACTAGTAAAACCCAAATGCTCTGCTTTAATACAGAAAAATCTTCAAATGATTTGCATTTTAGTGCTAATTAATTGAACAGTAGATTGGGATACTTTTATTTCTGAAATAGATTGTTGTAACTTCAGATGAGTTGATTTAATGAATATATTTAATTGCAACAAGTATAGAAGGTTGCACTCTGATCTAAAATCTGCCTTTTTAATACTGGGAGAAGAAAGCCGTAGAAAGTGCCGCACAGGTTTTTCAGTTGTTTTTCATAGTGTTGAACAGAAACCTCTCACAGGCATTTTAACAGGGTAGTGCTGTGGTTTACATCTGAAGTGGAAGCATCCTGTGAGACTGTGCAGGATTTAGCATCCCAAACAGTGGCACTTGGAAAGGTCACAATACACAACAGAAAAACGTTTACTCCGGCATCAAAGGCAAGCACAGAATGACTGCATTTCAAGAACTGGAAAAACCTACATCTAGTCTGGTCAGATAAAAGAATATCTGGGTTTCTGTGGTGACAGCCTCTTTGGTATAGGAGCTGAAGAATGTGACTTGGGTTCATTCTGCATAAATTACTGAGCATATTTGGATGTAAATTGTCTAAACCTAGTCTTGACTTTGTTTGTTTGTTTGTTTTCTTTATAGTTTACTATGTTTTTGCAAAACTGAAGACAGATCCCCGATTAACAATGCCTAGCAGTAAGTATTCTTATCCTAAGTACATTAAGACAATATTTAGGGATGTTTACTGTTAAGGTATTTTCTTTGGGGTTTAAAAATGCTAAAAAAAATTCAAATGTAAAAAGAAACATTATACTTGTAATTTTTAAGAGTTTTAAGATCTTAACATTATCTGGTCTCTGCTTTTGTAAATATCCATATATTATTCAAATAACAATATGGGCTCTGCAATTGCCCTTTTGGTCAGAACTTCACATTATAAAATTGAATTTTGTGATTTAGACTATGTTCTGAAATAGTTGTATTCAAAAAATAAAGGAGATACTTTTGAATAAAAGCTATATTTTGATACAGCTATAATCCTATATTTGGAAAATTACAACTAGTGTTTATAGAAAATAGAATTTAGGATAAAAAGCAATAAGACTTAAATTTTTTGACATTCAAAGTTAAGTGAGATTTTTGAGGCAAATGTTTCTACAAATCAAATTATTTACCTTCAAGAGTAGCAAATTTCTCTAACACAAAGGATCACATTATAAAATGTGTTACAAAAGTATACATTTAATGAATTCTTTAATTATTTTTTCTATTTTCTATTTAGAGAAACATTCTACATGATCTCTAGTAAGATTGCTAACATCAGTCTTTGGATAAAGCAGACTGTTTCATAAAATTACAGTACCAGTCATACTGAATGCATTTTAATTATATAGGTTTGTAATGAATTTCATGGATGTTTAATTTCATGAGGAAGTCTTTGAGCATTTGTTCTTGGCTGTGATTTGTAATCAGCTGTGACTGTGGGTACTGGAAGTGCCTTACAGTAGTTCTGTGTTGTGTTGTTTGAACCAGTCATGTAAAATACCTTACTGTAAGTAAGATATGTCACACTTGTCATGTAAAGGAGTGTGTGGGCTTTTTTTAACCAAATAGGATGGAAAAATAAGATTTTTTTCTGTGCTTATGTTTGGGGTCATTAATATCAATGCATGTAGAGTTTGCATTACTACAGTCAGATGGGAATTAAAGGGAACCAAAAGAACTGATTGCAGTATTTATCTTTAGCGCGACACTGAGAACTACACAGCCATTTATTTATCTTTGCCTATATTAATGAGTTTAAGTGCATGGGTGAAGGGAAAGGCAGACGTGTGTATTGCAATTCTTGTGAAATAACAGTAATTTCATAATATTTTGCTTCCAAAAGTTATGGCTATGAAGAAGTATGATTGGATTGGATTTTAAGGCAATCAAGCATCCTTTTGTGTCTGGTTGTACTTTTAATCAATAGAAATAGAGCCTTCAGGAGTCCAACTCTGTTGCATGTGAAAAGGAAATCTTCTGGCTGCTAATTTAGGCTTCTCTAAAGATTCTATAGGATTCTTTTCAGAGCATATTGATGAAACAGGCTGCTGCTACAGTGTTACTTTGAAATCTTACTTGTCCATGAAATCTTAAAAACTTGTTTCTGAAGGCTGGGAGTGTTTTGTGTGTTTATTTTATTTTCTTTTCTCATGGAGTTCTCTCATCCCACACATCAAGAAGTGCATTGACCGTTTTTAGGAATAAAAACTAGAAAAGGCTGTTACAGTGAGATACTTTCCAAAAATGTTTTCTGTCATGTTACAATGAGTTCTTTACAAATGAAGTAGAAAAATAATATCTAGTTAACAGGAAATTTTGATGGAGTTCTTGGGTCATACTGACCAACTCCCTCATCCACTATTCTCCTCCTTTGTTCTTTGTTTTCTGGGTCTGTGTTCCTGGTGGTAATTTTGCCCTCCCCCCCCTTCTTTTTTTTTTTCTTTTAATACATTAATTGAATGAATTTATAGGTCTAAAGGTGGTTTCTGGAATATCACAAGAAGTCCAGATACTGGTATTACATAAAGACTGAGTAAGAACTTAATTAGTCTTTCTGGGGACTTCAGCTGTTCCTGGTGACACTTTAGAAGTCAGTATTGAAATCATTGTGCATGAAACATTCACAGGACAATATGCTTTTTAACTCCTTCAACATTAATTGTGAAAAAACAGGCACTAGTCAGAACTGGGCTGTGGTACTGAGAGGGGGAGAGATGAACAAAGGTCATTAGCCAGAGGTGATGGATGCTCTTCTCATTGAACCTCAGCTCAGCCGTGGATCCTGGGCTCTGCACGACTTGTTCATTGCATACTTGAATTTTCACATTTCCTATTGATGTTTCTGCTTAGTGATCCCTCTTAGGAATGTGGGCATTAGTGCTGCATTGAGTCCTAAAAAATGTTAAGATCTTAATCTCAGTGCAGTTGTAATAGCCCAAATAGAAAATGTTCAGTCTGCTCTCTTAACCTTGAGATGTAAAAGCGCTTGGCTTTGACTAGCCATGACATGGCATTTGTGTTGACATCTGTAATGGAGGTGTGATGCTCTATCATTGCTGCAGCATTTGTAACAACTTTGCCAACGTGTAGCTTTTCCCTGTACTTTTTATGTTTATGAGTTTCTCTTGTGCAAATTACATGGGCGTTCATGCGAATGGTTACAGACATGGATGGTGTCTTAAGCTGAAGTTGAAATGCAAATTCTGAAATGTTGGGAAAGCAAATGTGTTTCCTCATTTCTGTTATAGTACAGTAGGAGTAGGTTTGAACCACAGCTGTTCAAGTAACTGTTAAAGCTGTGCTTTATCCCAAAGAACTCTGGAGTAAAAGATTAAATAGTGCTTTTATTTAAAAGGAAAACCAAAGAACTCATTACTGGATAGCCTTTGCAGTACAGGCAGTGTGTGTTTCTCACTTGGCTTTTGTGCTCTCAGTTTCCCTGTTGAATAATTTGTGCAGATAATTTCATTTAGCATACTTCTGGTTTGGAACATGGGCAGTTTTAGTAGGGTTTTTTTTGTTGGCTGCATTTGGATTGAAATGTTACAAATGCTTCTGCTAAGGAGAAAAAGCAACAGCTAAGTCATATCAAAATATCTGTTGAAGGCTCTCTTCTTTTTTAGCGTTATGTTCTGGATATTCACACTTAATCAGATGTTTGAAAAACAGCTTGGTAGATAATGAGGTTTTTCTTTTCTAGAAACAGCTAACCTACTTACTGGATGTATTCCCTGACTTCAATTAAATGTTTTACTTAAAGGCAGATTTTATAATAAAATTAAATTGATTGAACTAGAAGAATTATGTGTAGCACAGATGAGAGCACCTGTTGACTATAAGAATGTATTTTACTTGTGGTGGCTCTATGTGTGACTTTTTTTAACTTTTTCTTAGTTTATTCTTCTCTCTTTTGGCTTATGCCATTAACATAATTATATTTGAAATATATATATGAAAACCTTTGGTTTTCAAAGTTTTGTTAATAATAATTGTTAGTTAAATAGTTTTTAACAGCTGATTAGCAGGTCCTTATGACTGACTGTAACATAAATTAAGAGAACAAATAAATAAAAACAAGGATTTTGCCAAATGTAATTTTCCCACATTCTTCCTTTGAATTACTGCTGTGAAATTTAGTAATGTGAACACCTCCCACACTCTTCTGTCAAATATTTGCCAGTTGGAAAGGGACCATTCTGATTTAAGAGGTACATATATTAGCTATGTGGAAAATATTCTGTGATTTGGCCTGTTCTTGGTTACAGTGAAGAGGCCGTTTTGGTGTCTTCAGAATGGCTCCAAGCATGCCCAGTGCAGATTATTTCTCATTAAACTACATAACATTTTGTTTCCTCAGCTCCCAAACTCCATGTGGCTTTTTGCCCCTTGTCTGTGCAGAGGCTGCTTCTCTGACAGCAGGTGGAGTGTGCTGTTGGCTTCCTTGCTTTGTGCAAGGTGAAAGCAGACAGAAGATGGAACAATTGAGTAGTGCTTGTTAACTTTTGTATTCATGCATGTTACTGCTTTCGTTGTGTTACTTCATAGTCTTTAAACAAATAAATGACCCACCGCTCCCTCAAACCCAAAAATACCCATCAAACTTATAAAATTATAATTTTCTGCGTGAACAGAACTTTCTTGCCAAGTGTAGGAGGGAAAACAGCACTTGAAATGGAATTTGAAATGAGCGAATTCTTAACTGGCATTTAACATTTTTAACACATTTTAAGTGGCAGATAACTTCCTCGTTTTGGTTTTCTCCCCTCCCAACAGTTTTGGGAAATTCATTTATTTGTGTTTTGTGATTCTAGTTTTTATTGTGTGTATATAATAAGTAAATATTAAAAAGACTGGTAATGGGAAGGGAAGATTTATTTCCCTGTGAAATAAAATTCTGAAATACCAGTGGCTGGAGATGTGTTCCTAAATGTGTCTAAATAAATATTTAAAGGACTAAGCTTTCTAATGTTTTTAGTGAAAATCAAGCCATAGTTCTTATTAATTACTGTCTCTTATTAATTACTCCACTCTTTCCATCCAGCATACTTTTTTCCTCGTCTGGAATATGTTTCTCATGTAGCTTTCACACTTTAAAATGGGACCTGCTACTTCAAATATTTTTTGTAATTGCCTAATTTATTTTAAAGGCAGGAGAAACCCTCTTAATTTTATGACAGCATTGTCGACTACTTAAACCAGTGTTAAATAGGTTATAATTCTGTAACATTTTCATATTTCAGCTATTACAGAAGAGTTACATCAGGAGGTATCTGAAATTATTGTTTGCTGCCTGATTCTGGTATCTTAGGATGAGAAACATCAGAAGCCCTGTATAATGTCCTTTTGAACTACTAACCTAACTTTGGGGACATGGGAACTTGGAAAACAGCTGCCAGGGGAAAGTCTTAGTTTCGGCTTCCTTCAGCAGTTTGACAATTGCTAGACCTAGGCCAGAAAAGGAAAATAACTGTATTTCAGAATGTCTGTAACTATTATAATACTATCGATTCTGTGCATAATAATATGCAAGAAATACTTTCAGTATGTAAACACTTGGATACGGGGTTTTTTCAGATATTTAGGTAACTGTCTTTTCTACACTGAAAAGAAAAAGTAGTAACTTCTCCAAATATATCTTCGATTCAGCTGAGAAAAGAAACAAAACAGGAACTTGCAGATGGAAAACGGTAGCTTTTAGTACATCTAGAAGCATGGTACCTTATGCAACTTTGTGTGCTGTCAAATTGGTGCTTCCATATTTAATGAATATACATGGATTTCTTTAAGACTTGTTAATTTGGAGCAAGGGTTCCTTTTCTGTTTTCTGTTAGCTGTCATTTCTGTGTACCCATCATCCTTACCCCACTTGGGAAAGTTAATGTTTAGGAGCAGTTCCACAGAGAGTCAAAACCACTTGTATTATGACAAGATGTGATGAGTGACATCACTCTCATCATTCATCCTTCCATTTCTTCCATTTGTTTTGGAACACACTTCAACATGACCAAGAAATGAATAATTGTGTTTCATCCATTCCTTGTCGAAATCTGAAGAATTTATTTTTTCAGCTGTTGTTATTTATGTGCACACAACCTAGGCATCTAACATAAAAAATCGAATGCTGTAGAGATGCACTTCATTCGGTGCCCATCCAAGCCTTTGTGTGCTTTTGAACTGTACGTGGACCTTTCACCAAATGTTAAAATGTAGCTTAGTCATTTTTTTGGGCTTTATTAAAATATGGCTGTCATTGTTATTTACAGAAATCGCTTTGCAACTATCAATCGATTAATCTTCATGTGCAGCCTTGTTTGCTATTGATTTCTGAATCATGGGACGAAAGGGTAAGAAGGCTCATGCTGATTATGCATGTGAGTGTCCTATTTTTTGTGCATGACAACAAAGCAAAATTGATTTTGGGGAGCGGGGGTAAGATTTCCATTATGTGATTAAATGCATGTCTCTGGAAAAGCCAGAATGAACTGCTTTTAGAAGTATTTTGGCTTTCCTTGATATATGGACTTTCCTTCCCACACTTGGCCACTGTGAACCTCAGTGGCTCTCCAGGGAATCACGTTCCTTGTGAATTGCTGAAGATGAAAGTTAGCTGTGTACACCACCCGTGGCTTTCGAATAATGCTATTTCATTTCTAGAAAGTTACATTATTCATGATCAGGCAGGAATTAGACAGGAATGAATAAAAGGTGGGGTAGGTAGATAAATGAGACGCTTCCGGGTCTGCCAGAAGTTCAAGAAGCATTTGGACAATGCTCTCAGGCACACACTGTGATTCTTGGGGCTGTCCTGCGCAGGGCCGGGAGCGATCCTTTTTGCGTCTCTTTGTACTCAGAATATTCTACAATTCTGTGATTCCTCGTCTAATGACTTGTAGACCCCAAGACTTCAAAAAATAGTTGGCCCCTGTATAACTCAGCCTTTGTTTTCATGTCCAGCTTGAGATCTGTTAGAGGTCTCAGTCCTTTCGTTTTTCAAGAGGAGCACAGTTGTGATTCTGAATTGTACTTGGACCTGTTATGGTATTTTGTTGATAACAGTCTGTACTTTGGTTGAAAATGGGCACCCCGAGTCTTTAATTGTGGTTTGAGAAAGCTTACTCATTTGTTAGTACAAGAATGAGTAAGGAATTCCAATCTAACACTTAGCTATATAATTGTGCTAATCAGTGCTCCTTCCTGATACTTTTGTAAAGCTGTTAATAGGTAAAGAAATCAGTGAAGATAAAGGTTCATGGGTATTTTGTTAGAAGTGCACCAACAAATACCCAATAATTTATGCATTTAAAACAAATTTTCTTGTGTTTATTAAACTAGAATGTAACTGTCTACTGATTAGCAAAGGACTCTAGGATGCTGATACCCTACTTATGAACTTTATATGTAATAAAGCATGAATAGTTATTGTAATTGATCTGTGTCTGGCATGATTGAGCTAGCAGAGTTCTCTTGTAATAAATGCAGTACAAGCTGTTTTCAAGACTTTCTATGTGCTTGTGGTTTTTTTTATTAAATGAGTTTGTGATTTGTTACTGACGTTGGTTTAGACATGAGCTTGAAGTTCCTCAGAACTGACAAAACATAATTTTTGCAAATTGAGTCTGATGTTGGAATTGCGGTGTGGTTAGAAGTGCTGGTTGTGGGCAAGAACTGCTGGGTTGCTGCAGAAGCAAATGAGCTTGTGTTCTTACAGATGTCCTGTCTGCTTTCTACAGAAAACTGAGACACCCCAAGATTTACTGGCTAACAAGATGTATGTGTATAAATACAAAGCTGTCTGTCTTCTACACTGACCATCTTCTAGGCTGGCCAGTTCAGTGTGGTGAGAAACAGAAGTTGTGGTAGTAAAGGGACATACACAGTCTTTAGGTACTGAAGGTGCCCAGAAGAGCAAATCCACTGTGTCTGTGTTATTCTCTGACTCATTAGACATTACAGGAGGGGAGAAATTGCTTTTTAATCAGCTGGGATATGTGGCTCTAGATAGGCTCGTGTTCTAACCTTATATCCCGCTGTTCGGGAGAAGAGCTGCTGAGCTGCTTTTCAGTTCTTGAGGGAAACCTGAATTCGAGACAAAGTGCTCTTTAGAACTAAGGGGAAAGATAACAACCATGAGGATGTTTTATAATTTGGATTAACCTGGAAGGAGGTGGTTTTTTTTCAGTGAAACTTGTGTCTTTCATGTCTATGTTTAAAATTGTGAATAACTGAAAAGTTGTTGCATTCTGTTTGCTGGTTTCAAAAGCTGCTCTTTTGTGAGGGCAGGATGAACTAGGTAAAGCTGTTTGCAGAGAAAGGAAAACATGTAAAATTGAATGTATTGGCAGCTCCAAGGACCTGTTCTTGACAACATGTAAAGAGATATTTTTTCAACTTTTTGATTCCATATACTTTTAATGTTCTTTTTCTTTTAATAGAAACATGTATATTTCCATGTCCAAATGGCAATATCTTATTTTGTAAATGCTTTCTAGGAAAATCAGACAGGTAGGAATAGACACAAGCAGCGTACTTAATTGAAGATTGGTGTCATTTAAGCAAGAATTTGAATTCTGAAGCCTAAGTATCCTCTGTGACTCTTTTTCAAAGTAACATTACAACATTTTTGTTTAGCATTTTATTTTTCATTAATGCCAGTACAGTTTAAATATTTTTGTTATTGAACAGGAGCAGATGCTGTGTCATGTTTTGACCTCTGTGTATGTGCCTCAGAAGAACTGTTGCACTGTTTTCTCAGTGTAGATAGCACAGTATGGTTCTAGATTCACAGAAACTTTCATCCACTCTTTTTTACATTACTTTCTGTGTACACTGTGTATGTGTGCAGGAAATAAAATTTATGTAATGTGGTGTTGAACTACTAGTGAACAGAACATTCTTCTTTTAATTAGGAAATATTTTTCAAAATCTGTGCATACGTACTGAAGTCTGAAGCTGGGTTTGTTCAAATGAAGGTAAAACGTCTTTGAAGCTCTGGCCATGCTTATGTGGGTATTTGGGATGTTTTAATAGAAGGAAGGATCTATAGAACAACAGTCTCTTACCTGTCCTATAAACTGATCAGGTTCATGCTGAACTAGTTAAAATCTAGTCTCCTGAGCTAAGCTTACCTTCTCCATTAACTTTGAGGGTTCCAGAGACGAGGCCTGTGAACCTTTGCTTCCTCATCATCACGACTTTTAATCATGACATACTTGCATTTTTCATTCACAAAAAGCTTCTCATGCCTTGTTTTTTTCTTCAAATGACAGTGTGGTACCTACTCCCTGGTCTGTTTCAGCCCCATGTCTTTGGGCAGTGTGAGCTGCAAGGCACCACTGGGCAGGAGTGGAGAATCACATCCTCCCAGCCTACATACTGCAGTCATAGGGTATCTGTGATGAGGAGGTCACACAATTGCTCTGAGCATCCTTTTTTTCTGAGGAAAAAGATGGATAGCAGCATAAGATTCTGGAAGTTCTTACCATTACAGCTGTATTCCATCCCTGTGGATTGGATTAAGAAAGCAAATGGCATTGTCTTAAGAAAATGGAAAAAGTAGCAGTCATCAGGAAAATTCTTCATGCATCTTTACAGTCGTGTTTTTTCAATGCACAAAGTTTCAGGTGTTTATCACTCCCCTAAGAGGACTTGAAACCCTGAGCGTTTGTTGACCAGTTACTCATTGGTTTGAAGTGGGCTTGTCATATGTAGGGCAGGTAATCAGTTTATCACTGCCACCCTTACAGCTCTCTTCAAATAATGAAAATGTGTAGTACTAACAAAATCTTCATCAAATTCCAAAAGTAGAGAGTGTTTGACACTCTTCCATCAGTTTCTTGGTGTAGGGAAGCAACAGCTTCCAAAGCAGAAGAGACTACGGTATAATGCAGATTTCAGTTGACTGAGGAGGTAGAAGTTTAGACATCTTGGCAACTTTCCTGTGTTTCAGGAGCCATTCCAGTTTGTTTTGTGATGCTGACCCTGGAATTAAAACATCTCCTGAAAGGCAGAACTGTTCATGGTGTTTGAGTGACTGTGTTCTGAAATGCCAAGTAATCCCTATGTGTCTATCTCAATCCCTAAGCTTGAGAACGTGAAGGTTCCGTTAATTGTAACTCCTAGAGTTGTATCCAGGCCTATGCTCTTACCCCAACTTCTCATTGTTACCCCTCTCATCCTCATGTATGCAAGGCAGTAGCTTTATCCACATGAAATCCTGTAGCAAAACAGAAGTGAGCAGCCAGTGTTAAAGCAAAAAAGTAACTCTTTTCCTTGCCAGGAAAGAGGGCCACATGTCCAGTAGTATGAAGAAGTGCAACGGAATGGGAAATGTGGAATATCTAAATTAGAAAATTTAAAACTGAAACTGGGCGTGGGGAGAGTGGCACAAAGAAATTTCCTGTCAGTCTGCTGTGCTGCCTGGAGTTGGGACTGGGAAGAAAAGGTGTGACCAGCTTGAGCATCTGGGAGGCATTCTGTAGCCTGGACCTAGTCACCAAAGTGCTGAGACTTTTAGCCAAGTATATATATTTTTACCAGTAGCTGGCCAACCTGCTGACCAAAAGTATAGTTTGAAAGCTCCAGAGGCCTATGGCCCCCCTCAAGAACTGTTTCTGACCCATCTCTGGCCACCCTGGAGATAGGATAAGTGTTTCTGCTTAGCGTGTTACCTTTCAACCATGCCTTTTGTAGCATCTTTCTTCTCCTTCAGTGTCCGTCTCAATCCAGAGGTGCTCCAGCCTCTTTTCTTCTGTGTTAGGTGTTGCTCCTTAGCCTGACACAAAGTGGGAACAAGGTGGTAGGAGAGGTGCAGGTGTTGCAGTCTCTCTTCTCAGTGGAGTGTTAAGTAAGTTAGTTGGCTTGGCCTTTGAGCACACACGACATTTACAGTACTGTCACCTGCAACTGTCTTCTGCACCTGGAAAGTGTTCAAGGATGCAGCATTCTGAAAATGGGTCATCTGGGTTAGAGAATAGCGTAGGGTCAAGGTGAAGCTGGGCTTTAAACAGGATTGTGTGGAACTGGGAGGCTACTTCTGTGCAAGGATCATCACTGTCCTGGAGGGACTCCATTCACCATTACCCATGGATGTTGGGAGGAGCCAGGCATTTGGACAGAGATAGGTCAAAATATTTGTGTTAAGTAGCAGGAGTAGAAAGAGGTTGCTGTGATAATGCCTCTCCTTCTTTATTTCTTTTATTCTGAATTAAATAGTAGGTAAAGAATGTCCTCCTGGCTCGGTGTGTTACTGGATGTGCACAGTGGGTGTTTTGTCAGTATTAGGAGTCTGCTTCATGCTCTGCTGTTTGCCTGGAAGGAAGAATAATAGCAGTTCATGTGCTTCAGAGAATACACAAAGCACTATGAGCCTCTGTTTTGCTCCCTGTCTCCTTTAGTCCAGTAGTTTACTTACATCACATTTTTCACTGATTTATGAAACACCTTGGTATAAAATCAGTATTTGTTTAGAAATAGGAGTACGATGAAACAAAACCTCTGTGGTTTTTTTTTTTTTTTTGCTGCTGGATTTATCATGTAGAACTCATTTCCCAACTGCAACCCAAATACAGAAGGCAGGAATGAAAGTTGGGCTTTGCCCATTCGTTTTTTTTCCGCTGAACAGATTATCAGTGCCAGCTGTGATGAAGAGGGGTCAAGGAGATTTTTGTAAATGTGTCTTTCTAGTCTTCTAAAGCCTCTTTTTTGTATTGCTTTAGTGATAGTGGACAGAGAAGTAAGTGACATTGGCCACCTTAATAGGAATATAAGTAAGGACAGGAGTTAACAAGCAAAACTCATAATGTCATAGAGCTTCTTCCTCTAGAACCAGATTAGTTTTAGGTCATTTTAATGCTGTATTAAAAATAGAGAGTGACGGTACTATCTCAGAGCAGGAAAGGAGGAGGCGGTGTTGAGAACAGAAATGGGCAAGTAAAACAAAGTTACTATGTGAAACCAACAAAGGTGGGAGAAAGGAGAGACAGTATGGAAACACTACAGGTGGCGGAATTTAAGGATTGCAACTGGAGAACCTGATGTAATGGAAAACTTTCTTTTAATGGATTAGAAGTCTTTAAAATGCACTGTCTCAAAGATAATATCTTCTGGGTGTTTTGTTTTAATTGCTACAGGCTCTGAAAAGAATACTTCATTGAAGAAGCTTGGTGGTGAGCATTATTTGACTAGCTTGGATTTTTTTCCTACTTCTTTTTAGTATCTTCACAGGCATTGTCATTTCTTGCTTTCACAAAAAATTTATATTCAAACTTTTTTCACATGCTTTTCACCATAGCAAGGTGTGCATCTCTCCATGCTGATTCCAGCATGCAGCGCTGTGGGTTTGGGGAAGAGTGGCTGGAAAGCTGGCAGAAAAGGACCTGTGAGTGTTGGTCAACAGTGGCTGAACATGAGCCGGTGTGTGCCCAGGTGGCCAAGAAGGTCAATGGCATCCTGGTCTATGTCAGCAGTAGTGTGGCCAGCAGGACCAGGACAGTGACTACCCCTGTACTTGGCGCTGTGAGGCCTCACCTTGAATCCTGTGTCCACGTCTGTGCCCCTCACTGCAAGAAAGAGATTGAGTGGCTGGAGCATATCCAGAGGAGGTCAACAAAGCTGGGGAAAGGTCTGGAGCACAAGTCCTGTGAGGAGCAGCTGGGGGTGTTCAGCCTGGAGAAAAGGAGGCGTGGAGGGGACTTTATCACTCTGTACAACTCCTTGAAAGGAGGCTGGAGCCAGGTGGGGGTTGGTCTCTTCCCCCAGGTAACAAGAGGATAAGAGGAAACGGCCTCAAGTTGCACCAGGGGAGGTTTAGACTGGATATTAAGAATTAATTAAGAATATCGCAGAAAAGACAGTCAGGCACTGGAATAGGCTGCCCAGGGTGGAGTCACCATCCTGGAAGTGTTCAATATGTGTGGATATGGCACTTCAGGTCATTGTTTAATGTCCAACATCATGTTGGTTCTGGGTTGATGGTTGGATTTGATAATTTCAGAGGTCTTTTCCAATGTTAACGATTCTATGATTCCAGTTCAGAAGAGCTCTTCTTGAAGTCATACCGCACCAGAATTAACTTTAACGTTTTAGCTTACTGTAAGAAATTCTAAGGAGAAAGCTGGTTTTTTGGGTGTTGTTTTCATTTGTTTCAAATAAACTGAGCACCAAAATATTTTTTTAAATAAATGTAAAATTGCCAAACCTAGGTATGGATGGAATTTTCCCTGTTAGGTGTTACTGAGGGTTTGCTGTCATGGGGGTCAGTAGTTCACATCAAGATGAATATTGTGTTCTCAAGATAAAAATTTCATCCCCGTGGTGGACATTTTCTTTGGTGCATTTCGGTGGAGAGAGACTGGAAACCAGCCACTTAGAAGTCAGCTGGCACTTGAGTGAGGGGAGGAGAGGCTCATCTAGGGGATGAGACTTCATCCTGTCTAAGTGATGAGTCCACTGTGCCCTCTGGGAGTGCATTCCAGGGACATTGCAATGGCTGATCAGCGCGGCCTTACAGCAGTTGCTCTTTTTATAGCAGGTTGAAGAATATTTTTAATTATCTCCCTTACATGGCTGGAATAATTTCCTTGTTATAAAATGTCTGATCTCCTTTTCATAGTGGAATGGGAATGCCCTTGAAAGTAATTTTATTTCTGAATTAAATGCATCAACTGATAATAACGGTTCAGAAATAACCAGGTATAGTAAGTGGTTATAGTTGAAGTGTTACTTTATGCACTTTCATCAGGATATTTGAAAGAAATTTATTTTATTTATATTTCTCATCTCAGATACAGAAAAATAAATAAAATGAAAGTTTAATGTATTAAAGTCAAGTAAATTTTTACATAGTTATATTTAAGTACATTGAGCAACCAAATGTAATTTTAATATTGCTCAGTTTCTTGATACTAGCAAAACATATATTTTTCTGTAGATTGAAAATTCTATGTTAATTATACCATTTTTTGATAGAGTAAGATTTTTTTTTTAAAAAAGCTTGGAAGATAGAAAATAAAGTTAGGGATGACCAGATCCAGGCTTGGGACATAACAAAAATACTCAGTGAGTGAACATGAAATCTTGCTTCAGGTTATTAATGCTCTCTAAACAGTTGACAACAATATTAGACAACAGTTCAAAACTTTGGAAGAAATTCCAGTATTAGATAAAACAGATTATTTATTTTCCCTTTTCTTAGGTTTTGATAAAGAAGAAAATAATGTGGGAGTTTTAAACTCGATGGGCAGAACTTAGTGTTTTATGTTTAAACCCACCTTGAAGGTTTTGTTTTTCTGCAATTTTGTATGAGTAAGATATAGCATGAATATTCAGACACACTAATTTGAAATACAGCTTTATTGTAATATGCATTTTTCTAATTTACACCATAGGGTTTTCTGTAGTAAACTATGTGGTGACAGTTTCTGTGCAGCTCATTGTTTTCTCTGAGTTTATTAGCACTAATCTCCTAAGTCTAGAATTGGTATGGAATTTTTATGTAGTGGAAATTATTAGCTGTGTTTTTATTAAAAACAGTAGTTATAATTTCCAGGGTTTATAAAAATGTCTGTATGAAAATCCTGTATTTGAGTTGCCCAAGTGGATGTAATATAGGAAGTGAAACAATAAAATGCTGAGAATCAATGGGAAGCCAGAAAGTGACTTCAGAATTGCTTAACTCAAAATTTATTTTCTACCTCATGTGTCATAATCATGTTAATGATTTAAATTCTGTAATCCTTGCTTCCTAAACTCAGAAGTATTATTAGATATAATGTTAATTTCTTTATTTTTAGACTCTTTCTTTGTTCTTAGGTGTAAACCTTCCTGTTTAAAAGTCTTTTTGGTCAGTAGTCTGCCTTAAATACATTTCTCTCTGTCCATTCTCCAGGAAGACCAAGTGAGTAGGTTTTGCTAAAATATTTATCACTCTGCAGTGATATGTGGCAGCTGACTGAAGGTAGTTTTTCCTGAAACTATTTCGGTTTTTTGCTTCTAGTCAGAGAAATAATGAACTGTGTGTTCTGGGCAAGTTGAAGCAATGAAACTAACTGTGCAGTTTCATTCGAGGAGCTGTGAATCACACATTGACAATGTATCTTTTATCCTGTTCTCTTTTCTTATGCCTGGCCTTGTTAACAGAATTTGATACTTAAGTTTTTCACGTGTTTGGTGGCTTTATGCAGATGTCACTGAGCTGATCAGATAAGCTTACAGTGTTGCTGAGCCCTCATGGGAAGTAACCACAGCTATGCGAGTGTGAGAGAGCAAATTTCTGGGAAAGGAGACAGTTCTCCGAGAGTGAATTCATATCCAGCATGAGGCAGTATGTGCAAGTTCCAACTGTTGAGAAAGAAAAAGCCTATGATTATAATTCTGCTTTTGAGCCGAGACCATGTATGTGCTTGGGTAGGTGAACTTGCCATTTTCTGATAGCGGGGACTGTATCTTACTGCTGTTGTTGTGTAGAATAAATACAGTAAAAAGAAATACCCGTGCAGCTGGTAAATGTGTACAGTTTTAACGTGTAAAATGCAGATTATAGGACTCCTTTAGCAGAAGAGAATATGCATGTTTGAACTTGATAAAAATCCTACTATTGGAGAAGCAAACAAGTATTTTTTAAACCTTTTACATTAACTATCATGTTACAGTGTGGAATTCTCTGTAGAGATTGCTTTAACCTTTATATTTACTTGTATAAAGTGATGTAAAGATGTTTGCAAGGGGGAGGCCGTTAAAATGCGAATTTTGCCTGACACTAAAAAGGAATTGTCATAGGATTTTTCGTTGATAAACCTGCATAAAATGGAACAGGTTCTTTTTACCTGACTCTGTTCTACAGACCTACAAAAGAGTTTATTTATGTGGAACGAATATGTTTATTTGTATAAATTTTTATCTATGTTAAATTGGTATCCAAGAAGTAGGGAATCCGTTTTCAGTTACTCACCTTCAATCCATCTTTTACAAGATTTATCATTTTGGTCTGTGTACTAAAATGTTCCGAAATTTTTATGGGTTATTTTTGTTGTAAGTTGTTGACTTGATTTTTGTGGGATTTTTTGTTCTCTTTTTTTTTATATTCATACATTCTTTAAACCTGTTCCTATGATTTTATTAATCTTTTATTGTTATATCAAAATGGTATAGCTGAGCAATGATTAGTAGTTTTTCCACAAAATCTGTGTCATGACTGTTAATTGTTTTGATTTTTGCTTTTGGTTGTCATTTTTTTCTGTGTTGTTTGGAGTGCCTGTCAGTTTTATTTCTGATAGTGTTCTGCTTGGAGGCTGAAAGCTTTGACAGATTAAATCTCACTTTCTGATACTTGAATGTTCTGTTTAATGTAGAAAGTTCTTTTGATGGTATTAAAGTCATATTAATTTTAGGTTTGTACTTCAATTATAGAGAATTTTTGACAAGTTTGTGGTTTTTTTCCATGTAAACAGTTCTATAATTAAATACATAGCAATGTAAAGATACTACTGAAAATCCAAGATGAGGAGAAAATTTCAAATCTTATGGATACTTACTGTTAGGCCTTTCTTTGGTGTCAAAATTCACTATGTGCCATAAATTTGAAAGGCAGTATTTCAACAATATTATGTTTCCATTACAGTCTGGTAAGGCTGCCAGAATGAGTTGGTACTGTTATCTGATCTTTTTTATCCATCTCAAAGGAGTAACTGTATCCAGATTTTATGTTAAATTTATGTAATTAACACGGGTTTAAAACACCATTTTAAGATTTAAATTGCAGTTCTTTGCGAAGACTTTCTTCTTCTGTCACTTAAAGGAGAAAGTAATTCTAAAGTATTTTTAATTGCCTATTTTGCAATATTTTAGAATATTTCCTGCTCATTATATTTTAGATAGTTGCATCAAAATATTTTGCTACAGTTATTGTTAGAATATTTTTCTATATTTAGTAGTAATCAAACATACTGTATACTGTGGACCAAAGTTAATGGTCAACCATAAGGTAGAAAACAAGTAGGAAGACCTAGTAAAAAGAGTGCTGAGCCAAGTGCAGAGTTGGATACCCAACTCAAGAAATATTTCGCAATATTATGTCTTTCTTGGGGGATTTTGATGATCTTACTTGAATTTCGCAATGCAGAATGATATACTAGACACTAATACAGCATTCCTTTCTTATTATGATTTGACTTGTAAAATGTTGCACAGCACTGCTCTCAATAGAATATTTTTGTAGAACTGTTTAAATTACTTCTGTTTTAAGTCAAGTAAGATTTTAACCTCTTTTCATACCTGCATTTTCCAGTGACATATTAAAGAACTCTGATTTTATCTACTTCATACCTGCAGCTTTTATGTAAATGTAGATTTTTACTTTTGTTAGACCTCTGTGAGTAAGACATCAGGAGTGGTATGAAGAACTTGACAGCAGTAACAAAGTAGTGTTTAACAAAAAAATTCTCATCATTCCAATTGTTTATTCCTTGAGTGTTTTTTGTTTTCATAATTATGTATTGAAATCATAAGTCAGTGTTGATGTTACTGGTGATACAGAACTCTCTAATTCATGAGTTGGGGAGAATTCAAGACCATTGGGGAGAACTTGGAGTCAATGCACAGTTTTAAAATCATAGGTTTGTCTTCGATAATTGTTTTTGATTAAATAAATTGCAAGAATTAAGTTGTCAAAGTATGAGCAGAATACAGTTTGCGTCAAAAAGACAAATAGTATCAGAAAACAGGTGTATTAGAGGGAAAATGTCTACTCCTGTAGTCTTGTGATAAAAACTAACTACAGTAGGTGAAATCTTTGTCATGAGTCTTCCAGATGTTCTGATAAATATGGTTAAAACCGCTAAGTTTACTTATACATCTTAAGTAAAGAAATAGAAGTCATAATGCTTTTGCAGATAAATTGTAATCATCAAAAGTTTATGCCAAGATACCTTTATTGTTTTGCATTTTTTACTGTTTTCAGCAGTGTTGTACAATTTTTTTGAGTATGTAAATGGATACCTTTAATAAGGTAAGGTATTTAGCTTTTGTAAGGTATTCAGCTACTCTGAATCTTTCAGGTGTTGAGACTTGAAAGACATGATCTGCATGTATGCTTGATACATTATTATTGAGTGTATTATTGTTTACTCAGTGGCTCTTGTGCATTAGAGCTGCTTTGGTGTTGATCTGAGGCCTGACCAGTGAGTTACTCTGATGCCCACTGAAATATTTAAAACTTGATTTGTAAAGAAAATTTTTTAAAAAGGGAGTTAAGTCTACCCCGGTAAACAGTTGGACAGATACTTAGAAGCTTTTGTTTGATTGTTTGTTTGTTTGGTGTTGGTTTTTTTGTTTTGTTTTTTTGTTGTTGTTGTTTTTCTGAGTTTTAACCTAACTCCAAAGTTCTAGTAGTTCTAAGTGCTAGAAAAAAGACCAAACAATGCTTTGCAGGTTGGTTACCTTTTTAGAGCAGGCAGTGTGACTTCTAAAATTAATAAAATTGAACTTACATTCATTTGTTCTGATTACATGGATTAGTAGTAGAGCGGGAATGAGATCAAAAAAATTCATTTCTTTGCTTCAAGTGACTGTCATTTCACTGATGCCCAGTAAAAGGAAGGATAAGGGATAAGGAAGGCAGAGCTTGTTTTGTATATTATGGTTTATATTGGTTTATATGGGTGCCTTTAAAACAGATTTCATTTTTGTTTTCTTTTTTTAGACTAATGAACATAATGCACATTGAGATGTTTTGAAACAGTCATTTAGAATGAAGATAAACCCACAAATGAAGTAGCTTTGGTTTTAATATGACTAAATTTTAAAATGCCTTGACTTTTCTGCATTTTTTTAAGTATGAATGACAGGTGCGTTTCTAGTACCCGAGATGCTTGCATATTTTCTCATGTATTGTAGTGTGATAGTCGTTTTGCTTCTTTGACTTACTTGTACTTACTTTCAATTCCCTTGATTTTGCTTTATTGCTGATAGCAAGCTGAATTCAGTGTTATCTTCTTCCTCCATGGTTGTCAGCTTGTCCCTTCAAATGAGTCCCTAGAACTGCATCCTAAATGCTGTTGGGTAAATCTCTCTGCAGGAGTTTGCTGCTGCTGTGCTGCGCTGCGACCTCGCTACAAGCGTCTGGTAGACAACATATTTCCTGAAGATCCAAAAGTGAGTCATGACTTTAAAATTTTAAGGGATTGGTGTTTGAAAATTTGTGCTTATAGCTAGTGCTTTAGCAACTTCTAAAAATTTTCTTTTTTCTTTTCTCTTTTAACATCTTACCATAAATTCTGCTTTAGCACATAATAGTTTCAAGAGAGGTTAGTAGATTAATTTATCTAGAGAGGGACCAATATAGATCATCTGGTCTTATTCCATTTCCAAAACAGGGCTGCACACTGAAGAATAAAATTAGTATGTTTTGCTCAGAGAAACAGATTTAATTAAACAAGGTATTCTGCTGCAGAGGTAGCACTTAACTTCATCACTTTTTAAAACCACAAACCCCTGCTTTCTTGTGGTTGCAGGTGTGAACATTCTCTGATTTTCTTCAGGATTTTAATTTTTTAACTCTTGATTTACTGACTCTGAACATTCCTATAGTTCTGATAGACTCTTGTGTCCCAAAAAGGTTTTTCTGATGTTTTTTTAAAATTTCTCCAGGTACCTACCTACAATTTTATTTCTTCATTTCACTGTAACAGTCTTGGAGCTATATTAATGCCTAACTGTTACTCTCTGTAAATAACTTCTCTGTACTGTTTAGTAATGCCTATGTCTACAGATAATCATTTGACAGTTCAGACTGATCAAGAGCTTATGTTTCTGCTGCTCTGTTTTTTTAAGTGTGATACCAAATTTTTGTATCTTTTGTTACATTAGAATTAAGCAGAACAGTCAGTGTTTGCATAATATTTGGCTTATATGTTAAAGTATGTGGGCTTTTCTTTTAAATTGTGTTGTTATTGACTGCCAGTGATTATGTAAGTGCATGTTACTGGCTTTAAAGGAAATGTTTTTCTGTGTATACCGTGTATTGGATGCATGTAATAGTATGGTTTTGTAGGTTTATTTGTTCTAATGTAGTTTTTGATAACAGGTGTAGAAACACCTGGAATTGCTACGATTGTAGTGTTCTAGTTTAAGCTAAACTCAGTAGCTCTGAGGTGGCACTTTTGAGTCTCTGCTTTGGTTATTATTCATTGGCTCAGTGCAGGACGCAGGCCAGTCCACGATGTTTCCCTTGAGTTGCAGACCTTCTCTAAAGTATGAGAAGATTTGCCTGGTAAAATCCATTAATAAATAATGAGTGTTTTAAAAGCTTCTAAGTAATTTATTTGAAAAATAAATGTTCTTATGAACTTCCAGAAAAAAAAAAAAAAGATAAAAATACAAAAAGCCTTATCCTGCTTACCTAATAGTTATGATTATAACCTCATCTGAGCAGATCCATGTTACAGTTAATGTTGGAACTGATATGTTAATCTTTGATCTTGTTCTGCCAATTAGCCTTCAGGTGCCGGGGGTCAGCCTTGTTCAAGATCTCACACTGAAGGAATAAAATATTTAAACTACAATATAAAATATCTAAACTACAATCTTGTTTGTATAGTTTATCCAAATTATTCATCAAATATACTTTGAGGCGGGTCTGGGAACAGAAAAAAATTACACTGTGCTTGTAGGAAAGAAGTGTGTCTTAGAACTGGTCACATATCTCACTTCCCTCACAAAAAAATGGTGGAGCAAGCTAGTTGCTTCACTTCCTTTAAAAATATTTCAGTTGTTTAATGTTGCTGGTTTTTACAGCTAAGCTAATGGCAGTTTTGCTCAGAAGTTTGGGGTTTTTTTCCAGCAGCTTATTTCCATTGGTAAGGCTCTGATCTTTGAATGTTAGCTAGAAAAAAAGAAAGAACACTTGGAAAGCTTTATATTTCCTATGAACTCTTTAATTTTCTATTTTGTATTTCTGTTTTTAGGATGGCCTTGTTAAAGCTGACATGGAAAAGCTGACTTTCTATGCAGTTTCTGCACCAGAGAAGCTAGATCGAATTGGGGCTTACCTGGCAGAGAGACTGAGCAGGGATGTGGTCAGACATCGCTATGGGTAAGGAGAGAAGTCACAGCATTAAAAATAGATGCTAACAAGTCATGGAATTTCATCATGTTTGTTCTGATCGAGTCTGGAAGGCAAGACAGCCCCTTTGTGGTCAGTTACCTTTGTCTGGCTGCCAGGTGCCCGTCCAGATGCTCTCACTCCTCCTGCTCAGCCAGATGGAGAAATGGAAAGCTCGTGGGTTGAGGTAAGGACAGGGAGATCACTCAGTTCCATCATGGGGAAAAAGAGACTTAACTTGGGGAGGATTGATTTAATTATTGCCAGTTAAAGACAGAGTAGGATAGTGAGAAATGAAAGGAAAGCTTAAAAACATCTTTCCTCCAGCCCTCTTTCTTCCCAGGCTCAGCTTCCCTTCCAAGTCCTTTACCTCCACCTCCACCAAGCAGTGCAGATTAGGAATGGGGACTGTGGTCAGCTTGTACCATCTTGTGTCTCCTGCTTCTTCTTCCTCACACTCTTACCCTGCTCTGGCCTTGGGTCTGTCCTTGTAGACAGTCCTTCAAGAACTGCTCTAGCATGGCTTTTTTCCTCAGGGTGCAGTCCTTTAGGAACAGGCTGCTCCAGCATAGGTCCCCCATGGGATTGCAGATCCTGCCAGAAAAGCTCCTGCATGGGCTCCTCTCCATGGGTCCTGCCAGGAGCCTGTATCCAGCAGGACTTTTCCATAGGCAGCAGCTTCCTTCAGGGTACATCCATCTGCTCCAGCAGGGGGTCCTCCATGGTGTGCACTATGGATATCTGCTTACCTGTGGGCACTTCCAGTGTCCCTGAGGGGCTCAGGTTTGGGAACCGGTGGGTTGGTCTTGGAGCTGACTGGAGCTGGCTGCGTCTGTCGTGGGGGCAGCTCCTGGTTTCTCATGGCAACCACCCCTGCAGCCCCTTGCTGCTAAAACCTGGCTATGTAAGCCTAATACACCCTTGAATGTCAGTCAGGATATAGGGAAGCAGGGGTATCTTTCTTTTGAGCCCTTTTGGCTGATTCAAATATTTAAGTGAGAAATTCTGAATCTAAGAAGTGGGGAATTGGCAAAGAAAAGCAACATCCATCACAGACCATCATTTTTTGGCCTTCATGACATCAGAAGCTGTTTTTACAACTTCATAGAAAGGGTGGGTAAATGGCCAACACTCAATTCCGTACTTCCCTCCCTCCTACATCACCAACCCCCCGAAAAAAAAAAAAGAAAGAAAGAAAAAAAGAGAGGAAATATGGATACAGGAAATAGCCCTAAGTGTCATTTTTAAACAATGGTAAATATGTGCCTTCCATTCTTTCTTTTCTTTTTTTGTGGTAAGATCCTAAATTGAACTAATTGAGTTAATGATAAATGTAATACATCTTTATGTGAGTCTCTCTAATTAATTTTCAGTTATGTTTTAATTGCCATGGAGGCACTGGACCAACTTCTAATGGCTTGCCATTCTCAAAGCATAAAACCATTTGTGGAAAGTTTCCTTCATATGGTGGCCAAGCTTCTGGAATCAGGCGAACCAAAGCTGCAAGTCCTTGGGACTAATTCTGTGAGTAAGCTCAGATGCTGAATCAAATCAGAGTAAATCTTTGCTTGGGAAAGTAGTTTAAGAAGTCTTAAAGGATCTGCCAGTTGACATGAATTGAAAGATGCTGTCTGTAGCAGAGTATATCCTTTGGGCCTAAAAACAGAACAGATACCAGCTGGAGGCAGATAAACTGTTTCCCTTCAGTGTCCCAAATTCTTTTGATGTCTGGGCTCATTCCCTCCAAAAATAACTCCTGAAAGGAACAGAAAAGATGTGTGAGTTCATATTTTAAGTCTTTAAGCAGCCTTCCTGGAGCCAGTGTATAGGTAAGACAGAGTTTTGTTTTCTGGCAACTTAAGCTATGTGGAAAGAGTCTTGTTAGCTGAAAAGTAGCTTTGACTGTTGCAATCTCACCATTTTATCAGCTTAAATATTTCAGGATTCAGATCCAGGCTTGAAGGGTGTAACTAAAAGTGTCAAAATAAAGATCTAGTGATCTAGTTTTCCAGTTAGAGTGATGGGTACAATCAGGGTTATAGCTCTGTCATATTTCCCTGCTAACCATTGTATTTTCCAGCTGGTAACATTGGAATCTCATAAATCCCAGGACTGTGATGTAGACTGTTTTCACTTAGAGTGACTGCTTTTACATGAGTATAGAGTAGTGCTTGCATTTCATGTAAATTATTGCCATTCTTAACAGTGGGGGAATCAGTAAAACTGTTGGGCTTTTGGGCTGGGTTCCCAGCTGATGAAATTAGGTGGAGTTGGAGTTGCAGAGGTGTACAGGAGGGTGTAGTAAAGTGATGCTACCCCAGAGCAGAATTTCTTGTTGTGATGGAATAAAGAGAGTTTTGCTGTAATGTAGGGTAGAAGTGTCCCCTCATTCCCCCACTAGCAGGGCAGCTTTACTGAGGATAATGAGATCTATATCTCATTATACATATAAAATTTTACTTATTTATTTAAATACTTTTGAGCCAGGCTACCCTGCTTCTTTGATTTGTTTGTATAATAATGCCTGGGCAAGTCCCCTTAGGGAAGTGGTGTTGGAATTTGTTTCCTGGGCTGCCGACTGGCAAGGTGTACATCACTTTCCAGTGGTTTAAAATCCTTGGTGGCAAACAGTTACTGCCAATCTCCACTCTGATGTACAAGGCATGTGTCACTTCAAAATGCATGTTACTGAACAGAACTCCACCTTGGGGTAATCTGTTTGATATTCCTGTCAGTTCCTAAGTCTTTTGTGAGTAAAGGAGATTATTGGACTTCCTGAATTAGGAGATAGTTTGTGTTTGTCTTCTATAAAACTCAGGGAAAAAAAAAAGTTTCCCTAAATAAGAGGTGAAATTCTGTGAGGAGAATTTTTATGGCTCTTCAACAGTATTCCAAAACCTTATTTTAACCTAACTGCTAATTTCCCTAGGTGCCTTCTAGAGTTAATGAGGACAAAGGATACAAGTCTATTTGTACTGGCTTCAGAGGAACAAAGGGTAACAGCTTGTCTGTTACCAAGGGCACTGCCCTACTGTGTTCTTAAATAAATTTTGTTAGTTAGATTAACAAAGAAAGTTTATTGCCATATTCAGCCTTTTTTCTCTCCTCCAAAAGGAAATAAACAAGCAAACAAAAAACCAAGAGGAGATGGTATGGTGACTGAATAATGCTTCATGTGCTTTAGATATTCTGCTGTACCACTTTGGAGTGCAAACTGGTATTGTCTAGAAGAGAAGACTGGACTGTATACGAAGTAAATGTCTTTAAACTGGTGAAAAGGCAGCCTTTGGAAAATTTTCGCATAGTATTTTTAGGAAACTCAGTTTAAGGCCCTACAAATTTATAGTCTGCTTACATTTAAAATATATGGGGTATGATTGTGGTTCTAAATAGATTTTGATTATTTTCTACCCAAAGCTTCAGTGAGATAGAAAGACAGTGATGTCTTTGAAGTAAAATTCAAGCCTCTTTACTTGAACTGTAGGGTTATTTCAACCTTACAGATTTTGCTTTGGCTTTGGGACTCTTGTGATTGCTTAAAAGTCGGGGTTTCAAATGAAGCAAATCTCTGTACTGAACATCTTTAAGTAATTTAAAGGCTTGAAAAGATTCGGAAACTCCCACTGTCTTCTGAGCATGTTTTGCTGACTTCCAAATATTTGGTTTTGGGTGCAGTACTTGCTCTACTTGGTGCTCTATATTTTAAGAAAAAAATTAAACTTTCACTTAGCTGTTTGTCATCTTAAATTCATTTTGGACTTCAAACTCCATTTAATTTATAATAGTAGTTGATTTATTTTTGAAAAGCAAACTTGAAGATGACTATTTTAGATAAATAATTGTTTGGGTTTTATTTATGTACTTTTAAGCCTGATCTTGAGGTTACATATAAGTTATTCCTGTGATCTTTATATGTTGAATTTATAAGTTATGTTAGCTTATTTCCTATAGCAGCAGTGATTTTTTTTTTTTAATAGCATAATTGTAAGTCTATTTATGTAAGGCAGATTCTTAAAAACAGGTAAAATTCAATAGTGAATATATTGAATAGGTGTTGGGGTTTTTTTTTTATGTAGACCAAATTTCAGGTTGATAAGTCTGTCAGGTTCAAAATGGCTTTTTCTAGCATGAAAGAAATTTTTATGGACCATGTGCTAAGATAGCATATGCTAGTGAGGAAACTGAAAAAATGTGGTGGGAAAAAGTGGTATCTTCTCGGCTTATGTGTTATAGGATCTGAAGGCTGATTGCAAAAAGCTTTTCCTTAGAAATTTATGACAATACTTTATTTCTCTCTCAAATTTTCTTGCAGAATTTCAGTAACTGAGTATCATGTAAAACATCTCCATTGCTCATGTACAAATAATTAAATGTATTGCTTAGGTCTAGTGTTTATTACTAGGATAGAAGTGACAAGCTTTAAAATCTTTGACCATGTGGTCAAAATTTTTTGGAATAAGAGATCCAATTTATATCCATTATCTATATCAAATTTATGTATATTTCTAAAGAAAATTTCTTTAGTCAGCAGCTGATCAAGAACAACTGGATACATAGTTTAGTAAAACTTTCATCTTAATCCATATTTAAAAGACTCAGTTAAATACAAAACATTTTAACCTAATTTGGAATGCTGATGGGGTGAGTTTTTTGTATTTTGCCAGTGAGATATTGGGGTTTCATGTGAAAAATAGCTAATATGTGGAACCCAGTGTCACCACATTCTAGCACAAATGCTTCTTCAGTTGATAGGGTGCTTCCTTTTATAAAGGCAGTTTCTTTGTAGGAGCAGGGAAATAATGATTCCATCAGTGACAGTGTTGAGCTTCCTGTGCACGAGGAGGTGGCTGTTATTGCTGGTTGTCATAATTTGTTATTTAAATGAAGATAAGCTATATCCCAAGTGGAAAAATTATCAACCAGTGCCTGAGACGAGACTTTCATATTTGTTAGTGTTGGCTTATAAAAGCAGTTGGTTTGGGCAGAATTGAAGTGCATAGGTATGTAAAAATAGTATAAAATTTCAACACTTTAAAATTAAGCAATGTCACAATTAATATTCCCAGTAGGGTACTGTTTGCCTTTTCTGCAGCATGCTAATCTGGAAGTATGCAGTGGAAATTTACCCTTAATGCAAGATGCTTCTTTCATTCCATGTACCAATACAGAATTATATGCTGGTAGTGATTTAATACAGAATGGAACAATTCCATCTCTAGGATGCCTGCTCTGTCTTTTTAATAGGAGTTAAAGCTCAGGGAGACAGATTAACACACAGTGCTCTTTCTCATCATGTGGGTTATTAAATTATCTTAGAAATTGTGTGTCTGCATCTGCTAGAATTTGAGTGAGTCCTTTAGGGTCACTCAAAGTTAAGTGTTGCTTCCCCCACTCGTACTTCTGCTCTCTGGTTTTGGAGATCCATGGCCACACTATCATGGCCCTGTAAGCCAACATTCCATTGTGGATTTTGTTACGTAACTGTACATGTGGTGATCAGGAGAATTTTCATCCAAGGGGCAC
Organism: Corvus hawaiiensis; assembly: GCF_020740725.1. Classification (NCBI taxonomy): domain Eukaryota; kingdom Metazoa; phylum Chordata; class Aves; order Passeriformes; family Corvidae; genus Corvus; species Corvus hawaiiensis. The sequence goes on from NC_063238.1 coordinate 36,846,601, forward strand.
AAAGTAAAATAGAATGTGAAATTATCCATCCTATTCCGATAAAACTGAAAGTGTCAGGTGACCCTAGGTATTAATAAAGAAACTAAATCACCAATTTTCATTGCTGAAAACCTTATATTGAGGTTATTTGTTGTGATCATTTTAATACTATATTTGTAAAGTTAATGTATTCAGTGTTTGAAGCTTTTCTCTTTTGGAAGGTTGAAATGCTTGTCCTTCTGGCATTTGTTTGTTGAAGTGCATACATAGCATTCACACTTCTCATTAAGGCTGTAGTGTGTGGTTTGTAAGAGTCTTATGTTTATAAGAGATCATGACTTCCCATGTGACAGTTTCATAATAATGAAATACAGTACCTTGTCCTCTAAAAGGTGGTAACTGCCAGTGTCAGCACCCTCTTTCCCTGTTTGAAACAAGAGAAAATATTACAGGCTGTAGAAGACAGATTGGGGAGCTCAGATATGAAAAAAATACTGCTCAGGTCGAGCCTACTAGCCTACTGTTCTTACAGGGAGATACTTTAAGTAACATAACTCAAATATGATGCATGGTGATTGTTCTTGAAAAAAACTGACCAGGGACCATTAAAAGTTACGATTTTTCTCCTAATGTACTTGCTACATGACAGCAATAAAACAGCATAAATGCATAGAAGAAATTTTGTCCTTGAGAACGTGTATGATTTACTTACAGGACTTGCACAATCTGTCTCTCACTGGTAATATGATCCAAATTTCTCGACTCAGCCTGGAAAAAACATCTTCTGAATAAATAATATGTTTCTTTTTCACTTTGTGATAGATTTATGTGTATTTATACTGATTGAATTTTATTGGTTTCAGAGTTAATGGAAATAAGATACTACCAATATAAGTTCCTTTCTGTACCTTTTGTATTATAAAATATAGAAGATCCTTGTCCTGGTAAAACTTCCATAGATTACCATTGGATGCTTGCAAGCATTTACTGTGACTGAATGACATGTTTACATCTATAAAAGCTTTGTAAGTAATTCCTAGGCAAGTGCTTGGGACTTTAATAAGATTTTATCCTTTTTTTAGGTTGAATAATTTTTATATTTGAAGTTTGTTTGAAAATATATGCTTAGGACGATTACAAGAGCACCACTGCAAAGCAAAGTAGAGACTGATGTGTACTGTAGAAACTTAAAATTTCTGTGATGAAATGGAATTTTACACTTTACTGGAAGACCATGCACTACTCAAAACTGTTACACAATCAACTTTCCTGTGGCCTAAATGCTCAGTCATCTGAATGCTAATCCTGGACTGTGCTTCAGAAATTCTGTATGTTCAGTGGGTGAAATTGTTTTGTTATACACATGAGGACATAAAAAACCTTTGTTCTCCCTGGATCTCTGACTGTGCATGCCATTTTGAAAGGTGTGACTTTCATGTGTTTGTGTCCCTGCTGCAAAGCTGCAGCTTGATACAGGAGAAGTACTCAGAGCAAGGGAGTCCCTGACATGTGCTTGGCCTAAATTCATCATTTATTCTTACAAAGCAGTTTCTTGGTGCAATAAATCTTTCTGCTAACAAAACAGTTATTAGAGTTTATTAAGCTTTCCTTTTGGAAGATCCTGTCAATCAAATAATTTAGTACTTCAGATAATATTAATCAATATTAAATGCTGGTATTAAATGCTACATGAACTAATATTCTCATTCTCACAGCCATTCCCGCAGTGCTCTGTATTCTTCAAACTTTTTTTTTTTTCTATTCTTTTCCATGCTTTTATGGAAGTTTTCTGAGTGAATAATTTGTAGACTTGAGCATTTGAATGTCTGGAAAATACTAAGATCATATTGTTTGGGCTTTTTTTTTAAAATACTTGGTCTTCGTGCCTTATTGAGATGTAAGGACTAATTAAATTCTTGTCTGCAAAAAAAAAAATTAAAGTCTATTTCTGTTCTGCTAGTAACAATTCCATGAAGCAAACTAGGGAGACATATTACATATGAAGCATTTCCCAGGGTCTCTTGGGAAGGAAACGATCATTTTTATAACTCACTTTTATTGGAGAAAACACATAGGTCCTGTTTTTTGACTTTTATCACTTTCTTACCACCTGAAATCCACGATAGTCCTAACAGAAGGACTTGTAAAATGGGCTCGTACTATACAATTTTGCTCCATTTTCCGTAATAGCTGAGAATGTAGTTTTATGAACTGTATCGTTTTCAGCTGTACCAGTTCAAGAGCATGAGCTGGTACTGCAGCTGAGAGGGATAAGTGTTCTACATAAAACAGAAAAAAAGACTAAACAAAAGAGTAGAAAAAAAATGGTGGGAGTTTTTTTTCTGAAATACACAGCTTTCACTTTCAGCTTGAAAACCTCAGACCCTCCATGAATCAGTGTGCTGTAGATTATGCTAAAGTGCTTTGGGCTTGTCTGGATGTCTGTTGGTAATGTGCTGATGAAAGCAGGTTTTGCATCATGAAAAATACAAAGGAAATGCCTCAGCCTGTGCTTAGGAATTGATAAAATAGTGTGACTAAAAGCAGAGGGGTCTTAATGGGACATCACTCCGCTTCAGGGTAGGACCAGCACTGTGTTCAACCTTTCCTGACAATGTTTTGTTTCACTTTTTATTTCCCTCTGTAGTCTGTTCTTAGAACTGTCAGTGATCGAGAATCCAGAAGATCTTAAGGCAGTCTGCGTACTTTAGAAAGGAGGGGTTTTAGCTAGACAGCTTACCCTTTGCTTTGTTGTAAGCCTGTTATTGCTTTTCCTATTACTATTGGACAAAAAACGCAATTTATTTCTTCTCTTTTTATGGCTGTCTTCTGTACATTTTAAGATTGATACCTTTTAGGCAGCTGTAGTCTAGGTAATTTAATGTATTTCATTCTTCTTTTACAGATAGTTACCTAAAGCTTTGTTCATCTCTTGAATAATTTGAGGGCTATATCAGTTATTCATCATTTTCAGCTGTGATTTTTCAGCTGGATGCACCACTTCACTTAAGGGCTTATTTGGCCCAATTAGATGGCAGAAGTTTCTTTGTAGGTATCATGATTAATGCAGATGTATCACAGTATATTGTTCTGTTTTTCATGCCATTGTATTGGCATTGACTAAGTTCCTTTTCTTCATTCAGGTGATTTTTGCTTGTATTTGTACAACTGTCTTAAAATAACCACTCCCAAATTGCTTCCTTGATTTTTCAGGTCCTATTTCCAATTGCTCAAAAACCAGGCATCAAGTGTGCCTACAGCTCTGGCCATCTTAGTGTTCTTTGCAAATTCAATGATCCCAGCCTGCCCTCTGTGTCTCTAGTGAAGCTCAAATCATACGTTTGTACTGTGATGATTTACAAGCATTTCCATATTTTTTCCAAACTCTTACACATCTCTCTTATGGGGAGTGTTCTTTTGACAGTGTTTTTCTAGCTTTCCTTTGAGAATTTGTGTGGTTTTTTGTCAACAGCATCACTGAAGTTTTGGCAGATGCTGCTTCATCTGGATTCACAAAGTTATTTACTTATCATAGGAATAAGATGGATTGATGTGATTTGTTCTTGACAAATCCATGTTGACTGTTACTTATCCCTTCAATACTTTGTAGATGTTGGCAAATTGGCATTTTTTTTCCCAGTGTTTTTCTGTGAATGGACTAGAGTTGACTGGATTATAATTCCCAGACTCCTCCTTTTTCCGTTTTGTCAAGATAGAATTGACAGAATGCCTCCAAATTTATTTCCCGTTAATTTTGGTGGGTCAGAATGTTGCTAAGTAACCTGGTAGTGACAGCATTGCATTTGATTGATGGGGCTGCTCTCTACAACTGCCTGAGAGAGGGTGTAGTGAGGTCAGTGTCAGGTTGTCCTCTCAAGTTGCAAGAGATAGGATGAGAGGAAACGGCCTCAAGTTGTGTCAGGGGAGGTTTAAACTGGACGTTAGGGAAAATTTCTTCTCTGAAGGAGTTACTTGGAACAGGCTGCCTGGGGAGGTGGCTGAGTCACCATCCCTGGAGTTACATAAAACATGTTTTAGTGGTGGACTTGGCAGTGTTGGGCAAATGGTTGGACCCGATGATCCTAAGGGTCTTTCCCAACATAAATGATTCTGACAGTTGATGACACTCACTATTCAAGTGTTAGATGTTTCCATATTGCATAGTATGTTGTATTTCATCTAGTTTCACCCTTCCATAACTATCTAAATTAAGTTCTTGTGGAAAGACTTTAAAAAGAAAACCCTTCTATTCAAATCTTTCTTCTCTGAAGTTCTAAAGTGTTGTCAAAATTGGGTTCTTACTTTAATACAATTTTTTTATGTTACTTGTTAAATGAAGCTTAGTAGTCATTATTCTCTCTTGGGAAATTGGTATTAAAAGCTTTTTTTAATGTATTTTATTTTCAGTTTGTCAAATTTGCCAACATTGAGGAAGACACACCTTCGTATCACAGACGCTACGACTTCTTCGTGTCTCGGTTCAGTGCCATGTGTCATTCCTGTGACCAGGATCCAGAAGTACAAACTGAGTAAGAGTCATTCTGTAGGAATTACTGAAAACTGTTGACACAATAATATTGTCTGTAATACAACTTTTTATTAAAGTTTTTATTGGAGTAGTTCATTCCATATGAAGAAAATAACAGTCTGACTTTTTGAGTAGCACCAAATATTGCAAGTTTTAGATAGCTAGAACTCCTAGGATGATTAGGTGTAATTTTACCTGGATAATGCGTACTGGATTGTGTGGATTCTCTGCAGAAAGGCACAACTTACTAATGTAAATATGCGAGTTCATAACTTACTTGAGATATTAACAAGGCTACTTACATGAAAAACAAATGCATATATTAAGTCTGCTCTTTGAGAAATACTCATTAAACCTGGTTTTTCTTAGATGTCTGAAGTATGCTCATGTGTGTGAAGCTCAAGAGCCTCCATGAACGGCAGTTCCAATTTTTCCCACTCTAAAGTAATTGCTGCAGTTTGTTTTCCTGTGGCTCCCCCTCGAGGATGTGTCCTTCCCAGGAGCAGCTTTTCTAGTTGTTTGTACATCCCTCTTGTTTCCTGCTTTGTGTGTAATCCTATATAAACTATCTCAAAAGGTCTAGAATGATGTTGGATTCGTATTGAATGCACAAGACTTTGTTCAGAAATAGATAAAATACAAGCAGCTACAGGTTTAAGTATTTACAAATTTAAATCTAAACAAGAGTATTATCTATAGAACTTAGTTACCTCTGTAGCTCATCTTAGATATTTTTTAATTCAGCGAATTTGGCTGAGCAAGGGCCAGTTAAGTTTTGTCCATACTTGAATCAAGATTTAAAAAATGAGGGATGGATTTTAATAGAAATAATTAAAAATTTTAGTGAAGCTTGTGCTTATTTGATAGCTGTACCAGCTTTCTTCTACTTGTTTTCAGGAAGTAAATTCTCTTCCTACCATTTATTATAGCGGATAATTTGCTATTATCACTTAAAAAAAAAATATTCTGCTATTCATTTCATTGCACAGATTTTCCCGCAAGCTATTTTTGTTTAATAAAATAATGACAATAGGTAGCAGCTAGACCAAGTCTTTTTTTGAACTTATATTATTTTTTTCTTTCTATTATTTCATTGGTTTTGATTACTTCTCAGTTGATTTCATTCAAATGATTTTAGAATAAAAGTGGTGGTTCCTTTTGTGCATTAGGCTTAAGTTGAGAGAATTATCCTTTGCTTTCCATCTTGTGAATTTTTCGGAAATCTTTAAAGATGTTCCCTGACTAATCCATAGCCTTAATTACAACTTCTAAGGACACGATCACGTGGTTATGCTAGATTTTACTTCAGCTGTGTTGTGGTAACTTCACATTTTTCTTCAGCTCTGGAATAGGCTGAGACTGTGCAAAGTTTCAACTGATGAATTATAAATTGCGTAGAGTTGGTGGGTTTCATCCACATGACTTTTGTCAGAGTCGATGCACAAAGTTTAAGTCGTCATTGCTTAGTGTCAGCTTTATCCTTACAGGCCATCTTCTGTTCAGTTGTTTGTTTTGTCAGCTTCCTTACTGCTTTAAAGGTGTTCAAAGAAACTGTGGGCAACCCTGGTGATTGGCCAGCTTCCCAACTGCTGCTTGTAAGAGCCTACTGGAATTCCACACTACTTAATTACTGCTGCCCAGTAGGTACAGAGCCATTCTGGGAGGTGCTTTGTTTCTCGGCCTCAGTAATTCCTCTTTTCCTTCCTCAGGATCCGAATTGCTGGAATCAGGGGCATTCAGGGAGTGGTTCGAAAAACAGTTAATGATGAACTTAGAGCAACTATATGGGAACCTCAGCACATGGACAAGATAGTGCCATCATTGCTGTTCAACATGCAGAAAATAGAAGATATTGACAGGTAATTTTATTCCTTGTCACTGGTGTGGTTTTTTAAGCAATCTCTATGCTAAGTTTTTATGATGGGTATTTTTTTCTTTTGTTTTTAGTGGAAGCAACAACTCTGCTTTTCTAGCCTGAGGCTCCTTGAAATTGATAGTATAGGTCTGCATAATGGTTCTTACTGTTTCTTGTCCTAAAATCCTTTTAAGCACTTTTTTTTCACTTATTCGAGATTCTGTTGGCCTAAAAGTTGTTCCAGAAATTATATATCCATATTTTAACTTGATAAAAATTATAAACTCTGGTTTTTATTGGATAAGATGCAGGGATGAGTAAGCAAAGGCTTTTAGGTGACTCAAATGATTTTGCTACTTAGATTTGTTAAGAATTGAGGGTTTATTTCCTTTAGCCATTTGTAAGAACTGCTTGTCCTGGCTGAAACAGTACTCAGAGTAAGGAATTAAAGTTTTATTTATATGTAGACCCCCTTCTCTTTTTTGCTTTCAGTGACTCCTAGTCATATTACTTGCTACATTTGCAAAAGGATCTTCAGAAAGATCTCTGTGACAATTAAGGTTGAGGAGATGCCAGTCACCTTACAACTGAAAAGTCACTTTTTTTTGGTCCATGGTTAAACACTATGTAGGTATAAAAACTGTTTATTGGTAGCACTGGGAAATTTTCATAAACCAATTTCAGCTGTGCAAGCAAATTGAATATTCATTCCATGTCCAATTCTGGCTGCTTCAAAACTTGCCTGCTAAGAGGCTCAGGAGCCTTCCTATAACAGCAAGCTTTTCATGCTTTCACTCAGCTTTCTAGATCTGTCAGTTTCTCTTTTTTGGTTTGAGTTTTGGCATTTATTTTGCTATTCGTCAGCTTTATTTTTGTTCCGTTATTTCTAACTGCCAGTACCTGTCTCATTGCTAAAGCAAATTTTCAGACTAAATAACTAAAATTAATAGTTGCCTGTCTGTCCATGCTTTTATCTATTTACTGCATATAACTGAGGGCTCACACAATATGTACAGAAATACTCACTTGAATTTTACATCTGAAGAGTGATCTGAGTAAGAGACAAGGGTTTCTGAAGCTGCTGTTTGACCAAGGAGAGCCTGGTTTGCCTTTGCTTACTCTTACAGGGCTTCTAACTGCAGGTGGGCCCTTTCCTTTGTTACTCTTTACAGTGTCCTCAGGCATACACTTTCTTTTTTATAGCAGAAGTAAATTAACTACTGATGGAAAAACTGACTGAAGTAGGATTTGGATTAACCACTTAAAGTGGATCAGTTTATATGTACTGCAGGAGTGATTTTTATCGTCTACTGAGGAATGCAATAGTAGTGGTAGAAAAAGAAATCTGTCAAAAAGCAACTTAAATTTCTGAACTGTTGTACTTGAAACTTGTCCTATAATGCACATTGAACATAAAAAAAAGACTAACGATTTTCCAAGTGGTGAGTAGGGGCCTTATATGATGTGCATGATAGAGAAGCTGAAAGCAGTATTCGTAAATTGTTACCTGCTGGTCTTAAATGATGTTCCAGACAATTTCTCATTTTATTTTGTGTGTGACTTCATATTTGTGGAGCACAAAGACATCTTGAAGAGTAGGAGTAAGAAGCATATTGTTCTGGCAGATGGAATCAAAGCATTATTTGAGAAAGAGCAGAAATTCCAGAAAATACCCCCAACTTAAGTCCATAGAAAAATAGCATTTTTGTTTAAAGCTGAAGTACATGTAGGTAAAGCTTACCTTGAAAGTCAGTGTAATTCTAGCTTTTGGAACCTTAATAGCTTAATTCAATATTCTTTTGATTACATAGGAGATGAGACATGTCTTAGAGTTAAGAATTTACTATTCAAACAACATTTTAAAAAGATAATTGTATTTGTGGATGTCATTATTTGTTAATATATCTGAATGCACAATCTAGTTACATGTCTATCAGACTTCATGTGATGTCTGTCTGTTTAGGTGCATCTCTAAAATAGGGAAGGGATGTATGAAATTGGTAATCCACTTACTTTGTAATACACTCCTCGTGATAACTGTGGAGCTAAACCTGCCAGCCTTATTTCAGGCAGAGGGACACTCTAGTACTTGTCGTAAACTTGACTTCAGATCCTTCTGATATATCTGTAATGTTCATACAGATTCTGCTATAGAGGTAGGTTAGAATTTATTTATTTCTCAGGGTGAGTGAATCATAGTCAAATGTACATTCCTGTACCTACTCTGCTCAAAAGTAGTGGTTAAGTCTTACTTCACATGTCCTGTCATATTTTTTGGCCAGTCCTGGTTTTGTGGCATTAAAGAAGTCTCATTAAGTTGCTGAGTTGCTCTGAGCTAGTTTAAGTCTGTGATTAGGTATTTGCTATGGAAACTGCTGTATTTCAACACATCCTCCTTCCAGTTCCTTGTTGCCACTTCTGATAGAGATTGCCCACAAAAAAGTCGGTAGAGCAGCCAGAGGGAGTTGTCCTTGCCCATTTCATTGCAAAGTGTATTTTCAGCTCTCTTGCTGTAGTACAAAAGCTCTAGGTGCAGAGGAATACTACTATTTTTTTCTTAACTGTTGCAGTTGGATTTCTCAGATGTTTTCTGATATTTCTGTAAAAACCAAATCAGTGAAACAAAATGAGTATGAGTTGCTCATTTGAATCTAGAAACTTAAGAGGCTGTACAAAGCTTTCCTCTAAAACTAAAAAGATTATTCAATATTCATTGTCTTATTATCTGACAATGCCAAGGGACACTTAACTTTGAGAAATACTTTGACGTAGGTGCTGTTAAAGTTCAAAATAAAATGTTATTCCTACAGACAACGCAAGATAATTTTAGACATTCTGAGGCAATCCAAGAGTAACATTTTACACTAGGAAGATTCATCTAAAAAAAGACTCCAAGCAGTGCTGAGAAGTCACCTTCTGTAGGTTTGCATATACAAACATTTAAAACATAACTTATTTTTACTTCATTTTAACCTGGAATTCTTTCAGACAGACCTAGCTCTGTGTCCTATGCAGCCTGCTTTCTTTTTCCTCCCCACACACCACCTTTACAATGCTGTCGTATGTTAGGGAATCTGTGTCAAAACAGCAATGGAAATGACAGTCCTGCACTGTCTCTTGTACGTTCTCTGTGCTGTGAGTGCCCATCTCCCTAGATCAGAGTCCAGGCCATACAGGGGAAGGAAGAAACAGAGAGATTGAGTGGCACAACAGTTGGATAAAGCTGGAGTTTAGTGGTACTTGTGGTGGATTATATACAAATTGTCATGCCTTTTAAAATTCTAATCGTGCTGCACTTGTAAAACTGTTTTTCCCTAATTATCTAACAGGGTTCCTGAGGCTTTTCTGTTATTAAAATCTGACAAACTAGCGCTGTTGCGGTAACTCGTGAAACAGTGATGTTTCCAGAGGCAACAGGATTTTCATAAGGCAAATTTCAGTAGTATTGAAACACTAGAAAATCCTTTGCCATCAGATGATACATTACAACTATGATGTTAACATGTTCATTTGATATTTCGATTTGCAACTTTTTATAATGCTTTAAAGCTTAGGTTTTATGGTACTTAACTAAACTGGATGCTCTTAGTGGGCACTTTAAAACATATTTACCAGACAAGTTTACACTGCAGAACTGAAATTTTGTTTAAGAATTTAGCATATTGATTTCTGCAATCTAAAATTAAAGATGCATAATGTTAATGTAGGCAAATGAATCCTCAGTTAAATTTCTATAATGTGTTTTGTGAGAGAAAATAAAAAGATTGCCACCTGTACAATGACTCTTGATAAGTGATAGAGGTACCTCAGGGGAAGCTGTTTGCTTTCTTTCCGAAGCCTGTTTTCACCATGGTGCCCACAGCAAGGGGTTCAGTACTGCCCTGTCCACAGTAATGATGGAAGACACTCAGTTGAAAGGTGACCAACTTCTACACTGCCTATTTAGAGGTAACTGTGTGGGTAGTAATGTTCTAATTAGTTCACTCAGACATTTTTTTTCAACTCACAAGCCATCTGTTTGTGCAGAAGTATTGGAGTTTCATTTAATGCTCACCCACACAGTATGGACTCAGTAGTTAATTTGAACAAAATTACTAAGATTCTGTCTAACTTTTTCATGGTTTCACAGCCTTCATTCATTGTTAGCAACACATAGTGGTTTGTCAAAATGTGGTGGGTAACAAGTTAACTGAATATTAGCAGCTTTTGTGTTTGCCATGTAAATACTTACTAATACAGTGGTCAGTACTGAGTGAACAGATGATGATCTATGGTCCTGCTATAAGAGAATAAAATATTTTATTCAGAATTCTGGTTCAATGCATATTTTAAATACTGTTCTTGCCTAGTTCAAGAGTGTGACTCATGAATGTTTTAATACCAAGGGTGGATACAGTAAAGAAAAGGTGAATATAGTCAGTAATATAATCAATGCATTTTGTCTTTATTTCAGCAGAACAGGCCCCCAGTCCTCTCCTACAGGAGGAGTGAAAGAAGAAAATCCTTCTGTGCTGGCTGAGAATTGTTTCAGGGAACTACTGGGACGAGCAACCTATGGAAATATGAATAATGCTGTCAGACCAGTTTTTGCGTAAGTTGAAAATTCATGGCAGATCTTAAGAGGTTTTCTTTATTTCATCCTCAATTCTGTTGCATTAAATTTTCTCCTACTTTTCAACTCAAAGGTTTCCATTCACATTTCTTAAAAATAATTGCCCCTCTTTTAATCTCTCCTCTTTGCTGCCTGTCTGTAAACTTGAAGGCAGTTATGGAGGAATGCATGTCCTGCTTTACTGATTTTTAGAAGCAAAATACAATAATTTACGTGACTTGTTGCTTCAGCTGGCCTTACTTTTTTTCAATGGGAAACTTTATCCAAGCTGTTAATGTCCCAGAGATGAGTGTTACAATCAGTGGCAAAACAAGTAAAGTACAAGTAGCACAAAGGAATACTGTGCCCCATAAAGTTACAATTTATATTTTCCTGCCATTTTCTTCCAGGACCTGTTTCGATATTCTGTGAGGAATATCTTTAACAGCTCATATAGTAGTGAGTGGCAAATATGCACACAGTATTGCACATTATGCACAAACAGACACAGTACAAATTATACCTGATACATTAACACTCGGTGATACCACTTTCAAACGCTGGCTTTTCCTGGTGGTGAGGAGACCTGCTTGCTTCTTGTAGATTTTTCAAGGTATATCTCGGGTACAGGAATATGTTCTCTTAGATGGCCTAGTTCTTCCCACCAAAATTAAGTATTTTATTTATATACTGAATGACCTTCAAGATACCAAAAGCCATTTTCAAATTACTAGCGGTAAGAACAGAAATTACAAATGAAGATAGGGTTGGTGTTGAAGGCAGAAAACTTTTGTAACCCTTTGTTCATCCTGAAAAAGCATTGACTACGAAGAGCTGTACCATTCTCTTACTTTCTGTATGTACCTGTTATGCCAACCTGATAGGAGTTTCTGTTGCAAAGTTGAGTGTTTTATTAAAAAATACTCATTCTTTCCTAGTTGTAAAATTTGCATTCCTCCAAAATAACTGTGATCACAGGGAACACCTAGGTACTAAACAGTCTGGGTGGACTACTTGGTACCATACTGCAGCTGCTTTCTTGCCACTTTTCAATTCTTTTTATGGGTTTATCTCAAAACTTTATCATCATTTGCAGTGACTTCAGTCTTTTCAATCATTTTAGTATCAGAGAAGTTTCCTACGAATAATTGCTGATTCCCTAGACTAGAGGTAGTGCTTGGTTTGGGATTTGAGAAGGTGCCGTAGCTGCTTTTCCTGTGGCTAATCTAAAGCCTGTGTCTCTATAATACTATTTCCAGCCTATTTTGTTTTCTTACATGCTATGACTGTAAGGAACAAGTTGACTGAGTGCACCTCTGTGTGCCACATACTGCATATGCACCGAAATGAGTAGATAATGACCAGTTACTCAGAATATATTATCTCTTCTATGAATAGCGAGTCTTTGTAGTCACCATTTTTGTGTTCTACTTTGAGGACAAATCGCCAAATGTGTCTTTCTAAAAATGACTGCTGTAAAGGTTTAGTATTTTTGAAGAGGAAGAGATGCAGAAAATGCAATTTCAAGCAGTTTTTTCTAAACAGCAAGAGTGTGCTCTACCTAATCAACTTCATTTTGTGAATGACAGAACTGTTAGAATGAAAGTTTGAAATAGTCTATTGCACTGTATCGGATTGAAAAACTTGACTTAGCTTATGATTAGAAAACAGTTTCTTCTAACAATTTTCAGCTATTTCACAGCTTTTAAGGAAACTCAGGAAATACAGATAAGGCCTCTTATTACAATGCTAACATGAAGGTGCAGGTTCAGTTCCCCACCTGAAGGCTTGCTTCATGTGGCACTCCAGTATCAGGCAACATGCTATCATTTCCTTGCGAAACTGAGAGATCACTGCTGCTTGCATCATGAGGCAGGGTGTATTCATTGATTGAAGGATTTAAATGTAATGAAGATAGTAGAAATCTAAAGTCAGTCTCCTGGTATAGGTTTGGATTGACGTTAATTCTCCTTGCCTTTGGCAAAAAATCTCCATGGTTATAAGTGTCTACATGCAGTAGCTAGAAACTCTCAAATAATAATTTGTAATAAAATCTTACAGATCAGTCTCACAAATTGCCTAATGAAAGTCAAAAAAATTTACATTAACATTACCTGAAAAAATTGTGTATGTTGTGTCAACAGTCAGAAGCTATTGAGACGTACTTAGCGTGGATTTGCAATGGTGAATAGAATTAGGCAGATTCAAAGAGATCCAGAAATCTAGTGAAACTTCACAACTGTATTTCCATTCTTGTCAGTTATCACATCATGTGTGCAGGGGTTTGGAATATTAACAGACTGGTGTTTAATATTCTGTCAGCAAACATGATGCAAAAGCAGAATATTTTATATATTCCCATACATGTGTGCCTCAGTTATGCCTTCTAATCCTCAGGATGAATTTATCATCTATTACTATAGGGATTGCTTGTGTGTGTGGTACTGGGAGAGAATTCAGGGATCATTGGCTCTCTTTCCAGAAATTTGCATCATCAGTTCTGCTGTCCTTTTGAAATTGAGAAACCTAATTGTGCACATTTGCTACATATATGCAGCAGATCTCAATGGAAGGCAGAGTTTGGAATTTGTTAATCCAGGAATAGAGTGTTTTGCAGTCTTAGATATCCTTTATTTAAAGACATGTAATTTGGAAAAAAAAAAAAAAAGAGGAGTTAAGGTGTGACTTGATTTTAACTGAAGTAAATGCACCATAGTGAAAATACCCTTTACTGTCTTTTGCAAAAACAAAACTACATTGAATACACTTGTAATGATCAGTAAAATACATCACCTACAGGAATGTAATCCTGCTGTCCTTAGGAGGAAGATTCCAGTACACAAAGTATCCTGCCCATTGAGCTGTTACACAAAGCTTTAACCAAGGCTGGCATCTTCCCCCTGCTGTCCTCCCAGCAGTTCATCTACCTGAAGCAGCTAATACTTGGCCTTTCTGGAAAAATAAAACTGTATGTCTTGTTTAGAGAGGGATTTTTTTTTTTTTTCTTTTTTTTACATGATATGGGATGTAGTTGAACGTAATCTGCCTGAATGGATCTTTGGGGCAGATGAATAGGAACTGTCAAGGGTAACAGAGAACACATACTGCCCTGAAAGATTAAAGGATCAGTTCCAATCAGGAGAAGATAGTGGAGAGTATGATTTTCTATTTGATGAGGCAAAAATAAAATAGGTTACCTAAAATAAGCCATCATGTACAAGATATGGTGGACTGTACTGGAATGATATTAATAGAGGAAGAAGACATGAATAAATGCATTATGAGCCACTAAGCCTTGAAGAATTTAAAGAGGTAGTTTTGTTTGGTTTTCTGTCCCAAGGCAGAATTAAATATGCCTGTGCATTTTCAGTGTGCACAAGAAAGGCAGCTATCCCCAACAAGTATTCAAGTTGGATATTTAGTAATGCAGATCTGCTGTTATCTGGGCAGCCAAATACCTTTAAAATTCCTGACATTCCTTCCTGTAGGGATTTCTTTTAAAGGTATGTGATATGTCAAATGGCAGAACTTTTTTTTTAATCTCCGCATTGTAATGCGAGGTAATTTAGGGCACAGGAGATGCTTTGTGTCATCTGGTTTAATCAACCTTGAAGGAGACCTGTGTACTCAGATGGGTCACTGGGCTTCGAGCAGCCCGGTGAGTGAATTGAAATCTCCAGATTCTAGGCAGAGTAACTTAAAGCATCCAGCCAGTCCTCCTGTGTTCACAGCGCTGACTTCTTTCACCTGTAGGGCTTTTGAGTTTGTTGTTTCAAGCATCTTTATATGTTTCCTAAGTTCTTTGAGGAAGGGGAGAGCAGTAATGATTCAGTAGCTGAGATTCAGATACCTGTTCAGGAACACAACCTAATTTCAGTTTCTGTTACAAACTTTTTTTGTTGATTAGGCATGTTTGCTGTTCATTGGTGAATTTGTGGATTTGTTTTGATTTTTTTAAAACCTAAATCATTCCAATTAAAATGTGTCCAAAATTACCTTTTCTTCAATCTTCTAGAATGAAAAACACATTTATTTTTGTCATGCTTTTCTGGGGACTCAGATCTCTTTTGTGCAAAAATTTGTGTGCCCTATTCATAGCTTTCAACATTTCTGTTTAAGCAGAATTTTTGTATTTGCTAGAAACGCTGACAGTTTTTTTTCATTTGTGGTTCCTGTCCCATTTAAAGAGAAACTGATGCATTTATTATTTGGATTTTGTTTTGATATTTCTTGCAGAAAGTGCTGAAATGCTTCAGAGTGTAAAGGCATATATGCACAAAGAGTAGCTCTTTTTTTTTCTGTATATTTTATTTATGAAACCACCATGATAACAAAAATATTTCTTAGAGTTTTGTTCTAGATGGAGCATTCAGCCCTAATTATTTTGCAGTGTGTAAT
This sequence comes from Corvus hawaiiensis, assembly GCF_020740725.1. NCBI lineage: Eukaryota > Metazoa > Chordata > Aves > Passeriformes > Corvidae > Corvus > Corvus hawaiiensis. The sequence continues at coordinate 36,861,952 of NC_063238.1, forward strand.
TCAAAACAATTTATTTATCTTCTGTAGAGTAGAAGTTTGTCAATGTGTTGCAACCATCCACTTCAGCAGATCCCTTTCATGTAAATAAGCGTCTAATATTACAGCAATTTTTATGCATGAACTGTGGAAGCAGTATATTCTTAACTATATATCTTTGGTGTAACTAGGTTCTTTAAATTTCTGGAACTGGAAGATCAGGAATTTCTGTTCAGCCAAATGTTTTGTGATCACATCCTAAACCTAGAAAACAAGTGGTTTTCTGAAGTTCTAAATGTCTCACCTAGTTCATAAGTCATTGTATACAGGTTTTATGTAAGTAAGTGATCCTTTTGAGTTTAATTTTGAGAAAACTCTAAGATACCATTTATTATATCTGTGGAATGTCATTATTTCAGGTCTATTTAATTTTTGCTTACAGGCATTTAGACCATCATAAACTATGGGATCCTAATGAATTTGCTGTTTCCTGCTTTAAAATCATCATGTATTCTATACAGGTAGGATTTTCTCCTGGTTTTTTTTTTTTCTTTGCATAGATGCTTCAAGCACATGAGAGAGGTTTAAATGTTCATCTCACCATGCTAGTGGTAGACAGTAGATGAAGTCAAAGAATCCGAAAGATCCAATGGAAGGTAGTGGGGTGGTGCTTCTAAGCTCCAGAACAAGCAGCAGGGTAACCATGCTGGTGTGACATTGTGCTTGACAAAGAAAACTCTCAAGTTGGTTATTTCTTTGTGCCAATACAGCTGTGCTGCTTTTCCAACCCAAGAAAACAGCTTCACGTGCAACTGTGTTGTGCTGAGGATTTTTAATAGTGAGTCACCTGTGTTGTGGCCTTAAGCTGAAGGAGAGAAGGTAGACATTGGGTATTAGAAAGAAGTTCTTTATCAGCAGAGTAGTGTGGCACTGCCACAGGTTGCTCAGGGAAGCTGTGGCTGCCTCATCCCTGGAAGTGTTCAAGGCCAGGTTGGATGGGGCTTTGAGCAACCTGGTCCAGTGGAAGGTGTCCCTGCCCATGGCAGGTGGCTTGGAATGGGATGGTCTTTAATGTCTCTCACAACTCAAGACATTCAATGAGTCTATGATTGTCTGTTGTAAACATCAAGGTATTATTCTTGGATTGCATCAAACGCAGATGCCCAAAAGAGAAGTGTAAAATTCCAAATTTGTGGAATAAAGCTGAGTTTTCTCAGCATTTATATCAATGGTGCTGAAGTCCTTGAACTGCAGTTAGCTGAGCGAAGGACCACTTCACGCTTCCTCTGTGCTTGTAGATGTTCCTGGATATTTTAAGACTCTCAGCTTTTGTACACTGGGCTGGCTGAATGAACCAGTATGGCTTCATCTCTCATGGCAGTTTTTTGAATCTGTATTTAGTCATTAATTTATTGTAATTTTTATAAATTTCTGAATGAAAATGTTGCAGAATGGGAATATGGTCATGACCATAGCTGAGTGGTGTATGAGTTTATTCTTGTTAAAGTCACAGATGTAGATTTTCTGTCTGTTTTTTTAATAGGCACAATATTCCCATCATGTAATACAAGAAATCCTTGGACACCTTGATGTCCGCAAAAGGGATTCACCGCGAGTTCGTGCTGGCATTATTCAGGTTCTTCTGGAAGCAGTTGCAATAGCAGCTAAAGGATCAATAGGTAAGTTGTATTAAATTAAAGGCATCAGGTCAAAGGATAAATTTGGAGGGTTGTGCTCATTTTCACTTTGATTTCAGACTGATTGGACACATTATTTTGAGAAGGTTTTGTATTTATTAATTTTTTTCTCCTTTGTGCTCATAAAATGCTTGAAATCTTACTTGGTTTGCAATTATTCTGAACATATGTACTTGGTTGTTTGACAGTTATATAATCCTTTGCATTGACAAAATGAGTGAAAAAATTGTGAAAGGCAGGTATTCCTATTTGAAGAGAAATTATAAAGTCTGAGAGAATTGTGTGTCACTACAAAACATCAAGAGCACTGTTGCTTTGCAATACAGCTGTGACCTGAGTGGTAATGTGGGAGTAGAATGATCTTTGAGAAATTTTACTTTATTAACTGTAAAGCAGCTGAAATAAGGTAAAATATGTCATTTAAGATTAGGATAGTTCCTTGAAACAAGAGTACTTATGAAGAGATGTACACTCATGTGCTCTGTTCCTGATGTTCTTTGGTGTCCTGCTGAAATATTATTGTTTTGCTTCATTAGCTTGAGCCTGAGTCTGTCCTTCCTCTTTATATGAGACCCACTTGCATGCACAGACTTGTGAAATCTTTGACCATATGATGAAAAGCGCTTATTTTTTGATCCAATCTATAGATCTGGATTTTAGTAGCAGGTTTTGAAATAACTGAAGTTCAGGGGCAAGTACCTGCAGTTTAATTCATTATTGATGCTTAATTTCAGCAACCACTCCTATTTTGTATCTGAAGCTTGCATGGTGAGTTGACTTTGGGATGTTTGCACTCCCCTTTCTCACAGGACAGGGACACTGTAGAAAGAAGGTGAGAAGTTTCATGGATCAAGATAAAGGCAGTTTCATGGGTGCAGCAAAAACCACATGCACAAGGAAAATCGGGTTACCTCCATCCTGGCCAGACTCAGTAATGGATCGTAATGGATTATGCATACATACCTGATTGTATTTCCTGATTCCAAGTTAATTTCTAAAATATCAAGGTGTAGGCACACCTCAAAAGTCTATCCCTTGTCCTGATGCCTCAGACACTGAATTTCACTTGGTTCTTTTCATCCTACTCTCATTTCTTGTGAAAAGGGATTGAAAAGCCCAGTTTTCATTTTCTTTAGACATCTTCCCCTTGACAGGTGCAATCACTGTTATTCGTTGTTTCCAGGCCCAACAGTTCTGGAGGTTTTTAATACCTTGTTGAAGCACCTGCGCATCAGTGTTGACTTGGAGCTGGGTGACAGGCGCAGTTCAGCAGGAAGTGCCACTTTGAGCACGAGCTCCAAGGAGAGCGATGAGAGGATTGTCCAGAATGCAATTATTCAGACAATTGGTGAGTAACACAATGACACAGGCTCACTTAAAATTCCTCCCCTTTTCCCCCTTCCCCAATGAGATGATATTTCACCAGCTTGAATCATCAACAAATGCTACCGAGTGTGGTATCTCTGATTGCATTTGCCTCTTATTCTCAGGCTTGCTTTATGTGTCTGATTTCTGAAAGGTTGTTCTTTTAAATGCTAACTGAGCACATAGCCCAAGAAGCTTACGAAAATTAAAAATGCTGGTGGACTTAAAATTAATTTTAATTATATTATTTTGTGGCCCTTGAAATGTAAAAATCTCTGCCTTTGGTACAGAACTGATATTAGTCCTTCTATGAAAATCACTGCAAACAGTCATATACAGTAATACATATTTTAGTAGGTACTACTTTAAAATTGATAGTAATGAATGTTAAACATAGTAGCAACAATGACACCTAATGGCCAGTTGTGCTACCATGACTTAACTGAAGTACTTTAATGCACAGCACTGAAAATTATTTTCTTAAAATAGCATCTTCCCCTTTCTCAGATTTTCCCTTTATGGTATTGATGTTATATATTGGGGTGCATTTATTTGTCCTTTTCTGAAAGAACAAGGGGGAACGTAACTTAAATGTTGTTCACTAATCTGTACCTTTGCTTGCCTTGAAGCTTTTTAGAGCAGTAACAAGTATGTAGTAGATTATTTCTCCCCATTGCAGTAAAACTGCCCAGTTAAAATATTAAACCCCCACCAAAAAAAATCCCAGAGACCCCCACAACCTAATCTTTTAAAGTGAAGCTTCTTTCTATTGAAGTTAGCATTACACTATTGCACAGTAATAAAATAGAATATCTGGAGTTGGACAGGTCCCATAAGGATCATTAAGTCCAACTCTCTGCTCCTCCCAGGACTGCTTCAAGTAAACCATGTGCCTGGGAGCATTGTCCAGATGCTGCTTAAACTCTGTCAGGCTTGGTGCTGTGACCACTTTCCTGGGGAGCCTGGTCTAGTGGCCAACCATCCTTTCAGTGAAGAACCTTTTTCCTAATGTTCCATCTGAACTTCCCCTGATGGGGAATGCTTTTGCATTTCTTTGTGTCCTGTCATTGGTCACCAGAGAGAGATCTGCACCTCCCCTTCTGCTGCCTCCCTTGAAGGTGTTTGATGTTCTTAGATAGCAGCACTCAAAACACAGACTCGAGGATGGGCTGTAGCAGTGCAGTGTAGATGGGACAGTCACCTCCTCAACCAGCTGATGATGCTGTGCTTGGTATACCACAGGGCAGAGTTGGCCCTTTTGGTTGCCAGGGCACACTTGAGTCACACTCAAGTTGCCATTAACCCAAACCCCCCAATTTCTTTCCATGAGGAATGTTGGGAAAAACAGTGCTGTCTCAATTCCCTGGGCACAGTGCCACAGCTGTGTCACTGCTGTGGCTGTGCTGCCATAAGAGCAGGGCCCAGCCTGGAGCTGGCTCTGGGATGGCAGCTGTTTCCACTGGAGCTGTGTCAGGGAAGCTGCTTCAGTTGTGGTGGGTGCAGAGCTGGGAGAGGATGGCGTCTTCTGTGAGTGGAAACCATTTCTCCTTGGTGCAGCTGGTGGAGCTACAGTGCCCTTCCTGCCTGCCAGCTGATGCTGGCACTTCCTAAGGGATTCTTTTAAGGCAGGGAGGTGTGTGTGCCTGACATTTCTCCTGGCCCTGTCCAGGTTCCCTCAGCCATTGTGGCTCTTTCTGCTGCCCTGAGGTTCCCCTGGCCCAGGAACCCTCCCTGTGCCCCATGCTGGAGTGCTCCTCTTCCCATGGTGCTGGCACAGAAGCTGCTCACCTCATCACTCCCCAAGAGCAGCAACAGTCATAAAATACTTGTATGTCTCTGGGATTTCTGTCCCCTCACTTATAATACTTAATGGAGACTTAACAGACAAAAGTAACAGTACGGTGTGCCATGAGAAACACTTCCACTTGCTCACTATGTACAAATTGATAGACTCCAAATGCTTAATTTTGAAATGGTGTATTTAGAAGACTCCAAATACTTAATTTTGAAATGGTGTATTTAGAGGAGGATAAAATTAGAAGGTTTTAGGATTTAAAGATGAAAATGAGTGTCATGGAAAGACTCTCTAAAATCATTCAGCAGAAATGAACATGAGAATATGCCCTAAAACAAATCATAGTTTTATTCTTCATCTATTTTCACCTTGTTAAAATACTCCTTATATTTATAAGGCTTTTCATATAAAGAGGAAAGCCCTATATATCTTTTCTTCTGTGATTTCATTCTCTTTTTATTTAGGATTTTTTGGAAGCAATCTTCCAGATTACCAGAGATCAGAGATTATGATGTTCATTATGAGCAAAGTTCCTGTTTTGGGGACAACTTCACAAATACTGGATCCCAGTCACCTTGGGTTTGTATATCCTACATTTATAAATTTCTAATTAAAAATCTAGATTTTAGAATCCTGATAAATTAAGAAGTAAAAAACATTAAGAAAAGTGAAATGCAAATTTTTGCTCTTTAGGGGCTGTATTGAATACTATGTAGAACCAACTTACGCACAGCGTCAGCAACATGAATTCAACGTACAGGCATGTTATTGATAGAAAATACCTGATTGGAATGCAGTTTACTTTGCACTAAAACACTCTTTCTCTCTGCAGCTGTACAAATTTTTCTGCAATTATGTACTATATAGTTTTTAATTCCATAACTTTTTGTGTGTTTTGCTAATGAGAGAAATTTAATTATAAATACATTCAAATAGCTGCATAATTTAAAAACTATTTTTAAGGGTTTTTCTTAATTCTGTATGAGTTGACTTCAGATTATGAAGTAACTGCAGAAATTCCAGTGAGTTTTGGATTTTCCTTATGTCTTTAGAAATAGGAAAGAGCTGTGACTGGGCAGACTTAATAAACCCACAGTTTAAAAGTTGCCCTACACTGAATACTTTTCCCTGTGACATGAATAACTTTGTTTAAAAGACTGCATTTCCTCAGTATGGGGAAGTCACTGAAAAGTCTGCAGCTGTTCTTTCTAGGTGCACATGGACACTGCACCACATAAGTGATCCACTACTAGGTTAAGTAGGAAATCATTGTCATTCTCCAGCTTCTTGGTAGCTTTTCATACAGTATCTTTGCAGTATGGAATGCTATTCCATGGAAGATACAAATCTGTCTGTGCCAGGCAGTTGTCACTCATTATGGAGGTATTTGAAGAAAGAATCCATATGAAATTCTCTACTTGGATTAACAGCTGGGGGTGGTGGTTGTTTGTTTTTCAACTGTACAGTTTTCCATTTATGAAATTCTGCATAAATATATGCCTGAGCAGTGTGTTAGTATGATCTGCATATGTCACTCTGAACAAAGAAGGCTTTCTGAGTGCTAATAAAGTCTTGCATTACTTGAAATTTTGGTTTCTGCATTTGAATGATACAACAGCCAGGATTATAGCCCATTAAGATAGAAGTTTCCACTGTTAAGTGGAGGCCAGCTTTTGTGAAGAGGGTTGATCTTCCTTTCACTATTTAATGGACAAAATGACTTGTACCTTTTTTACTTTCCTGAAAGAATCTCTTTGAATGGAGCAATTTATTCCAAGTCCACTTTTATCTCCTAAGGTCTTGCAAGAAGAGTGACTATATACCATTAGCTATTTGGCTACTTTTAATACCTGCAGAAGGGAAATGAAAACAGATGAAGAACAGGTCAAGTAGTGTTTCATGTGCCTTCCTCTGATATGAAAACTGAGGAGTCTTTCAGTTTTTCCTACTGATTTTGCAGATAACTTTTTTTCTCAAAGTTTTGGGGTCTGACTTAAAAAAGAAGTGTCCTCGTTTCTTAGAAAACTCAATTGCATTTTAATCCAGAAGAAATTTTTAGTGCAGATGCTTTTGGAAATAGTCAAGCTTGTAGTAGTTGAACATTTTAGAGATTTTTGAGTAAAACGTGAAAATTTAGATCTGCTTCACATACACAATTTACTGTTTTCTTCAATATCACGTGCTCTGTTTTTAAGCCTTCCTGTAAACATGTCTTTCAAAAACATTTAGTTACTGCAGCTCAGTTAAGAGATATTTTCCCTTTATCTGTGATCATCCAGCATCCCTTCTAAGACTGCTGTATTCACTTGTCAAAAATGAGAATGATGTCTAGAGTAGAAAAATATTTCAAAGATAAGCAGGAAAACCTAATTTGCAACTTTTTTTTTCCAATTTTAGAGATTTGGGAACCAGGAGAATTCAAATCATGTTATTGAGATCTTTACTTATGGTAAGCCTTCTGAGATTAGTATACTATGTTATAAACACACAGTGTTTCACTATATGTATATGTTTACATATAAAAGTACAGTATAACAACTCTGGATTATGAAAATAAACATGCATTCGTATTGCATGGACCTGTAATTCTATTGTGTAATATTGTGAAAGCATTTTCCCAATTTACATTACAAACAGCGCAGGAAATACGCCTCCATCCCTTAGAGCACTTCAGTGAATGTCAGTTATAACTGGATCTTCAGATCCAAAAGAACATCATAGAGTAGGTAGAGTTCTGCCAGCAATACTTGGCAACATCAAAGAGAAATCACTTTTATCTCTGAGCGTGGAAAAGTGGCAATTAGTAGAATGGCCATTATTTTTAAAACCATAGGAATGGATGCCTATCTCCAGGCCATCAGAACCTCAGACACTGTTGTTCTTTCCTTCCTAATGTTTCCCAAGTTTCTTTTAAGGTGTGATTGAATTTTTTATCACAAATACATTTTTCAGCTGTAAACTTTCAAAGAGTATTTCTGGAAATAGACCCAGATGGTAAGAATCAGAAAGTGGGTAGTAAAGGAGGCTCTTGCTAGTAGAATCCTGGCCTGTTTTGCTGCAGAAGCTGAAAACTGTTCAGTGACTCAAATAGGGGAAATGGCATAAAGAATGACTAAAGCAGAAGAATGTCCTCCTGGAAAATGAGTTTCTATCCCTGCTTTGACGTGAAACTCGTGTATGGTGTTAGGCAAATAGATTGAACCATTCTTGGCTTGTCCAAATCTGAAATCTTAGACTTTGGTTTGCAAAAGAGCTGGGCATTCACAGTTGCAATTTAAAGATAGAAAACTTGTTAGGAAGGATCTCAGGTGGTCATTTTGCACATTGTCTTCATTAAACATAGACTCAGGTATGTCTAAACTGTTCTTGACAATATTCATCTCACCAGTCTTAAAATTCCATTAAAATAGGTAAGAATTGTTCTAATGATTTTGGGTGCCACATAGCCTGTAAGTATGCTTTAAGGGAGTCGAACTGTACATGTGGAAGGGATTCAACATTTTGGACACTGAATTTTGGATTGTATCCTCTTTCAGATTATGGAAGTAAAATCCCATCATGGTACAAAGGTGTGAAAGTCACTGTTCTGGTGCTTAATGAATTACTAATGAATAGATAAATATTTGGAAAAAATTTATCATAGTACATCATGTATTCTTTACAAAAGAATAATAGTTCATAACACAATTAGTCTGTTGTCATGCACACACAGGCAGACAAGCTAATGCTGTATAGGCAGGTGAAATCTGGCACTGCATTAAAAGTGTGCATTTAGATTTGCAGCTTTGCTGCTTGTAATATCAGTCATTTTCCATTTTCGGAATGATTGATCAGATACCTTCCTGTCCCTTGGTGCTCCTGTGCCAGCCACATCCCAGAGGCACCAGGGACCACCCAGTCACTCACTCACTCTGCCCCAGGGGCATGGGGGAGAGAATCAGAATGGGGCCAGAGAGAAAAGTAGGTTGAGATGAAGACAGTTTAGTAAGTAAAGAAAGGAAACCAAGAAAAACAAAACCAAGAAACGAGGAAAAGAAGTAATAATAAAATAAAACAAAACCCCCACATAAAACCCAATTGTTCACTGCAAGCGAACCGATACCCAGCCCAGTCCCTGAGCAGTGGCAGCCCTCACAAAGTGCCTCCTGTTCTGCTGCTGAGCACGACACATTTTAGTATGGGATATCCCTCTAGAAGTGTGTAAGCCCTGCTCAGCAGTAGCTAAATCATCCCTGTGTTAGCAGCACTGGTTTGGTCACAAATTCAGAACACAGCAGCATCCGTGTGCTACTATCAAAAAAATTACCTATCCCAGCCAAAGCAAGTACAACACAGTTCACACGTAAAAGCTGTAAGGGTATGAAATATATATAAGGAAGATACAATTATTATGTAAGTCTTAGATAAAAATGTTATTGCATTTATTATAATTAAATTTTGAATAATTTTGCTCCCCTTATCCTCAACAGGTTACATATACTTTGCAGTTTCTGAATCCATTTTGGTTTTGAGACTGTAATATTCTGGTAACCTCCATTTTAAGGGATGGTAAATTTTAAATATTTCTGACTGCTGTAAATGTTCAGCTCATTAATGTTTGAACTAGTAGTTAGGTAGAAGTTTGCTTTAATTAAAAGTAATTGAATGAGACAAGTCAGAGGTAGTATTAATTTTTTAAGAAAAGCAAAAATAACACTATGGTACCAGATTTCTAAGAAAGTCATATTTGCTTGCATCATGTTTTGCAATAAAATAGTATCTGTAAACATTTAAGGTGTACATATAGGCCCTCATATCTCATTTTTTTATTTCACATGAGCTTACTCTACCATATATGAACAGCTAATAACCTGAAATAGAAAAATCTCTTTTGTAATTATCTACTGGAATTACTATCATCTTCATTTTATGCCCTGCAACTTTTCATAGGCCATATAAAAAAACAGAAATCATGTCTTCATTTTTTGATTCTGGGTGTGTTTCTAAAGAAAGGATCCTGAAAAATACTTTTATCATGAGGGAGTTAATTTGAAAACGTGTGCTAAAGTTCTTCCAAATTCATACTGAGATCAGGAATTTTCAAAATTAATACAATACTTCAGTTTGAATCCACCTTGCCGATGCCAAAGCAAACCCACTAAAAGGTGAGTGACAGCTGCAATTAATTCTTATAGTGCAGTAATGACACATTAATTTTACTTGCAACAATGAACAGGTGACTTCAGGATACAAAGCCACAACAATAAGTAATGCGCTTCCTGCCCCCTTTCTGGACCCGTTGCTGTCTCCTTCTCTCATGGAAGACTCCGAGCTGAGGCAGCTGGTCCTGGAAATCCTGCACAACCTCATCGATCGGCACGACAACAGAGCCAAGCTCAGAGGGATAAGGTACTGCATTTTATTTATTGGCCTACTGGAAATTCCAGTTCATTACCTGAAAGACAAGTACTGTTGATTTTTAAATGTCTTTGCTAATATGAATTATTAATGCACTGTTTTGGTAAATGTACAGTTCTCAGTGTCATTTATTGATGGCAAGTGTTTTACAAGTAAGCCTTAGAGCACAGTACTTTAAATGACCATTACAAATACCTGCTCATTTAGCTGTGGAAGAAAAAAAAATCTTCTATTATGTAGATAAAAAAAATGTGATTGTCATAATTCTCTTTCTGGTTTTCCCTCTTCAACTGAAATTTGAATATCCTTGTAAAGCATGGAATAATTGAAATGGGAATTGGGTCAAGATCTGTTTGATTAGCTGCTGTGTTCCACATTTTCTTCCTTTCCAACTTTTTTGTTGTTTGTTGTTGCTAAAACAACACATTTCTTTCATTTGTAGAATAATACCAGATGTTTCTGATCTAAAGATAAAACGAGACAAGATTTCAAGGCAAGACGTGAGCTTCATGAAAAAGGTAATAGACTAAAACATCACTTTTGTATTTAGAAATAAGATAAAAGTAATTGAAGCAGTGGTTTTGCTTTTCTTCTACATCTGTGGTTTTGCAACAAGTCACAAAGATCAGTTTCAAATTATTGTAATCAAATGACAGTGATTTCAATGTTGAGCTGCTCTAGATACTTGAAAGATGATTCCATGCAATAAAATTTTAATTTATGTCTTCAGTTAAAACCTTTATGTACATGAAATTAGAACAGTGTACGTCTAAACCATGATTGTGAAAAGACCTCCCTGTTGTTAGATCTCTGTGCAGCATTTAATTTTTTTTCAGTAGTAGTTTTTCACTTGTATAGCTTTTATTTTGCTGTATTTTTAGACAATTTTGTACTTAGAAATCTTTTTATAGCTGTGCTACAGGGACTTAAGTTTTATGTTTTAGGTAAAGATGTCAAAGAAAGTTAACTTTGCACAAAAAATCCATCTTCTTAAAAGATTGTTTTCACAGAACTTTGTGCCAGATGACTTCTGAGTATATTTGGTTCTAAAGAAAACAGGGTTTTTTTGGATGATACTTACATGGAGTGAAATTACTTAGAGTAAACACCTTGGTTTTATGTGGGAAAAATACATAAAGCTATTACTCTGCTCCGTCATTCCTGGCTGTGGTTTATCTGTGTAGGTATGTTTGTAAACAAAAAAAGGTAAATTACTGAAATAGGCAAAAATACTACGTATGTAATAATATGCAAACTAGAGTTGTACAGCATTCAAATAACGTTGCATGATAAATGTTCTTGCTAAGTTAGTCCAGTTAATATTTCCAGTACAACTGGAATAATACAAATATAAAAAATACTCCAACATTGGCAATTATTAATATTATGTCTTTAAAAAAGTGAATTGAATTTTAATTCATTAATATCTATGATTTTACGCAGTTTGGATAGGATGTATTTACTGATTTTGCTAGATGAAAGTTGTCAATGTCAAGCTAAATATTTGAATTGTTAATACTGATCTGAAAAAAAGGCAGAAGAGGAAAAGAGATTCTCCACAGGTCAAGAAAAAATCATACAGGCTTCTAAAAAATGTGTTAACTCTGGGAAATGGAGTCATTCAAGGATTATCTGTGTGGTACTGTTTCAGGTGCATATCATAAGTGAAATGTTACTCACCTGGTGTAGATGTGCATGTTAGCAGCCTGCTCTTCCCAGATTCTTTGCATAATCAAAGGAGAGGGATGAGGCATCTCCAGAAGTCCATTAAGATCTGGGTGACCACTTAAGCTTGTTTGATACTACATGAGGACCCTGAAGCAGTTGTATACCATACCCAGCTGGAATGGAACCAGACATAGGCACAAAACTCTTCATCTCAGACCACTTTCTCAATTTATTTCTATCCTTTCTTTGAAGGGAAATATTTAACTTCTTGCCTTTTCCAATCTTCTAGAAAGATACATATTGAGAAAATGCACATAATAATTTATTTTCCTATTTAAGTGCAATTCTAAATCAGTGGGATAAAAAATTTCGTTACTTTTATTTTCCAAATATACTGGATCTTTAAACAGCTGACCTTTACTCTGCTGATTTCATAGTAGCTTCTGTGCTTTGCTAATATCTCTGTTTCCCTATTTCCTAAATACGTGTGTTAGAACAACTATTTGATTTTGGAGGTATTGAAAAGACCAACAACATCATCATTATTTCTTAAGTAAATATGTCCTGTTTGAAAAAGAGAGGTTAAAAATCACTTTTCTTCCTCCTTCTAGAGCTGAATTAGTACTTCTAGAGTTAGTCTTGAAATCTTGAAAATTGGGTCAGCTGATACAGGCTTGCACCCACCCCTCCACAGATTAAGAATGCTGGGGTGGTAGTGAGCTGTGTGTTGCATACAACACCTGCTTCTTATCCTGTGTTTCTTGTGTTTGCATTTTTCTGCAGCCTCCCTGCACACATTGGTAAATGAGCCCTGCTCACCTTCTGAAACACCTTCTAGGAGAATTATTTCTTGGTTTGCTGTTCGAGGGCAGTTGCTTAATGAACAAATTCGATGTCTTCACAAGGATAACACTTGGAGCTTACTTGAATGTTCTTGAGAATGTTTCAAGATTACTTTTTGGTTTCTCCTTTTCATAAATGGGCAAATTTTATTTTTTTTAATGTTTCAACAGGAAATTAATTCCAGCATCTGACACTGTGCAGTAATCGTGCAGTTCTCTGTATCATCTTCCCTATCTGTACCTTTCTGCATAAAATAGAACAGTACTGTGTTTATAAAGAAGCTGTTGTTAGAAACTTGAGGTCTTCCTTGTTAAGCATGTACTTGTTTGTGTATGTATCTATACACATGTATTTTATCCTTTTTTATTTTTTTAATTCTCTATCTAAATTGATCTAACATAAAAGTTGGCCCCATTTGGAGTAGAGAGTTGGACTAGAATGCCTTCAAATATCCTTTCTAACCTAAATTATTCTATTATTTAATATGCATTTTCCCTTTTGTGTCTTTTATAGCATGGTCAGCAGTTGTACAGACACATCTACTTAGGCTGCAAAGAAGAGGACAATGTCCAAAAAAACTTTGAACTGCTGTTTACATCTCTAGCTCTTACCACAATTGAACTGGCCAATGAAGAAGTGGTTATTGACCTCATTCGATTAGCTATTGCCTTGCAGGTATGAGGCTGTGTCGGGTTCATTGACTTACAATTCATATTTGTAATTGGAGATGTGAAGAACTTGGGGGTTTTGTATATTGATATTCAAATTGGAAATCTCATCATTTGGCCCAAACTTGATTGATCCACTAAGGAAGTGCACTTTGTACCTACCACTTACTAATGGGGAAGCTTCATCTGATCAGTTTTCTGACAAACTTCCACAGCATGTGCTGTTCAGGAAAAACAGCAGATGTGGAAATCTGTTGAAACATTTCTTAGAATCACTGATACTCATTAGCAGATTGTCAAGGTGTTCTCTCAACCTATGATCTTATGAGTGTTCTGTGTAAAGTGTATGGACTGTGTGCGCCCAGGATGAAAACTTTTGTATAATTGATTGGTTGGGAATAGTTACCAAACCAGGCTATTTAATCTTACCTTGGAGTAAAATTCTGTCAGTGTCTTAGCAAGCTTTATTCCTTAACATTTCCTTAATAGGTTCAGATATTAACTCATCTGTGCATACAGTCCTCAGGGAAACTGGATAACTTACAAAGTTTATCTGTGTTGAAGTCAGAAATAAAGTAGTGCTAACATGTGCCCTGGAAGTTTGATGAAATCAGCCCCTGTATTCCCAGTTCACTCTGTCATTAACTTTATTCCCAAATGTGCAGCTACACTATGAAACATCTGAAATGCAGTGTGCATCCTTAATTTTAAAATACGTCACTGAACCAAATCTTTACTTGATGGAAATGACATTAGGAGTTCTACTAGAGCAAAAATAATGCAATCTGAATAAATATAGAAGTGCTAATATGCAGTAAATAATTCCCTTTATTGTGCTATATCTGTGATTCACACTGGTGATCTTTATTATCAAACTGGTCTTTCTAAATTTCCTGAGAAAATGTTATGATCAACATGTGGTAAGGACAAGAAACTACCGGTCATTAACCTGTACTTCCTTTCTGAGAAACAGGATTTTGGGTTGAGTAAATTTATTTCTCTTCATAATGGTTGAATCTTTTAAGCTCTCTAACTTCAGATCAGTATATTCCTAATTCAGGAGTGAGCTAAAAGACGAGAGTTTTAAGATGAGAGATATCAAATGTTAAGTAATAGCAGATAAACATCACGTGCCAGCTAGTGTTACCAAATGATAAATGTGACTTCCATATATTCAGGACAGTCTGGTAACTTTGGAAAACATAATGCTACCCCTTATATTTCAGGACATTGCCATCATCAATGAGGATAATCTGCCAATGTTTAATCGTTGTGGTGTCATGGCATTGGTTGCAGCCTATCTAAACTTCCTGAGTCAGATGATTGCAGTTCCTGCCTTTTGTCAGCATGTCAGCAAGGTAACATGGTTAAATAATTCAGGTCATTTAGAACAGTACACATTCTACTGTAAAATCAGTAAATAACTTGTTTCAAGTAATTGCTTGTGGTGCTGGTCTCCTGTATTTGTGTCCACTGACATTGTTCTTGATCTTCAGTCTCTCATGGCATTACTGCTGACTCCTAAAATTATAAGCAAAATAGTCTTCTCTCAAGGTACAGCATTTTTATTTTGCTTATGGTACCATATATAATGGGCCAAAACCCCATCTGGTATAAGACTTTACGGCCCAACTGTCTTTTGAAAAACAGTATTGACATGCACAAGACCATGAGAACCAGATTTTTAGTCTAAAGGGTGAGAGCCACAGTTTCTTTCCCTGGTTAAAAGAAATCCTAAATGTCTCATTTCTCCTGAGGTAGATGTTAGTGAAGGTTAGGTATTAAAGAAGACAACTATGGAACTACTCCATTTGTACTATTTGACTTGGGGGTTTTTTTCAGGTCATTGAAACCAGAAGTGTGGAAGCATCTTATTTTCTACCAGAAACAATTTTCAAAGACAAATGCGAGTAAGTAGATACAAAATGGGAATTAGTGGACAGTGAAGTCCCTATTTTCCTATTAAAAATCATACATCATTGAAAAATGTTACATATGTGAAAAAAACCCAGAGGTTTTATGGTGTTCTGGATAGGCAGAAGAAACCCAAGCATTAAAAGCATGTGCACTTACAGGGGAAAAAAGAGGGTTTCAGGCTTTTTTATTGTAGTCAGAGGCATTTATGCACAGCAGGGCCCTCAGTGTGCTAACACAGCAAAATATATGTTCAATGAATCACAGAACGGGTGAGCCTGGTAGGGTTCTCTGGAGGTCATCTGGTCCAAGCCCCCTGCTTAAGCAGGGTCACGTAGAGCAGACTGTGCAGGACCACATCCAGATGCTTTGGAATATCACCAAGGATGGAGACTCCACAACCTCTCTGGGTAACTTGTGCCAGTGCTTGGTCACCTTCACCTTCACACAAAAAAGTGTTCACTGATATTGAAACAGAACCTTCTGTGTTTCAATTTGTGCCCGTTGCCTCTGGTTCTGTCACAGAGCAGCACTGAAAGGTGCCTGGCTCTGAGGCCTTTCCACCCTCCCTCCCTTAAGGGATATGTACACACTGATATGGTCCAGCTTCTCTCTCCGTGCTGAACTGGCCCAGCTCTTTCAGTCTTCACTGGAGAGATGCTCCAGCCCCGTAATCCACCTTAGTGACCCTGTGGTGGGCTCTTCAAAGTAAGTCCATGTCCTGGTGAGCCATCTCCTGACTCAGCACTCCGTTTGTAGTCTTAGCAGAGCTGAATAAAGGGCAAGGATCTCCTCCCTCGACCTGCTGGCAGTGCTCCTCCTGATGCAGCCCAGGATACCCTCAGTCTATTTTTTCCACAAGGACACACTGCTGGCAAATGACAAATATTAGTACTAATTACTTAATTAGTATTAGTATTACTGTTTCTGTGCAGGGTTTTTTTTTTTATTTAACAGAGATCATATTCTCTCAAGATGTAGCAGAACAGGTGAAGAACATATTTCAAGTAAACAAGAAGTGTTAAAGTAATCTAAAACACTGCAGAGGTTTTCAATGGACTAATTTTAGGTGTATATTAATTCCTAAAAAACTAACCAGATTTATTTCAATCAAATCATTACCATTGACCCTTCTTGATTGCTCACAGACATAGGAAAAGTATTTTACTTAACCAACAAGTATCTATTGGTAGACAGTAACTTCAATATATGTTTTGACAGTCTTCCAAAATCCTTAGAGAAGGATGAAACAGATTTATTTTTCCTGACGAACAAGATTGCAGAATCATTAGGAGGCAGTGGATACAGTGTGGAAAGATTGTCAGTCCCATATGTGCCCCAGGTAACAGGTAAGTGGTGATTAGTAGCTACACCACCTAATACCAGTTATTAAGGATGTTTTCCTGATGTGTTGTGTGCCAGTGAAATGTAATGTGACTGCTTGGCAACAAAACCTAATCAGATAATTTTGTCTTCTCAAGGTGTTTTTTTTTCTCCTCATTAGCTACTGTATTATTGCTAAGAAGTTTCAACTATTTGTCCTTTTAAGATTCTTTTTTTTCCTTAAACAATGGAAGTGAGGCAGAAAGTCCTAGAACCCACTTTGACTCTTTTTAATGAAGTCTTGGCTTTCAAAAGAATACCTGTGCTAACTTGGTCTAGAAAATGAGGAATATGGAAGTCAGCTTATATTATCCTTTTTACGTAAATGTTGGATGAAAGATACTCTGTCCTTTTGCCATGGTCATGTGCTGATTTATTTGCCTTAGTTAAATTCTTAATGAGCAGATGTTAATTTAAGCAAGAATGGGATGTTTTCCTCCATCAGATACCTATGCAAGCTTAGTGTCAAGTAACAGTGGAAATAAAGTGTTGCCTGAGGAAGGTTTGTGGGAGTTTGTGCTACACAGGCTGAGTGAATAATGTGAGAAGGACTAGCTAGTATGTGACATTCATGTGCTTTTGGCTTTTAATATATTTTCAACAGCCAACTGAGCAACTTACTGAACAAAATTGATTGAAGAATTTGTTTTCTTAACCATGTGTGTTTTGTGGCTGTATATAACAGGTTGCTATTGTAAGAGACTAGGGGACACCCCAGCCCAAAGCATGGCCTTTTTAAAGTACCTAGCAGAAAAATGTGATTTCTATGTTCTTTAGCTCACACGTAGGAAGAACCAAAGTACATTTGAACAGTGAATGCCAGATGTGTTGTTCTTGCAGTCTGATTCAGAGACATTGCTGCCTGCTCTTGAATATCTCTTTTGGATAGTTGTGGGAGGAATTGAGTTCTCCAGACAGCAGGTGTGGTTTTGTCCCAAACACAAGCAGGCACATTAAGTGATACGTTCCAACACAGCCACAGTGTCTGTTTTCTGTTGCTGGTTGTCTTCTTCTAAAAAGGATGATGTTTCTATACTTATTTCTTCTAGCATCTAAAAAACCGGTTAATGTTATATTTTAGTATTGGCAGAAGAGGTGGGCAGCAAGTAAGGAAATGTTACAGGCTTTGAATGAATGAGAATGGAGTGAGGAAGGCAGCCTGCTTTGAAATTTATGTTGAGCCTCTCCTAGAAACTCAGATATATTTGTACCCAAATGACCTCGCTAAGGTTTTTGTGTATACTTTGCTAAAAATGCATTCCCACACAGGAAGAGATGCAAGTTCTGACATCAAGATTAATTGAGTTTAGCTGCAAGTGTGTGATTAACTGCCTCTGCAGGTGATGAGAAATTGCCATATTTAATCCTAAATCTTAACATATGTGAGTCAGATGGGCTCGGGGATTTTGTAATCTTTTTGTAAAGAGCAGCAACCAAAACTTGTTCCTTGACTGTTGCCATAGCTAGTTAAGTTCATTTATTTCTGATTCTGTGGAGTACTGAGCTTCCAAGATTTTCATTTAACTAAATCAGGACCAAGTGAATATTGTGGAATTCCTAAGCTTTTCATTTTTTACTGCAATGAAATGTTGCATTTCCGCTATTAATGTTATAGTGTTGGAATGTAGTGTTTCAAAAGAGATCAATAATATTAGTAAAAAATGACCAATTTTTTATATATTTCTGTGAAATCTAGGGTTGAACCTAAAAAGTCAGTAAATATTTCATCTTAATTATTTCTGTTATTTCCAAATATCAGTGACATAATGCTTAACAACGACTTACAGACATAACTTTGTTGTCCTATCTTTGTTTCATGTCTTTATACTCCTTAACAGTTTGAAAGACATTCATATCTGCAAATTTTTACTTGTCTCTTTCTTACTTGGGGGAGGGAGAAAACTAATAATTTAAATGACTTTCAATCATTTTTTGTCTATACATATATATATATATTTTTTTAATTCAACTCTATTTCCATCAGGCAAAAAACCTCATAAATGCAAACACAAGTCGAAAGGTAAAAATGAGCTGTAGGTCAGCCTGCTCTCCTGCCTGTGGTGTGTCCCTATAGGATGTGCAGTCAAAAAATGCTTTTAGAAGGCCTAAAGACTTTTAGGCCAGAAATTGTGTTGTACTTAGTGGACTTAGTGGTTTGTTATGCTTTTTTTTTGTTTCTCTCCTTGACATGCCTGTAGCAATGTTAGCTGCTGTGAGGTTTGCTGTTGTGTTTACTCATGATTTGATGCTCTACAAAATGGTAGTTTCCTGTTTTGTTTTCCTGAGCAGGTAGTAGAGCTGTAGGTGTCATTTTTGTGATGGTGCTAATTACCTCTTTGAGTGACATTGCAAAACCCTGTAGAAAGTTGGAAGAAGCTCTCAGATGTTCAAAGAATTCATCTTAGTCACTGGCCATTCAGGATAATGACTGCACAAAGAATAGAGTCCCTCACCCAGGAAAAGAAGGACCTTAAAGGTCATCTAGTTCCAACCCCCTGCCATGGGCAAGGACACTTTCCACTAGAGCAGGTTGTTCCAAGCCCCATCCAACCTGGCCTTGAGCACTGCCAGGGATGGGGCGTCCACAGCTTCTCTGGGTGGCCTGTGCCAGTGCAGCACCACCCTGACAGGAAAGAATTTCTTCCTAATATCTAATGCACATCTACCCCCTTTTAGTTTGAAGCCACTGCCCCTTGTCAAAAGTGATGGATCCTGCCTCAGTCAATGAGGTGGCACAGAGAGCTGCTCCCACTGTCCCTGGGCAATGGGGCCAAGGCTTCTGGGACAGCCTTGGCAGGGGCTGGGGCAATGGATGTTGGGGCTGCATCACTGTCCTCAAGCCCTTGGGCTCCTTTATGCATGTGGAGGAACATTGTATCTTGTAAGAGAAAAAAATGGAAATTCTCACCATTTTTTACCCACTTAATATGTTGAAATTAGAGATATATGCGCATATTTCACATGCAAGTATAGTGAGGCATCCATTAAAAAGATGAATTCTATCCAAAGTAGTCCCTAAAATGAATCTTCTGGTGTTTGAGTGTTAGTTACAGAGAGAGCAGCAAGATGGCAGCAGAGATGGGGTTTTCCTCCGGTGTTTTCTCTTGGGGGCTGAGGTGGTTTCCTCAGATTTGGAATGTGTTGAGTCATGTACCAGTGAGCTGTCAGGGATTAAAAATTCAGTAAATCCTTCAGAACGGTGCTTCAAATGCTCAGGGTCTCTGAGAACCTGGCAAATATTAGTAGGATTCAGGTGTTTTTCACTAATCTTGTTCTTTCACTGCCTCTTGATCTTAAAATGACATTTCATTTATGCGACTTCTGAAAGTTATTTCTTGGTTTTTAAAAGCTGAGCGTGTTCAGCTCTGCTGGAATGAATTCTGTTTGTTCATGCTCAATATTTGCACTGCAAAAGAACTTTGCTTTGCTAGAAGTGGTTTAAACAAAGGTTGCAGAAGAACCAGCATAAATTATCTTGTCAAGGGAGAGTTTTGCAGTCCTTCTCCTTTTTTTAGTATCAAGTGCCTGTAGGTGGTTCTAAATGTGCAGTGCAAGTCATCAAATAATAATAGCCAGGTCCAAATGGCTTGATCTTGGCTAAGACCTAAATTGTGACGTTGCAATTTATGGTTTTGTAAATGAGATACACAAATCAGGCCACTCAAGTCTCTGTTTGTCAGATCCTCATGACATCTTAAAATGTATTTTTACTGTTCATTGAAATCTTACGTTAATGTATTAAATGTCAAAAGTGAGAAAATATTACTGGTGCATTGTCTTAGGACTGCAGTCATAGAAGAAAATTCCAACAACTGATGGATCATTTGATCATAATCTCCTTAGGCATTAATTAAATTGTACTTCTTTTAGTATCAGCACAGTTGGTCTTATTCTGACAACTTTTTAGGCCAGCTGGACCTGCTAAAATATTTGGAGGAAGTGAGAAATTGAGAATTTTTTTCACCCAGTAGATTCTTAGACTTGCTGAATATGGTACTTGTAGCAACAAGAATAAGGAAGGATTGTTGTTCATTTCCATTCAGAAATCTTTCTTCTGTCAATAAATCATCTTCCAAGAAACCCTTTTCTGTTTCAGACTTTCTTAAAATTAGGACCTTAATATTTTAATTTCACAAGCAAAAAAAATAAGTTCAGGTTTTTGTAAAGGATGTTACAGCTATGTATCATCCTGTGCTATGTTACTTATTATGCATTTGAATAAGACCTCCGTTTTTAAAATTCTGGACTTTCAAGGGAAAGTTGAAAAGATCTGGAATGAGAGGAGGAAGGGACTTTAAAAATGTTATCTTTCTTCATATTTAGTAATTTAGAGAAGTAACTGATCATTTTTCACAATTCAAATGATAAAATAAATGATCTTTGGTTAAACGGGCACATGGAAAAAAATCTGCATCTGATGGGTAGAAATTTGACTGATCATGTTTCAAGTGTTGTGCAAAAAGTGAGATAATTTGTTTTTGTGCTAGATGAGGACAGACTCTCCAGGAGGAAGAGTATTGTGGACACAGTATCTCTTCAGGTGGATATTCTGCCTGGCAACAACACAGAGGATAAGGTATGAAAATCACAGATTATTTTAAAGCAGTGGAAGGAGGGGAAATGCAAGTGAAGTTTTCCCAGGAGGTGGAATATCTGATTATTCTAGCAATGTTAAGTACTTCGGGGGTTGGATTTTTTTAAGTTGCGTGTTTGCAAAAATGTGTTGTCAAAGACACGCTGCTGATCTTATTGTATAAAAGAGTCAAGTATTTTGTCACTACAGTTTTTACAGATAGTACTGCAGAATATGGGGTTGAAATACATATATTTACATGCTGAACAACTGGCATTTTATGAGTAAATATTCTAAAATGTTTTCTTTGCCTTTTGAGAGATACAATAAATTTCAGCGTCTGTATCCCTGTATCACTTGAAGTATTTGAGAGACTTGTTCAACAACCTGGGACTGTAAGATACAAGCCTAGAGAGATAAAAGCCTAGTGGGAGACCTGCAGTCTCTGAGTGGGACAGGTAAACACTAGGCAGGCTGTGTGCACCAGTGTCACTGTTCCCCTCCAGAAGAATTTAGCATGCAGCACTTAAAAGTCACAGGAAGGATAAAGCAGCAACAAAAAGTTCATATGTAGGGTACAGGCGCTGATGTTAATTATCCCTTAGGAAGACTGCATTATAATTAAAATTATCCCACATCATTTGACACTTCATTTGAAGTATTTCTTAAAATAAATTTCTACTTCTACTGAATCTTTTTCAAGGTTCTGCTGATTTTTATTAACTAGATTTCTGCTGGCTGCAATGGAGATTAGCTGTTGAAATTGAGGTGTTTGTACCTCAGATGAGGTACAGATGATTCTTTTGGCATCTTCATGCACAAACTGCCTGGAGACATGAAGCAAAATGTGCGGACTTAGTCAAGCTGAGTGTTAGTTAAAAATTCAGTATTAAGCTTTAGCAAAGGAGCATGCTTCAGTGTAGACAGGAGTGATGTGTTTTGCATTATTATTACTATTACTATTATTATTCCTTTCGGCTTTGTGCTGATGATACCTCAGATGATCTTTCGTGTTCAGTTTTTGCTTTTTGCTTTAGCAAGGATACAGATAAAAGTTCAGGAGAAGGAATAAAAAGGTGTTTGAAAAATAAGTGAGACAATCGAACCTCTACCTTTCTGAAGCAATTAAATGGTCCCCACAGGATTGGGGCTGTTTAACATTAGTATTCTTTTTTAAAACCATGCATTTTAAAATCATGGAATTGAACAACTCTCTTGAAACTAGAATTAAATGAGAGAAGTTTCCATTTCAGATTTCAGGTTATGCTGATGTTACGTCAAACATTGATACACAGACCTCTTTGAAGTGGATGTAGTGGTTGTAGATAAAGTCTTTTTATGGGTTCTCAGCTTAATGTGGTCTTAATGTGGTCCAGTGTCTTGGATAATGAATTACTTTTTGTCTCTTAAAAACAAGAATTTTATTAAACAGAAACACAGGAGCTAAATATTCCTCCTTTACTTGCTTTATGAGGTTTGTTTACAAGGCAAAGCAGAAAACAGTATTTTCCAGTTAGCTGACTGTACCTTCATACCTATGAATGAAATCTGGTTTTCTTGCTGTGTAGATTAGTAAATATAACAATATATAATAGTCAGCAGAGCTAAACTGCAAAAAAAGGAGCATAAAGCTTTATGATTGGGAGGATTACCTACTTAATGGAAGTTTCAGGATTAATGATGTGTGGTATAATTTCTGCACTGAGGTAGAAGACTGTTTATCCATAAAATAGCTGTTATTGTATACAATATAAACGCAATTCTTCTGTCAGTGGACTCAGAGTTTTTTGTGGTGCCAAGTCTGTTGGTGAATCCTGTTCAGGAAGGTGGGTTTTTCTATAATTATCTCCATTTATAAGGTGAAAGCACTTGTAAATGCAGGTAGTGCTTCTGTGATATTAATAACCAAGTATAATGCTGGGTAATATCAGCAACTAATGTGGATGTTAACTAGAACTATGAAAGGCAGCCATAAACAACTACATTTATCAAATGTGAATTGTACAAATGGTGATTTCACCTTGATACTCTTGAATACTCTTGATCTGTACCCATATCTACGAATATTTGACAAAAAAAGTGTTTCACTGTTTATTTATTAATTTGTATTTATTCAGAGGTAGAGAGTACGTGCTTATGAAGTAAAGCCTGTTAGAAAAGCATGCATTTGCAGCTCATGAAATAACACTCATGTAAAAAGGAAACAGCTACTTTCTTATCCCTTAACAGTAGTTCAAGCCAATGAATTAAAAAATTGAAAGAATTCAGAATCTTCTGAACTGGATGAAGGAACTTTTTGCTACCTTATCTCTTATCTTAAATCATATTGGACCATTGTAAACAGTGTTTATTAGGAAAAATAAAAGTGCTGCCTGTTTACATGTTGGAAGGATTGAAGTGAGGAAGTTCAAGCCAAGAAACCGTGTTATGTTCAGGTGAACACTGTTCTGCCATCCAAGCATTCTCCCCTAATGCCATGAAAGTGGCTTCACTGTAAATATATTTACTAGTATAGAAACTAGGTCTGTAATGAATTGAAACATTTTGGTCATTTTGCATCCCCAAGCAATTCCTGGTGAAGTACATCTGCAGCAGCAAATGGATATTCGTATCATTAGATGCACAAATTTTGTCAGTGCATTAGACATAGCTTGTTATGAAGAGCCCTTTTAACTCCAGTGTTTATGATGTAAGCACCAAATTATTTGGAGCCATAATAGTACAAAGTTAGCCTAAAGCAGTAACCATTTTCCACTCTGCACTCCACTATCATCTCTTATTTTAGCATTACATAGCTGGAAACTCAGCTACTCTAAGGAAGCAGGTACTGTTATTGGCAGCAGCTGTCTAAGAACCAGCACGGAGATTTTCCAGTATAGGAACACTACAGCTTATTCCTGACCTAAAGGAGTGTTCTGCCAAAATCCAAATCCATTTATAAAGTATTGTTGCTGTAGATCATCTTGACTAGAATTTAGAAAGTTTTCCTTGATCTCATTAGTTAAAAATTTCCTCACTAGTTTCAGTGACTTAAAAATGTTAATTAGTGATCTGTTGATTATCACAGAAAGTCCAAATAAAGTTATTAGAGACTTGTAAGGCAGAAAAGTTCTGGCTGCTTTGGCCTTCTGTGTTTATAACATTCCTTATTTTTTAGAAGCTTATATGTTAAATGTGATGATTAAGGAGGTTTTTTTCGTTGTGTTTAGGTTGATAATACTGAAGAAATCACCTTTGAAGCTTTGAAGAAAGCCATTGGTAAGATTTATTACAGTTGTGTTTGTGCAGCATAGTTCTCGATTACTATGGAATTGCTGAATAAAAAGGAGAGAGGCCAGAATAACATAAAATTTTACTTTTGTTTCTTTTCAGCTAGTAAATTTATTTAAAACTCCAGTTATTTATTTCTGAATCTCTGAAATTATATCTTGATGTAGTGTTAGTGAATTCATTTTCTGAAGTTAATGGGACTGAATGAAAAGCATCTGGAAATGCCTGTCATCTATTACATTTGCCTTATAGACAAAGCTATAAATGTGAGATATTCAAGTTACATTGAGTGATTATTTATGAAGTAACTTGAGTATTTTTTATGCATGAAGATTTTCAGGTCTTCAGGGCATTCAAAAAATAGGTTGTAAATTACACATCGTGGACTTTAAAGCGCTAAGATTTTTTAAAAGAATATTTTTCTGACAAGTGACCTGGCTGCAAGAACACAGAATTATCCAGATTCCTTATTTCATATTACTTTAAGTAATTGCTAATTAATGCTGTGCAGTCCACCAAAATCCTGTTTAAAATATGGAATAACATTGATGTTTTAAACAGTAGGCACATTCTAAACAGCAATTTGATCTGACAGTCTTCCAAGTGTGCCTAATCCCTGAGGTACTTAAATTCATTAGATGCTGGAAAGTTCCAACTGCTTGTACATTCAGTCTGCCTGTGGAGGTTGAACTGGCTTTTCCCAAATTCTGATAGAAAACTCTGGCCACCTGTGAGTATGATACTGGGAGGGAAGCTGAACCTGTGTGCAGTAAGTGAGAAGTGCAGGCAATAAAGCAAAAGGGAGCCTGGATGTTACTCATATTTAAAGACATAGTAAGAAAGGGGGGATATTGGGTCCTCAGACCATTTCCCTGAAATTTTATCTGCATTTTGCTTTAGGACCAATGCCAGATGAGATTTCACTTGAGAATGGTTGCATCACTTCAAGCACAGTCCTTGTTCGCTTCTGCAGTGCACATCTGTCTTATACTTTATAGGCAAAGATTACATTTGTCTTTATTTGTTTTTCATTATTCTTTTAAGATAACAATGGACTTGAAGAACAGGAAAAGGAAAAAAGGCGTCTTGTGATTGAAAAATTCCAAAAAGCACCGTTTGAAGAAATCGCAGCTCAGTGTGAAACCAAAGTGAGTTTCTGCAAAATGTTAGCACTGAGGTTATCTGTGTAGGTATTAGTGGGCATGTGCTGACTGAAGGTGATTTGTTATGTCACTGCTGCTGTTACTTCTTTAGAAGTTCAGTTCTTTGTTTTGTCTCCACTGCTGTCAGTGTTGGGAGATCCCAGTAATTAGAAGTGTGTTTTTTTTTGTTCCTAGACCATTTGGAAGGTAATGGGTAACTTGTACATTCTTCACCTTAGTATTTTCCTTGCTATCTATGAAATCCAGGTGCACAGTCCATTCCTATTTTATTCTGGGATAACTGGAGCAGTATTTAACCCACTGTATGTTTTAAACAACTAAATGTATTTCATGTTTGTTGAACTCCTGTCTGCAACAGCAGAATTTGCTATATAATTCCTGGCACTCCAGGACAGGCTCACACAATCTCAAATGCATCTTTAACACTCCGTATCCTTGCAGCAGTGAGAAAACAAATTGAGAAGAAATGTGGCCTAGATTTACATGTGGCAGTGTGGAACACATTCACCGGAGTATGGCCTGGCACACCCATTGTAGCTCAGTTCAATATCTAGGAGTTGATAATTCAATTTTAATTTTTTTTTTGCCTAGGCAAACTTGCTTCATGATAGACTGGCACAGATACTGGAACTCACCATCCGGTAAGGCTTTATGCAAGAAAAATATTGTGACTGAAGAATGATTTATAAAGCAATTGTGGCTATTTTCAGATGGTTATGTCATAGTGATCTCAAACACATCTAATAGGGAGAAAATAATTACCTTAACTGAGTGCTGTGTTTTAACCCTGATAGGTGTTTCAGCCCTATGTAGCCACTGGCTTAAGCCTCCTCAGAGGGATGAGGAAGAGAATTGGAAGGGTAAAAGTGAGCAAAACCATAGGTTGAGATAAGAACAGTTCAATAGGTAAAGCACAAGTCACATATGCTCTCAAAGCAAAATAGGAGATTCACTCACTTCCCATGGGCAGGCAGGTGTTCTGCCATTTCCAGGAAAGCAGGGCTCTTTTCGAAGGCAAATACCATCACTCTGAATGCCCTTTTTTTCCTGCTTCTTTCCTTGAAGCTGTTACTGCTGAGCATGACACCATATGATAGGGGATATCCCATGGGTCCGCTGGGGTCAGCTGTCCCATCTGTGTCCCCTCCCAACTTCTTGTCCACCTCCAGCCTACACACTGGCACGGCAGTGTGAGGAGCAGAAAAGACCTTGACATGCTGTAAGCTCTGCTCAGCAGTAACAGAGACATCCCTGTGTTATCAGCACTGTTTCCAGCACAAATCCAAAATACAGCCCTATACTAGCTACCATAAAAAAAAAAAAAATTATCCAGGCCAAAACCATCACACTGAAAAAGAGTACTTTTCATCACTTTGATTTTCTTACTACTTTGAATCTTCCTGATAGTGGAGAATATCCAGAAACCATGTCCTTGTGTCTTACAGTATCTCTGTGTCTATCAGTAGTATTGAAGGATGTTCTTGTTTTCCCATTGCTGCATCTGGTTGAGAAAGTAATCAGATACTGAGTACCCCAAGTAGTACATGAGGTTATTGTAGAGAGTTGTGCACATCATTATGCAGGATAAATAGTATTTATTAGCAGTAAGATGCATTTGGATAGTTCTGTAACATCAATGAAATTGATGATATAGACAAGAATATAAAAATCCTCAGGGCATAATAATTTCATTAGGATTTCAGGACTAAGATAAAATGCTGTTGGTATTTTATTATTTATGGTATACTATATATATATGGGGGGGTAGTTTACTCTTGTTTCTCAACTATTAGTATGTAAAGTTATAAAAAAGCAATCCATGTAACTATAAATTCTGTATATTGGTTGTGCTTCTCACACAGTCCTCCGCCTAGCCCCTCAGGAACGATGACCATTACTGCTGGACATGCTCATTACCATTCTGTTCCAATCTATGAGATGAAGTTTCCAGATCTTTGTGTGTATTAAGTGTCTTCTGAAGTCTGCTGGACATTATTTAGAGTAGAGTACAATAGAAAGAACAAGATGAGTTTTCAAATTTTATTGTTTGTTGTATCTAACTTTAATACAATGATGGAGATGAGCCAAATACAGATTACTTTAGCCAAATTCATGAAACTGTCTTGAATTGCTTTATTCTGTACTAGATTTTAAGTTAGGTTTTTCACAGATCATGTTTCTTCATTTTCATATTTGAGTACCTGTAAAACTCAGATTTAAATCTCGTCTTGCCATATAGGTAAATATTTCAGTTACTCTAGGAATTTGTATTGCTTCAAATTCCTTTAATTT
Source organism: Corvus hawaiiensis (assembly GCF_020740725.1). Taxonomy (NCBI): domain Eukaryota; kingdom Metazoa; phylum Chordata; class Aves; order Passeriformes; family Corvidae; genus Corvus; species Corvus hawaiiensis. The sequence continues at coordinate 36,889,956 of NC_063238.1, forward strand.
GAGATATTGTAACTGAAAAACCTATTAAAACTTTTTTGTGTTTTGGTTTGGATTTTTTTTTTGGTTGGTTGGTTTTTGGTTTTTTGTTTGTTTTTTTTTACTCCTCTCCACCTCAATTCTACCACCTCAATTCTATGTTGAACTAGAATGCTTTTGACTTGCTTCATCTCATTCCATGTAACCAGTGGAGCACTACCTGAGCTCCCTCTTGTTCATGCGGTCATAGCTACTCAGCTTGTTCGGTTTGGAACATATGGAAAGAACCCAGTACCTTACATGTGTTCAAATACAGTGAATGAATTAATGGACACTTGTTAAGTATATTTTGATGCATCACATAACATGCTTTTTAGATAGATACATCCAGTATATGTCCTGTGTCTCTTGCGAAAAGTTAAATTTAATCTTTGCATAAGAGAGGAGAAATCTCCTCTTGAAGCACGGAATTGTGCAATATATTTCATGTCTTAAGATGTATGGTTTACAGACTGTACTTTTGAAAACACTGTAGTATTTTACTGTCTGCTTTAGTATAAATACAGGAGAGATATATTTAGTATAGCAGAAAATATACTGAGGGCATTTTAATCATAAATACTGAAACTATATTCTATGAGACATTTCTCTGTAGTTTATAACAGCTTTTTAGTGATATTTTAGAAATTGAAAGAAAACTCAATGAAACCATTTAAAGATCAAGAATTTATTACCTATATTTTCAAGCAAAAGCATTTTGAGGGATGCATCTCTGTGTTTGTTTTTGTTTCATTTCTCAAACCTTTAAGGTAACTTTCATAGGTTTATGTATCTGAGCATATACTAATCAAATGTAAATAAAGTAAAACTGACAGAGTAAATCACAGACATTTGATGATAATTGTCAAGGCTCTCTTTATGACTCACTGAATTCTGCAGGCAAAAAAAGAAAACCAGCATTCATTGATGCCGTGAATAATAACTTTGAAGTCCCTTAGTCTGTCTGAATCTGTCTGGGGCAGCACAGACATGAATGAATGCTCTCAAATATCTGTAGTAAATGTAGACATTTAATTTAGTGGTTTGGATGAACAATGAACATGAACAAAGTAACCTAACTTCAGTTAGCCCTGCTTTGAGCGGGAGCTTGGTTTAGATGACTTTCAGAAGTCCCAACCTAAATTAATCTTTGATTGCATAACTCAAGATCTGAAGGGTAATTAGCCCTGCTAATTTGCTGACTGGAGCATTTGCAAACCCACTGTATAAAAGATTTTAAGTTTTTTGAACTGTAGTTCAGTATTCTACTGGACTACATTTAGAAGCCTGATGTGGCATGACATCAGAGAAGTATCAGCTACTTAAACCTATGAGATGACATGCTGAGACTTTCAGAAGGCATTCACAAAGCTCAAAAGGTAATTGAGACCTTCTTTTCAGTTTAACAGTGCAATCACAGCTGTTAGTGGATGACGAAACAGCCCCTTATCTACAGCATTCCGTTGTGATTTTTACTGCTGCAGCGTATCAGCCTGATCAGACCACAGTCTACACATAAATAGGACTCTAGCTTTTAGTTTTCACTTTTTTTTTCTTTTTTTTTAAGGTAAGACTAATAGTTTTTTGGCCTATATAAAGAGTGTAATTTTTTAAAAAGTAAATCCAACATAGGGATACAATGTAAAACACCTACCCACTCTGTCATTTTTTTAAGAATATCACTCAGCACTTTTGTACAAGAAGAAAATAAGGAGTCTAAGTAATAAAGAATGTACTTCTGTTTGCACTTGTGCAGTATGGAGACTGTGCTGTAAATACAGGATTGTTTCTGTGATTGAATTCTGTTGCATGAATGCTGCATGTGAAAAAACTAGATTCAGCATTTCATCTTCTCTTCTGTTAATGAAGTATTTTTCCTTTATGGTGATGGTAGGTTTCCATGTTTCCAGTGCTCAGTTTGGGAAATGCAGGTGTTGTGCAGGTGTAGTGCAGGGAGTGAAGAGTTTGTAACACTGCGTTCACGTGTTGTTTAATTTCTTCCTTTATGGAAATTCAGGGAGTCTGTAAGTTGATAATTGGTTCACTCTGGCCTTTCTAGACATGTGGGAGATGGGAGTGACTGTAAAATGTATTGTTTTGGTAGCTGTCATTACATGAGCTAATGAATGAAACCAAAAGAATTAAGAATGCTGTTTGCTGTACAGTACAAAGCTGCTTTGTTTCACTTCTCTTTACATCCTTTAGACAAGCTGCAGAACTTAAAAGCTCCTTATGCAAAGTGGCCCTGCATTATCTGCAGCACATTGAGCACTGTCATAATGGTTATAATTGGTACCAAGTTTAAATGTATTCCAGCTGTTGCTTGGGGTTCTCTTTCCTATTATGTCATTTTGAAAAATAATATAGCTTTTGGTAGTGGTTCACTTTAAGATAAATTAAATCCATGGTAATTTTAAAAGGTAGAAATAGCCTGTTGTCCAAAATCAGAGTAGGGCTAATTTGTCTGTTGTTCCAATGGTCATATATTCTGTACTGTACGTAATGAACCAGTTTCAGTAAATGTAAGAACACACTGTGCAATCTATATTTAAGCAATAAAATTAACCAAAATTTAAAATCAATGTTTTCTAAGGTGTCAGTTAATTTTTACTGCTCACAATTTAGATGTCAATTACTAATTTTTTAGCATTTAAAATAGCCCTCAGTTTACACACCCATTTTGTTCTGCAGATATTATAGCATTGCATCATTATTAAACTACTGCATTTATTTACTATTAAACCTGGACAGACTTGGAAAGTGGGGCTGTGGGAATCTCATGAGGTTCAACAAGGCCAGTTGTGAGGTCCTGCACTGGGGTCAGGGCAATCCCAAGCACAAACACAGGCTGGGAGAAAGAAGAATGAGATTGAGAATGAGATTGACAGCAGCCCTGGGAAGGACTTGGTGGTGTTGGTTGGTGAGGAGCTCAGCCTGACCCAGCAGTGTTCTCTGGCAGCCCAGAAACTAAACGTGTCCTTCACTGCACTCAAAGCTGCGTGGGCAGCAGATGAAGGAGGGGGTTGTCCTCCTCTACTCTGCCATTGTGAGGGAGGGGGTTGTCCCGCTCTACCGCCACCTGGGGTACTGGATCCAGCTCTGGAGCCCCCAAAACAAGAAAGAAGTTGACTTGTCCAGAGGAGGTCACAAAGTTTATCAAGGAGCTGGAGCATCTCTGCTATGGAGACAGGCTGAGTTGGGGCTGTTCATCCTGGAGGAACATGATTTTCCCCTGTCTCTGGGGAGACCTTATAGCACGTTGTAGTACCTAAAGGGGATTCAGGAGAGCTGAAGAGGGACTTTGGACAAGGGCATGTGATAGGACAAGGGCATGTGATCAGACAAGGACAAATGGCTTCAAACTGAAATAGTAGGTTTAGGTTAGATATTAGGAAGAAATTTCCTGTGAAGGTGGTGAGGCACTGAAACACGCTGTTCAGAGAAGCTGTGGATGCCCCATCCCTGGAAGTGTTTATGGCCAGATTGGAAGGGGCTTTGAGCAGCCTGGTCTAATGAAAAGTGTCCCTGCCCATGGGACAGGCAAAGAATTCAGTGCTTAAAAAGTTAAAATACTGAAGTAGGAAATATTTTTAGATTAGTAGTTATTAAATTAGTTGTTTGCTTTTGGGTAACAGCTAGGTGTTGGCTATCTGTGCCCCAAATCTATGAAAAATATAGTGTAAAGTGACTATGAGAATGAGAGAAGAAAGAAAAAAACTATGCTAAATGTTTCTTTTTGATCATCTTGTCATTTTTTTTAATATTTTAGCTCTGCTCTCTGATTACAAATAAATAGCTAATCATAACTAGATTATTTAATACTTCTCTTTATCAACACAATTCATTTGGTGGTAATTAGGGCACAACTTGGGCATTAAATTCTTTCTGAAATAAGAGATACTTGGAAAAAAAGCCCAAAGGAATTAATGACAACATTGCCTGAATAACAGCATATTTATTTTGTTATTTCTCTTTTACCTGATTGATCAAATGATCCGTCCCCATCTCTGCAGTCAGAAAATTCAGCATTATTGAGTGAATGTTTGCATAATCGTGAAGGTAGTAATAATTAGCAGAAAGGAAGGGGGGTTTATTTTAAGGTGCAGTGTTCAGAGCAGCAGCACTGCTCTTTGAGAGATGAGCTGGTGTTACTGTTACTCTGCAGTGCACTCACCTGTTTACAGGCCAGTTTTCCCCATTTCAGCTCATTATCTATCTCACTTTCTCCTTGCAATATTTATTTATAAATGCTGTGAAATGTAAAATAACTTTTCATCCCTATAATAAAAGGCTGATAAAAGTTGCAGTGTAATGCAAATCTCATCCTCAGCATAAGACAAAAATGGGCATTTTGCAGTTTTAGCATTTTGCTTCAGTACTGAGATGTCCTTTTTCTGTACAGCATAAGGGGGGAGTTAATTAAAATCTTGTCTGCAAATAGAACTTCTTGCATCACTTAGCTGACCTCTCTGCTTTCCCTTAACAAATGTCTTTTTGTTCTGTTGGTTTTTTTCAGTAGTGCTGATGGTTTAGCCACTGGGATCCAGAGGGATTCACGTGACTAAACACCTTTGGGGTTTATTTTGGGAGTTTGTGTGGGGGGATTTTTTTGTTTGTTTGCACTTGGGGGATGGTGATGTTTGGTTTTTTGTTTGTTTAGGGTTTTGTGGGGGTTTTTTTTTGCACTGTACTAATCCTTTGCACTTTTAATGTAGAAAAAATGCTGAAGGGGGGAATATCACCAGCCAGAAGTTTATAGAATATAAACTGCTCTTCCAAGAACATTCACAGGCATTTTCACCTCCTGTTCTCACACCGTTCAGTTTGCACAGGGTCAGATGCTGGGGTTTAGTGAGTGCTGCAGGATCTGGAAGAATACAGGTGGCATCTCTGCATCCAGCGTGAGGATACAGTCGTTGGTCTGTAAGGAATACTTTGGTGACAAAGTTCAGCCCTGTAGAACAAGATGATGGAGAAGAAATCCAGACCTTTCAGTGCAGCTGAATCACTGGGAAGTTTGTAGCAACATTTTTTGTTCTAGGAAATGTTGGTGAGTCATAGAATCATAGAATGGGTTTGGTTGGAAGGGATCTTTAAAGGTTTGTCATGGCCTGATATTACTCCTCTCTCCCTTCAAGTCTGTTTCAAAGCCTGTCAGTCAGCCCTGATACCTCATGAGCAAAGATCCTCTTGCCCCTGTGAGAGATATGGATCCCATCTGATGCAGACAGGTCTGGTGTTGTGCTGATCATGCCATTATGAAAAAAACCCCAAATTCTGGCTGTGACACCAGGCATGGAGACAGCTACTGATGTGTTCCTGAAAGGATAGGGGAAAAAAAGACCTGTGCTTCACATTTCCTGATCAGCTATTCCAAGGTGCTGAAGTCTCTTTTGATCACCCTTGGACTGCACGTTGTGGTTTCATTGTCCCTACATGGAAGAGCAATAACGAGTAGCAGTCTGAGGGCTGTACCAGGCTGGGAAGTTTCCTGGTCATGGCCTTAACTTGTGCTCCAGGGAGGCAAGAGGCTTCTCTAAGAGGAGGGTCTGTCCAGCACTTTGGATCTTCTGTTGCCTTCAGAAGGGAGTCACATGCTGCTATAGACAGGAATGAAGGAAGGAACTCATTTTCATGTAATTACTTTAGCTTTTCTTCTGTGTGTTGCCTGCTAAGCTCAGTAAAGTAAGAATGTCTGCAAAAGGAGTTGGAGTAGTTGCATGCTGATTTAATTAAAAACCTGAAATATTTGGCCACCATTGGTAAGATCCAGTCTGAACCAAGTGCACAGTTAACAAAAATCAGTCTGATCATAACAGGTTTTACATAGAAATCAAGTGAAATTATACAGAATACTGCCAAATAATGATTTACGGTAATATCTGACCTAGATAGATGGTCCATAGTGCTGACTTCCCTACAGTAAGGAGTTAGTACAGCCTAACACCTAATCCTAGTCTATGATTATGTCATTTGTGTACTGGAGAGTGTGAGGCAGCCTGTGGAGGATAAGGAGGCAGGTACTCAGTGGCTGACTGCTGACATGCCCCTTCCCCAACCCTGGGGGTGGGTGGTTATCTGCCCTCCTGTCCCCCAGTTCCGGAGTTCCCGATGGGATGCTGTGTCTCTCTCTTGGCTCTTCGGAATCCGCTCCGCAGGGCACCTTCTTCCTCACTGCTCTCCTCGGAGCTGGAACCCCCTGTGCCTATTTCTGTGCCTGTTGGAGGCCTTTCAGCAGGGTCACCTTGGCAGGAGACCTCCTCTCGGCACTCCTGCCCGTGGGGAAGCTTCAGGCTCTCGTTGAAGAAGGCAGAAGCCATGCACTTGGCAGCAGCCTCGCTGCAGGCACAGAGGAGCTTCTCACATGTGCTCCAGCCAATGCCTGAAAGAGAAGTTTCACAATTAATGTTTGATTAATTTCAAAATTAATGTTTGTTAAAATCAGTTAATGTGTAATTTGCCACAAGTAGATGAGCTTTTGAAAATAAAATTTTCAAGTCTGCCGTCAATTTTAGTTTCCAAAGTCACCATTAATTACCTAAACAAAAGCCTTACACCAAGGTGGTGGGCAGTGGAAGGTTCTTCTGGCTTTAGTTGAATTTGTGAATGTAAAGACACAAGTAGCTGACTTCTGTCTGCAATTATAAAATGTCTGTAATTTTCTCAGCCTGACCTGGTCACATCATACACAGCGGTGTAGTAACCTTTGTCTCAACTAGGGAAAAAGCTCAAGTTTATAGTTAACATTGCTAATTTTTTGTAAGCTAAATATTTCTGTCTCCATACTCAGCTCTAGCAGCTCTGTCATAGTGTCATTGAGTTTATCATGCTGATACACTGTCATCAGGACATGAGAGTTTCCTCTAACCCAAACTTACATTTTGGCATGTGATTAAAACATACAACTTCAGACCTCAAATTTCTTTCTGCATGACATCCAAGTTTCTTAACTTGCTCCATACAGCAGCGATGAGAGAAGCAGCATCTGAAATAAGCAGTAGAAGCAAATGGAAAATAGTCACTCTTCCTGAATACCAGAGTGCTCACAATTATTTGTCATCTAGTCCAATTTTTCATGGGTAGGCAGTTTTATTTGTGTGTGAGTGCAGGAAAAAGGTGTTTGCTATACTTAGACCTGATGTGCCCCAGCTGTTATAACCTTCCACAGAGGAAGAGATTTTTAGCTATAAATACAAGGCTCTCAGAGCTTTTGTTTTGTGGAATTCTCTACATTGCCCCTCATTGTCAGCCATGCTGGCTCTTGGCTGCAACTCTGACAGGACTTTGCTCCAGCTCTGCTCCCTTCTGAAGGACAGGTTGCCCTGAGTGGATGTTAATTCTTCTCTTCATAAATCACTTTTCAAGCCACCTCGTAGCCAAGTTTCACAGTGACCCTTATCCATTTGATGTACTCCTCCTCCTGCTCTGCTTACCTCCCATCATTCTCCTTTCTTATTTTAACTGAGTTAGTAAGTCCTCTCCAAAACATTGATGCAACAATAGAATGTGGTTTAGTCACATTAGATTATTTCATGTTTTATTTAAGTGGATTTTTTTCCCCAAAATGTGACCTGACTACTGATACATAGTTATACAATGCCCAAAAATGATATACTGATCTTTCTTGGTCCATGGGCACCCCAATAACACCCACAGTTAATGGCACATACAGAGGAGCCCACACCTGTCCAGTGCATCGGTGGGATGACCTCTTCCCTCTTGGCCACAATAGCAGCCATAAGACTCAAATTCCTCTGGGCATCTCTCAGTTAAACAGAACAGCATTTCTCCAAGCTGGGGCAGTTCCCTCTTCACTCTTCCACGTCCTCTCTCTTGCAGAAAGGTCAGTCGCTCGCACACTACAAAGCAAAGCTGTTATTTGATACATCATGTTTTCATTGGTTGAGGGTTCTCTTGTGAAGATAGAAATGTTTCCAGAGCTATCAGAAACTTTGAAAGACAACATTTTACCATCTCTAAATTACTTCAGTCCATGAATTATGGCTCTTAGAATACTGCTGGCTGAGCAAGACAACAGAAGGGCAAGGCAATACTTAAAAGGGAGAGAAATCCCTATGAAGATAGAACATACAAGTCAAATTGGATTGCAATGAGAATACTTTGCAGTCCTTTGTAATCTTTCATAGCTAATTTTTTTTTTTTTTTTTAAATATTTAAACCCAGCTGAGTATTCAGTGGTTTCTGTCTTGGTAATTCAGAAAATACAGTCCTAACCTCTTGTGCTTCCACAGTGGTAGCTGGGCAATGACCATGTTTTGCTGGAGGAAACAGTATTTTTTGTGTTTTCATTTGAAATACAGTCCATTTTGAGCTTGGTGCCCTTAGACCAAATGCAGGAGTGATCTGTTAATAGTAATAGCTGTTGTGCTGCTGAGGTTTTGGCATCACTAATGTCCCTGTGGCTCCCCCACTCAGGAAGAACTGGTATTGTGGGAATTATTCATAAGATTTGAAAGAACACAGTGTTCCAGATGAGGAAAAGGGGGGCCTCTTCTGGAACTTTGCCAGGGAACGGATGGAAGGGGCTGATGGTTGGATTGCAGGAGAAGGAAGGAGGGCTTCTGTTCAGTCTGCATCCTCCTTTCTCCTTCGAGTAATCCCATCTTCCCCTCTGCAGCTCTAGACTGATTCCCTGCTTCTGCCAGGGTCAGTCCTGGTTTACTGTCTCCAACAGGAAATTCGCACATGTGCCTGCTTGGGTCTTGACTCATTCATGTTAATTCACAGAATGAACCACAGGCTCATGCATTTATCTGTGCTCTCTGAAAGCTGGTAATTTAAAATCAAATTTTCCAGTTTGGTGAGAGCTGGGGTTGGTTCTTCATGTCTGTTCTTTTCCAGTTCCAGGGCTGCTTCTCTCCATTGGGAAGCCTAACAAGATGGATGGGACAGTCCTTGAGAGTGGATTTATAGCCATGACAGGTCTGAAATGTCTTGGGATCTCTGAGCAGAAATTGGAACAGAATCAGAAATGGTGAGAAAAAGTCTGACAGGCAGGACTTTGGCAAAAGGTTGGAATGAAGAGCAGGGAATTTCCTATTATTGCTGTTGCTGCTGCTGCTAGTAAAACAAAGTAACTTAAAGACGTGATTAAATTACTTTCTGCAAACAAGAGCAGGGGGAAACATTCCCTGAGCTCATTTTAGGTACTGCACTATATGGAAAAATGTACTTATAAGCTACTAATAAGCAATTTTTGTGTTACTGATAGCTAATTGGCAGAAGAGGCTAAAGTGATGGAAGCTCTTGCAGATGTCTGCACCTCTTGTTCTAAATACCAATATATATGGTTTAAAATAACTATAACCTTTATATGTAATACATACCTGCTTTTAATACAGAGGTAACTGAATATTTCATCAGATGTAATGGGGAAAAAACCCTTTATTTACCTTTTCCTGCAGGTCTTCTGTCAGACAGTCCCAGGTCCAGAGCTATTCCAGAGGAAGCTATGCTCAGGCCATCCCTTGCAGGGCTTGTCTCTGGAGAAGACAAATGCAAAGATTAGACTTGTGAAGGTAGAATAAACTCTTCTTTCAGGGGTCTGTCCAAAAGTGCATATTCTGAACTATTATCAACCAACAGTCTTCTAAAATTTGTTAATTCATAGTGGGAGGCTGTTCATTAATAGTTAGTTGAGTTTTCCTGGTCAGCTGGCAGTTGTTGCCCTTTCCAGGGCAATCAGTGTTATGCATCCTGTATTGTATGTAACCTCTAGATTTAGGGACAAAATAGTGTCATTCTACATATCCACGAAAAAAGCCGACTCCTCAGACAGCTGTGAACAGGAATAGAGGAATGTTATAAATTAGAAAAGGTGTCACTCATTTTTCACTTGCCTTTTCCTTTTGTCCTTGCAGGTGTGCCTGCAGGAATCCTCTCAGTAGGGATAATTTTGACTTGCATTGAGTTACTGTCTCCTGGGAATAAGGCTGGGGAGGTGGTTATCTCTTCCATTGGGACCACACCTTCCATAAATCTGTCTTCCTCTGAATAAGCAGAAAAGAAGAAGACATAGAAAATAAACAGCAAGATTTTAATTTTAGATAGCTGGTGAGAGTAAAATCCTCAAGCAGAACTAGTGTGAATTGATGGCCATAGAGAAAGAACATCCAAAAGGAAAATTGGAAGAGCAGACTATCCACACTGGTCATTTATTCACATCTCTTGCCTTTCAGAAGAAAGGACTGTGGTTAACTATGGTCAGTTTAACTGCTGATTGGTTTTCTTTAAATTTTTTATGTACTGAGACAGACAGCTGTGCCAGGTGCTGAAAATCGTGTTGGTTGCTGCTGAGTCAGCTGTTTTGAGAGATAAAGTACATGTGAGATGTCTTGAGATGTCATTTTCTGAGTAAATTTCTTTTAAAAAGTGTCTGTTCACTGGAAGTTTCTAAAACTTAGAGTAACATCAATGAAAGGAGAAAATTATTTGAATGATGCAGAGCTGGGTGACTGAAGGATTTACTGGGTTGTAACCACAAGGAAATATTGAGGGGAAAGTAAGTCAACAAATAATTGTTTGCAGGAGATTCTTTGTCCTAAAAATTAAATTGGTATTTGTTTTTAGATTATCTGACACTTTATTGTTGATCAGGAATGTTTTGTTGAATTTGGAGGTACTTAAAATATTTTTTCTTTCTTTTAAAACCTTCTTTCATATAAAGTAATTTCTAAATGAAAACACTTATCGAATGGCTTCATTTTTTCTAAATGTCAATGTGAACAATGTGGCATTTCACAAAATAAATACTTTGAAAATACTAATAGACATGTATTTTCATATTTTTAAAGCTTTCCTTTTTGAATTCTTTGGCTGAATTTATTAATTGGACTAAACTCAAATTCATTAAACTTGTTCCTCTGATGTTCTGGTTTTAGTATGTGTTGAAAATAACCTGTCACAGGGTAAGAGAATAGATTAAAAGAAATTAAAGTACTGCTAAGAACACAGCAAAGCCCATGAAAGGTGGTAGAAAGAGATCAGTAGTCACACCCTGGGTTTGATAGCACAGCATGGTGCACATTTTATGCCACTTTGTTTGGCAGTGGAATGTTGAAAGGAAAGTGATTCCTGCTGGATGTAAAAAATAAAACCAGAGTTTGGGAAATTCTGTGCTTAGCTAAGAATAGATATCACAAATAATCTTCTGGGAGCCATGCAGACCTGAAACCCAATACACAGATTTTCTGATACGTTCAAGTTAATGTAGGAGAGCATTTAGTGATTTTGACCAGTGCTTAGTACAGCAATGCCAAATTCATTGAGATGGAGACAGGGATATTGTTCAGACAGTGTAATCAGAGACAAAAAATGACTGCTTTCTACTCTCCATATGCAGTTTTCCCTGACATTTCTCTGGTGGATTTCAGCCTTCCTGGATAACCCTTTCTACACATAAGGGGCCACAGGAAACTTCCAGATCTACCAAAGTGCTCCATTTCCAGCTGTACCTACTGGTGAGGCTGTGCTTGAAGCATGGACACCTGCAAAAGCTGAAACAGGTTTTAGGCTGGGAAAGAGTTCCATGAAATTATCTATAATAAAGGAGGAGGCAAAATCAAAATGAACCCTCTGGCAGCAGACGCTGTGAATGTAATTTGCAGAAACAACCATTATATCATAAAATCTTATGTGAAGAGGCTTTCAGAAATACTTGGATGAGGAGTGCAAATGAGTGGCTGGAGGCAAGGAACAGCTAATGCTTCTCAGCCAGGTTTTATTGTTTGTGTATCTGCTATCTGACCCTGATCTAAATTTGATTCTCCAGCAGCCCTGTTGTTACCATGCACAGGGTATGGTAACATAACTGTGATGCTTTTAGATGAAGAATTGCTGTGTCAGTCAAAGAAAGAGGAAAACTGGGGGTCACTGACCTTTTATTGAGGGTATGGGGGGAGCAGGAACTGTGCCTCTGTGGGCCCTTGTGGTAACTGTACAAAAAACAGAGGCATCGTGATAGTGACCTGCCTGCTGAATTTCTGTCATGCATTTCTGAAATTACTTTTACTTAAAGCATTATAAAGCATAACCAAACAGCCTGGATTTATAGAGATGGTAATTAGGAGAAGCAAAGTGTTTTGCTGAAGGATGTGCAAGTCAGCAGAAGTAGTAGAGGTGTTATTCAGAAATCCTGTGCTGCAGATTTTTGACTGCACCACAGAGCTTCATAAATGAAAACACATCTTCACCTGAAGTCAAGAGTGCCAAAGTTGTCAATAAAAGTTTAATCAGACTCTTACCTCTGGCTTTGGCAGTCTCCAAGACTATGTCATGGGGCTCAAAAGCAACCACTGTTGAAAATAGAAAATATAAACTCGGGAAACACACTGCCAGCACAGCTATGAGTAGTCAGATTGCTGAGAAAAGCTTTTTCTGAAGAGAAGGCATTCCAGACATATTATGGATAGACATCTGCCTATTTTTCTCAGTGGTGTACTGATTGTTATAGACAAAGGGATACTGATAAAATAATCTCATTGCATGCAAATAATGTACATTGCACTAACATAGGATTCTATGATTCTATGAATGAAGCAGCATAAATATGGCTGAATTGGGAAATTCAATATTAAGTCAGTTTGTCAGACAAATAGATTAAACAGGATTAGGTCTGGAATCCCAGTGTTGTGCACAGAAGGATGCCAAGTTCCCTGTGAACATCTTGTGTTTACCTGCACTGAAAGTCAGGTATGGATGGACAGCTCTAAATCCAAATACCTCCCTAACCTCTAATTTATTTCTTTACCTGATAAAATGATTTTCATTTGTCAGCTGCCTTTTGATAAATTATAAACATAGCTATGAAGTGATCCAAAAAATCATCTCCACGTCCTTTTCTGTGTTGTTAGAATGTTGTGATGTGAAGAAGAACTCCTTTGCCTTTGAATGAGTTTGTCAGTGATACTTAACTATGGTTTAATGCAGCTCCCACAGCTGGCAATGTTGAAGTTTCTTTGGGCTTAAATGGGGAGACAACTGGTTAAAGAGTAAGTAGTTCTCAAAATGTTTCCTTCAAAGACTGATTAGATATATTATCTATGTTGTTTCCAGCTTTCTAAAATTCCTGATAACAGGTTTTTATTCCTTGGCAATATGCGGAGCCTTTTGATGGAATATGCCTCATTAGAGAGCACGTGTAGTTGTTTTTTTAGGGAGTAAAATATTGCAACACAAGTGCAAATACAGGTTCTCTCACTTCTTCAGGAGTTCTGTTTTCTATCGCAAAGTCTTCCAGAAGCAGATAGAAAAATATGAATCAACACTGGAGATGTTGCTAGGATGAAAAATATCTGGTAGAAAACTACTTTGATAATACAGGAAGGATATGAAGGAGCAGCCAGCACTTACATTTAGCATATAGCCTCTTCTGGTACCTATAGACTTGTGCATGCACTGCTATTTAAAAAAATAAAAAACAAATAAACCCACAAACCTTTAAATGTCAGAAACATTGTTTCTTAAAAAAAAAAAAGAGTGGTTTTCATTATTCCAGATTCATGCTTAGGGTAATGGCTCACCCAGAGGAGCACACTACAGCTTTTAACCAGGTTCTTAAATTCTCAAAAAATCCAGTTTTCCACCTCTCCCCGGACAACCTGGTCTAGTGGAAGGTGTCCCTGCCCACAGCAGGGGGATTGGAATGAGATGAGCTTTAAGGCCCCTTCCAACCCAAACCACACTGTGAATTTCTGAGTTAAGCAGTGGCCTGGTTGCACATATCCAGTGCTTGTTGCTTTGTGTGCTTGGCAGATATGGAGTCTCTGAACAGAGAATCATGGAATTGTCAAGGCTGGAAGAGACCTTCAGATCACCCAGTCCAACTGTCAGCCCAGCACTGCCCCCGTAACCCCTAAACCACATTACCCAGCACCAGGTTCAGACACCTCTTAGCCACCTCCAGGGATGGTGACTCCACCACCTCCCTGGTCAGCCCATTCCAATACCTGAGCACCCAAACAGTGAAAAAATTCTTTCTAATATCTAATCTGAATCTCCCCTGTCTCACCTGAAAGCCATTTCCTCTGATTGTTTCACTGCAGGCACAGCACAAGAGACCAACCCCCACCTCACTTCACCCTTCTGTCAGGTGGTTGTAGAGAGCAGTGAGGGCCCCCTGAGCCTCCTCTTCTCGAGACTAAACAAACCCATCTGCCTCAGCCACTCCTCAGAAGACATGTTCATGTTCTCTAGTCCTTCCATGAGCCTTGTTGCCCTTCTCTGGACATGCTCCAGCACCTCAATGTCCTTTCTGAAGTGAGGGGCCCACAGCTGGGCACAGCACTTGAGGTGCAGCCTCATGATGCCGAGGGATGATCACTGCCCTGGTCCTGCTGGTCACACTACTGCTGACACAGGCCAAGGTGCCATTGGCCTTCTATTGAGCCTGCTGTGGACCAGCACCTGCAGTCCACTTTGCCAAACACCTCTGAAGCCACTCCTCTCTTAACAAGAGTGTGGCTTTGCTTATGATGGAGCCACAAAACAAAAGTGCAGCAGCTAAAGTGCATAATGGTCCAAGGTCGGTCTCCATCTCTGTTTCATATCTTACAAGCCCCTCCCAGAGATACCAAGTGTTTTGGGTTCCTTCTGTCCCTGGCCTCTCGTGTTGCAGTGCTCACTATGCAGACAAGAGAACAGTTTCAACCACTGAGTGCAGCAAAAAAAAAAAAAGTATAAAAAAATTTAAGACTGTCACAAGAACCACCAGGTCTCGTGGTTTCGACTCACCGGGAGGCACCAGATTGAGGAGGTTTCAGCCTGGATCTCTGTGTTACAAGTAAACAAGCCACCAAACTGGTGGCTCATTGCCACAAACCATGCTCAGTATTTCCTCGTGCTACTTGATCCTAATTAATTCAACATCTTTTGAAGACAAGAAATATGCAACTGGCAGTGGGTCCGGTGGTTGGCACCCACAGAGGGCATCTCTGCCGAACAGCTCACCTGCTTCAACCTGTGTTCCCAGGGAAAAAAGGCTGTTTTGATGAAAACAGGTTTTGTTGTAGAGCGTTCATTCTCAGCCCTTGGGAAACTTACTGTAAACACATTACATGCACAAATTGAAAAATTGCACCTTCCCATTCAATCTTGAATTCCATTGCCAAAACATTACATCTACTTTTACATCAGTCTTTTTAGAAGGGCAGAAAGAAAGCAAACATCTTGTATTCTCTCAGCTTTTGGGAGCTGAAAGCAGAGCTTTTTGCAAACCTTCTTCCGCAGATGCAGTCACAGCCTGTGTTTCATCAGTCCCTTGATGAACAAACTCTGCAAAAAAAAAATGTTTTACTTCAGAAACTCGTGGCTTAGGGTCCTCCTTAGACTGTATCATGGCATAACATGATCAGAGTTGTCAGAAGGGAACTTATTTCTAGATATTATTATAATTACAGTATCAATATTAAAATATTGCTTTAGTATTTATACCCAGCTGTTCCTAAATTCTACTGAGCAACATACAGTATAATAAAAAAAAATAATCCTAGAGAATTTCAGCCTAAACAAGGGGAATTGGCTGGCAATCAGCATTCTTTAAATTCCCATTTCTGTAGCTTATTTTCCTGAGCATAAATTGTTCTCAATTTAATACATTCCAGACACAGAATTACAGAGATGACCTACCCTCCATGTGACGTGTTGTCAGCTCTCTCTTGCTGGTTGTTTCTGAAAGAGAAAAGTCTCTCATAAGGTGTGAGAAGGGGACTTTTTCACTGTTTTATCTGAATAGTACAAATCAGGAGTCTGTTGAATGTATTCCTATTAAATCAAAGATTTAGTTAAATGCATGTCCATTTCACTCTAATTTTTCTCTGTAATAAAGAACCTACCAAAACCCTTTGCCTATGGATTCATCAGATAGGGTTTTTTTTTTCTTTTCATAGTCAGAATTGAACAGAACAGTTACACAGAAGGATCATAACATGAGTGAACATTAAATGAAAATGTTTCATTCAAAGGTGGTTTTTTTTCCATCAAGAAATATAATCAGGGGCCAAAAATTAGCGGAGGCATCCAGCGAACTAAAATTGAATCTATTTTTGTCAGCAGTGGTAAAATCAGCATGACTTTCCTGTTAGCACCGAACAATTTCCCCTTTATTTTTAGTGTGTTGGACCTCCCATACTATATATTAGGGTCATCTGATCCCAGTGAAATATTACTGTCTTAAAAAAAGACAACAACCTGGCTTTGATGCAAACTTTCCTGGGGCATTTTTCTTCTCCATTGACCCATTCAGGAGGGAATGCACACATCCAGGGGGTGATACAGGTGTGTGTATCTGTCCTTAGCACTGGGGGCTGTGACTGTGGGCCAAAGGATTAGAAAAGCTAACTCTGCTTTTTCACATCTCCCTCAGCTTGGGAGCCCAGAGGTCCTGCCCCTGCCATGCTCCCATTGCAATCCATATGAATGAAGTTTTTAATCCAGGCATTTGGTCTTGCAAGGCTGTAATTTCAGCTGCAGAGCATGGATCAGTGTGTGACAATGGAGACAAACATCCCCTTCTTCTTTAGCAGGGATTTTTCCTTCCAAAATGGAAATCAGGTACCTGAACAGAGTAAGCCTGTTTTTGCTTTTCCAGTCAGTTTTTGAATGGTTTAAGGGAAGATTTGGAGTAGCAATATTTTTAGCATTCCTGCTAGTGACCTGATCACAAGTATCATTCATTCCAGTTGACAGGAACTTCCCAAAGAAAAAATTTCTTCACATCTAACTGGAATTTCCCTGTTGCAGTTGTATCTTCTGCCTCTTGTCCTGTCCCTGTGCACCTCCAAGAAGAGTCTGGCTCCATCTTTTCTACACACCCCACTAGCTACTGAGAGCAAAAAGATCTCCTCCAAGCCTCCTCCTCTTTCCTCATGGGCTCCAGCCCCCTCCCCACCTCAGAAGCCTCTCCTGGCCCTGCTCCTGGACAGCAATTAGTCTGCCACCACCTTCTCTCCTGTTATTCACCCAGGAAGGAGTAAATGGACAGGACACATGAAATAGAGACCAGATTTATGACAGGAAAGCACCCAGCTCCTGCTTCATTCTCATTGGGTCACATTTGATGCCAGTGGAAAATCTGGCAGGAGGGGGCAGTCGATCAGATCCCTATTGTTACCTGTAACTGGAGATGGACAGGAGGAGACATCCAGCCCATTCAAGGAGGAGTTAATCTGTGCATTCACAAAGCATTCAATGGCATCTTTGTCACAGCTGCAGAGGAACTGTTCACAGGGATCCCCAGACTCTGGAAATAAAACAAAAGTACAAACAAGGCTCTATTGAAAAATCTTTTCCACCTCCTGCTTTTTCTTCCCTGTAAGGTTTGTGTCCATATTTTGTTAGATGTAAACCTATTTATACTGTGCTTCTCCATGCTAAACACAGTGAAGTTTTGTAGTCTAACCCTGGTTTTAAACACCAATCGATGCAGCCTGGCATGGCTGGCAACAGATTATTGCCTCTCTGGCTGGGTCTGCAGAGTATGGAGGACAACAGAGCAATGCTCTTGTTTTTCCATGGAAAACTTAATACAGCTGATACTGCATTTGACATTTCACAGACTTCTTTAAAATATTCCTCCTAACTCCAAGAAGTCACAGTCCACAAGCCAAACCTTTGTGATTTGCTCCTTATAAAAAATCAGAGAACCATAGAATGGCTTGGATTGGAAGGGGCCTTAAACCTCATCTCGTTCCACCTCCTGCCATGGGCAGGGACACCTTCCACTAAAACAGGTTGCTCAAAGCCCCATCCATCCTGGCCTTGAACACTTCCAGGGATGGGGCATCTACAAACTCTCTGGGCAGCCTGTGCCAGTGCCTCACCACCCTCACAGGAAAGAATTTCTTCCTAATATAAAGGATATGAAGCAGTTTCCCAGGAAATACTATTTTCCCTCTTCAAAACCTTCTACCTTTCAGAGTTTAAAAAAACATTGACTTTTCATAGCTGTCACACTTATGTTTCATATTTTTGATGGGGACTATATAGAAAGGCTTAAAAAGCATTATTAATGTTTAAATGCACTTGGACCCTTAGACATTGGCCTAAATAGCAAAAATGGTTTTAATTTGAAAGGAAAAATGGAAATTGGATGGGATTGTTGCTTATATAAGATGTAAGGGTATTAGTTTAGGGGTTCTGCCCCTCTTTGCTGGTATCCTCAAACCATGTTCTAGCATATAGTCTTTTCTGAGAGCCAATACTTGATGAAAAATTATATTAAAAGTTATTAGTCATTAAAGAACCCCACTCTACTCTTGTGAGGCCTGTACCAGCCTAACATGGAATAGCTCCTGATGTAACACATGGTCTCTGCCCTCACTGGTGAGGCTGCTGTACCTGAGGAGTGGGCATGACCTCTGAATAAAGAATTTGATCCCTCAAACTGCAGAAAAATCAGGCCTTTATGTCTCAGAAGAAGATTGTTTGTCAGGTTTCTCCTCAGCGTCTGCTGCATTTCTGATGTGTGGAGACATCTCAAACAATGCTTAGTGGTCCTGCAAAGTCAGGGAAATCCCAGGAGGAGGAACCCTGGGAAGTGGAGGTGGTTTCTGATTAATTTGTCCATGACTTTTGGTAGGTAAACCAGAAGAAGCTTCTGGCCCTAGTGAGGCTCCAGTGTTAAGCTCTTTTGACAGGTTAATCTCACCACAGGTCAGGTTTTTAGTAGAGCAGCTGACATCTGCAGATATCTTTGATGCATCCCACGTGCACTCCATCTCCAGGGCTTCCTCGTAGCATTTGCGGTGCTGAAAACAGCATCTTAAAAATGAAATTACAGCGAGGTCACACAATTTAGTTTCAGTTCAAGGTCAGACTCTAGTGATGTCATTTTGCTCTTACACAAAACTGCAAAAGTTGCCAAATGAGAAAAGGGTTTGATCCCCAGACACAAGAAAGGCCAAGTGCTGCCTTTCCCTGAGTCAGAGTGGTGGGATAACTATAGATGGGTGCAAAACTGAGGGGTGGAGCAGGTCTGCGTGCTGTGGGTTACCAAGCATTTCTGTCCTGCTGTGGTACCCAGGTGCTTGCAAGGACTCTACAGGCACTTTAAATAATAAATCCACTACCAGTGCCCATGTACTTCCCAGCACTGCTAGCTTACTGGCAAGCAATGCCCCATGAGTCAGCTCTAGAGATCCTGGATCCAGTCCTGTCCTAACCTTTCTCACTGCAAACTGGGAGAACTGCACTGAGCCTGGAGGTTAACCATGGAGGGTTAATGGTTCTGCAATGCCTTGTCAATCCCTGTGTCTCATTGGGACTATATAAATACATACAATTTTATCCTGTATTTCTTGTACTTCTATGCAATAATCACAATTGAAATGCACCATTTACCCACGCAGAAGGGCCATAAAATATTTTTCTTGCACTGGAGTAAAGCAGCTTTCTTCTGCCACTACACAACATGAATAGTCAGAAACCTTGTGTTTTCCTGCACCCCTGTTGTCCTGCCAACCTCAAATTGCCTGCAGGGCCACTTTAGTTATGAATAGGAATAAAAAGTCAACTAAACCAACAAGTTCTTCTTCAATCCTCTCCTCTCTTCAGCTCTTTGTACAGGTAAAATCATCTACACAGCATCTGTGTGCACTGACATCAGCTGTAAATGACATACCAGTAAAACAGCCATCGTTTACCCCAGGTAAAATTGTTACATAGATTAACAGGGCTTGCTGTTAGATTTAGGTTCAAATACCCTCATTTCGGAGCAATGGACTCAGGACACAGCTCTGTTATTGAACTGCATTTGGCCAGGACAATGCTGAATGCAAAGACAACATGAAGACCCAAACCCAGCATCTGCTGCCAGGAAGGGTGAACTTGTGATCACAATGTAAGGAGTTATCTTTCGTGGGGTTCTTGCTAAAGACACAGTGAATGTGTCCTTACACAGCCCCCACAGCCCTGCACGTGCACTGAGCCTGCCCGTGGTCTGGAGCACTCCTGCACTGTCTGGAGCACGGAGCAAACACCTGCCCCTGGCCAGGCTCCCTTCTAGGCCACACGTGCACTTTCTCATCCCCTATATTTAGAAAGCATTTCATATTTAATCACTGAGTATATTAATTAATAATGATCACAATATTTAATTTGCCTTCACAACCAAAGGACGACTCTGAGGAATGTATCTAAAAAGTGAAGGGAAGTAGCATTCAGCAGAGGGGCCTGATGGCTCCTCTGCACCACAAATTCTACTGTGCCTTCTTGCAGACATGAGGCTGAAATCTGTGAGCTCCATCAGGAACAGGGTTTTAACCATCTAACTGGTGATGTCTCAACACTCTTCTGACTCTGCCTGAGGTCTAGGGAGGTGTTAGCATCTAAAAGCTCCTCTAACTGCATAAGAAGTCTAACACAAACTCTCTGCACTGCTTGTTCGTTTGGAGAATCACAATTACATCAGCATTTACTGCAACAGTTAATCCAAAAGTTTACTCAGTTTTCCTTTGCAAGCAGGAGATTGTAAAACATGCATTGACCTCTGAGCCTGCTTCTCCTTCATGTGAACCATGGAGGTAAACTTGTCTCCTAATTTAGATATGACAATGAGCTACTCTGGGAAATGGGAAAAGGTTGGTCTTATAGGCAGTAGTACTTTCCAATGCCTTAAAAATCTGCAGTGAGGCATTGAGCCCTTTTCCGTGGAACAGAAATGGCACAGACAAGCCCCAAGGTTTACAAAACTAGTTTCTAAGAAATAACATCAGTGAAAAAAATTGCAGCACTGTGGGAACTGTCTCTGGGAAAGACATGCAACAGCCTCTGGTTTAGAGGCTCCCTTGGACCAAGAGCACATCTCTGTCAGTGGCAAAGCAATAATCAGTCTCTGTTTGCTGCACACGGGAGCAGGAGTTCTGTGCTGCTAAGGAAACCTCACCCCAGGGCTGCAAATCAATTTGTAAATACAAGCTGGCTCTGTGGATGATTCCCAGGACAAACCTGCTGATGGATGGTTCTGCAGTTTCTGGGTTTGTGCTGCTCTGCATTAAAATGAAGGTGAGTGAAGCAAAAACTCAGGTGCTCAGCTCTTGAGTATCAATCCATTGAACTGACTCGAGCTCCCATTTCAGGATGTCATCACAATTGTTCAGAAAACCTTTCACAGAGAAGTTCCATGGCTTTTTTCCATGGGTTAGGTCTCCATTTTCCCAGCCATCCCATGCTGCAGAGTGGATGGATTAATTTCCATCTATAAGCATTAACACTTTCTGAGCCATTGCTGTCTTCACTCAGGGAATTAATACATTATGTTGTTGGAAAACCCTTTTTCTTCACAGACATGGATACATCTTGATTCTCTTTGAATTTCCTTTCACACCTCCTGCTGATACAAGTGAACAACCATTTGATTGCCCTGGCCTGAGATTACACTTTCACTAGGGCCAGATGGTGTTACTTACCCCTAAATAAATCTACATTTTTATTACTGTCTTTAATTCACTTATACAAGTGTCATGCTTTGGATAATCAGAGTATGAGGGCATTTACTGCCAGTCAGAGCAGAAAAGGACCTCTCATAGATATGACTTACTCATCAGCTTCATCCACAGGGAGCCCTTCCATCTCAAACCGGCAAGAGCAACCATAGTCTTCAAAATCCCTGGGACAAAACCCAGTAACACACTTCATTTTGGTCACAAAGTTGAGAAGGGCAGGGAAGTTAGTGAAGATGGATTGTAACCAGGTGAAGTGAGAACCCAGGCAGTCTGGAAAGAGAGCAGCCATAAAACACCTGGTAAGGGGAGGTGAGGCAGGTGTGGGTCGCACATGGATGATGTTTGCATGCACACGGAGCCCAAACAAGGCAGTGACACAGGGACACTGAGCAGTGCTTGTCACTCAGCAGTATCTACTGTTACAGTGGTCTTTGGAGACATCTGCATGCAAAAAAACCCCCTCCATCTTAGTAAATACATAAAAGCAAACCCCACAGGATTTCTATTCAGTGCTCAAGTACAACTAGAACAGGTGCTTACCAAAAAATAATGCAACACTTTCCACATTTTGAAAGACTCCGCTGAAGAGCGTGGCATTGTCTAAATGAAAAAATAAATAAACAAACCATGCTTATTTTAAAAAAGATAAATGACAATAACTGTCCCCAGACTTCCCCTGGTCTTGCTTCAGTTGTTAAACCATTTTGAGATGAGTTCCTAGCTATTTGCTCACACTTCCCTGTGATGCTTCTGGAGTTCAAGAGATTCCCCACTGCCATGCAATATTGCAGAAAGTAAAGCTTAAACCTTTCTTACTCAAGATTCTTTCAGGTGTGTTAAGCAGCTCTGGCAGGAATGCTGGCGGCTCCAGTTCTTGGCCACCTACCTCAGCAAATAAATTTGAGAAGAAAAAGATTTAAAAATAAAACCCAAAACCCAAAAAATCACAGTAAACCAGCAACATATATTTCATTATGACACATACACTGCAGGCATTCTGAATATCTTCCTACACCAGCAAGCTGATTTAGCAAAGCCATGAAGCACTTACTCAGCTCCGCACCCTGGGAAGCCCAGAATTGTACTGGCGTGTACTGGTGTGTACTGGTGTGTACTGGTAAGTGACACCCACTTCAGCTCAAAACCCAGTCTCTGTTAAACATGTACTGAGGATGTGCTAACCCTTGTCTCTGTGTGCTCATCTCAACAATAGCCCTTACTGGGACAAATCAGTAGAATTATATGAAATTGTTTTATTGTCCAACTATGTCCCAAATACTCTGTAACCCTGTGCTATAATTTGAAGCAGAGTTATTTAACACAAAGTCTTATTGGTCATTGTCTCTCTTCCTATAACTCTTTATATTTTAAGTTAATTATCTCTTTTTCCTTTTGAAGGTGATGTGGTAGATTTGGTAAATTTTCAACACTTGCATTTTTTTCTGTTTGCCAAGTCCTGAATTAGAGGGAAATCTAATATTTGTTCTCTCCCTTCCCATTTTTTAACCTGTTCCTTTCCTCTGCATGATTTCAGAAGACAGTGTGTTACTTTGGATTTATTTAACCTTGGGTTTTTTAAAAAACATGGTAAGTAAAGAGTATTTACTGTCTCAAGAATCTAAATATTTAAAACTGAAAAAGCCCATAATGTTAAATTCATGGCATAACTTATATCTCAGAATAACTGGCATTAGGAAAGCTGTCCTTTTTCTCTATAAGAGATTCTGGGAAAGAGCTGACAGTTGTCTTGCTCATCTGTTACATTTTCCTGCAATAAATATAGGTGTAAAGAGTAAAGCAGAGAAGGGGTTTTTAGATATAAGGCTTAACTCTATGTTTAGCAAGGGATTAGGAAAAATAGGATTTTTAAAAAAATTTTTTTTTAGATCATATAGAAGTGTTTTTTCAGGATGTCCAAAACTTTTGTGGTGTGAACAAGATTTTCATGATAACAATCATATGCTCCCAGCAATTAGTTTCTCAAGTTCAGTTGCTGAATATGTATACAAGATTGAGTGAGGCAGGGAGAAGTGCTTTCCCTTGTGTTCTTCTTTTTCCTGAAATTCTTGGTCACAATGAGAAGCTTTTAGGTAAATAGCAACCCATCAGAAGTGTCCTTCACTGCAGCAGGACCAAGGGGAAAAAATTGCTTTCCACAAACCAGAAAAGGTCTCTCAATAAAAGCTGGCCTTTTTACAGAAGTGGAACAAGTCTGTTGAAAGCTTCATGGCCATGAGGAATTCAGCTTCAGGCAAAGTAATGGCTTACCTTGCAAAAAACCAGCATTGAATGCTATATTTGTGCACATGCTTGCTAAAGAAAAACTAACCCTTATTTTCTGGCTTAAAGCCTGTATTTCCCCAGCAATGACAAACATCCCCTGAGCAAGGTTCTGTCAAGTTCAACTAGAGCCAGGTTTGACACACTGCATAACACCAGAGCTCAAACTAACTGTCTCTTGATGAATAGCCATTAATAATTTGGTCCTTTCAGCAAAATATTTGAAAGCATGAAAATCCCATTGAGGTGAAATGAATCAGAGGAGAAAATTGATAAATTTCCAGGGGTACTGGAAACTGTGATTGCTCCAGTATCCTTCACTTGCACTTAATTCTTTTCAGCAAACTGAACTGTGTACACCCAATTAACACATAAATTTTTGAAGTTCCCCTGGAGAGGAATCTCTGCTGCAGGGTCAGCAGTTTGGCAAACCATTGGCTCTTCTAATCCTCTCATTATGAAGAAAAATATTTCTAATTGTCACCAAGTCAAGATCAATGAGCCAATGTTTGCTAACAAGATTGCTTACTTTTGTTTAAATTGGAACAAAGAGGAAAGACTTTCTGGAGTAATTATTCTATTTTCCTCTTTTTGGTATCATGTATTTGGAGCTACTGGTCCAATGTCCTAACCCTAGCCCTAACCCTTTCACTGGCTCTACATTCCCTGTAGAACCAGCGAAAGATTTCACTACAAAAATCAATCCTTTAAATCTCAGAAGACCCTGGGGATGCCAACTTCTCTCACCTCTGTCTAAAACCTGCTAAAAAACTCAGCACGTTTTGAGGAGACTTGTATGATACGTCAGCTCTTGGGCTTTCCCATTGTACACCTCATCCATGGAATTTCTTTAAAATTGTTTCTGGACTGCAACTGTGATTTTCCTACCTGACAACAGTTTTCTGAAGTGTTGCCAAAAAAAAACCCCATCAAAAACATCATTGCACCTCCAGTCATTTTTTTCAGTCATGGCTCGCTAAAAATGTCCTAATACAGAGCATGGATGCACTCATTATAATCCTTGGGAAGCAAAAATCTTAACTATGCCAGGAAAAGGCAGGGTGCAGCAAAACCAAACTATTTGATTTATTCGAAGTAAATCACATTAATTCCTCTCAAAGATGCTATTTCATGCACAGAGACTTGGTTCAGTCTCAAAGCAGAGATCAGCAGAATAAATCCTATACAAATATAAACCAATAATCTTCCCCAAATCTAAACGTGGTAACACTTTAAATCTTCTTGCTCAGATTGTACTTAGCTGGGGGGGGTGAAATCTAAACACTGTTGAACAGCTTTTTAAGGTTTTGGGGAATTGTTCTTCAAATATTATGTCAGAAAAATTCATGAGTGTCCAGATATTTTGAGTCCATTATCAATATAAAAGTATATATATTTATTTTTTAAATGAATAAACAGTGCAGGTATTTTGGCATTCACTATCACTGCAGTGGGAAATGTGAATATTCTCCCTGATTTCTCTTTATATAGTAGGAATCTTAAAGTTCAGCTTCATCATTTTAACCGATATGTTTTGTGTAAGACCTATTTCTTTTCTGAATTGCAATGCAAGCAACCCCTCAGAAGAGAGGCAACTGGTGAAGTTGATGTGGGTCAGTGCAGAATTTGTCTATGCTGGGGTCCTGGGTTTTCTCTTCCCTTCAGAAATATCCCCATGGATAAACCAGAAATTGTGATAGACCTTACAGGGGTCCTTCTCTTCACTTGCACCTCACAACTCTTACTGACATTCCTACACAGTTCAGAGACTGCAGAAATTTGAGATGTTTGCTCATCCCTGACTCTGGGAAGTTCATTCACCCAGGACAATAAAATCTAAAGAGTTTATATATATGAAGAAAAAGCCCTGTTCACAGTAAAATTAAAAAGAGGAGTTTTGGCTGAACATGGGTTGTATTTCAGGATGCCCTGAATGGTTTGGAGAATTAAGAGAATACAAATGTATTTAATGAGTAGAATTTCTTTATATGAAACATAACTTTTGGAGTCTCAATGACTTAAAGAATGACAAAATGCTAGCAAACAGAAGTTGCAAGTTTTTGGTTGTATTTTTAACCCCACTACATGGTTTTTTTTGCTTCACTACAAGTCCTGAGAAAAATATAAGTACTTCATAAAGAAATTTCTTCAAGTGCATTTGGGTATTGCACACCAAAAATTGAGGAGAGAGAAGGTGTGTTTCTAAGGGACTGTTTCCAAATGCACATACTTAAACCAGTATTTTGACATAATGTCAAATAAACATAAAAATACATTGCCACTTACCACTGTACACCACCATGGACATAGATACCAGCAGAATTACAATCATTTTTTGTTTTATCCAAAGACAAGAAAAAAGTCACACAGCAGACTGGCGTGCCTGGTGAGTTAAGTAAAATATTAGACAGAATGTTATCTCTTCAATCTGGGAATGGGAAGACCTAATTTTAGGACATCATTCTTTTGTAGCCTGGATGTATTGCTGCCTGATAAAATTCAGTTTTTACCCTTATCCAAGTAAACACACATATTACAGGAATGATGAGCCTTATATATCCTTATTTTATCAATGTCCTCTATAAATCTGACTAACAATATTTATTTTGGTGTTGCTTTAAGTGATTCAACAGACTCTGTGAAATTGCCATTTAGCAATAAAATGGTGCACTTGCAGTTTCATTTGTTTTGCAAACAGTTTTTACATCTTCATTGATTTAACAGGATGTTCAAATAATTCTTATGTTTAAATGAAGATATTGTGAAACACTATGTAAATGAAGTGTTTTCCTGAGATTATGCCTATGGAATTCAGTTTATCTGCAAATCCATTATATTTGTTTCATATCACAAAAATTTGTAGTCAAACATTTATCCTAATCTGTGTTGAGGCTGATGTAATAGATCATAAATTTTCCTAACGAGAAAAGTGATGTTGTTTGGAGAACTTCAAGAGATGTGTGTAAAAAGTTCTTCTAAATGTGTTGCACTAGTTTTCATTAAATGGAAGACGATAGATTGTTTTTTAACTACAGTCACAAATTACTTTAAATTTAGAATGATTTTCCAAGTAAGTCAGGCTTAGACCTTTTTACAGCCAAATAAATGAACATATATATATAATTTTTTCAAATATGTGCCTACTGATCATTATCTGCTTTTCTGAGCTCAAATATTGAATTTATTTCTGTTAGAAAATCTTGTAATATTTCATCAGAAAGTGAGGTTCTAAATCTAACAGCTCTAAATATTTATAGTCTATTTTCCCAAATCTCTTACCTATATTTTTTTCTATTGCTCCTAAGTCACAAATAGCTTATTCTACATTGTTTTCTTCCTGCTTCCCTTATTATAAAGAACACCCAGAAAGGCTTACCTTGAGGGATATTATCCCAAAGCAGTTGGATGGAGGACAAATGGATTTCAGCAAAGCCAGTGCTAAGTTATTTATACCCACTTGGATATAGACCTCACCCATGTGATCAGTTCCTTTATCAAACCCACTTCAACATTTATTAATTAATTCTTCCATGAGATTCCTTAGAGTCATTATGCCCACAGTGTTTCTGGTAATATGGCTCCAGCCATGTAAAGGATCTATACTGAGAAGTCTGTCCTGCAGGTGCATTCACCATATCATAACTTTCCCTAATACTCTTGACTGTAATTAAATAACAGTCGTCCCATTGTTATTAATCACTCACAGAATCTCTTGGGCATGTGAATATGGCTTTAATAGCTCAGCAAGAGGTAGTGTTCAGTGATGAAAGATGAGTGAGGATTTACACAGCTTTAAACACTGGCACTCCTCAGGGTTGGGAAGTCTTCTCTCATCTATCCACAGTGGCTCTGATCCAAGGCTGAATGAAATCCAGGAGAAGGTTGGTTCAGTGAGCTTTGGGAAGGCTTCTCTTCATCAGGAAGGTGTGCTTTCTGCCAGGGCCAGACACAGCTACCCTTCAAAGAGTCCATCAACAAAGGCAAACTGTCCACTGAACTGTAGCATGGAGAAGCGAGAAGTCTGACAATTGGGAATTGAAAAAATACTTACATGAGCAAAAGGCTCTTTGACTCTGTAACCTATATGGTTTTCAGGAAGGCCTTTGACACAGTCACCTGTAAGATTCTCATAGAGAAGCTGTTGATATCTGTGCTGGATGTGCCTGGTGAGGTGGGTAGAAAATGGACTGCTGGGGCCCAGGGGGTGGTGGCCAGTGGCACAAAGTCTGTTTGGAAGCCAGTGACTGGAGGTGCATTCCAGCAGTTTGTGCTGGGTCCAGTCCTGCTTAGCATCTCCATTAATGATCTGGATGGTGGAGCAGAATGGACCCTCAGCAGCCTGGCTGGTGTCACTGACCTGGGATGAGTGACTGACATTTCAAAGGGTCATGCTGCCATCCAGAAGAACATCAACAGGAGCTTCATGAAGTTCAACATGGAGTGCAAAGTCCTGCACCTGTAAAGGTGCAGCCTCATACACAGATATGTGCTGGGGGCCACCCAGCTGGGAAGCAGCTTGGTAGGAAAGGACCTCGGGTCCTGCTGGACACAGGGTTGAACTGGAGTAAGGGGTGTGCCCTTGCAGCAGAGAAGGCTCAGGATGTCCTCAGCTGCATTGGGCAAAGTGCTGCCTGCAGATCGAGGGAGGGGGTCCTGCCCCTCTGCTCTGCACTGGTGAGGCCATGCCTGCAGGGCTGTGTCCAGTTCTGGGCTCCTCAGTATAGGACAGACATAGAAAAACGTGAGACGGTTCAGAGAAGGAGCACAGAGATGATGAAGGGACTAGAACATCTCCCATGAGGAGGGGACAAGAGAGCTGGGACGCTTCGCTAGAGGAGTCTCAGGGGGATCTCACCAATCCTGTAAACACCTGAGGAGAGTGAAAACGGGACAAAGCCAGTCTCTGTCCAGTGGTGCCCAGTGACATGACAAGAGGCAATGGGCACAGACTGAGAGCTGCTGCAACAGGGCGAGATCTCCCACAGCATCGCAGAACTATGGCCGTGTTAACTTTCCCAACCCGTACTCCCTTGTGTCGACGTTCCTGTTTATCCCATTGGCCTAACTTTCAGTACCAGCTGTAATTGGTACTGCTCCAATCTCTCCTGCTCTTTGGCATGAC
This sequence comes from Corvus hawaiiensis, assembly GCF_020740725.1. NCBI lineage: Eukaryota > Metazoa > Chordata > Aves > Passeriformes > Corvidae > Corvus > Corvus hawaiiensis. Next base: position 36,918,831 of record NC_063238.1, read on the forward strand.
AGAAGTGCTTCTCTCGCGCTATTGAGCATAACAGTGAAATGTATTTTGGAATAGAACTCCTGCATCCCACCTCTCCCTGCAGTCTGCATTGTTTAGAGTGCCACTTTTCTCCTTGGCTTTACCTATGAACACATCTTTCTTCAGTGAAAAATCAATGTGCAGCAGCTACAGTGCAAATAAGCTTCTTATTTAAAAACAATATTAATGGCTTGATGATGTACTCTGGATAGATAGTAGCATGATGTTGCTGCAGCACAGCAAAATATGGAATCATGCAATTGATTTGGTTATTCTTTCATTTTTTTAGAACTGTTTCTCAGTTCACCAGAGTTGCATATAAAGGACTTGAAAGACAGGCTGGAAGGGGCCCTGAGCAACCTGATCTAGTGGGTTGGAAGTAAATTACTGTTAAGGTTCCTTCCAACCCAGACCATTCTATAATTCCATGTTTCTACGAATCCTGGTGAGCTCACACAAATACATCTCAAAGTACAAGAGGTCTGGTCACTTCCTGGCTTGACCCTCTGCACTACATGCATTGCTGAAGTAATGGAAGCTCCTAATTTAGAAGATAATCTGCATGTGTTTAACACTAGAGAATCCTTCTTGTCTTCAGTATATGAGGTTGCTTTTAAATTATTTTGCATTTGTTAATTTTGATTATGTAATGTCAATAAAACTAATAGAAACTATTTGGATTCACAAGCCAACCATGTAAATATCCATTATAAAATAAGATTTTTAAAAGCCTTTCAATGCTTTTATTGCAGTTACATCACTTGTGTAAAATATATCTGTTTTTACACATTATTTTTACAATGCCTTGGAGGAGGAGACATTTCTAGGTTAACATCTGGCTAATAGCTTGTCTTATTTCAAATATTTGCAAATAACATGTTGCTTTCTGATTTTTACACTGAGAAATCAAAAAGACAACTAAAACTGCCACCAGTCTTCCAACTTGCAGTAAAATTTCTCAGTGCTCTAAACTGATGTACAGATGTTTTTAAGGCATTTTTGCTTTAATGCTGGAAGAACACAAGAAAATATTAGTTAGAAGAGGTTTTATGAGGAAATATTAAAACACGTGAAGGTGAAATAATTTTTTTTTAATGTCTTAAAAATCATTATCAGATAAAATAGCTATCTGATGAAAGACAGCAAATGCTCTGTGAATATATAAAAATCTTTGTTATATCTTCGTAATAAGGTATGTAGAGATACAGAGATATAAAATGAAAATGTACTTACTGTGGGAGTAAGTAACCCTTTTGACTCTTTCACAGACATAACTTGCATTTTTCACAAACCAGGAATAGTATTCAACACAGTACCTGAAGATGTATTTACAGATAGGAGATGTAGTTAAAGATAAGAGGCTTGTTATCTTTCATGAGGAGAGGGACTTTGGACAAGGGCATGTAGTGATAAGGAGGAATGGCTTTAGGCTGGAAGAGGGCAGGTTTAGATTGAATATTAGGCAGAAATTCTTTACTGCAAGGGTGGTGAGGCCCTGGCACAGGTTGCCCAGAAAAACTGTGGATGCCCCAACCCTGGAAGTGTTCAAGACCAGGTTGGATGGGGCTTGGAGCAACCCGGGATAGTGGGAGATGTCCCTGCCCATGGCAGCAGAGTTGGAGGCTAAATGGTCTTTAGATCCCTTCCAACTCAAACCAGTCTATGATTCTATGATAAGCACAGCATATCATGCTGCTGTTACTGAATATGGAAATAAAAAGCTAGATTCCAACCTCAAAGATGTCATTAGATATTTGGAAAAATGCAGGTGGGCTTTTTTCACTTAGCTGGAATACTGAAGCCAGATCAGGTACTGATCTGTGCACTGGGACACATTTGGGTCTCAGCTGGTGGCCACAGACCCTCAAAAATAATCGTTGGCGATTGAAAATTGTCATTTGGGAAAAAATAGCCTGAAGGAGTATTTTAAGTAGACAGAGAAAGAAAAACTAGTGCCAGGTTTTACCTCATGGCTTCCTTTCTGGAGTATCTTCTCTGACCAACACAGAGGCACAGCTGAAAGAACCTACAGAGCTCCATCACACAGGGGTTGATTTTCTGCACTATGAGAGTGACAGGAGGCGAGGTCACACGGGGCTCTCTGAGCACCGCCTGTGGGCACCCTGGGGAAAAAACACAATTCTGACTTGTCCCACTAAAATCCTTTCTATACTTTATCTGGGCTATGAGCTCCAAAGCAATGTCTTCCCTCCACCAACATATAAGGGATATCTCTGCAAATGCCTTCCTGGGGCTTCAAAAAAGAAGAAGGGAAGGGAAGGGGAAAAGAAAAAGAAAAAAAGAAAAAGAAAAAGAGAGAAAGAGAGAAAGAGAGAAAGAGAGAAAGAGAGAAAGAAAGAAAGAAAGAGAAAGAAAGAGAAAGAAAAAGAAGAAAAAGAAAAAGAAGAAAAAGAAAAAGAAAAAGAAAAAGAAAAAGAAAAAGAAAAAGAAAAAGAAAAAGAAAAAGAAAAAAAAAGAAAAAGAAAAAGAAAAAGAAAAAGAAAAAGAAAAAGAAAAAGGAAAAGAAAAAAAAAGAAAAAGAAAAAGAAAAAGAAAAAGAAAAAGAAAAAGAAAAAGAAAAAGAAAAAGAAAGGGCAGCAGTGTGATTGCCAACTATTTTTTCCATTTGTGTAACTAGCAGCAGGCTTCGGCCATGTGTGGATTAAGTGCCTTACCTGCAGTAAGGCAGTTTACAATCCCCTTAGACAGAGTAATTGCATTTCCAGGTTCAAATGTCTCATATACTTTATGGCTCTGGGCAATGCTATGTTATGTGATAGCAGAGGTTATGAAGGTTAAATTTGGACTAATTAAGTTCTGTTGAAATAAGCTTGAGTCATCTAGTGCTGACAAGAAGTTTAATATAAAATGGCATTCTTGGGCAGGAGGAAAATCAAGGCTCTGCCAGCCTGAAGGAGATTGCATGAAATTATTTCTCTCCCAGCAGCACTTGCCCAAGGTGTATGTGAGGAGTAAGGGAGAGACACTGGCAGCTCCAAAACTCACCGGCTGCTCTGAAAACCAGTTGTGTATCAAAGCCACTACACAAATATCAGGTGTAATTAGCCAGAGATGGGCAAGAGGGAGCCCCATTTCTCTTCACCTCAGCAATTTCACATAAATGTCATTATGCTTTGTCCACTTAATAGCATTTGACACACCTTGATATTTTCCGACATGGTGTCATTTAAAAATTAATGATTCCTTGCTTGAGTAAACACATTTCATGTTAATAATGAAACATCAAAGCATGGGGCAATGAGGTTTTACTATAAGTTGTCTCTGAAAAGTAACATTAAAGTTGATGAGAAATAATAAAGTTGACGAATAATTAAAACTTGCAGAAGGCCACCCTCCTACAAATTTCAGTCTCTGCCGAAGTGGGTACTGCTATCCTGCCAGCCAGGTGTTAAATGCTTTACTCAAGCTATGTGTTTTGCCAGCAGAAATTCAGTTTTATGTAGCTTCAAATTGAATGATGGCAATTTCAATTTGGAGTCATCAATGTGGGAAAGAGAAGTCAAACAAAAAAAGCTGAAAGCTAAAGAAATTGATTTGGTTTTCATTTCTGACAATCACTTAAATTTAAATTAACGTTTTATTTGCATAATACTATATTTGTTTAATGATGAAATTATTTTTCAATTAATTTTCTATTTAATTTTTTTGATTGCACAGTATATTCACATCTTATCATTGAAATTTAAATTTTCACCCATTCATAGTAATGTTTTATACCTCTTCTGTGATAAATTTCTACTGTGAAATGTATTTTTTGCATTCAGTGCATAAGTTCATACAGCTAATTAAAAATAGGAATTTATTTCACTACTTTCTTTTCTACGAATGCTCTTTCCTAAGAAATTGAGTTAGTCAAGAGACCAGAAAAGGCAGCAACCACAGCTCCTGTGTAGAGCTTTTCTGCTCTCTGTTTTAAATTGCCATATTATTGTCAGGGGCAGTGAAGTGACCAACTCTTGCAGTAAACAGACAGTTCTTTTATTAACTCAATATCACATCCCTGTGACACTGAGATTAAATTTTTTTGCCAGTGAAAAGCAATGTTACGGTTACTGTGAATGATTCAGACTTAAAATATCCCTCCCTGCATGCTCTAACATGCATATTTACATGTTTTATTAGTTGTCACCCACTTCTGTGATTTAAGGAATGAATTATTGGAATAATGAGCCAGCCCTCAGAACAATGTGGATGCCCTTCCTCACTTTGTGATCCCACTGTTGGATTTATTTCCCCAAATGCCTGGTTCTTAGAATCAGGCAGGCAGCCTGTGCCACCATGGTTTCTCACAGAGAGGCATTTGGTGACTCCAACGCACCCATCTCATTGAAATCCATGTTTCCTAGCCTTTTCAAAACGGGCTGTCCCCAGTCCTAGGTTCTCCAGGGTCTATAGTGTTGCACACCAGAGGACTCTGGTATTTAGAGCTCTTTAAACAGAAGTAAGATGAGAGAAAAACAAATCTGATTTCAGAATTGAATAGCATTATAAGAGTTAAAAAGATTACCATGAAAACCAAAGTTATTTAACTTCCTCTCTCTGTGGTTTGAAAAGACTTTTGCAACAAGAACTGCTCCTTGGCTCAACACCAGTGAGCCTTTTCCTTGGAAATGTGTCTCAGTTGACAATTTTTTTTACTGCAGTGTTCTCAAGCCTCCCAAGCAATAGCTTCCTCCCCCTCTTCCCTGACACAGGTTTTCTGCAGGAGTTGTATTTGTATGATCATTTGATGTTGCCAAATTTTGGTTTTCATGGTCGTCTCTTTAGCTCTGATAGTGCTATTTGATTCTGAAAATAGATGCCCCACTGAGTAATACACTCTCAAATGCTTTCTTTTCTAATAGCATGAGTAAAAAATAAAAAATAAAAAAAAAGACAAGAAGCCCAACATATGCTGATAGTCAGATCAACCAGAATGGAACTGGAAACTATGAAAACCTGATCTAAATCAGCAAAAGTTACAAGTAACAACACAGGGTCCTGGTCTTGGATTGCTGCAATAGGCAACAAAATGAAAACCAATGGAAAAAACAAATGACACCAAAACTGTGAGATGCTGCTGCTCCCCTACTGTGCATTTATTCCCAGTGACAGAAAAATTGAAGATTTGTGAAAGAACCTTTCTCTCTGAATCACATGTGTTTACCCCCAAAAAACACCTTTACAGATAAGTAAAAGAGAAGTCAGTAATCAAAATATCATCAGAAATTATGAAATTAGCAGGGAATCCAGACAAAAACTTGGATTTTGAGGCTCCAAGTAATCCCAAAACAAAAACCCAGGGATTACTTGTGGAGCCAGGGACCTGGCAGCATCACCAATGCTCTGGGTCAGCTCCACCAGCAGAGAAGGACCACAAGGCTGCAGTTTCCTGTTGTGCACAAACCTGCTGGTGATGCTGTTTTCACCTTATGTCTCCTGTTTCAGCAGGCTAACTATCAGCAGTGGTCTTCTCTTCATCAGATTTACTAGGAATTCACATCAAAGACCCACAGTTTCTTTTGACAATACCACTGGTAAAGTTTATTTTTCCACATTTCCTACTAACTCATCACAAACCATGTAATCAGCTTCTCTATTTGCTCTCCTCACCTATGATCCTTCAGAATTTGCAGGATTTATTTGCTCATTCATGCTATCAAATTTCCTAGTTTTATTTCCTAGATGTTAAAACAGACCTTTAAAAATATTATTTGCCTAGCATTTTAGTTCCTCAGACTCCTCTGGTTTTATCTATAATATCAAGCCCAAAGGATATTGAAGACCCCTGCAGTTTAGTCTGATATTTTATCTTTGCTCTTACCCAGCATCTAAGCTTCTCTTAGGCAGTCGCCACACAGACACAAGAGCAGTTGAGAACTGAACTTTCATGAAAATCTAGTTGATGATGATCCTTTTTTACCTGAGAAAGTAGTTTGCAGTATTGTAAATTCAGAAAAATTCTGGAGGTTTCATGTGGCATGAGTTGGTTTCATAATTTTATTTATACCAATGAGGAGATTTAAAGCATGATATTTTCTTTTGGAATTATTTTTAAGAATGAATTCTCCAATAACCAATCAGTGCAAAAATTGACACACAGAGTACCTATGTTAATTCTATCACCACAGTATGATCTTTGTTTTGAATGTGCAATTGTGTACAATTCACAAACAAATAGGAAGCAGTCCCTTGGACATTTTGGGTGGTTTAGATACAGAAACTATCATAAGCAAATTAACCATGTATGTTTTGTCTGCATGTGAACGTTCCTATCTTGCATTACTTTCAAACATACTGCTATTTTTCCTGCATGAGGTGCATTTACTTACTGGTAGCTGAGTAAAATTTCAGTGTCACAGCTGGTCTGTAGGAAGGTGGAATAGACAGTACTGAGGAAGGCAAATCTAAGGGGAGGGAGAAGAACAGAACTTGCTTTGACACCTTAAAACAAAAAGGAAGGTTGATTGAAGGAGCAACAGAAAAGAATAAAAAATTATCCTGAACTCACAGTTCATTAATAAACACTTACATAGACATTGATGTATAAATATGTTCTATCAGTCTATATATTCTATATATTATTTCTATTTCATAAATGTGCCAACTGACACACTTTGTTGTTATCCCACATCAGCCTTACCTGGCTCTGTTTGCATCACTTTGCTGGCTTCTTGTGGAGACATTGTCTGCATCCAAAGCATGGACACGTCACCTATGAGAACAGAGAGACGCTTCCTGTCATTCATATGTATTACTTATCTGTCTACTGAGAAGAATTGCTATCTATGAGACAGAGTCCTTCACACAGTACTGCCAGTGGCATATGAAAATGCCAGCATGAAATATGAAGAACAAAAGCTGTACTTGACTAGATCTTGAAAAGCCTGTGGACTAGGGAAGGGCAGGATTTCAAGAAGGCATGTTTAGGGGACACCAGGAGAAGCATCTCTATATGCTTTCTTACAGGTCTGCTCACCAAACTCGATGCAAAATGAGAGGGAAGGCCCAAGCGGCAGAAGTGTTTGTGGGATGCAAGACCGAGTTTTTCCCTAAAGATAAGAAACTACAGGATGGAGTCTATAGCTGATTTTAACATTTCTGCAATAAGGTAATCAACCAGACTGGGTCTCCCTGAAGGGCCCTCCAACCTCCGCCTCAGAGACACTTGGCCAAACCCCACAGTAGCAGGCTAGGGCAGGTTCCAGTGCTCCTGGCTGTACTCACTGGGGCTGGGCTGCGGGGCCGGCGGCGGGGCTGAGCTCCCCCCAGGGCTCAGAGGGGGTCCGGCCGTGCCCTGGGGCCTGAGAGCATCCACGTGGGGTGATGGAAACCACGATCCTTTGGCTCCAACTGTCTTTGGCCACAGTGGGAACTTCGTGGTGGGGATTTCCCCATCTTTCTGGGTGAGAGGGATCCTGGTAGCTGGAGAAGAAAGAGAGACAGAGAGAGGGCACCAGCGCACTGGGGGAAAATAACATCTAAAATACACCCAGAAAATCCCATCTACTCCTCGAGTGCTTCTCTGGCATTTGAGTGGCCACTTCTCCATTTCATTTTAAATACAAAAACACAGGGAGGGCTAATAATGTCAGAAATTTTAACTGAGAACATTTTAATATGTGAATTTTCATAAACAAAAAGAAGAAACTGAAATGTTCCTGCAGGGTTTTGTTTTTTTCTTCACATAATTTATGTTTAATTTCCTAAACTGCTTCACTACAAAGGAAAGAGAGGAAGCTCTTGTCTCTTTGAAGGTGAGCAGGCAGGTACTGGAGGGCAGATACTGCAGTGTGAGAACTGACACTCGTGGTTAGGAGAGATAACAAAGGTTGGCATGTGGTTAAGGGAATTAAAAAGTTTATAAAAGACAGCAGAGTGACTACAGGAAATGCAGACATTTTGTAAGAGAAAGATGCAACTGCAATGACAAGGAGGTATGAAATCAAGGTCGGAATTTCATTTGATTTCTGTTACAAGTGAACAGATACAAAGCTTTGCTTTTTGGCTTCCAAAATGGGGCAGAGAAGCACTTTTCTATCTTGTAGCCCATGGCAAAGTTAAATGTCCTCAAGTTTATGAAATGCTCAAGTACAACTGAATGTCATGTAAAGAAACAGCGAAGAATACAGAAAATAAAATGACCATAGAAAATAAGAGGAAATAGTTTAAATAGTCTTATTTTTGGTTTGAAACCAACAACCAGTTTTCCTCTCCTTCTCTGCTTCTTTAGAAATATTATTTTTCTGGTAAAATGGCTTTTTGCAATAGTTTTTCCATCCTCCAGCTCTTCAATGCATTAGTGACATCATCTTCTACTGTTTCAAAGAAACTTTTATGCTACCCTTTATTTGTAGTTAACATCACAGTTAACTGTGAAGCCAACATACATGATCACTTGTCAAGACATTAATCAAGGGAACACAAATTTAGGTCTGACAATATGTGCTCACATTGAAATGTCCGCACGTGTTCTGCTGATGAATCCAATGTCTTGTTTGGGTCTTCCTGCAATTTCTCGAAACTTGAGAATACCGAATCTAAGTCTTTGAGGTATGAGAAGACAAGGTTAGAGCGCTCACTATCCACCATATATTGTGTGAGAAAAAGGGAAGAAATCATGTACTGCTACCATAGAAACAGCTGTTGTCTTTTTTAATTAAAGGGGGTTTTGGCCAAGGGTCTTTTTTTTTTTTTTAAAGGAAACATGCCACAGCTTTCAGCACACACAACTTGTCACTGATTTCAGTCTGCCTACTTTAATCTATCATTGAAAATGAGAAATAGTGATGGGCAGCAGTGAAAGATGAACATCTGAAGTGCAACTCAACCTGGCAAAGCAGTTTTGGGAGGAGGAGCCATTCAGGACAATGACTGAATGTATTCACCTCCTCTCTGAAGAAAATTCATGTAAAGGTAGGAGGTCATTTGTGCTGAGAGCTATGGCAGGCACCCAGTTAGATTAAGAGTGCTAGAGGCCCTCCCCAGCCCAGTGCTGAATTCTGGAAAACTTTCATCCCAGCAGGTTTTGTTTGTTCATCCACTAGAACACTTTGTAACAAATAATTTGAAAGTTTGTAAATTTACTTACATTTATGATATAATTATTGTATTAAACCTTTACATGATATAAAATACTATTCTATTTTAAATATTATGAAATACGTAATACTATGCAAATATATAAGCAATAATAAAACACAAAATTATATTTAAAGTAATAGTAATGAGGATGAAATACTCATTGCAAGAGTTACCTGGATGTGATTTTCACTGTCGTTGTTGATTCCTTTTATTCCCCAGGATGTACTTACCCAGGTCAGATGATGTGTTACTGGAAAATGTGTAATTAATAACAGGAGACTTTTCTAGTATTTCCAAAAAATCAGACAGATTTTTCCCTGCAAATAGAAATGCTTACAAATATCAAGAAAGGCTTGTTCCTAGTATAAATTATCACTGAGGAAAACCAGGGCAATATTTTTGGGTGGAATGATTTTAACTTTTACCTGTCTGCCCTGCCATCACACAGATGTAGATACAATCAGAGTCATTGCTCTGATGCACTGAAAGGCAAACAAACATGAAAGACATCATTGTTACCAGTTTTCCTTCTATGGCATTATCCTAAACAGTTAAAAATGCAAACAAAAAATGGTATGTGTCTACGGCAGCTGAGCAAATATTTGCCTTCTAATTTTCAACAAAAACTTCAAACCACCATCAAACCCAAATGTTAATACTGTCAGTGGAAAAGTTTCTATCTAATTAAAATTCTAAATTACAATTATTTTTATATGGAAAAAAAATCTTCAGATAGCATAGTCCATAATTATTCTTTGGGAACCACAATTGTCCAAAATATCAGTATTTAATAATAATTCTCAAATCCACCATTTTTTATTAATCATTAATAAAACATTCAAACAACATAACTGCTCATAGAAACATGTACATCTCTTTATTACACACATACACATTTATACATATCTTGTTCCATGGGTTGCAAGAAAAATGCTGTTGAGCAAGAGCAATAGGCTTTTATCCACATTTTTATGCTTCTTTTCATGCCAGGAGTAAATGAGACAAATAAGAAAATGATAAATGTTTAAAGGATATGCAAACCTGAGAGAATAGAAGTGGATTTGAAAATTTCTGTGAGATAACTGGTGGTGTTTCCAATGATATCAACAAGTAAAGCTGTAAAATCTAGACAACAAATAGAGAAAGTTTGTTATTGAAAACACATATCCTACCATCAAAAATTCACTTTCATATGTGATGATATTTTGGATATGTACTCATACATGACAAAGTTTAAAATAATTTAAAGTTTAAAGAGATTTTGATGGAGTGGACTGAAGAAACCACAAGAATAGTCTGCAGAAGTATATTTCAAAGATGATATCTAAAACGACATCAGTTTCTCTAAAAGTAAACTTAAATGGAATTTATCTGTTCAAGAGAACATTTTAAAGTAATTCTCTCCTTATTCTGCTTAAATGTAGAAGGAGATCTAAAGCCTGCAGGCTTTGCCTGCTGTAATTGCCTGTTTGTCATGTAGGGCCTTCCAGGAGGCATCAGATTTTTTCCTTTGGGGTCTGCTTCAGGTGTATTGATGATGTTGTCAGCCCAAAAAGTGGCTGATGGTGTTGTGGTGGTGCTTCCTAGCAGTGACAGGTTAGTATTCTCACTTAGGGAGTGATGGACCTGAGCCCTGAATTTTTACTGCTTTGGAGAATGCTCCAATCACCAAGATATTCTGGAATTGCAGCAGAAAGATTAAAGTTTCTCTGCTATTCTCCAAGACAGACTGGGTCATTATCCATAAAGGCCTGTGAGATGTGTGGGTCCAGAGAAAGCCATGAAAGCCACTGTGGCTCCTATGGGGTCACCACGTGTGGCATAGAGGGTTTGGAGTCTGGTCTGCAGCTGCTGAGCTACTCTTGATGCCTTAAATTAACCAGTCATAGAATCCAGGCACTCAGATGCATCCTGAAATGTTAGCTACTGTGAGATCAGGGGTGAGGATGAGGATTTCAGGCGAAGGGTTTGCCTGACAGTATTTTGTGCTCCATTAAACAGATCCATGTTAGTCCTTGCTTTCCCTTTCTCTTGGGCTCACTGAAGTTGCTGGAGTCTATTGTTGCAGAGAAGCCCCTGCTCCCCTCCTGTGGGTTATTTTAGGACAGCAAAAGTGGCCAGGGTGATGTATCATACATTGCTGGTCATCTCTCCTGTGCTGCAATTTGTATTCCAAGGAGGAAAGAGAGGCCTTTTGTCAGTCAAACCATGCCAGTCACTTGACTGATGGCTCCATCCCAGACTGGCTGGCTGGGTGCAGCCACCTGAGACTGAGGTCACGGAGTCAGAACAGCCACTCATTGTGAGTTATGGCTGTTGACCTCATTGTGGTGGTGGTAGTAATCATAGGGATGAATTCTGCAGAATTCAGGCTACAGCCTTAATCTCCAAAGGAAATAATTCAGCTTAAGCACATGCAATTGCCAACCTCTTTTGTGTACCCACCTGTCAAGCCATTTGTCACATTGTTCAAACAGTAGCAGTAGTGCATAGGGAACTTGCCAGGGTCAATATTTTTTGCATTAGAGACTGGAGGGAGAGACAGAGAAAAAAATCAGTGTCTTGTTGCACAGGCTGTGGGAGAGAAACTGCTCCTGAGCCAACACTCACTGTTATAAATGGTGACTGACACTTTGTGGAAGGCGAACGAGCTGGAAGAGGTGACACTCAGCAAAGAGAAGAGTTTTTTGGTACCTGCAGAAACACATGTCCATGTTATTAGTGCTTGGAACAAATTGTGAGAACAGTGTGTTTTACTCTGCTCATTTAGTGTCTAAAGGATTCCTGAGGTGCCAGTATGATACAGCTGCCTGACACCCAGTCCGTTCCCATTGTCACTGGAGGAAGGATCATTTGTACTGCTTCTTCCTTTTTATTTTGTTTTTCTTTTAATTGAAACATACACTGGATTATAAAGTGCTTTCTAAAGGCAGCCCACAAGTAATTATATTGTCTCTGTATAAACCCTCACTAATTTCTAAGTTCTTTGGGGCAGACAGCCATCTGCATTATAAATGAGTGAAGGTAACACGCTCCTAGAAGCCATTCTGGAGCCAGACAGCCCATGTTTGCAGCTTCTCCTGCTAACACTGTTAGTGTCTTTTCTCCTGCACTGCTGGCCTGGCAGCTGTGACCTGCCCAGCCATGTCCCATTACCTCTGAGAGCAGTGCTCAGCATCCCGTTCACCAGCTCTGTCAGGTTAATAGCAGACAGGTCCAGGGACTTTGCAGGCAGCTCTGAAAGAAAAGGCATGTGTGAGGGCACAAGGAAATAGCTGTTCATCCCCTGCTTAAAAGTGCTAGAAATCTGCCAGAATGGGAAAACCAAAATGAGCAGATTATGTACTGGGACACACCAAAAAAATGCTGATGAGAAAATAAAATTCCAGGACCGTGGAAATGAATCTAGAAAATAGCAAGATATAGCAACAGTGGAATGGTGGGCCTAAATTCAGGTCTGCCAGCTATGCCCTTGACCCTGCCCTTGAGCAGCTGCAGGACCCAGCCAGCCCTGGCATGCTGGTGCCCTCTCCTGCTGGGCAGTGGGTGTTTGCTGCCAACAGAGCAGATCTCTCATACAGGTCACAAAAGGCAGAGAAAGTGCCTAGGAAATGTTCCCTCTTCCCCAAATCTACATGAAAATGCAGACTCTTGTTTTTCAGCTGCATTGATGGATATACTACTTCTTACAAAAGAATAATTTTGCTGTAGCCAAATCACACTTTTTATCTTAACATGTTTTATTTCTGTTGATGTTGCTTATTTGTTTTCCCCAAGTCAGAATTTTCAAAGATTTTTTTTGTCTTCCCTCCCACAAAGTCATGCCAAAGCAGATCAGTACAGTGTCTGTGTGAGGGAGGAAGGTGTGTGTGAGCATGACAGAGAGAGGAAGAACAGAGCAGGATAGAAAAAGAAGCACAGAAAGCTGAGACAAGAACAAAGTCGAATTTGGGGAGAAATGCAATTTTCCAATTACATCACTATTATTTATAACCAATTTGAACCAAGCTGCACCCCAGGTAAAAGCAGCACTTATCCACAACATAGAGGAGAGGAAAGGAAAAACAAAAGGGAATGGAGAGAACGGGAAAAGAGAAGATTAGATTTTGGGAAGGACAGCTGTTAACCTGGCCAGGGACCAGGTTGGGTGGGGTGGCCTTACAGCAGGGGTGGGATGGGGCTCACAGACTCTGCAGGAGCAGGGCCCATCTGCTGCCACCTCCATGCCCAACACAGCACCTCCCACTCCCATTAACACCCGACACTGGGGCTCCTGGTGTGCTGCCTGTTACCTGCAGTAGCCAGCACTGCCACCTGCTTCTCTTTCTTATTTTCTTTTTTTATGCACGAAGCTGAAAAGTGAAGAAAGAGACAGAGAAACAGTTTTTCCTGTTGAGCTTGCCCCTCAATAATCAAAAGAAAAATATAATAGTAAATATTTGTAGAGATCTTCACTAGGTTTGCACACAGCATTTGCTGCAAGATACAGAGTAAAATAAGGCCAAATCCAAACAAATCTTCCCTTCTCTGTGCATGTTTGTTATTCAGAACAGTGATGCAGTTGAGAACTGTCCTCAAGAGCTGTGTTGCAGGAGGAATGGGCTGGAGCTGGGCTCAGGAGATTGGTCTGGTTTTCTGGGATTCACTCAGTGACCAGCTGAGTGCAGAGCAGTGATTTAGAGATTGCAGAATAAGTTGAAGATATGTGTTTGGGATTTAGGTTTCCTATTCCACCAGAGGAGAGCTGAGTGCCTCCAAAGAGTAATCCTAAAGGCTCTCCAAATGAGTCAGTGCTAGAAAATGTTAATCTCCCATGTTCCTATGAAGCTTCAACTTCTCAGCCCATCCAAGCTCCCCTTTGTATATGTTTATAAAGGAGAAATACCCAATAGAAAATGTATAACAGGGCTTATAAATTGTGATGCAGTGTTAATCAGCTGTATTAACAACCCTCAATTAGTCAGAGCTAAATTTGGACTGATAATCTAGGTGGTAGGAGCTCTTCTAACCCTTCTCTCTCTTTCCTTGTAAACCTTTCTGATTTCAGATTTTTGGCATGGGATCCAGGAATAGACATCACCTGGTCTGCCCTGCTGAATGGCATCAGACCTGTAGCTCCAGCCCATCAATCTTGCCCACACAGGGTGAAAGAACCAAGCCTGCCGCAGATGTGGGAATGGGGCTATGGGAGCAATTGGGAAAGAGGCACCTGGATTATTCCCTGGGGAGCACCAAATCATTGTCCTTACCTGTGCTGAAAACCAGAAAGAGACATAGAAATCCCAGGCTCATCTTTGCTGCCACATGCCAGCAGAACCCCTGCATTATGGATGCTGACTTCCAACAGGTTTGGCTGGTCCAGGAGAGAGAAATTCTCTTTTTGTGGTGGTCAAGTTTGTAGCATTGAGCGATTTTTTCCAGCCCTTGTCCCAGAATGATTTGACCACAGGAGAAATATCAGATCTCTGTGATGCAGAGAAAGATTGATGATGGAAACAGAAGAAACAGAAATCCCACAATCAGTACTTTCTTTTGCCTGTGGGTGCCATGAGTTTAGCACGTAACTCTTGATTCCTGAGTCCTACCTAAGTGGCTTTGCTGGGGACTTGGTAAGGTTGTCAGCACAACCCTCTTCTCTGGCAGGATGACCGGTGCCTAAAAGGCACCTGACACATCAAGTGCCTAAAGCCTTTCTGTTAAAACAAGATAAAATTTGCTTATGTTTAATTTCTAACCAGAAATGTCAACTGAGGTTCTTTTCCACAGGAATGCTGCTTGTCTGATCATTCCTGGTCTTGGATTTCTGTAGTTACTATCACCAGGTTGTGTCCTGTGCTGCCTTGCCTACCTGCTTGGGAAGGATTAGCAGTGGTCTGCCTTTCAGACCATGAGCTGCTTTCCAGGTTTCAAAGATTTAATTAGAGGTAGTTAGGGAGGAAAAAAAGTTTCTTTTCATGTTTCCCCTGTTTTTGTAATATCAGAGCATGCCAAATAACTCAGCAGTTGTCAGAAAATTAGGAATGATACAAAAATCAGAAAAAAAAAAGAATTCCAAAAAAATTTTTACTATCCTCTTGGAGTAGCTAATCTTTCAATATGCAGCAAATCATTATCTTGAAGATAATACTATTTGATTAGAAAATTAGTATGATCATAATTAAACTATTTTTCATATTAAAGTCTCTAGAGAAATAACACATTCAGAAGACAGTTTATTTGTATTTAGTGGCTCTAAAGAGATTCTTCTTTGGGATGAAACACTAAGTATTTCTGTGTTTGAAATGTCTGTGTTAGCTGGTCAGATGAGTCAAAAATATGTAAGTGCCAGCTCTGCTAATTCAAACAAAGGTCTGGGATCTTCCAAGAAGTTCATCCTACCTATCCAGTCCATCTGCCCAATTCTTTTTACTGAGCCCTAAGCCTGGACTCATCCACTGTTTCTGCACAGCATGTGCAGAAGAACAGAACTGAGGCAGAAAGTGTTGGACAAATCTCATCCCCAGACTTCATATTCCATCACCTTTCTATGGAGTAATTATGCATGGACATACTCCAGTATCCCATGGACAAGTCTAGCACCAAAAATCCTAAACCTGGCTTTTCTTGCAACAATATTTGGATCTGGCAAACTGCTAGGCTACAGACCGTGAAAGTATTGCTGTCATGAAAACCACAGGGCGTGACTCCCCGGCAAGGCTATCCCCACTTCCACTCTCTGGTGTTACGAAGCTTGCTGGGATTTGTAACAGCTTTTTTTCATGAATCTGTGGACTCTGTAATTAGGGAAGACCAGTGTGTTAGTTCAAGCCTGCTCACAGGCTGATGTGATGGAAGCAGTGGAGGTGTAGTCTGCATGGAGATAGGTATAAAACCGATCCACATCTCTGGATTCTGCTCATTTTTCTGTCATCCTCTGCTTTGTTTCAATGAAATAGAGAGGAGTTGGTGAGAGGTGTTCCTCAGTGGAGCTGAGTATGAGGAACTGGTGCTTTGCAAAGGTGCAGGGAGGTGGCTGTTGAGGAGAGCAGGCTTTGGGAGGTGTAGAGTTAGGTGATCGTTTAAAGTAAGGTTTGTAACTACATGTGTTTTGGAGCAGGTGGTCTGTGGTGGCTGGTGCATCTAGACAATTAAGTGTGCTATTAAAGGGGAACTATTGGGTTGTGTTTTCGTTTGAGGTGAGAAGTGGGGTGATTTGCTGCTTTTTTAACAGAACATTATGAATTTTGATTGTACTATGAGAAATGAGTTTTGTGTTAGCTCTGCAAAATCTGCATTAGGATGAGTCGTGCCTTGTGATGATGGTTCAGTGTTTATGGGCCACAGAACCTCCGAGCACGTTCCCCATGACCTATTCCATGCACACAGGAGTGACCAGGCTGCACAGCCAGTGCTGTCCCTGTGCACACCAATACAAGGGACATCAGCAGGGAACATGGAAAACAAGTGCTGCCACTGAGCTGTCCCTGAGGTGCAAGGCTGGTCAGCTGGAGGGTCTCTGCAGCCCTGACTGGTGAAAGACCCTGCACCCCTGCACTTCACAGGAATTTTGGCTGCACGGCAGGTGAAAGACCCAGACCTAGGAGGTGGGAGAAGAAGGCATCCCCTGCCCTATTTTCAGTCTGTCCGTACAGATGGATGGCCAGTTTCCAGGACTTCATTTTCCAGGACCTGCTTTGAGGAAGGTGGGCTCTCCTGGGTCACCAGTGAATCACACTAACACTGAAATACTTGGTAAGAGCATTTCAGAGGCTGATGTGAAAGCACAACTGTTTTACAAAGGTTCATAAGTAAAAGGGTACATAGCAGGCGATTTCCTATCAGAGATTTAATTTAGTACTGATTTATTTAAACTGGCCTAGAGCTGTTCGTGGCAGCAGGACAGGGAAAAATCGTTTGACAGAGAACTTGGGGTAGCAAGTAAGAGCAGGGTCTAGAGAGAGCACATTCCTAAAAGACAGAGAAGAAGCAAGAGGACTAACACATGAAGGGACTGTCTATTCTAGGAGAGAGAGAAAAGCTGTAAAAGTACAAACAAAATAGAGCAAGATACAAAGTTGTGCTTGGAAGCATTCCCTGCACACTGCGTGATGCTTTCTCTCTCACCTGAATTGTCACTTCCCTGCTGTCCTCCCCACTGAGCTGCTCCTCTGTGCTAATCAACACAATTTTCTCCACACACAGCACTGATTTCCAGCAAGAATTCAGAGAAGGCATTAACCTGGCCTCATCACACTACAGACTCAACTAAGCAAAATCTAACGATAGGGACAACAGGTAAACATAACCTGGAAGGATGGATCACAGTAAGACAAATCCTGTTCTACTTCTAGCAAAAAAAAATTAATATTGTTGGTATAAAAAGATGGAGAATCCTCCATTGGTGGAGTTCATGTTTTTTCCTGAATGCCGGATTTAGCACTGGTGTGTTCCCTGACCAGCACAAGATACTTGAAAAGAAATTACAGATAAATCTTAATACTAGGGATATCACTCCACAATGGACTACCTTTGCTCCTCATTTGGCAGAGACATTGATTTAAATTTGAAGCATTAGCTTTTAGCTGCTTCCCAAAATCTTTTTCTGGCATTAACTCTCTGAAATTTATGCTATCCAAATAAATTTCAAAACCATGTGTGACAAACGTTGCTAGAACTGCTGCCTGAAATACCTTATCTCTCAGCAATGTGAATATTGGTAATATTAACTCTTGCAATACACGTCACATTTGCGTTACTCTGGTTATCCGAAATCCAATTTTTATTTATCAGGGACAAGTCTTTATTACTTTGTAACTGTGTCTCTCTTGAAGTGACACCACTGCGATGACTGAAATACATGTCCAGATTGCAAATATGAAACCCGCATTGTCCTCCAGATCAAAATCATCGTTTCCATTTCAGACTGAGCTGAGATTCACAGGCACTGAAGGCGCCAGTGCCTCACAGCCCTGAGCAGGCAGAAAAATCCCATAAACTGACTCAGAGAAGGTTTGCCTTCTGATAAAGGCTGAAGCTCAAGCCTTTGGTAATAAATTCTCCTTCAACTTTACTGGATGTTATAATCCTCCTCTGCTATTTTAAGCTGAATGATATTAGTAGAATCCGTTTTATTTAGAACTGTTGATCCAGAGTTCCCTGAATTGCTAAATTGGAGATTTTAATCCAGTTCAGATTATCTTTATACATGCATGAAGACTTCTTATTAAATCCCTCTCTGTTACTCTGGGTTAACAGCAATCTGAAACCAATGTGTTTATTAGCTATGCTTCAGGAGAACTCATTTTAATGTGGCAGGTAACCATGAAGTTTGAATTGTTTTCATTTTTCCTGTACAAATGTAGTGCACTCCAGCAGTTTCCTCGTGTCTTCACGCTTAACAGAGTGGAACAGAAATTAAGAGAACAAAGAAATAAAAGAGGAAAGTCCTTGAGTATGAATTTCCTTACCTTCATTCAGTTGCAACATCTAAAGGTCATCTCTCATTTTAAGCACACCATCATCCACCAAGTCTGAAGAAATATTTCAAGTTAATGTGAAAACCTGACTGCGTTACAACAGCATGCTTCATTACAATGAAACAATTACTTCTTAAATTCAGATTTTTTTGTGTGAAAATGCAGTAAAATTAAATAAGTATACATTTAATAAAAATATATTTAATTTGCTACATTTCCACTGAGCATTAATAGTACAGCTGAAATGGTTTCCTCCAAGTACAAGCGAAACCACCAAGATCTGGAATAGTTAATATCAACTTACCTGATTTCTCTTGATAAAGATTATTATCTTCAGAGCCTATATTAAACTGGAGGTTATAGCCAGGTCTTAATAAACACTATGTGAAAAACTTTGAGTAGATAGGCTTGATAATCTTTCCTTAAAATCCTGTGCAAATTGTTATCCTAATCCCTGAAGGACTAACTAGAGGTAACACAATCGTAAGCACACAGTGCCTGTTGAATCCCTCATGGAAAGGCTCTGTGGCAGGTCAGGTGGGGATTAGAAGCTCCTTTTGGCAGTAGAATTGAATTGTGGAGGATTTTTTTTCCTTTTAAAGGAACAGCTCAGCTTACTGCAATTAGACCAATGCCACCTTGGATGGTGAGAAGTAGACAAGAGTGAGCCCCTTTGGTAAAGCTTCAGCCATCCTTAAGTTCAAACAAGGGACATTGTCAAGAGGGTAGAGATGAAGCCTGAACTATATCTTAAGTGTGGAACCTCAAAAGGAATAAAATGGCAGTTAAACCAGGAAAAATTGCCTGAAATCACGGTGAGGTGGTGAGGAAGGGAGAGAGATCTGGTAAGAGCAATGACATAAGGCAGTTTCAGTGATGCTGAGTGATGTATAGTAGTATCCAAGAAATGATCACTGTTGGAAACAGTGGGCCAAATTCTGCTCCCATTTACTCCGGTGGACTGGAAATGATTCCTCTGAAATCAGTGAGTTTAGGTGCAGCACATTTAAAAGCCAATGATCATCCATTCAGTAATTTTACCACAATCCACTGAACATTTCAACTCATGAAATCACTCAAAACCTTATAGCAATTAATAAAGGAAAGTTAAATGGATTCATAGTTGGTTTATGAAATAAAAAGTGCTTCAGTGACCATGTTAAGTGTGTGGATGGGCTATGTCTGTCTGTCCAACACTCCTGCCTTCACCAAGAACTTCAGGATCTGTGAGGAAACTGAAGCCCCATTTAACAGAGTCGTAGCTGGTAAATAAGATGCCCACACATCTGTGCACATGCATGCACAATCTTACCTTTGTTTTCTTTTATTCTGCCTTTCACAAAAAAACATGCAGTGGGGTGTCTCTGCATTTAATATTATTTAATTCTATATGGAATTTACTTGTGTGAAAAAAAGAAAATTTTCATGACTCGTGACTGAATGCTGCAGCTTGAGGAATATGGAAACATCTTTTCTTTGACAAGACTTACTTTTACTGACTTAATTATCAGTTGCTCAATATCACATCAAGAAGGCTGGGATGAAAGTCCTCTCTGTAACAGCTGACAAAACCAGGTATAGCCAGGAAAATGTGTGCGCTGGGATCACTTCCAGCCGTTTGATGTTTGCCTATGAGGATAATTAGACTTTCAGCAGGTTTTGCCTCATGCTGTGTTTTACCCTGGGACTCTGTAATTTTAACTTTCCTCAGCTGCCGAGCAACGCTCAGGTGACCCGGGAGGGGGCTTTTGTTCAGCCCCAACTTTGACTCTTGGGGACAATGCTGTGTTCTCACTCAGAACACCCCTCTGAGCAAGTAGCTTTCTCAGGAGTATAGTCTTTACATGCCTCCTTTTTCCAGCATCCCTTTGTGTGGCAGCACTGTGTCCATAACTACCATCCCAAAATCCAGAACAGGAAAAGAAGACATTTTTAATGTCTCTTAGTAACACAGTATAGACACATAATTAATATAAATTATCCAGTAAATGCATTCATTTGCTGAAGGTTGCATAGGGTAAGGCCCCACTAATGCAATTTGAAGAAACACCAATTGAAGGAAATGCCTGTAATTTATCTGTAGGAGAGAGGACAGTGTGATGTGACATTCTGGTAAGGAGGGAGAAAATGAAGTCTGGCTGTTGGAGCTCTATGTCTCTGTGCGCTGAGAGCACAGAGTGAGAGCAATGCACTACTTCTTCCTTCTGGCTTTTTCTTAGACCTTTAGATGTGATCAAAAGCACACATTTCTCTATAGCAATTGCAGTGTGTGTGAGTGACTGCAAGAGCTCCAGCCATACATCCCTGTGTCCTCAGCCAGTGGCACCAACCCGCTTCCCCTCCCACCTGCTCTGTCCTGGTGTGACAGTGCCCTCAGGGACACCCTCTGCCCTGCCTGGGCTATGAATCATCTCTGCCCTAAAAGATGACCTGTGGCACCTGGAGCACTGTAGTACCTAAAGCACCTTGAAAACCTGTCTGATTTGCCTACCTGGAAAACACATCTCCAGCTGTGCCTCTGTCTCATCAGATACTGCCGTGCAAGAGAGAAGGAAATGCCACTTTTAAATAGAGAACAAAGAAGCAAACTTAACACAAGTTTACTCCAGAGCATTGAAGCTTTATTTTCAGTTACACTTCATTTTACTGTGGCAAATGTTTCCATGAAAGCATCTTTGAGTGATTGATAATAAACTTTGTTTAGAAATGTATCAATTGTGTAAATTCCATTTGTTCTGAAAAAGCCTGATTGCACTTCAACAGTTTTCTGTTAGTCCCCTACCATTACAGTTTTACAAGATATTTAGCTTATTTTATTAAGAAATGTACTAGCTCTATCAAGTTTACTTTCACCTGGATTTAATTTCAGATTTTACCAGTATCCTTCTATTTTATTTATTTTTGCACAAGTTCTATTAAGGACAACTCTCTAAATGTAATACTGTTTCTTTGTCAATTCTTTTTCAGAAGAGTAACATTTCCTCTCCTAAAAGAAAAACTATATACAGAACCACAGAATTATTAATTCTGGAAAAGAACTTTAAGATCATGGAGTTCAACCATTAACCCAGCACTGCCAAGTTCACCACTAAACCACATCCCCAAGTGCCACACCTGGACATTTTTTACATACCTCTAGGTAGGGTGATTCCGCCACTTCCCTATACAGCCTGTTCCAGTGCTTGACAACCCTTCCATTGAAGAAGTTATTCCAAATATCCAATCTAAACCTCCCCTGGCACAACTTGAGGTTATTTCCTCTCTTCCTGTTTCTTGTTACCTGGGAGAAGAGACCGACCCCCACCTGGCTACAGCTTCCTTTCAGGGAGTTGTAGAGAGCAATAAGGTCATTCCTGAGCCTCCTTTTCTCCAGGCTAAACATCCCCAACTCCCTCAGCTGCCCCTCATCAAACCCTTCCCCAGGTCCATTGCCCTTCTCTGGACACTCTCCAGCCCCTCAATGCTTTTCTTGCAGTGAGGGGCCCAAAACTGAACACAGGATTCGAGGTGAGGCCTCACCAGTGCTGAGTACAGGGGCAGAGTCAGTGTCCTGGCCCTGCTGGCCACACTATTGCTGATACAGACCCAGTGCCATTGACCTTCTTGCCTACCTGGGCACACACTGGCTCAGGTACAGCTGCTGTCAACCAGCACCCCCAGGGCCTTTTCCTCTGGGCAGATTTCCAACCACTCTGCTCCCAACCTGGAGCACTGCAGGGGGTTGTTTTGACCCAAGTGTAGGACCAAGCACTTTGCTTTGTTGTACCCCAAATATACAGTTATATATATAAACATGTATTTATTCCCATTCATAGAACTTCTTTCCCATTTCAGAAAATGTATTTAGAACTGAAAATAGTTCCTGCAATTTAAATAAATTTTTCTTTAATTTTTCTTATTAACATTTTGTTAAGATTGGTACTAACACCACAGAACATCCTGAACAGAATGAGCATTAAAATCTACACACTGTTTTCAGTAAGAATGTTTTGTATATTTATTAGTCTAAAGTAGGGAACACTTTCTTTTGAAGTGTCTGATATTGTGAAATTTTTTTTGGATTCAAGCATGCTCTTGAGGGAGAAAAAGGAGAGAAACTGGGAAAAAAGGAGCCATGGAGATTGTGAAAATGGGTAGTGGCGAGAGGCCAATAGAAAACCTAGTGTGTGAGTTACAATACATGAGATTTTCACACAATACTATGCACCGCTCCTTGGGGGCTTCCAAAGATGTTAGTTTGTGATCAAGCACTTGGCATTCATAGATATAAATCTTCATAAAGTTTTGATTAGACACAGAGAAGTTGCAACAGCCCAGAACTTAGAAAGCTATTAAAGAAATTATCAAGTGATTTTATTTCTGATAGGATACCTGTCAGACACATAACTGATCCCATCAAGTCTGCCAAAACATTCGTGGCACATATTACACCTTTTTTCGTGATCCCTGGTTTGTATTCTGCTGTCCATCTGCATCTGACACAAAGAAACAGGAGAAAAACTGTGGTCCTATCCCAAACCCATTGGGCTACCAGTCATTATCTTGGAGGGCAATTTCTTTAAATAATGGCTAGCTCTCCTGCTGCTCTCTGCCACAGGGCTTGGCTTTCCTGATTCCATCCCTTCTCTGTGATCCAAGAGGATGCTCTATGTTTATCAAGCAACCATTTTACCCTGGCAAGTCTTAAAAATCAAAGTATCCTGCAAAGAAAGAAACAGAAGGATACACTGAGAAAGTTCCACTCCTGACACTGTTGCTTGAGCCATACTGGATTCAATTTTTACCCTTTCTAAACTGCTGAGCCAGTCTTATTCTGCTTAGATGGGGGACATTGTATAGGATCCCAGGCATCCCATATAGACATAAGCACAGGCTGCAGGAGGGAAAACCTCCCTGGATATAAGCAGGGCTTTGTCTGAGAATAGGTACCACATCTTGTTCCCATTTTAGAGTCCATTCCTTAAAAGATCAGACCCAGTGCCTTACTGAAATCCAGCAATTTGTCAGGCTCTGGTGTTTGGGTGACACCAAGGGGAAATTTTAATGCAACAGCTTTCAGTGCAGGTCAACAAAAACTGAGTGGTTCACTCATTCTGCCTGTGACATACTCAGGTAAATGTCATTGCTGTGCCTGGCAGCTGCACGGTTCAGTTCAAGCCCTTCAGTTCAAGCTGGGACATTCACTGCTAAAGCAGCAATGATAACATGGCATAACATTATCTATAAAAGTGAAGACACTTGAAAAAACCCTGAACCCCAAAAGGTTCAGAATTCTACACTCTGGTGCATTAGCTTTAAAAAACACAAACTGTCAATCTTTGGAAAAAATAGATAGAACTGGGCTGTAAGAGCCTGGCAACCACCTTATTTCTTATTTAGTTATTATTTTTATTTAAATAGAATAATTTAAAACAGACTCAAAAGCACTACAACTTAATATTGCAGTTCTAAAGGATCTTTTAATTATTCACACTTTACAGTGATTTAGAAGTGGGATAAGACATGGCATAAATGTTGAATATTTTACCTACCACAAAAAATTAAAAAACCTTTTGTTAGTTTCTATTTCAAGTGCTCAGCAGAGCTGATTCCTTGGTGACAACCATGAAACTGAAGCCACAGAGAATGCCTTAAAAATACCTCTCTTTGCCCAGATAAATTTTTGGGAAGAGGCGATGTTTCACTTCTCTTCCTGTCTCATTCAGACACAGGACCTCACAGAAGTGCACCAGCAGAACCAGGGGTAGAATTCAAGCAAATTCCCTGCAGGGGATATTCTGATCATGCTTGTGCCATTACTGTGTTCTCTGTATATTTTGTTTGCAATTTCATAATATTTTAGCACATTAATGCCTCCAGTATGAATGTATTTTTCCCCACTTTTTGTTTTTCCCCACATGTATGCTCAAAGCCATATAATTTACATGGCCACTAAATCAAAAGATGTCACAAATAATGGGATCATTGTGTATTGACAGAGCTGGCTGTGGAAGCCAGAGAAAACCTACTTGTAGCTGAGTTTAGTCCTGCCTAGATGAAGTCAAAAGGGTGTTTGCCAATGTCTCTGCTGGGGGTACATTTGACGATGTGTTCTTTGAATATATGTGAAGGTATCACAACTTAAATGAAAATAAATTCATCCACATCATAATTGAAATTTCTATTTATTAATAAGTGGTGGAGTTTTTAAAGACAGAACATAAAAAAATCAGTTAAGAAGTATTGTTTGCATAATATAGTGAAATAAACATATTAAATTTGTTCAAATATTGGACAGTGCCAGAATAGAAATTACACATACAGTTTAAAAATTACAATAAATAATATTATAAAGAGCACTAAAGGCCACTTGTATAAAAGTCGTGTTCCCTTGTCAGCCAGAATCTGAAAAGCATCTTTGTAGCATGGAGAAAATTTCAGTGAGCAAGGCACAAATACTAGTAATAATAAGATGCCATAACTAGAAAACAAAATGCAGTTGGCTAAGTAACCTTCAGTCTCAGCGTGTTCTTCATGATGGAAATAGAATCTCATTTTCAGTATTTTGCTTCACTTAACTTCAGAGGGAAGCTACTCAAAGCTGAATTGGGAAGGATCAAATCTTACAGCCCAAATAATCAGAAGCAAAAGTGATACCCAGGACCTTCATTCCCAGAGTGCCCAGCTAAAAACACTTGAAAATGGCCCCTTTTTTCTCTGCACCTCTGAAAATAGTCTTCAAAGTGAACACTCATGCTTATCTGGGCTCCTGAAAAAGTTACATTCCACCAAATTCATGAGTTGCCATAGGAAATTTAGGTTTGCAGCTCTTAGGCACCTAGAGCTGAGTGGTGGGGGCTGTGGGGGGCAAGGAACCAAGATCCATCTCTTTCCTCCTGTGCTCCGCAGTAAGCAAGACAGATTTAGTTCTCATCTAAGCAGATGTGACACCTCTGCAGCAGCTGGGCTCCCAGCAGGGACGAGTTTGCTCCTTACTCTGCATTTTCTGATTGCTTTAGGCTGTGATCTTGCAAACTGGTTGGACCTGGGTGCTCTCCTGAAGGCCACAAGGCAGCGGCCCCGCTACACCTGGGCTCAGGTGGGGTTTAGTTTGCAGCGCTCCTGGGACACCATTTGAAGCAGAAAAATTTTAAACTATTTCCACTATGGACCATAACAATGCAGCAACGTTACAGATAAAAACAGAGCAAATATAGCCAAAGTCAGTTTAGGGACTTTTTAATCAATCTCTCCATGGGTTATATTCCCTTTTATTTTGATAGGAGCCAGACTGATAAATTCAGTGCAGGGAAAAGCCAAGGCAAGTACAACAGCCATTACCTGACTAGATTTTTTTTGTAAAGTGCCAGCTCCTTAAATAGAACACAAACCACATTTACCATACCTTCATGCTTCAACTAAGCATTCACTTCTGCCTTAATCAAATATTCCTGGTTTGCATCTAAAGTGAGGAAGCTTAATTGATAATAATGCTGCAAAGAGAGGCACACAATGTAAACACAGATTCACATTTTTGGAAACTTCCAGACATGTGGCATTTGTTAGGGATTGAAAATCAGTCTAAAAATGTAGCCAAGAAAAATGTCTCCAGATTAGTGCTGTCCTTCACAAGGCAATTCATAAATAAAGGCAGATTAGAACCCAACCGTGCTCCCAGTGCATCACTCTGAGAAGGTTTCTAACTTCAAGGAGAGCAGAGAAAAGCTTCACACTTTCTAATTATGAAAGGTATCTCAAGGCCTGAAATGAGTTGAGAGTCATCAAAGTCATTGATACTTGTTAATGTTAACTACATGTAAACAAAGTGTTGGAGTCAGTTGAGAGGCTAGAAAGATCTGACCCAAAGAGATAACTCTTAAACTGAAACATCATGCAGAAGAAGGAGGTATAAATCTAATTAATTCCTATTAAAAAAGTTACTATTGACCCAGATGCCTCTCTCAAATGAAATTGTGAATAGAGATTCCTTGTGTGTGGAAGCAGGTCCTGACCTTCTTAATGTTACTGGGATCCCACATAGTTTGTTTTGCTTTCTCCAGTATCTATGGCAGGCACATAAACTGCAGTTCTAAGGTGGATGTGCTCCCTGGACTCATCCTGATTGGAGTCTGATGATGTTTGTGTGCATATCCCAGATCAGGAATGGTCTCCAGATCTCACCTTGACAAGTATCTGTTGTCAGCACAAGCAGCAGAACTGATGGATGCCCTATTTTTAATCCTGATGATGTAAAGGGAAGAGAGCTGCTAAGAGCACCACCCATATGAACAGAGCAGTGACTGGTTTCAGTGCTAAAAAGAATAAATAAATATTAAAATAAGCTAATCAGATCTGCCTTGTCTCATTTCTTGGATCTCCTTCACAGGAACCACAGATGTCCACTGCAGAGGATCTTGCTGAGTTTATCACCAGTACTTTTTAAGAAGAGGCAGATTTTTTCTGGCATCATTAAAATTTCATGATGTGGCTACAAATACCTGACCTGACGCCTTTAAGCTGCATATTTCAAATACATATTACATGCCATAGAAAACACTAACTTCAAGACAGTTCAGCTGCTAAGTGTGCACAGTGCAGAGCAGCCCAAATTCCACTTTCTCTGAGGCTGCACTCTGTGTGCATGTGAATATTCATCCAAGTCTCTTGGATTTTGTCTTGGAAAGAACATACCTTTATAATGAGGCTATTTATGGATTTTCAGCCAGGTTTAATATTGAGAAAAGATTCCTTTTATATGAGCTGTCGTGGAAGAGAACAGAAACCTGAACTGAAGAATTTCAGTGGGAATTGGACAGGGAACTGCATGGCATAGCAACTGTCAAAGGCAGCCACAAACAAGTTTCTCAGACTGCACCTGCTTTTTGGCTGCCTTGATTTTTGATCGCTCACATTTAGAAAGCACTTTAAGAAGGACCAAACTCAGACGAAATCAGTAGGAATGACAGGCCCTTGACATGTAAGAAAACTGAAGCAGGTTTGTCTAGCACATACTTACACCAACTTCAGAAGTGTTGCAATATTAAAATAATTTTTCATTCTTTTTCATTCTCTTGTCATGTGAGGGCTAAATCTCACAAGTTACCACAGACATCTATTACTATTTCAGAAAGCCTGCAGCAGATACAATACAGGTATTTCTAAGAATCACTGATGGCCAAAGAATTCTTCTCATTATGCTAAATCATAATGAATTACACTATGGTAATTTAGTTTTCTTCTTCGCTAATTTTGCCACAAAACTGTGCAAAACACAGATTATCTTTCAGATCAATGCTATTTTGTCAATTAAGTAATTACCAAAATTGTGCCTCATACCATCATATTTCCTGGCTTCAGAACAGCTCCATGGACTCAGCCCAGTCTTCAAGGGCTGTAACTGGTCTGCATTATTTAATCCAGTAACAACAGCAGTTTGTTTTTCCTGAAGATCTGTTTCCAGAAAGATGAATCATTATTTAGCTGAAGAAGCAGATGAAGTAAGAAGATCCTAATCCTTTAGATGTCTCTTCCAATAGAGAACAAACAATGAAGATGAAGGCAATGCTCACATCTGGGAAAGAGCAGAAGCTCCCTGGATGGAAGGACTGTTATGAGATCTCAACAATACTGAGGAAATAAACAAGAAGTTTACTATGGTGGGAAAAACCCAACAAAATATGGACTGGAGCACTCTCTGTCCAGGGCTTTGCAATACCCAGTAAACACTGGGAAGCCCAGTAATGTGTTCTTGTGCTCAGATTGGATGTGCCAGGGATGCTCAGTTGTGCAGCTGCAGCGTAATACAAGCAGTCTCTACAGAAAGCCCCTTTTCTAACATCTCACTTGGGCTAAATCCTTGTGTCTTTGTTAGTCAGTGTCCTGGCCACAATGGGGAAATCATGTGGAGTGACGAGGTCATTCTGGACATGAGGTGGGGATGAGCCATGGCAGAGAAGATGCTCCTTGGATCAGTGGGAGAGAGGTGAGAGCCTTCCCATTGACTGTGTGATCTCTGATCATCTGACATCTGAGCAAGTCACCCTCTGCTCTCTTTGAAGTTGGTAGACATTTGGTCATTGTAGATAACTGAGTTAAAGGTGAGATTAATCTCATCCCAAAGTTGATGTGTGCCTTGGTTCCTGTACCCTGTGCTCACGGACGGTACTGCTTCATTTCCCACCTGCTGTAAAGGATATACAGCATCATGGATGCTATTGCATGGACACCTTTACTCACACCACGTAAGACCTGCATAAGATATTCGGATATGCTAGTTTTACTGGCTTTACAGTTACTACATTCCCACTGTAGTGGTGAGACCTTTGATTCATTTCTTCCCAGTGGTCCAGTGATTTTCCTGGTCTCCTCCTTCTCAATAATTTCCATCTTCTATGAAAAAATATTTGGCTGAGGCCCAGGGAGCATACTTATCTCTCTGTTGCTCAGGGACACGTGAAAAAAATGATGATTATTTATTCATACATTAATCTTAAATATAGCACACATTCATGGATTTGGAGCACTCCATTTCCAAGAGAAAAGGTAAACAAAGAGAAAGAAATCCTGGCAAAATCTCACACTGTGGGACTTGCAGGGAACAGAATAGCAATTTTCTGCACATCTGAAGAGCTCAAAGCACTTGGAAAATATTAGAGAATTGAGCCTTTCAACCTGTGAGCATGTGTGGAAGTGTAACTCACAATTAACAGACCGGGAAACCGAGGCTGAGTTACATTATGCATCTTACTTAGCAGCACCTAAGTCAATAGAAGAGTAGAGTGTGTAAACCTGGACTTCCCTACACTGAACAACCTTATTTTTGGAACAGAAAGAAAATTTGGCCCCATAAGTAGCAAACAGACTTAGCAAAAGATTTTCTAAGAAACATCATTATAATCTTACTTTGAGCAATTTTATAAATACTAGTGAAGATTTTCAAAGTAGTTTGAGGGATTTCTATTTGCAATTTACAATAAATAAATACCTATGATCAATCCCAGGAGGTGGCTTTGATGATTTAAAGGCCTACCCTTAATTTCATTACAACATTGTATTTCAGGGGTAATCATATAAGAGATCACATGAGAAATATTTATTTCACAAAAACATTTCAATAAGGTCATACTTTGACTCAGCTTTTTCCCTGCTTTCGATATTAGAAATTCTTGGCTTGGTTGATTAGAGATAGATTTGCTTATATTGGAAAATGATTCAGACATTATCTTTCCACAAAGGGATATTGCTTCTGAATATATTTTTATTTTGTTGCTCTGTTTACAAAATGTAGCAAGGACCACTGTATCTTGTCTGTTATCAATTCATCATTGTTGTATTGAAGAGTATCAGATAGATATGTATCATAGAAGAAATCAGCTGTACCATTTATATAGGGCAAAGTCATGCAAACCATGCTCAAAACTAAGCTCCTTAGTTTTGGTAGCATGAAAAAAACTGCATTAGTAAATTGTATGAAATGGTGCAGAATGACTACCACTAATATCACATGCATCTTATGCAGCCATTGGTGTTTTGAACTAGTAAGCTT
Source organism: Corvus hawaiiensis (assembly GCF_020740725.1). Taxonomy (NCBI): domain Eukaryota; kingdom Metazoa; phylum Chordata; class Aves; order Passeriformes; family Corvidae; genus Corvus; species Corvus hawaiiensis. The sequence continues at coordinate 36,948,912 of NC_063238.1, forward strand.
TGGGTGTAGAGTAAGTGAGATATACAAAGTATGCTTACATTACAAGGAGAAGTCAACCAGTGACTGCCCCCACACACACTTTTAAACTGGCTTGTTTGAAGGGGTCCATATTGAATCTGAAATCCCATCTCCTGTAGAGGACAAGGGCATGGAGCCACTTGGTGTGAAAGGGTCTGTGTCTGTGTCTGTCTCCCCCTCTGCTAGGTAGCGTTTCTCTCTCATCCATGCTGATCCCCCGTTGGGGCCAAAGGGGAAATCGTCTCTCTCTTGGGAGATGCTGAAGCCGCTTGGGGAGCGCTCGAGTTCCTCATGGTTGACAGAGAGAAGGGACAATGGAGTATCGCTGTCTCTCGTTAGGCTCCTTCTCTGCCTCGGAGACACCTTATCTGAGTAAGGGCTTTGAAGGTCCCCTTGGGAATGGTAGCTAACCTGGGAGTCCATTAATGTAAATATAGGCAAAACTGTTGGCCTTTCTGCATATGAAGTTGAGGAAGGTGTGGCTTGCAGTTTGCCAGAGCTTTGCCCACCTATTGATAAAGGTTGTGAGTGAGTCATATGACCCCGTGCTGAGAAACCATAGGGGCTGACTTTGTTGACTGGAACCTGCTGGAAGTTGTAAGGAGTTTCACGAGAACACTGCTCAGTGTATTTATATATTATTGTTTTTAATTCAGAATATTTGTTTTCTTCTCTCTTCTCCCTTGCAGGAGAAGCGGTTTCTTTCAATGGACTTATCTCAGCAACTTGGATCTGCAGCTGTTCCATATGATGCATATGCATATCAACAAGGAAATCCAGTTTCTTCCCCATGTCATTTACCTGAAAAATACCAATGTCATGATATTGCCTCAAGTCAGTTGTTCAAAAAGAGTCCATGATTCTGTACGTGCACTGCTCCCAGCAATGGTGTGCTGCCATCTTTATTGGTCATGGAGGTATGTACAGGGTAACCATGACCTTCCCTCAGAAGCTGGGCTGAAATGGATGACATCCTCTAACTGCCTCAGATTATGAAGACCCATCCCTATGAACTGTGCCAAAAAAATTCTTGGTGTTGCTGGATATTTAACAGTCCAGTATCCAACAGGACTCGATAACTTTAGAGCAAAGTGTTGATACCAATGGTAAATAGCTATTACCAAAATTCAATATATGGAATTAGCTTTGCATACAGACCTTTTCTCTAACTCTTAATCACAGAATCACAGGATCGTCTAGTTTGGAAAAGACCTTTGAGATCATTGAGTCCAACCTATGGCCTAACACCACCTAATAGTCCCACAACATCGGGATTAACATATCATGACTAATTTCCTTTCTCTTTTGGATAGGGCACAAGAGTGGACAATCATTTTGAGAGCCAGACCCTGCAGAAAAAGGGCTTTCTCACAACAAACACCAGATGTGAGGAGTATAGAAGTTAAAGGAATGAAAATGTCCCACTTCAACATCGTGGTTAGGATTTTCTGCCATACATAGTGACATTGATTCAACAAGTTTCAAAATGCACACTTCCCAGATAAGTAAATTCTTTCATGAAAAACTAGCAACACAGTTTTGTGATCATTAGAACAAGATCTCTGTGAGTCTTCACCACCAGCAGCAACATTCTGCCTGGGTCAGCCAGAGTCATACAGAATTTATGCCAGTTCTTTCACTTCTGAACAAGCATCTCAGCCTCCATTCTTGTCATGAAATTACCTACCTGTCTCTCAACTTTAACAAATTTGCCCATCATACTTTGGTCTTCAGTATCAGCTGTAGAGGCTTTGGCTACATATGGTTCATTTCTACAAAAAATAAATAACTCTATTAGTGTTCAATATTTCTTTACATCACAATAAGCAATTTATATCAGAAATAAGAATCATCATCTTGTTGATTTATTCATATAGATCCTTGGAGCCCTTTTAGTTGTTTATTCAAATAGGAGTGAAAGTCTACTCTGTGATGCTAATGCATTCCTAAAATATATAATTTTGATTTTTAATTTAATTTTTTTGTTGTTCAAGTTTAAGATAAAGATTAAAAAGCCCCAGAAGTTCAAAATAAAATTTAAATTATTCTCCAGCTTGTTGGAATAATTTCAGGTTTGTGAAAATTATAGATAGTGCAGTTAGTGGGTCTACAGATGGCCATGTGTTTTTAAATCTAATTCTTTGTAATTAGTGTCTCTGGAGACTGAATCTGAATTTCTAGGATGAGTGTGTTTTTTTCTCAATTTCATTATATCAAATAGTAAGTGTCAGAGATTGGAAATGCTGAAAAGAGACGGTCTGGTCTGGACATTTTAAGCTGATTCCAGAAAAGGTTTTTCATCTATGCAATTTCTTCCTGCCTGTCCATAAGATGGACCAAATTCATTAGGTAAGAAGACGATGTCTAACTAAAGAGCTTTGATTTATAACTTCACGGGATCTAGGATGCTCATGATCAAGTTAAACCTTTATCAAATGGTTTCCAAACCAACCTCAAAGGAATCAGTGTCTTCCCACAACCTATGTCAAAGTCTAGAAAAACAATTTCTGAGCACTTGCTCTTTAACATGATTTGGAACAAATATACCCTAAAACTTTTATCATGTCCAATTCTTCTCTTTCTGACAAAATCCAAAATATAGCCATGAATAAATCTTACTAGAACAAAATCTATAACTAAAATATGTCAGATTTTCCACATTGGGTTACTGGTGATATGGACTCAGGCAGTTTTTGCAATCTGCTTTCCTCCCCAAGTGATCATTGTCTCTTCCATTTACTTAGGTCTCTGTCTTCACATTTACTTGGTTTCAGATTTTTCCCTGTGTGGGATAATTTATTTTCTGTAAGACTGCTTTTGTTCTGAGCAATCACAACAGCTTTGGGGACAGATTGTTGATGGTCTTGTGTGGCTCTTGATGGATATTTATTGACAGATTGATAGTTGAAAACAACAGAAATGTCATTTATTATTGAATTTTTTCCATATGGAATGCAGCAATACAATAATATGGTGCAATTTTCACACCCAGAAACCTGGTATTACAATTCATTTTAAGTATCTCTCACCAATCATTGGTTTAAAAGCAGCAGCATTAAAAACCTGTGCTTGCCATTTGGTGGGGCTTTTTTCTCTTCAGGAAGATAACTAGTTTACTTTCAAACTGTTGGTGATTTTTATTGAGCTTTTAAGCAGCTTTACAAGTTGAATGTTAGAAATTTAACACATCAGCAATCAAATGCATGTATTTAATTTAAAACCATATTTTCAAACTGTGGAGAAGGTGAGCTGGACAATTAAGAAGCCATTGTTCAGATTTCCATCATACATTTTTCTTAGGGAAGCTAGTGACTTTCTGGCTCAGTGTTTACCCATATGTATCTCATAGCAACATATTCTCTCAGTATCATTACTATAACAGTGGACGAACAAAAATCATGCTTATTGGAATGAATTAACTTTTCATTTCTGTACTGGGCTGTGCTAAATACTAGGTATAAAAGAATTCACCTGGGAGACTGTTGTGAAGGGTAAGAAAAAGCTCCTCCCTTTTGGGATTTCTTATGCTTGGGAGTAGATGGAGGTCCAGGTGTAAAAATCATATCTACTCTGGAAAAAAGAAGAGTTCAACTGTGTAAGTCCTTCTCCAAATGCTATCACATGACAGAATATGCTGTGCATCTCTGAAGCAAAGATTCAAAAAGGAAGCACTTGTTGATTTGGTAATATATTGAAGGTCATGATGTATCTGTTCTCTTCTGGGTACACAATCAATGCACTGAATTGCAATTACCTGGTAATTTAATGGTAATTAAATAATTCTCTAGCTCACTGTTTCCAAACTTTAGCATTTGAAACACATGACTTCTTTTCCTTCGAAGGAACCAAACAGCGTGATTGTCAAAAAATATCCAATAACAGCTGCTTTTAAAAATGTCAGGAGACCCATCAAATTTTGTGCAGGGTACTGAAAAACAGAACTTGGCAAAAGGTAGAATTTCTGTCCTTCTTAATAAACCAATAACATTCTGTCAGTTGTTGTTTCTAACTGTCAGCAATATTTTTGTCTTTACTAATTATTCTTTTGGCTTGAAAAACATAACTTTAAATGAAGTTGCACAAGGAAGCCTGCTTGATTTTTTTATTTGGCACAAAAGCAGAAAGATTGTTTGGAATGGACCAGCACATGTAATTACACTCTTTTACTACATGGAATATTCTTTCATTTGTCACATCCAACTGCTCAGGTGCAAGTAAGTCTCTGTTTATTCAGCCCACACCCCAAAATGACCACATATCAATCAGCACTAATCCACAGACCAGTTATCTGTGTTATTGGACAGCCCATGCAGATACCTTGCATTGTTTCACAATGCCCCATGGAGTTTTGAAAATGTAACTTGAAAAAGCTCCAGGCAAGCCTCACGAGGCTAGCTAGATCTTGGCTTGGTCCCCAGGCATTGCTGACAGACATGTTGCATACTTGAAAAAGAGATAGCCCACTGCATGGAAAATCACTTTGAAATAAGAAATTACAAAGTTCAGCAGAAAGATCAGAGATTTCAGTAAGATTTCAGCCTTACAAAGCCAAAATAAGTCCAGACAAGGCCCAAATGTGCAGCAGGAGTTGCACTCCATCAGCCCATTCTTGAGAGAAATGAAGGTGTTTATGTGGCGTTTTGCTGTTCAGAGTCACTGAGGGCCTCAGGGAATGTGCTGAGCAGAGACTGAGCACAGACAGCTCCACACATCTGCACACACGTGGGCTCAGCCCCACACAAGTTTACACCCCCAAGCTCTGGCCTGGGCTCATGGCTCATGGTACAAGCAGCACAAAGTTTTGTAGATGTGCCTCAAAAGCACATAACAATGAACCACTTCGGTGTGGAAACAGATGTGGAGGCAGATTACACAAGAATAATGAGGCCTGAAATTCCAATTTTTTTTCAGATATGTCAATTACACCTGAGTGAAGGGGATGTGAAACCTTCTGTGCTGATGTATTTTTGTACTTTTATGGTGTGCTTCACTCGGTACAGGTCAGCAGAGAATCCAGCCCAAGGAAAAGCTCATGGAGAGAAACTATTGATTTTAATTGACCATCTGTAAAATGGGGAGGAGAGAAACTTGATCCTGATCAAACAAGGTCAAGAAAACTCACAGGGCTTTTTTACTCTGATGTCCTTCTTCTACATCTGAGCCAGTGGTCTCTTGCTGCAGTTATCCCTGCTAGCTACTCACTTGGGAAAAGGTTTTCCCAGGAACCAGCTACATTATGCAAAGACATAGTTTCTGGGTGGCCTTGTACACAAACAGGCCAAGTGTGTTTTGCCAGGAAAGCTATACATTTTCCCCCTTTACTTGAAGATTCTTACCTTGCCTGAAGGTATTTTATTCTGGAAAGCATATCAAGATGCCCTGCTGAGTATTGCTCTATCACATCCTTTACATCATAAGGCCTCAAAGTCTCCTTGAATTTTTTTTTATAGAGACGAAACTGTAGTATTCTGCATAATAAACAGAAAAAAATACTAATTTCTTACATAAATTCCATGATGAAAATTTCCAGTTTTATCAAAATATGGATGAATTCTCTGCGTGTTTGGAAATTGAGTGTGTTTTTTCCAAGGAAGGCAATAAAATACAAACAGAGAATCTATAACATCATTCCACATTTGAAAATTCATAATAGTTGGCTTTTCCTAATTAATAGTCTAAAACAAGTAGTTTAAAGCTTCAGAATCACAGTTGGAGTTTGAACAACACAAGTTGCAGGAGATTTTGAAGCTGTGAAGTTGAAGCTGCTTTTTTATGCTTCAGTCTATTATAAAGCTAATTTACAATACATGCAATGCTGAATCATTCTCATCTTGGTTTTAATTTTGCACCGGGGAAAGTTTTGGATAGGAAATGCTAAACAGATACAATTGTGGAAGTTAAGAAATTAGCAGCAGTTCAGGTTGTGAAGAGGTGAAAAATTTTTAGAACAGTCTGAAGTGTCCTTGAAGAAAACAGCTGTATCACATTATTGTTGTTGTTGTAATGATAATAATATAATTGCTCTTATTATTACTATTATTATAAAATTACCAAGAAATTAGTAACAGAATTCTTAAAACAAGAAACACTGCTGCCCAGAGCACCTGAAAAATGTTTGGCATTCTTTCTTTTCATCTTTTTCTGTTTACACATTACTTAAAATGTATATATCTTTGTAGAGTAAACAAATAGAGGAAACATATTTAAATAATGAAATCTTCATGTGGTTTAGACTTGGTTTCTGGGTGTTTAATTCTCACTAGAATCTCCAGGTACTTGTTGGTCTGAACTGGGAAATTGCTGTCATCTTAAGATTCTGACTTGCTTTTTATTTAAGGTTTGTGGGTTTTCTAATGTTTTTAAAATCTGTATAAACTTTGATTTAGCAAAGATAATTCTATTACAATTTTTTAAGGGCAGCTGATTCTTTACCTCTGTTGCCTATAAATTTTTCTAGGTTTCAAAATTATATCTATGCCTATTTTACCCAAAATACATATGATAACAGCAAAACTATATATTAAAAGATTTAAATAAAAAATAAGGATCACGATGTTAGCAATTCTAATTTAAAAACTCCTTGATCATGACCCTGAAATCCAGTAAGTGGTTTTGTCTGAAAGAATTACTCCCAATTAATGTTCAGGATCTGGGTACAATACACAAGAAAAAAAAATCTTGGCTCCTGATTGAGTTTAAAGGGAAATTGCATGAATCAATTAGATTTGGACAGGATGAGGGAAAGAAGTTTTTTGAAAGTAATAATAATGTGTCTCTGTTTGAAAGCAAGCCAGTATCAGGGAAAGAAAGGGAAAGCAAGCTATGGAGGACATAGGGATGAAGAAACTTCCAATGGGAGGGAAGCAGTCATGGGTAACATGAGCAAAGCCTGTCTGACTTGGCTTTCAGCAGCCTTAAGAAAGGTTGGAAGTTTCAGTAAGTGATTCTCCTGCACCCAATTAGAAAAGAACTGGGAGGGTACATATCATGGCTATATGCAAATAAATATATGGTTATATCTTTATAACCATCTTCCCTGAAGTTTTTCTAAGATAAATGTGAGACACTCCAGACTTGTAGTATTTCACCTGGAAGGTGGTAAGTCCCTGGCACAAAAATTAATAACTTCTGGAACAAAGAGCAATTAATGAAATTAATGTAATGAAAGCAGAGTATTTTCCCATGGGGACATTTTTCAAGGGAGGAGAGTAAAAAATCAAGGGATAACAGAACATCAATGAATTAATTTTATTTGAATGATGTGCTAAACATATGACCAAGGCTTACTAGGAGTTTTCTAACCTAGGGAAAGTCTCTTGTGACATGAAAATAGAGGTGACACATGTCACAAACCTGCTGAAGTGGAAACCTCAGCATCTATTAAAATATGACAACTGAAAAGTAGATTGCACACTCATACAATTGTGAATAAAGAATTGAGTCAGCCCAGAGTTTTTTGTTAAGCAAAAATTCCAGTTTCATATAAATATTAGTCACTATATTGAGCAAGATACCATATTCACATAATATTTTAACAAAGAACAGTACACAATATTATTTTATAATAAATACACTATGGAGTATCTCACAAAATGATGTGGTCAACGTTGCTGAAAAACTTTCTCCCTTCTGCATACTTTCAACAGACTGAATAGGGCCTATCTCACATTTTTGAAAACATTAGAATTATCTCATCTATTGCATCTAAAAAAAGCAATAACAGAAACAGTGAATCAACATGTAGCAACATGGTAATGTTATATCCTGAAGCATAAGCATTCAAAAAGACATTTACCTGACAGCTCGGATGGCTGTCTTGAATGTGGGGATCATATCTTCCATAGGGAAATCACTACTGTCGCCTCTGTCTTCTGCCATGGGTTCCCCTGTTCCTGCATCTGCAAAGCAGGTGAAAAAAACAGCTGTGTGAACATCTCACCACACAATGTTTAGAGGGATGTCTGGCTGAATAAAGCACTACATAAAGTAAGTGCAATTTAATAAAGGAATATCTCTTAGAGATTCTTCTTTCTCTGGTCAGGTCTTGAAAAGGATTTAATTATTTTGGGACAGCTGTAGGACATAGGGTCTCCTTCAAGGGTCTCCTCTCAGATTCCAGCATTTCTGAAACACTGGGAACTTTTCTTCCTTTCCAGTGGAACTCTGCCCAAATTATTTTACATAAAGGCTAAAACAGGTTGTAGAAGCCACAGGCCAAGTTCTCCTGTCACTGGCACTGCCTGGAGCTCATGTACCTTCATGAAGGAGAAAATCACATTCCCTGTGTGGACACCCAGGCTACATCCATGGTAACATGTCCACCAAGCACTGGTGCCAGCTGGCACAAGAAAGGGGAAACTGTTATTTAAAGATGTTAACTTAGATGTTATAGGCAAGAAGGGGAAAATGTATGCTCAGGGAAGCTGAGAGGAACAATGCCCCGTAATGTTGCGTGGAGATCCAATGGAAATCCCTGAGGGGAAGCAAGCTTGGGGAGGGAGGGGGAGGAAAGAAGACATTGACTCTATAAACAACGTTTAATGAGATGGCAGTGAAGGCATATTTGAGATGCCTGGACACAGGCTGCTGCAGGGCTGGATGGAGTCCAGGAGGGAGCTGCCTTAATATAGCATCCTTGCCAATAAACCAAACCACGATGGTATGTGCTTTTTGGGGGATATAGATTGACTACCCTGTGTGCCCTCTTTTTCCAGGTCAAATAGGCTGAATCCAGCACTGGCTTTATCCCATATCAATTGCTGTTTTTAGCACCGTGTTGCCTCCACGACACTTTTTCTTGGGGTTCCCCAAACATACCATGTAAGACCAGGTACCAAATATGCTTGTCCCAAAAAGTCACAAACCTTCAACAGAATATGCAAAGGAACAAAGTAAAATGGGGAGAACAGGAGATGCACAGAAAGAAATCAACACAGATGGGCTACCTTCCGAGCTTTGCCAAAAAGCGTATGCTTTCATTCGGAATGCAGTGCGAAAACGCTCCTTATTATTCAAGACAACATTCTTAGGCTCTTTTGAAGGACTTTCTTCAATGGCATCTACATTCAGAGGGGTAAATAGCTTTCCTTTAGTATTGGTACCACGAACCCGATCCAAGAGACCCAGCTTTTGGCTACAAAATAAGCAAAAGTAATCATTTTCCTCCTTGGTACACTATTAACTTGTTTTCATGATGCTTTAAGTATATAATGGGCTAAAAAATTGTTTTGTATACAAGGACACTGCTGGGGCTACCATAATAAATCAACGTCTTTGTAAACAACAGTTAAGCTCCACAGATAACTGCTTTTATGAGCATTTTTTAGTATCAATGTTGAAAATGTTACCAGAGGGTCGTGCTATCCTCTCCGTGCAAGGTATCACAGTGCTTCAGCTCACGTAGCACAACTGAAGCAGTAGTTTTATTACTAAGACATGAAATAACACTACTGCCATGGGCAGGGATGTCATTCAGTAGACCAAGTTGCTCAGAGCCCCATCCAATCTGGCCTTAAAACATTTCCAGGGATGGAGCATCCAGAACTTCTCTGGGCAACCTGTTCCAGTGCCTGACCTCCCTCACAATGAAGAATTTAATCCTAAGAATTTAGTTTAATCCTGAAGAACTTAGTCTAAACTAAACCTGCCCTCTTTCAGTTTGAGGCTATTCCTCCTCATCCCGCCACTACACACTCTTGTTATAAATCCCTCTCCTGTTTTCTTGCAGTCTCCCTTTAGGTATGGAAGGTGCTTTCAAGTCTCCCCAGAACCTTCTCTTATCCAGACATTACAATCCCAACTCTCTCAGCTAAGAATAAAATAAAGTCAGATGTGCTGTGAACCAAATAAATCACCAGCAAAACTCTGGCAAGGCATTGCCAAGCACTGACTAGGGACATGGTAGGGCAGGCTACCCTGTTTTCTCTCCACCATGATGAGTTGTAGTGAAGTGACAAATTTTATTCCTCTGATGATTCCTTGCACTATCTGTCCTCTTAGAGATTTACTGCCTGAATACATTTGTCCTTCAGTGACACCACAGAGATAGAGTTTCATCTACCTGCAATTTTACCAGCATCACTAATCCCTCTGTCAACCTGATGACTGTAACGGTCTTAAAGGTAATCACTAATACCCCTGAAAAGAGCAACAGAAAAGAAATTTGCTAGTGAGTATATCAGCTTATATATACTCTTAACATTTTGTAGGCGATAGATGGTATAAATATTTGATTTGCTTGTTCACTTTGCTGCTCAAATATTTGTTAATTGCACATTTGGGGGAAAAAAAAAAAAAAAAAAAGCAAGCAGGTCTAAGCCATGGGATGAAAGCCTGCTTTTTAACACATTCCTGGATGCTGATACAGGTCTAGGGAGAGGTAAATTGTGCCCACATGAACAAGAGGCAGTTCTGTGTGGGGCACCAGGTCAAGCAAGTTGAGTGCGGGGAGGGAAGAAGCTGTTATAGCTAGCAGGTGTCTAAGAGCCACAGGTGGGAGCAGAGCTGAAGGATGAACAGCCATGGTTACCAGGAGAAAGAGTTACAGGTCTTCAGTGAGGTATCTGTGCAGAAGGCTCACCTGCAGCCACTAAACCTGCTGGCAGGCAAGGCAAACGGGGGTAGGGTCCACTGTGCAGGGACATAGTGCACAAAGATGGAGATGTGTGCAGACCTTGCAAGTGTGAAAGAGAACCTATTTCTATCTCAGAGCTCTGTCTGTTGCAGTATTCCACCGCAAGAGATGTTGTCTGAGCACTGAACATCACAGCTGTTGCAAGTTTTTGTGTTGGTTTTTTTCTCCATAAATTACTGGGGTCCTCATCTTCACTATCTGTTTCTGATTAATGTATCTTTGACCCAGGGAGTAATGAAATACAGGCTTCCCTGTCAGAAAAGATGCAAGCACTAAACCTTTGGGTAGGAAGATTTTTCAACCCCTCTGATTTTTCTTTTTGATATGAAAATACTTGTGAATGTAATTTCTGCAGCCTAGGAAATCCAGACACTTGCCCTGTCATTGCATGCATGAAGTGCACGTGTGTGTGAGTACTGAAGTGGCAACTAAGAAGGAGTTGGGTATGGAGACACAGAATTAGTCCTGATATATCAGCATTTCCAGGAGATAAAAGTGCGGATTTGAGTGAAGAATAAGAACAGTCTAAATGAATGATATCTATATTACTTGGACTTTGCCCTAATGCAATTTCCTGAAGAATTCATGGATGAATGGGGGAAAGATGCACAAAGTGAAGAAAAATATATTGAGCAAAAATCAGGGGTTATTTCCTTGTTTGTAGAAAAATATGAGATGCTGCTTGGTCTATGACAAAATATGTTTTGGGCAGTCTCATGTTTGGGCTTAAGAACTAATTTTAAAAATTATTTCCATCGATCTTGCTTTTGGGGTGAAATCTTGATCTGCTTTGCCCACCAAGGTTCTGTTGGTGCTGAACTGATGGTGGGAGAAGAGTCCCAGCACGTGATTTGTGTTCAACTAAGTCTGGGAGAATCCTGCACTATCTTTTCTGCATCACTTTCACTTCTCTGTTTCAGAAGCCACATTTGAGAGCAGTATTGCTTTACAAGACAAATGTCTCAGTTCTCTGTGAAATTTGGATTCTTCAAGCACTCAGCTGCCATACATAGGACAAGTATATACAGGAGAAGATAGCTAATGAGCAAATTTGAAAGAGCATGGAATATAAAGGTGAGGAAGTAAAAGTCAACAGAATGATTTACATGTGGGTTTTTTGGTTGGATAAAGTAGGGAAAATAAAAGTTTGAAGGAGGAATTAATTTTGAGAAGGATGGTCAAAAAGAGTCTAGAATCATAGCACAACACTGAAAAGAATTTAAATGCAAAGAAATGCACCAAAAATCAAGCTAAGTGATAACAGAGTCAGCCAGGCAATATAAATTGATGGCCTGAAGGTGTTAGAGTGAGCTTGTGAGAGTCAGCATTTCCTTAATATAAAGAAAAAGGAGCAATGAGGCATGCACAACCTGGTGGTGATCTTTGCAAACTGAAGGAGACTGTGAAATAAGATCAAAGAAAGAAGAAACCAAAGGTTTAGGATGAGGAGATCCATGACAAAGCTTGTTTCTGGGTCTGGAAAAATTGTGCAACAGGCTTGTTGTGGAGATCAGCTTTCTCCAGGTGGGGGGTTTACAGGTCACTGACAATAGATGATTGATAGATGAATCTCAAATGAAAGGAAGAGTCAAGTGGTCACATACTATGCACTGTCTTTGAGCAACATTCTAAATGTCACAAGAGTTGAGTTAGTAACACTACAGAGAAGCTCTCAAGAGAAAAGTATCTTTAAGGAACAGAACCTGAAAGGCAAAGAAGCAGAAAAACAGGTGAGGCAAAAGACTTCTGTTGTTTCTAAAAAGCCATTTAGTACTATATTAAAATAATATAGTTGTCATTACATGTGGCCTCTGACTCTCTCTCCAGAAACTTGCTTAATTCTTCAAAATACATATCCAGTTGTCCCAGCATTTGTCCCTTAAAACTCCTGTGATAAGTGCCTGCCTGGCATACCAGAAAAAAAGGAGGCTTAAAGTGAGGCAAGGATCTATAGGGAGCAAACCAGAAGGAAAAGGGTCAGTGGATGATGCAAAGTGCCCAGAATATTAATCTAGCAATTTTTTTTTTTTAAGTAGAAGACAGAAATATAAGCAAGATATGCAGAAATCTGTCATAGAGCTATGCAAGACTAGAACTGAACAAGATTGGATATCCTCCTCACAGATAAAATCAGAACAAAATATTCCTCTGCATTCAGCACAAAACTGTACCTATTTGCAGTGGCACTTTCCACTGCATATGTTGGCACACTCATTTGTGGGGTGGGTGTTTTTTTCAGTGGGATGGGACTAAAGGTAGATAATACAAACTGAAAGTATTCCCAAATTCTCTTTTCAGAGAGTTTCTCAGCTATCCCTGCTGACAAGTGTCAGTTTAGGAAGAAACTGGTCTCCCAAGACTGTTGCTTTAGCATCTTAGGCTTAGGAGCTAGAACCCATCTGATCTGTCTAAAGCTGTTAAAAAAGTTAAACTTCCTGTCTATGATTACTCTTTAGACCCATTTCTATAATCAGTGGGAATCAGCAACCCTAACCAGTGAGTGGGGAGAGTGTGGTTCAGCTTGGGATGACTTTACAATTGGGCAACTTGGCTCTGGTTATTGACTACAGAATGATCTAGATGAGAAGTAATCTAAAAAGAAGGTCTCTAGTCTAAGTTACCTGAGCTGAAGCCCTCCTCATTAATTGAACCCTGAAGATTAACCCTTAAAGTAACATTCAGATTCATAACAGTATGTTTATGCAACAAATATAGACAATTGTGTTCATATTTGGCAGCCAGAGCAGTAAAATCATCAGAAAATAATTAATCAGCTTCACATCAAAATATACAACCGTGTGTTGTATACAAAAGAACCCAAAACAAAACCCAAGCTTCTTTCCAGATAACGACTATCTGTCATCAGGAAAAAAAAAGGACTTTATTCTCATTTCCAAGGGATGAAATCTGGATCTGCTGGGGTTTTAGTTTTCATTGATCTTTTAAAAAGCACTGAGGAAACATTTGTTCTCATGACGCAATCTCCTTCATTAAAGCAGCATGCGCATGGCTCAGTCCCAGGGCATGAAGCATGCGCAGATCACACGATCTTTCATGAGAGGGGCTAGGACAGTGGTTCCCACCCACAGGTTCATGTGCTGCTGCTAGTCTTTCAGACTCCTCCTGATGTTAGCTACTCTTCCTCCCCTTGGTACAGTGTTGCCACTTCATTTAGCTTCCTTACATTCAATGAAATATGATTCTCAACTTCCAGCATGGTTCCAGAAACTGGGGAGATCCAAATCCATCCCAAACATGCTGACAAAAATGCAGGGTAGTTTCTCTGACTAGCTCGGATACACTGCCATTGCTTGTCTTGCATGCTAGTGCATCCTTTCCCTCGTGGGTTCCAAACCCTGTATCTTTGAAATGGGACCCAGGATGAGAATTCCTTAACTCTGTGGTAGATACAGATCACTAGAAAGGGAGGAAAGTGAAAGCAGTGCAGACAGTTTCTTCCTACCTAAAGGAAAATTCAGGTCTTAAATTTTTGGTCCCTGAGAGCAGTGGGAGTTATTTTGGACCAACTGGGAGATTAATTTGGTGGCTGGATATACAAGAGACGGCTGGCTTCTACAGCACATGTTTTACCCTTGCTCAGAATAAAGAGTGGGAACCACTGAACTAGAAATATTTTCCAGAAACAGTCATGCAAAGAAATAATGCATTTACAACCCATCATGCAAGCCAGATACTCTCCTCTCTATCCTTTTCCTAGTATTGGAATTTCATAAACAAATGGTAAATGTATGAGGAGAAAAATAGTGAATTAATTCTAAGAGTGAATCAAACAGCCCTCTGCCATGGATTTGCCACTTTCAGCTAACACGGACAAATGATAATCAGGAAGTTTTTCCATATTTTTCACAGTTTAGAATCACTAGATGTAATTAGCCTCAAGTAACTGGAAGTAGAAGGAAGTCATGTTTACTCCAGTATTTTTGTACCTTATCAGCTGAACTTATATGGGTGAACTTAGCTTTGGAAAATCAAACATTCTGAATGAGGTTTCCAGAAGTATTCTGTACTCTCCTTTGAACACCCTAATAGAAATTAGCACGAAACTAATGCTGTGACAGACATGAATTCTGCAGTGAACACGTTCAACTGATCTCAGAGAGTCCATGAGTTTTCTTAAGATAAAACAAAGAACATTCTCCACTTCTAAGGTAGTTCTAAACTTTAGCCAATCAGCTTTCCCTTTTATTGAGTAGCATTCTTTTCTTCAGGGAGGATCTCACAAAAATGTTCTTTCTCAAAATAGTTGACTACAGCGTTCTGAAAACTAAAGACTTCACTTTGCATCCTGAATCTTGAGGTCTAAATTTGCAGGTTTCTAATGTCTGAGGAGGAAACATCCCTTCTAAGTCAATTGGTGGTGTATGTCCTCATTGGTATTTAAGGGTGGGTATGACTCAAAATCCAGACTCACCAACCACCCAGATTATCTGCCCATAAACATGAGTACAAGTCAAAACTTCAGCTCAACTTTGCTGCCCTTCAGAAAAAGAAAGAGCCTTTACACACACTAAGGGCCTTTGCTTAGCCCCTTCTCTCATCCACACTTTCTAAAGGGGTTGGAGATGGATGAAAATAAACGATGTCACATAAATCTATGGGAAGAATAATCCAAATCCAATTCGCTGTGAAAACAGGATGGATATTTTTCACCAATGGATGCAGCCATTGTAGGTAGAAAGTGGGTACTTTTTGCTTTGAAGTGAACATATCATGTATCAAGCACTAGAAAGCATATCGAACTGCAAAATCAGTCTCTTAACTATTTTGCATGGGCCAACCATCAAATGAAAAAATGGAATGCTTTGCTTGCTGCTTTCAAAAGCTGAAGAGTTCCAGCTAGAAAAGCTGAGTTACATGTTGATGTTTTCATGTTGATATTTGTGGAATGAAGTCGGAATGAGAACAACCAGCTAAAATTGAATGACAGCAAGGTGTGGGATGGAGTAAAATACTTTGCAATTCAGTCAAAATATTGTTTCTAATGATGTGTCTTTCATATTCCTGAAATGCCACAAATTATGTCTCTTTGCAGGAAGGTAAAGTTCTTGCCCCACATCTTAGGTCACAGTTCAGCAAGATATTTAAGCATGTCACTAACTTTATTCAGATGGTCAAAAGCATCCACTTGTTTTACATTTGCTGAACTAGAACCTGCAAATACACATGCAAAGATGTTGTTCCACTGAACTCAAATCCAAAGTAACTTGCATGAGTTGTGTTGGCAGGGTTGGGACTGCATAAGGAACAGAGTTTAGCTCTTGTAATGTATTTTTCTCACAGTAAATTTCAAAATGATTTGCAGACTAGGCTAGTTTCATTTCCATTCTATGGAAACAGAGAAAAGCACCTGTTTCTAAGCAGATAATTGGGAGAGTCAGGATAACATCCCATGTTTTTTGAACAGCAGAACAATTAACTATTTGCAAGGTCATGCAACTTTCTTTTTATGCTTAATAACTTTTAAGTCTTATTGTCCCTTACTTTTGATGGTGGTTAGGTGAACTACTGTAGTAAAAACAGAAAGTGCAGGCAGAGAATGGCATGCAAGAAATATGAAAAGAATAAGGCTCAACTGTTACTTGAATGGATATACCTAAGTTTTCTTGTGAGGCTTGATCCAAAGAATGACTCCCTACTAAACATGACATTACTGTAAAGTGAAGAACAGTTATTAAGATGAGACATTAATGATTATCCATGAAAAGCTCTATGAAAAAGAATGGGAACAGCCTTTCATTTGTAGTTAATGTAGTGTGCAGATCAGAGTGGCTTTTTTCTCCTTTCTGGTTTGGGCAGATGCATTAGGATGAAATGCTGGCAGTGAAGTTTTATGCCTTGCAAAGTAAGGTTTTATTTTCATTTTGTTGTTAGCACTGGCAATACAAAAATGAACCACATTTCATGAATTCTTTCATACTCACATAATAGGAAGGACAGGTACTGATTATGCCACTTAAAAAAATCAAACCAACTTTCAAATGGCACAGAAATATTATTTATCTTGTAGAGTTAAGGAAACAGGGATAAATTACTTTTCTGCAATCACATAATAATAGGTCTAGGAATATACATGCTCTCCTGATGTCTAGTTCTGCAGCTGGACAATGAGGATTAGGAACAAGACTCTAGGAGAAAGTTTAAAATTCTTCACTTAAGTGCCTGTACATACAAGTTTCAACACTAGTCAAAATCAGTGGAACAGCTGCTAACAGCAGCACTGAAAAATCAGGCCCCAATATTCATTCCCCAAACACAGACATAAAAATTTGGTCCAGAATAAACAAAATGTCCAGCAAGCAAATGCCCATCCTAAATGTGGGTCAGGCTCCCAAATGCTGGCTAAAAGACTCGCTGCACTCCAGCAGAATTGAGCATTAGTAACTCTTTCTCATAAATCTCCCTTCTTGAGAGATTAATTGATGAAAAGGCTTTGCAATACAGGGAGAAAAGCAATTGCTACCTGAGATTTCATAGGGCTGTGAAGTTTAGGCATAGATTAAGGAAGAAAAAGCCAGTGGCACCTCTGGCATGAAGTCAATAAACACACCATCAGCGAGGCACAGAGAGCACAGCCCCAGCTCCTCCTGGTTTGGGGGACTATACAGGGCCCATAGGGAAGATGCTGTTCTTAAAGAGCAGCATCATAACTACCACTTCCCTTCACTGTTTACAGGACAGACTTGAGTTCCAGGGCAGTGCAATGTCCTCTTCACCATATCTCATATCTTCACAGTTTTAGTTTAAAGGGAGCTTCAATAAAGCCTTGGGCTGCTGCCAAACTTTACTTGATTTTCCACTACGAGAAGTCCTGCCTTGCAGCCTTGCCTTTGGATCCAGCTTCTGGAATGGACTTTTCCACTCATTTTTGACTCCTGTGTTCTTCCCAAATGGTCTAAGAACAAGGACCTATATCTGTCTGTGACTTCATCATGATGACAGCTCCTGCTTCTCTCCTGATCTAAGAGAGATCCTAGAAGGATCTGTCACAGAGGTCAACTCTAGAATTGTGGAGTTCCTAAAGAGCTTTTACACTACTCCATAGAAACCCTGCCACTTCCCATCCTCAAATTTTGACACAGCCAGGCCTCTTTTTTAGTTTATTAAAAGCTTCTGTGAAAGCTTTGGACCAATTCTTCTCTCTCCTTTGTCAACCACAGATCAGAGAGTGCCATTGATTACTACAGCAGCTTTCTCTTTAAGTACTTAACTGATGGAAGAACCTGGAGACTGGGGCCACTTATGGCCTGCTCTCCCATTAGAACCACGCTCCGTTATTGCTCATTTATCTCAATAGTCAAAGCACAAACTTCAGTGGAGTACAAGAAATAATTTCTATGCTAAATCACTGTAGGAGGAAGAAGATTTTTTTTCCTTTTTTTTTTAATATTCTGGTTTGTAAATAAGAGTTTTATGAGAGATGGGAGGTGGTACTGTCAAAACAACCAGATTTTATGACTCAATCCCATTTCTACTGAAGTCAATGGATGTTCCCACAAGTACCATTATATGTCTGTTTACCTGGAGGGTTTCCAATCCCTTTAATTGAATGCTTCATGCCATAAACACATTCCTGCTAGCAAGAAGGCTCCCATGCAGGTGTACTAATGATTTTGCTGAGGGTTATTACATATATAACAAAATAAAACTAAGATATATCCAGCTAGAATGAGGGGCCTTGGGACTATAGTTTAAAAGATTTTGAGCTGGGAGTCATACTTTTCCATTTTTAATTCAGTGTGTTAATATAAAATAATTTCTATAGTCCTGAAAGCTACAGTAACTCAGAAGCTACTCCACAAACTGCTACAGGTGCAGGAACTAGCGGGGCTGTGACCAGCGGTAAACTGCCGCAGTCATTCTCTTACCTAATTTTAATCTGCTGCTGAATCTCAGCCAGAACATTTTGACTCAAGGTATGGAATTACATACTCAAAAGGATTTCAGCTCCTAAGCTCTTCCCCTACATATTAAAGACCAAAATTCAGCTGTTACCAATGCTGGAGAGGGCTAAAATCTCTAGGCATCTGCATTAATGCAACTGAGCTTGCTCATGACTGCTTAGCCTGGGCAGTTCCATGGTTGTAATGTACTTATGCTCCGTGGGGGTTCAGAAACTGGGTACCACCCACCCAGTCAGTCTTTGAGGAGGGGCAGGTGAGTTCATGATTTTGTTGGCAAGAGGAGGAAGATATCCTTTCCCAATATTTTGCCACTAGAGCACTTGCCTGTATTGTTAGAAAACGTGGGATAGGTTCTTATTTTCTGCTAAATGAAGCTTGAACCCAAAAAATTCATAGAAGAGCAAGTGTTAATCTTTTTTTTTTTTGTTCCCCTTCCTTTATTGAAGTTGTCATGTGTTGCATGAAATATTTAAAAAACAAAACGAGGAACATAATTTTTCTTCAGGCCAGGGACTGGAACTGAGACCTGACTTCTTGCTTACTGTTTTCAAATATTGCTACAATTCTTGTTCCTTTTCTCTGCGCTGTAAATGGGGATGCAAATGAAAGTAGCTTCAGCATGAGTTTGTCAATCTATTTATCCTTTAATTGCTATTGAATTCATTGCGGGTCACCCCCTTATAGCAGTTTAACATTAAGTTTTGACTTACAATTATTGTATGTGCATTTGACTCTTCCACTTAGCTAAAGAGAGCTATAAATATACACTTTCCATTTGAGACCTTGCAGGTTGACTGACAGTGGCTGCTCTGTTGTAGTCTTCAGTGACTGACCAGTACTAGGATTGATGATTCCTTCTTTCTCTTTACTTGGAAATTCCCTTGTGTGATAGGGAGTATTCCCATTTTTTTCAGCAGGGGAGGGACCAGGGCTTCAAACCTAATATAGCTTTTACAGTAACACCAGAGAGACTGACTATCCTGCTGTTCCATTTTAGACACCCATCTTCATTGTCAAGAAATCTTTGAACATGTCGAACTGACACCGACCCACACAACATTGCTCTGTGCATGACTGTGGAGCAACAACAGCAACCAGAATCTTGAATTCATCCCAGAACAGCCGGGATGATAAACCCTGGCTCTACAGCATGGATCAGGAGAAATCTAGACCATGATTAGTCATAACAAACAATAAAGCTGTTTACAGACAATCAGCAAGCAACACTGCCTTTATACAGTTAGCATGTTAGCTGTATTGTCAGGAAGCAGTCAGGAAATGGATTTGTTAATAATTTTTACTGATTACCTGTGGTGTTAGTAGCACGTTTTAGTTAACAGCTCATGAATCCACAAGGAACTATATAGCTTGCATCCTCCAACAGCTGTATTAAAACATATATATATATAATAATGGCAGCTACATACCTGGCAGTACCATCCAATTGCTCTTTCCTTTTATAGAAGAGAGGATGCATTACAAGAAAGCAAGGAGAGAAGAATCACATAATAAATTCAGCATATTTTTAAAACATAAATTGCTAATCTACTGTGAATACCTTATACATGTTTTGTTCTGTGACCGTAACTGACAGAGAAAGTGGAATAAAAGCTACATTTTCAACTAACCATAAAGCAAAAAAAAAGTGATATAGATTCCTGAAACCAATCTGTGCTGCTTAGATTGGCAATCCAGTCCTTGGTGAGAAGTGATCTCCCCTGCCCTCTCTCCCAGGACCTTATTTACAAAACACCAATTAATTACATGTTGCATTTGAATCACAGAAGAACCTGCATACAATGAGGAAGCTTGAAGTCACAATAATGAGTCCAGACTCCTTGTGAGTCTGAGAATTATTATCCAAAAAAACCCTGCAGTCAAGAAACCCTGAAGACATTACTCTGTAATGGAAAATGTGGAAATAGAAGTGAGAAGAGATAAAGAAAAGGAAAGAAATGTACTGAACCTTAATTAAACACTTATGGTGTTGGGTTTTTTTGGGGTTTTTTTGTAGAGGTTTCCTTTTTGAAGTACATGAAATCAATTCTAAAAATAAAACAAAGAAAGGATGAGTGTTTGTAATTTTCCCTTTGAGAAAGCAGGAGTCTGAAACATTTCAAATCAGTTTTGAACAACAGCTGGAGCTTCAGTAGCAGTGCAGTGAGCACAACTACACGTGGAGACCTCTGAGTCAAAAAGAAGTTTAAGGGCACTTTTTTCAGAATGAGGCACAACAGCAAGTCCAGAAAAAAGTTTAAAGCACTAACTTAGATACCTAATGCCCATTATTAGTAGCTCATAGTCTGTAGCTAAAAGTCTTGGCTTTTCATAGGGCTGTATAGGTTTCTTAAAACATTTTAAAATGTTAAGACCTAAATGTGAGAAAGGTGCCTGTTTGACCAGCAAGGAGAGTGAGGATCAGCCTAATTGCTATAAACATATAAACATCTGTTATATCTGAATGTCCTTATGTATGGAACGCTTTCACTGAACTCAGAAGTGGTGACTGAAATTAAACCACCACCTCAAAAAAGACTCCTCTTCCTCAGAAGAGTTTTCTGGAAACTATGTGTTACCTACGAAAGCCTTGTTGACACATATATAAAGTCTATGTGTACCCTGTCCTGACTGATACTTCACAGAAAATGATGATGGAGAGGGGGACAATGCACTTACCTGAAAAATGGAAATGATACAATTGATTCATAAAACCTCCAGGTAGCGACTAAATCAATCCTGTTGGGGTTAGTAGCATAGTATCTCCAGGCAGCCTGAATTACAAGGGAGAGGAAATAATTAGTGTTAGGTTAAGTTATTTCCCAGCTGACTGCAGCCAGACTGTCTCAAAGAACATAACGATGCGCCTGAGTGATTATCTGGAAATTAATTACTAATCAGCCATACCAAATGAGTGTCACTGTATGGAAAAACTATTGACACTTGATTATGATTTGGGAGGGCTGTTAAAGGAGATAGGACATGGAGAGAACCACCAACAGAACGTGACATTACATTAGACTTAACTGGTTTTATTGTCCTCTCTGGTACATCTAAAAGAGCTTCAAGCACTGCTGGACTTGCCTCCTAACGTATCATCAGAGGAAATTTTGCTGAGCAATTTTCTACTCCAGCATTTAGTTCAAATTAAAATTCTCCAAAAAAATTTCTCTAAGCACATACCTAAAATCCACTTTAGCTAAATAAGCTACCTGGTGAGGGGAGATGCTGTAATTTAAAAGGTGAATTCCATTCACAATTCATGCCTGCAGCCCCCTCTGTTTGCTAAAGCATGTTTTTAATGAGAACAGTAATTAATTTTAATGCCACTCAGTCTGTTTCTCCTGAGGACTGGTTTGATCCTGAGCACCAATGCTTCCATTTGATATCACAGAAACTTTCTCTGTCTCTCTGTGAAAATGCTGCCATTTACTTCACTGCCATCAGGATGTGCTCCGTACCTAGTGAGAGTAAATCGTCTCAAATTTGTCAGCACACAGACTAATGATTTTAAGCTTAATGTCCCAAATTCATAACAAAGCCCATAACGGAAGACCAAGTGAGTTAAGGACTATCTTCCCATTGAATTTTTGGATCATCCAGTGACAAAACAGAAGATACAGGGTGTGTTTTAGTTTTTAAAACCCACACATTATTTATGTTATTTGCCTTGATTGAAACTGTCACTGTCTATTGTGTTACTTCTATTGCTGTTTTCACATCAATAACAGCATAACTCTGTTTGCACAGAAAAATATTTTCTGAGGGGAATTGAAAAAATCTGGAGTTTGGAAAGAATGCATTTTCAACAACTTGTTGTCTTTGATTTTGTGGCACTGATGCAGAAGCCAGGTGGTTTCCAGAAGCTAGCAGATGAGACCCTTTCTTCAAAAGACACAGTTCTTCTGAAAGATATTCTGGGAGTTGAAAGACTTCTCAAAACTGCAAGGGCCTCTGGATTATCTAGCTCAGTGTTAAAAACTGACAAAAACGCCTTCTCACCCCCTCCAATGGGAATTGAGAATTTGGGCAGGGGAGGAGTGGTGGCCCTGGTTAACATGATGCAGCAGTCTTCATGCACAAAACTTTTTCAAGGAAGAGGAAAGCGGCTGCAAACCTGAATGAGCTCAGCTGCCGGCTTTCTTCTTTTCTCAAAATGTTTTTGACGATGTTGCTCCTGGACCTTCAATGCCAGCCCTGATCCCAAAATGCCCTGAAAGCATAGAGTGATGCAAGATTTTAGATATTTCTTACTCAGAAAAAAAGGGATGAATGATGAGAGGAAGCAGGTCTGTGGGTGGAGATGGCTACATGGAATCGTTGTGCAGTTCCCATGCCTTTCCTGCTGCCCCACTCATGGGACAGGAGGTTGTCATGATCCTCTCAAGGACCACAGCCACACCAAATCATTAAATCATTTTAAGGTCCTCTACAGACTTCTTGAATGTCAACTGCCTTTCCAAGCTGGAGGTGGCCGGGTGCTGTGTTACTTTCCACTCAGGGTAGAGTGAAACTCTGCTTGTGTGATACAAGAGCTGTGCTAAAACATACTTTGGATTTGGGTATACAGGACTTGTCATCCTCTGTGAAATTCTTTCCAAGTCTGGATCTAAAGGAAAAATATCCTAAAATCTGGGATTGGGACAATTTCTGTTACTGTTCAGCCCATCTCAGTCAGATCTTGTCCCATTCTTATCTGAGGACTTTGCAAATAATGAAATGTGCCCCCAATACTAATTATTAAAATAGTGGGCCCTAAAGACTTTTAAAATATGTCTTGTCAACACCAGTAAACTACCACTTGCCAGTGTACAGTCTCATGAACTGCCTTGTGGTTTGCCAGATTGTTCACTTGCTGGATTAATTTTCTCCTGTGCCAACTAGCACAGTCAGACAATGCCCACATAGTGACTGGAGGAGTATTGGGGTAATGTATTATTCCCAATAGGCTCTGTGCAAGGTTGGGAAGAAACAAGTTGCATTTACTGATACAGACCCGCTCAAGTCTCTGGAGTGCTTCTTAAAAAGGGATTTGGTTCCACTGGTGACTTTGCTAACTTTACCTTCTTTTTGCAAGTGCACAGCGCTGGGCTGGGTCTAACAGAGGAGGGGAAGGTACTTACTGCAGGAAGAGCAAAGAAAGATACTCCAATGAGAGAGAATGTGGCTGCAATCAGCCGTCCCTCCCATGTTTTGGGGGTCTTGTCGCCGTATCCAATCGTAGCGAGGGTGATCTGGGGGCAGAAGGACCAGGACTTGACGTAAGAAAAACAAAGCCAACAGCTCTGTGTCAATGTCACCATGATAGCTGCATAACTCACTTAGCCCTATAGGTGCTTTTGCCCAGCTTTGTGAAATAAGATCTTGATTATGGGCCAACCAGTTTTATTGGTGGCATCATAGTCCCAAGGCATTGCACAGAGAATGGATTTAGTCTCAAAGCTGCTGCCTCTTTTGGATGCATTTGAAGCAAGAGAACTCCACATGAGCCTCCTGCCCACCATCAGTGCACAGTTAGGAATGGGATTTGCCAGTTAGCAGCTTGCAAACCCCTAACAGTAAGCCAGGACTAACTCTACCTGAAGTCCTGGTCTTTTTAAAACAAAGATGATTTTGTGAAAACTTGCTCCTTTCCGGCACAATTGTTAATCTCCAACTGTGTACTTTTTCTGACCACAATAGCACAATGTGCTGGATGTAAAAGGATATGAAAACATCCAGGTGTTCTATGCAACACTTGGTATCTTTTGACTAATAATGGGGGAAGGGGGGTATCTTACATTTATGAGTGAACTACATTAAATAAAAAATAAGCTGCTGAATTTTAGTCACAGCATGACATAGACTTCCTTGACTATCAGTAGCAAAGCCACATGAGTTCTGGAATGGCAGGAACATTCTGTGATTGAATGAGTAGTGGTGCAAACCAATGGTCCTCTCTTCATCAGAAAAGACAAGAACAGAGATATCAAAGGTCCCTCTTGTTCAGCATCCTACCACAAGTGGCATTTCCTGATCTTTGGGGAATACATGGAAGACACAAGAATTATTGAGTTAACCTTTCCAGGAATATTTTTCTACTTTCTGCATCTGAATGCAGAGACATCTTCAGTCACTGGGTCCTTAGGAACCAAACTTCCATGAGTGTCTGCCTCAACTGCCCAAATGTTTGGTGCTCTTTGATAGCCCAACAGACCCATCCATTGGCCAGCTCTGGTTCTGCCATTTTCTGAGGGGCACAGCTCTCACAGGCAGGAAACTGCTGGCATGAGAGCTCAGTCTCCCATACTTTCTTATGCCTGAAGAGAGCTCCTCTAAAAGAGAGGCTTCCCAGACACCAGGAACATAGTTTGATTTCTGAAGGAGGTTTAAGCACCTAAGGACCTTTGTCTGAAAATCAACCTGAAAATCAACAGGATTGTAGATTCTGTTAATTGGTTGTAGGGGCACCCCTACTTTGGTAATGTTACATGAGTAATGTGCCTTTAACCCAAATATAGCAGCACTTGCACTGTGATCTCTAAAACTTTATCTCTTCTTGCATATGAAGTTTTGCAGAAGGGTATAAGGTATTTTTGGAGTCACTTACCAGCCCCCACCACAGTGCATCTGCATAGGTTTCAAACTCCTCTTTCATCTCCACCCCATTAGCATCTTTTTCTGGAACATCTTTTTCAACCAGATAAACAAGAAATGAGGATAAGATGAGTGTCAGGAACCCGATGTACCAAGCAGTGATGAGTTCCTGCAAAAGAAACAGATAAACATGGAAGGGCTGAAAAGAGCCTCAATATCCACAGTGGCAGAGTAAACATCAGGAAGAGAGAGAAGCACAGAGGATAACAGCAGAGGTGTCACTGCTGGTTTTGGTCACATCCATGTCCAGCCCATCTCAGCACTTAGTGGGAAATAATGCAGAGATTTACAGGAATTTGCCCTTACATGGAGTCTTCCTTAGGAGCAGCCTGCAGGAACCTGCAGTTACGGTTCTGCATAAGGCTGGGTTAAGGGCTTAGCTGCACTCATGGCACAGGGGGCTGCAGGGCTCTGTCCCTGACCTTGACTCTTCCTGTTCCTTCTGCCCCTGGGCTTGGTCAGTCTTAGCAAGCAAATCAACATCTCTGCCCTCTCCCGACCTCCAGAGAGACAAGGCTGCAGGATGCACTTCCATCTCTTCATCCATATCAAAGCAGATTCCATTATGAATGATGTTTTCAACATGAATTCATGCAATAACAGACCTTGAAAATAATCTGTGTGCAAACAAACCCCGAACTTCAGTGTTTTAGAGACAATGACTAAAGTGGAGTGTGTGTCTAATCCCACTGAGGTGGGACATGCAGCCACCCAAGTTAAAATCCCAGCAATATCTGAAACAAGGCAGAAACAGGTTTTTTTAAGATCTTCAAAAGTAGGTAAAAAATCAATATTCCAATTCATTTTATGAGAACTGTATTAGGACAAAAAAAGAAAAAATGTTGCAGCTGAGAACTTTGTGATTGAATCCTGAGAAAAGTGAAAAACTTTCTTAGCTAATTTCTGGTGTGCAAGCACAGCAGGAAATTGTTAGCAAAATTGTTTCATCGTTGTCTCCAGTAAAGAAAAGTTCTCACAACCCCTTCTAATCTCCCTCAGCCAGCTGAGGTCTAAAAGTGCCTGATGGGGAACCAAACAAGTAACATTTGAATGAAATCTGACACAATGAATCTTTAACAATTTCTAAACAATGTCTTTGGTACATAGACTTCTTCCATGATCTGTTTCCTGAGAAACATTTTTGACATAAGTGTTTATCTGCCACCTGTCTTGTAGCAAGTTTATATGATGAAGAAGCAGAAGTTGGTAAGAAATGTAGCATGTTGGGTATCCCCATCAGCCCCTACACAGAAGCAAAGTCTAAATATGCTGTGCCAGCTGGCATTTTAGCTTTCAAAACCCCCTAAAATGTCAGGAATGTCATTCATGGCTAAGAAAAAGCAGTATGTATGTAGTGGAGTATATGTAATTTTTCTACATCCTGTGCAGATGAGAAATCTCATCTAGAGGATTTTAAAGCAAATAGTATTTAACTTGTAATAATGTTTTGTGAAAATGCAAGAACACAAGTATCTGTCTGGTGTAAGATAGGTGTGTCTGGTGTGTCTCACTACAGCATCAAGTTAGACCAAGAAAAAATGACTTTAGAAATTTTTGCGTGTCTGGGTACCCACTGTGTCCATCTCTGTATTGTCTGACCTATGCTTCCAAAGAGAAATTTTACCAGTAGATCCCTCTGAAGCCACATTTCTGTGCACATTTCTCAGGCTAATCAGCCTCTTTCCACCCCTTCAGAGTCCTCTTCCATCTGTTGATCAGACAAGTCTGAGAAGCCATTATACAGGCGTTTCAAGTTCACAGGCATTTTTGTCAATGATTTCAGCATCCTACACTATAAAAGGGATGTCTCTGCTCCCATTCAGAGTAAGGGCAAAATTCCTGTTGTAATGTGTGGGAATGAACATGGTCTCACTTCCCAGCATGACTATTGAGCACAGAAAGGTAAAACAAGGGGCAGAAATCGTTCAGAGAATGGAAAATGGAATAAAGCTGGAAGAACAGAACTGTGTTTTGAACTGCTAAACACAACCCCAAGGCACTGCTGTGCCTGTGCATCCCCTCTCTTTCCTTTTACTCTTTCTCCCCAAGCCCCAGCTGAGCCCTGCAAGCTGCTCACTTACTTTGCTATGTGCACAAATAGCTGATCCTAAAAGCTTCCACGTGCCGCCCCGCCTGTCCATTCGGAGCATCCGTAGGATCTGAAGGAAGCGGAGGCTTCTGAGAGATGTTGCCAGAACATTGCCCTGGTTCCCAACAGCAACCACTGGCACTGAGGCAATCAGCACAAAGATATCTGCAAGGCGAAAAGAACAAAGCCTGCCAACAAAAGTGGCCCCATCATCTGCTTCTTAATCCCATCTGGTTGTGCTGCAAATTTCCCTAGGCAAACTTTGAAGCTGCCTGAAAATGCCTTCTCTTGCCGGCTAAACAGATATCTGCACCTGCCACAGTCAGTATCAGGACCAGAACCTCCCAGAAAGCCTTGGGATCTGTTTACAGATCAATGCACTAGACCTGAGACACTGAGCTCACTTAGGGATGCATGGAAACAGCATCCTAATGCTGACAGAAAACCAGCCTTGACTTCATCTGTACCACTGGAACACCACAGTGAACAGGTCAGCAAACGAGAAATTCAGGTTTGATGGTACATTTACCATTTTATTCTTTTGGCTGAGTTTTCCCACTAAAATCTCAAAGCAAGTACTACTATTATTTTTTTTAAATGCTCACAGGAACAACTTCCTGATAACTGATTATATAACTTCTTTTTTTTTCTTTCTTTTCCTTATTTCCCCCTTCTTTTTGACCTATATACACACACAAGAAGAAAGTGGTACCAAACGGTTTCAAACATTCTCTGGGTACTCAGTCTTTGAATTGTCTTTATATATTCTTTGCCGCCAAAAAGAATGGATTTCAGATTTATTCACTTCCAATCATTATCGAAACAAACTCGTACCAGTGACAAATGAGAGATGATATTAATAAATCCAGGATATCTTCAGTTCTTTACCCAGATATCAAGGAGGATTCATTCTTAGAAGTGAGATGACACTTCTACTGAGAAGGCATGAGACAATATCAATCCCACTTGCTCACACTCTGCTGCCTTCACAAACCTACTAGAAGTATAAGAAATATCTGTACAACAGTAGCACCCAAAGGAGCATTACTAAATTGGGGATAGCACAGATGCACAAAGAAAATTTGTTGCAATTTTGTCTATCATTAGACCCATGAGATGAACAAAAGCGGGAGAGGAAAGAGAGGTTTGTATTCATGCAGCACCATGGCTCTCCAGAGTGCTATGTGCTGTACAAATAGAGAACAAAAACCCAGTACTTGGCCTGAAAAGCATCAAAACAAGTGAGGGTATCCTAAAATCAGTGAACGAATGGGGATGACAGGTGCTCTGGGCAGAGTGATCTCCTAAATGTTGGCTGGTTTGTTTGTGGATAAAATGAGGAGTTGCAGGAGGGTATTCAAACATGAATAATGACTAATTATGTTGATAATTACAGGCAGTGCCTTCCAAGTCTGAAAGACAATATGGGTGAAATCACAATGATACTTGTTTGCAAATGCAGACCAACAATACAATTGTAAAACACAACATAAATATGAAAGAAGGTTGGGGAAGATGCGATAGAATTGGGATCTCAAGTAGTTTGAAACTGAAGGCAGAGAGAGTCTTCCTGGGAATGAGCTTAAGAAAAGTGCAGTGGGACTCAGGACAAGGAAAATGTATTTGGAGAGTAGAAGGATTCATTTTTTTCTCACTGACTAAATAGCCAAGTGTCTCTCAAATTAGTTGTTATTGCTGGCTACTTCAAATAAGTGCTCCAAGAAGGACACAAGTCCTGGCATAAAGGCCAGATCTGATTTCAGCGTTCTGTGCACTGCCAGTCACCAGTTCTTTGATATCCTCCAAACTGGCTTAGAAGGAAAAGAACATAATGGGGAAAACTGTAATAGAGAGCATGTGCCTACCCAGCATGCACAAAGGTTTCCTGGCAAATTTGAGTCTCCCCCTCCATCCTTTGTAGCGACAGCAACAGCCAGCAGCCCAGATTCTTAAGGCAAACTCTGCTCCAAAGATGAAAATGGCAAAAGTTTCCTGTATCAAGACACAAACTACATTGTTAGTCTCACAAAATTTTTGCAGTAATTCTGGACACAAGGATACAGCTGAAGGAAACAGATGAGGTGCAAGTGTTAGGATATGTGTGAGAGAGAGGAAAAAAGTGGAGGAGAATCGAGGTTGATGACAGAGGCAAGGCAAAGGGGGGCAGAGTTTTCCAGCCTGCTAAGTACTCAGCAGGAAGGATTTGTCCCTGCCATTGGGTAAATGTGAAGTGCTTACCCTGCCTTAATGGAAGGGCAATTACTTCACAGAAAAACCTCCTGCTCCAAAACGAGCAGACAAATGTGAGTGGTGACTGCAAAGTCCCCAGTGCACTCTGTACCCTCCCCCCAGGGTCACCCACCAGCAGCTTGTTCGTGCAGCCGTATCTGTTGAGGCAGGGGCAGGATACAGGATATTCACATGGTCATAAGTTTAAAGCAATGATAAAGACATATATAAGACAAATTTAAGGCATATATTGTTCCCTTAAATTTCTGGTGAACGAAGGAATGGGATTTTCCACCTTGCTCCAGAACCTTTCTAAGCATGGGGAGAGAATGGGGAGCAGAGAGCTTCTCTGAGGTGCTCAGCAGAGATGGGCCAAGGGCAGCCTGGGACACGTGGTTACTTTTCCTCTCTGTGAATTGCTGGCAAGAGGGAAAAGGGGACATTTCCTCATGCTCATTACCCACAGGTGTTTCTGAAAACTGCAGAGTCACATGAAAACAGGCACAGGAGAAGGAAAAATAACCTCAGGCTTTTTCAAATGTGAAAGATGGGTCTAAGCAGGGTAACAGAGACCAAAAGCGAGTTTCACATTCCCTGAAGGATGAGGGTGTTTTCATACAGGCACTTTTTTAGAAGGAACATGCAAGGGGAATTCACCTTTCATTCCTTTTGGCATTTAGCTCTTGCTTGGATCTATATGTCTCTGGGGGTACAAGGGGAAATGGAAATTGAGATCCTGGAACTAATTTTGCTGTGCAGTTTCTCAAGGGATGCTTTAAACAAGGCCAGGTTAAGATAGACATTGTGCCCTGTATTTTATGATAGCTATGAGAGCAAAGGAAGTTTGTTTTTAGGGTCATTTTCATAAAATGTTGAATTTGCCAATTTATATTTAATGAGGGTTTTCCCCTATTTTTTAATTCTTTTGCTAAATGAGAGGTCTTACTGAAATAAAGTCTTGAGCATGAACTTCAGAATTTATAGAACAAGTAATCTGGAATGTGTTTGCCTGTTGGGGTTCCTTCCCCCTGCCATGGGGTCCGGGGGGAGGGGACTGTTGCAGAAATCCCCACTGCAGCCTTTGCCGTGAGTACATTTTCTCTCAAAGACACTTCCTGCAGCAATTTCAGTTATATTGCTATTGAACACAAGCATGAGTCCAACTCTGATGACCTCCCTTGAAAGAAATACTAGAATTAGTAGGATTCTATAAAATGAATCAAAACTGTTGAAAAATTCCCCCGAAAAAGTTTTCAAGTGTGCTTAGGTCTGGCATGGCCAATAGGAAATATACTGATAATCTGATGGAACAAATGCTAAAAGCCATTATTTAAAAGCCTCAGGCTAGGATTTTTCCTCTCATTTTCTTTATGCTCAGGAACCTCACTTTCTTTTTACTCAGTTGGTGTTGACAATAGACTGTGAACTCTCCAGTATATAAGTGTACAGTCACTGCTCCAGGACCAACAGCACTGCATGCAGAGTTAGTAGTAAGTTTCCATCCCTGCTGATGGGGCTGATTTCAATTCCAGGGCCTTACCAGGGTGATGCCACAATTTACTTACCAGCAAGAGCAGCCAGTCTCCAGAAACCGTCTCATACTCCTTGAAAGTTGTCAGGACAGCTAAGATCAAACACCCCAAGACAATCAGAAACCTGGAATGAAATAAAAGAAAAAAACCCACAGCATTGTTACTCCTCTCTTGTTGGGGTCCCTTCCCCCTGCCATGGAGCCCTGGGAGATGGGCCCTGGGGGGGGGAGACACGGGGTTTCCCTGCCCCTGGTCAGCCTCATTTCCCATTGGTTGTTTTGTGTTCCCTGGTGTGGCCAAGGACCCTCGGGTCCCGTGACTGCGGGGTTCCTGAGCAGAGCCCCAGCCATGCGGCTGGAGAAATAAACGTCTCTGAAACATCTACCACGACTCTGTCCATATATATTTCGTTTCCACGGGACTCCTGGTTTGAAATATGCTTGTTGCAGTAATCCCCGCTGCGACAAACTGGTGGAGGAATGCGAGCAAGATACTGATCCCTGAGGAAGATTCGTGAGTAAAATAACCACTCTAGACCTCTCTCTTCTCATCTTGGTTTGGATATTCTCTCTGGACTATGGAAGAATCGTGGGAAATGGGGCTCTCTGAGCCACAGAAAGAAATGTACCTAGAACTTAAAGGAATCCTTGAACAACAAAACAAGAAAGTATTGGAACCGGGAGATCTAGAACTTTTTTTTAACTGGCTTTTCAAAAATTTCTCCTATATTTCTCGAGAGTTACTTTTTGATATTGAACCTCCTGGATCTTGTCAGGGGTGTTTCTGGGACGAGATCTTGTGGGAAATGAAAGATCAAACAGAACATGTATTAGTGATTGAAGCCTTGCGTGGATCCATGGTAGTCAGTGGAGCTATTCAGGAGCATTTATATGGTCCTATTACCCCTAAAGCAAAGGATGGCCATAGTCCCGTGGCCGAGGCCACGCGGCCGCCATCCCTGTGGCACACGCCAGCAGAGGTGCCTGCGTTGGATACGCCCAGCCCCCTCGGGAGCGCGTGCCTTATCGCGGACCCCATCCCTGTCTCGGGGTCCCCGGCCACGCGACCGCGAGTGAGGGAGCGACGCTGCAGGTGTCGCAGGTGCCATGGGCCACGAGCAGCCAGGAACCGGGCGTCGGCGTGGCAGGCCGCTCTGAGCACACGGCTTGGAGAGCCCTGCGGAGGGAGAAGCGGCGGTTTCCACAGCGACACGAGAAGCTGCGCAGCGCAGCGCCGAAACGGGGCCGCTCTCAAAGCAGCGTGGAGTTGGCCGAGCGGAACCGCTCCCAGGGCACGGAGCTGGCGAGGCGGCGGCCACGTGGGACCAGCATCCACGACAAACATGCAAGCACGTGATAGGAGGAGTTGTAGCCACAAAAGTCACAGGAACTGTGAAATGGTACAATGTAAAAAACAACTATGGATTTATAACACGAGATGATACAGGGGAAGATTTATTCATCCATAGAACTGCCATTAAAAGGAATAACCCTAAAAATTGCCTGCAAAGTGTAGGAGATGGGGAAGTTGTACAGTTTGATATAGTGCAAGGAAAGAAGGGTCTACAAGCAGCAAATGTTACTGGGCCTGGGGGTATTCCAGTCAAAGGCAGCCGTTATGCACAAAATTACAAACAATATCCATCCCAGCAGCTTCCCTACCCACAGCCTACTTTCCCCTTTTACCCTATACCCAATATGAACCCTTTCCTAAGTTTACCCTATCCCCAGTTTATTCCTAATCCGTTTTTCACCCCATGGCTTCCCTATACAATTCCATTTCCCTACAATTCCTCTCCGATGCCGAGGGGGGAATGAAAAGGGGGAGGGAAGAAATTAAACCCTCTCCTGCCTCAGTTTCCCCACAAAGCATGCCCGGAGACTTCTGTCTCCCTTGTGTCAGCCTTAAGATGTTCCGGAGAATCTGCTTAGACATTTAAAAACTCAGGAGGGTGGCTTGTTTTGTCTTGAAACTGTTCTTGTTATGTTTATCCAGTTGTTTTCATTCTCCTTTTATTAAAATAAAACGGGTGAGATGTTGGGGTCCCTTCCCCCCTGCCATGGAGCCCTGGGAGAGGGGTCCTGGGGGGGAGACACGGGGTTTCCCTGCCCCTGCTCAGCCTCATTCCCCATTGGTTGTTTTGTGTTCCCCGGTGTGGCCAAGGACCCTCGGGTCCCGTGACTGCGGGGTTCCTGAGCTGGGCCTCGGCCATGCGGCTGGAGAAATAAACATCTCTGAAACATCTACCACGAATCTGTCCATATATACTTCGCTTCCACGGGACTCCTGGTTTGAAATATGCTTGTTGCAGTAATCCCCGCTGCGACACTCTCTGTATTTGCACTGGAGATATTGCCTATAAAAGCCTGAGTAGAAACCTCCAAGGGACGGCTGCTTCCCGTTGGCGAGCAGTGAGGTGGGCTTTTATGAAGATCAAGGGTTCTCAACCAGGATGGAGCAGGGGGAACTGGCAGTCATGGCAAGAACCTGAGTCGGGATGCTCCTGGCCAGACATGCTTTAATTAACTCACATTCTTCAAGAATGAAATGGGTGATAGTGCATTTTCAGAAGGGATTGTTTGATATGGCAGAGGATTTTATTGCTCAGGAGGTCTATTCCAAGCTGTGTGCTACCCAGAATGGCACTGCAGTTACAGTGCAATGGCTCTGCTTGGCACACCCTGAGGCCTGGGAAACAGTAAACACTTCATTATAATGAAGCACCAGGACAAACCCGCCCTTGAAAACTGCATTGCATTTCTTTTTGTTTTTCTTCCTTTTTGCAATCATTTCTATGCAGATGAAAAGATGAAAAGGTTTGAAAGAGTAACAAGAGAGAGTAAATTTCTGCTCTCCAGTAAACAAAGTGTGTGATAAATCACTGCCCCTGTGTTATTTTCTGTCTGTGAGGCTCCAGAACACAGAGATTTGACTAAAAATTTAACTCCCACTGCTGGTAAATCCAATTCATTCTAATTGATCTGGTTTGCAAAAACTATTCCCAGGTTCAAGCTATTCAAATTCTTTTATACAAGTGATTACTGTGAAGCAAAGTGGGGCAAGCTCATATGCTGGTACTTCATGTACCCAGATCATGGGCATTTTAATGTGCTTCCAAAACCTGATCCACAGGAACAGAGGGGCAGGTGGCCATGGAAATATTTTGAGTTTAATGAATAAATTAGAAGGATGTCTTTGTAAAAGCTCTGGATCCACTGCTTTCATAGCTAGAGTACATCAAAGAAATGATAGGCATTAGGTACTGAAATCATCCAGGGAAAAAAGCTTGTGAAGAATCAAGCTGTGTTTATGTGTAATACCTGTTTTGAATTTCAATCTGGTTCCTGTAGTGTGATTTCATTTCTTGCTGAGTAAAACTCCACTTTGTTTCACTGGGTGAAATGAACAGAGCCAGAACCTGCAGAGTGGAGGCAGTAACCAGGGACTCAGCTCAGCTCAGCAACTCGTGTCCTCTAACCTGCCTTGGTGTCTTGGGGTGACTTTATGATGTGTATCCCATATCGCTGCCCTATGCCCAGAAATTAATTCTTGTGCCTTTCTATGCCTCTAAACTGAGCCTGAGAGGGGAAAGGAAAAACTGAGCAAAACTTTTTCAAAGCAGTTTGCAGCTTGTTCAAGGTCACACAGAGATAGGGACTTTTTTTCCCCAGCTGTTGCAGGGGAGCGAGGAAGCACCCGGCTTGCTGCTCCCAGGTCAGTTTCTGACCAGTTGTTCAGTTTCTTTTTCTCCGGAGAGAGACTGAGAGTTGAACTTTTTTTCCTTCCCTGGAATTTTGGATTTTCTCCCTGTTCTACTGGACTGCTTCAATATCAGAACACATCAGGAGGACTTTCCACCGGGCACAGAGGACCTGGCCCTGGGCCAAGCCCCAGCTCCGAGGAGACCACAGGGAGGACTCTGACACTTTCCCAGGTTTTTTTCTCCACAGAGAGACATTTTATTATTTAGCATTATTTTCCTTTTCCCATGTGTTTGTTAAATAAATAGGTTTTATCTCTTTCAATTTCCTTTGAGGAAAATTTATTTTTTCCTGAACCTGGTGGGGGAGGGGTGGTGACCTGCCTTCTCTCAGAGGATGTATTTCTACATTTGGCCAAACCGGCACACTTGGGTTTTCCTTTCCTTCATGTCTGAGAAAACCTAGGGCTAAAGAAGGTATTCTGAGAATGTGCAACTCATTTGCAGCTGGAGTGAAAGGACAGAGGTGAACTCCAGATAGCTCCTTCTGCCTCTTGGAGGGAATTTCCTCTGAGCAGCATCCACTAGGACCCTCCATGTAAGGAAAAGACAACAGTGAAATACATCATAGCAAACCCTGAAGGATTACTTTGCTGTGGCTTTTCTGAAATTCACTGTTCTTATGCCAGGAAAACTTCTGATCAGCCATTTCGAGAAAGGTTAGAACAGAAGTATATAAATGTGTTTGCTCATGCTAAATAATTTTGGATTTCTTTGTCAAGTTTCACTTTTCCCATTCCCCAGCCTTGCTCTAGAGCATGGGTTATGTAGTTGGCAGGAAACAGACCAAAATGTGTCTCTTGCCATCTACCTACAACCACACTCTTGCTGCTCAAGACACTTGGCAGTTCATGTAGCAATTTTGTGGTGCTCCTGCCATGCCCTTGAGCTTACTCTGTCACACCATACCTTGTCCCCACTTTGCAGTTATAAAGCCAGTGGCTCCCTGGCTTCCCAAGACCCATGATCCAGCAGTCCTGAACCCCCAAGAGCGAGCTGGTGAAAACTAAACAAAGACAACATGATTCCTTTGAGTAACTATAAGCCACCTGTGCTCTGCCGCAGTACAGCCTTTACAGTGGTACCACCACTAACACTCCATTTAGAGCCTTGAGCAGCTGCTTCTTGGTACTTTCCATTACAGCCGCTACTTTATACCATGTGAAAATTCAGTCACCCATCAGCTCACAAGCATCATTTCAATGATTTAATGAAAGGCGAAACACACTGAAAGCAGTCCAAGGAAATTACATCATTACATTACATAATAGGCTACTTAAACTGCAGGCTTGAATTTATGATATAATTTAACAAAACACCACTGTCAATTAAAGATGATGCACAGATTTGTGTACAAAAGGAAGACAGAAGATAAGTTAGTAGTGAAATCGTCATATTTTTTGCCTAAAAATGCCTGAGGTTTTACCACTAGAGGGTACCTGTGCTCCACAGAGCGAGGGGATACAGCTCCCTGGTTTTCCTTCCCCATGAAACGGACTCAAGGCAGGTGATGTTCAGGTGAGCTCACCCACTTATGTGATATAAGGAAAGGGATCTCTCAGTGATGAAAACGTTTTGTCAATAAAAATCCAAGATGCTGGCACCGAAGGAAAACTGCTTAGTGTTGTTGGGGGTGCTGCTTGTCCAATCTCTCCATGTGGCACAGCCCACACTGCAAGTCCCAGCTCCAAGTGAGAGCCCACCCACGAGAACAACAGATCATGCAGAACAAAAACCCCACTAGAAGTAGGGTGAGAGGGTAATACTGAAGATCACAAGTTTTCATAAATAAATCTTGAGGGAAAATCTGAGAAGAGGTTGTGGCCTGAACCCCCCATTGAAGGAAGTGCATGAAAGCACCTCAGAGGTGCCATTGCTGAGTGGGAACCCCAAAACCACAGAGCCCACAGAGCCACACTCCTGCTCTTTCCTGCAGGACACTGGGGTGTGAAGGGATGAAAAGCCTGTGTTTGTACTCATAACCACAACCCATCTTGGAAGGGTCAGCTTTCCTCCTGCTGCACCATTTCCAAGGGATAAACACCAACTGCAAACACCCACAAGTTAATCAGCTCACAGCAGTCCTCCTCAGCATCTGCAATAATTATGACTGCGGCTCAGAGCACGCCATCAATTTTAATCTGCATTGATGATACACAGCCCTGCCTCTTCTGGTCTGGATCTTGGTGGTTTTGAAGCTTGCAAGTCTTCTTGTGTCCTCTTTCTATGGAAGATGCTATGCTATACAGATGGCATGCTTCTTACATCAGTCCCCCTTGCTCAGCAAAGATGATAACAAGCTTCACCTTCCCCTTGCTGCTTCTGCCCATATTGTGGGCACACCTATGCCCATGTGGTGGCCATGCAAACATAAAGACAGTTGGCAACAGGACAATACCTGAGTCTACACTGCCTAATTTAATCTTGTAGAGGCAGCAGTGTGGGCTGAGTGGTTGAGTCTGGCTGTAAAATCGTAACAGGCAAATCACAGGGTAAGAAACTGCTGAAATCACAGAGGATGAGCAGGAGGAAGGCTGCCACTGACCTGGGGAATCAAGGGACAGAAGGGGAGGAAATCTGAAATTTACTCACAGTTATAATGAGTCACGGGACATAGAGCACTAAGAGTTAGAAGAAAGAAATAGGATGAAACTCAAGGTTAAAAATGAGAATTGAGTCCTATTAAGTCAAAGCTTCCTATTAAACAGGCTTGCAGCAGGTGGCAGTCCAGACTTCAAGAATGTGTTTCACATATGCTAAATGAGGATCTGAATGTGTTCTTCAGCTTTTTAGAATCATCCTCGCCAGTATTTTACATAATTTTTCACAGCATGTTACATGGTTCCTATTTGCAGCATTATGACTTAAAAATGTGATTAGTTTGTTGTATGCATAGGTTCCTGACCACAAAATGGGAGTGCTCTTTTGTCACTGTCACAAATAATATATTATTCAGGTCAATATATTTTCTTAGTCTTAGAAATTGAATGTTTAATACTCATATTTTCTGATTGCACTATTTTGGTGTATTAAAAAGAATATTAAAAAAAATTCTTTCCCAGAAAAGAAATAGTTTATGACTATGCATGATCATGAATCTAATGTTTCTTGTATGAACAGCACAGACTGTTTTGCTTTGTAAATTTTTACTTATTTTAATATTTCCCATTCTTTGAGTTATTATTTTATATCTGTTTTCATTTGAAGCCAATAGAATGCAGATCTAGCTGAGAACATTTATATGTTTTATATACACATCTTCTCAACCTGCTTCCTGTTCACCATTCCATCCTTCAGAATTGTAGGAGCAGATCCCGCAGTAATTTGCCTGTAATCTATTCCAAAGCAGCTTCCCTATGGAGCTGTCTTGAGCACTAGATATATCACAGGCAGGCCAAACATTTGCATCTGGTATCATTTTGACACATTTTTGTGCTGTAGCACAAAATGTTAAGTCACAGTGAAGTTTAGTTAATAGGGAGGAAAATGTGCTTCTAGTGTACAGCTCAGGTTGATTTAAAGCAAAGAGCTCAAGTTGGACAGGAGCGCCTACAGAGGATATATATTCTCTTAAAGAACAGACTGGTGATGACTTCTTGTGGAGAGTTTTACTGTGTAAATGAGCTGAATTCCACCCCTTATGTTCACCCTTGGTTTAGATATAATTACAAACACCACCTCTTAATAATGTTTATGTATTTTTTACTATTGAAAGGATTAGCCAGCCAGCCACCCGCAGCAGTCCTACATGACCAGGTTTTTCTGAAATCCCTTACTGTAAATTTAGGAATCCCATCTACATGTGTTCAAGGATCCTGGTTACAAAATTATAATCCAGGCTTTGGGCAGGAAAGCTTCTTGAACAGTTTTTAATAAGAAATCCCCTATTACAATAGTGCACAGGTTGCTGTTTGCTCTCTCATCTTCAATATCACTTCTTGCAAGACATTGTGACTTTTCTGTCTCCAAATTTTCTTATGAATCTTAGATTTTTCTGCTTTGCTTAATTTGGTACTTTATTTTCTTCCCTTAAAACTTGTGCTCTGGTTTCATTATGCTCTGCCACCTGGTAAATGCTAATGGAATTCTCTAAGACTGTGATATATAAGGAAAATCTGGCAGTGTTCTGCTAAATTTTTGGTTTCGGGTATCCAAAGCAATATGGTTCTAAACCATGATTCCCACACAGTTTCCCAAATTTCATACTGGAACAACCTTATTTTCTTCAGCTATTGGCATTTACCCATAAGGATTAAAAATGCATCTTTTCTCACAGTTCTTTCAGTTGCTCCATATTCCTACCCACCATCTTTTTCTCTACTTCCAAACTTCATTTTTCACAGAACATCTGCAGTATCTTGCACTGATCACTTTATGGTTGCTAATGAGAAGCTTGAGTCAGGGTTTTTAACACTAAAAAAAATGACACTACCAAATATTTGAGAGCAGCTCTTCAGAGGCAAGGGAATGCATGCCTGATTTCCGCAGACTCGGGAATACTCGGTGTTTAATATTTAGATACTTGAATCTTTGCACTCCTAAGCAATAGGCCAGAGATCAGTTAAGGGTGACAGGAAAAATCCAAACATTTTATGAGGCTACAAAAGGGCAGGGGATGCAGGGAAAAGCACTGAGAGCTTTTAGTGGAGCTCCTGGAAGAAAAGAGAAAAAGCAGCAAGTCCTGCAGAAGGGATGTCCTAAGGTTCCTCTTTCTTTGCATCCACAGATTCTACTGAGTGCACACACACAGCTCCATGCAGAAATCCCTGTCTGAGTGCCATTATACAGCAAGGACAGGGTAGAAATACCATGCTCAGTAAACTGTATTGTACTCTTTCTCACCTGCAAAGGCAGAGGCAGAAAAAAGTGCTCCGCACGATGCTGAAGGAAACCCTAGGAAGTAAGGAAAGATCCCCAAAAGATCCATAGTCTCACTGGCATACAAGATGACCTGGCAGGTGATGAGGTGGTAGCCCAGAATGATGTTTGTCCTTTGGTGACAGAAGTGACAGAAGTGACAGACATTGTCCCTCTCACAGTAGGAAGCTGAGGTAGAAAAGCTCAAACCTTTACTCATGTCATATTTTTGATGACCTTCGGCTCTCATTGGCCTCTGAATGGGCTTCACTGCTGTTTCCTTAAGTCTGGAAAGCTTTTAAAATCAAGATCTGGGGGAGGGAAACTGTGTTTCACAGCAGGGCATTTAGGGTGAAAAAGAGAAGTTTTTATATCAGATGGTTCCTCTTTCCTCTTCTCCATGTACAAGCTAAGAGCCAGGTTAAAGACCCCTTGTCCCACTTTTTTTCAGGTCCAGTCCTTTTTCTTCTGAGCCCTGTTGACCACCATTGCCATCTTTCTCAGGGAGTCTGGCATGCTGGTATGTTTTGGGTCAGCA
The DNA here is from genome assembly GCF_020740725.1 of Corvus hawaiiensis. Taxonomy (NCBI): domain Eukaryota; kingdom Metazoa; phylum Chordata; class Aves; order Passeriformes; family Corvidae; genus Corvus; species Corvus hawaiiensis. Next base: position 36,989,123 of record NC_063238.1, read on the forward strand.
ATGTCACACAGCACAGACACCATCAACCTGGATTTTCTGCTCAAGGGGACTTTCCAGAAGAATGGCCTGACACATTTCCCAGGTTTGCTGGTATGAGACTGCAGAACAGCCCAGAGTACTACATTTCCCTGCCTGTTTTTTCTCAGTTTAGAAGACAAGAGTCACATACCAATATCCTATTTCCTTCCCAGGACAGGTATTAAAAGTGCTCCAAAATTCCTGGCACATGTAAGTTACTGGGAGAGACCAAGGTATCCTCTCACATGGGTGACTGACTGGGGGACAGCTGAAGTGAAGGAGAGGCAATGATAGCATTAGCTACCAAGGGGTTAGATGTCTCCTATTGCCCTGCAGACTGAATAAGGATGGAAAAGCTCCTGACCATTGCAACTAAATATTCTGAGTTTCTTCATTAGTGGTTTTAAATTCTATTTTTATACTAAGTGAAGGACATCAGACTTTTATCTGCCATGACCAGAACGCCTATCCATGGGCTTATCTCTGGCTGGCAGCAAGCTGCTAATTGAGTTGAGACACACAGACTACAGAACACAGTGAGCCATGCAGTGCAGCAGAGCAGGGAGAGCACAGAGACAAACCACATCACCCAGCAGCCCCAGCTGCAAAAACCACAAATCAAATGAGTTGCAGAAATGTTTCTGACAGGTCATTCTCCAAAGGACATTAAAAAACTTGCATGAAACCATTTAAAGGTAAACCTTATGATTCCTACATTGGTTTCTGCAAAATTTTGCAAAATAAAAGTGAAGGAATTTTGAAAGCCAGTCTGTAATTGAGTATTCAAGTGCCCAGCCTTCAGCAAACTCTGTAAAGAAGTGAATATAGATTATAGAAAGAGCCTAAGGTAAGAGTAGCAATCATACATATCAATGCTTAAACATCTGGAGAAAAATTTCTAGGAAGACACCTCTTTAAATGTCATCAAGAATGCTGTGTCCAGAGGGACAAAAGATCTAGGAGTGTACTTCCAAACATGACAAAATCTCAGGGGTACACAAGATTTAGGGTGTCTCACAGGCACATGCACTGATCTCCCCCACAAACCCTTCCTGTTTCTTTAGAAAGGAGAGGAATGAGTTATACCCTCTGAATAAATGTTTAGAAATCTCCAAAGAAGGTAAATGAGCATAACTTCTGGACTGACACTTGTGACTTCTGCCTTGATTGAACACTGTTGTGATATTTTCTACCTTCCCATTTGAAATCAATTAAGATCAAAAGACTGTAAGAGACAGTAAAAACAAACAAGCAGAAAAACCCAGTCAAAGAGCACACCCACCCTTTCTTTCACTTGTCCAAAGTCCCTTTTCTCACAGGCACTCACATCAAATACATTAGGCCCTCCAAAAGTGGCATAGCTGAAAGTCAATTTCCAATACGAAGGCAGCACTGTCTAGAAAAAGCCTCTGTAGTCTCTAATACAGAGTTACTAGGTAGGAAATTGATAATAATAATAATTTGGTGGTTAGACAGATTCTTACAATGAACTGAAAAGAGAATGTTTATTATTTATGCAAGACTTCAACCCATTTGGGAGTTTTGAGAGTTGGATGTTTTTCTATTTTTGACTCTACATTGCAAACCCCTTACTTTCAAAAATGGCAATACTTCCAGCCCAATGTAGCACTTCAGCCATGTGGAATTGCCAATTGAAAAAACAGTTTCCATCTGGGACTGTATCTTCTTTGCCTGTGCCTTCTCAAACTCATCACACACTCAGGTGAGAACATGAGCACTTTCTGCAAGGGTCTCAGTTCTCACCTGGAGTGGGACATTCAGAAAAAATCTGCATGGTGCCATTCCCAATGGACTTTTTAGCCTGCTCAAAGATTTGCAGTTGTGTAAGGAAGAGGCGCATGGCTGCACATGACCTGCACCCCACAACCACACTGCCAGTACACTCCAGGTCCAGGTAACAGTTCAGTGGGTTTTCCATTATGGGCAATGAAGGGTGTCCTGATAATGCAGCTCCTGTGGAGCCAGGCATATGGCTCAGTTCTCTCACATTAAGTAGGATCTCTGGATTTTTTGGCATAAATTCCACAGTGAGCTCTATAATTTTGCACCCAAGGTGGTCACAGTCATGCTTGTGACATGGGGCACTTGACTCAGGACTTTTCCGGCTAAAAGCATGAAGTATTACAGCTAGAATGGAAGATAGATGTTTTCCACATAGGGTTTAATCACTGCCTGACCTAGAGAAAATCAGACAAAGGTCTCAGATCTTTGCTTTGAACTATCCAGTTGCTGGTGTTTTTTAAATCCAGGAGGACTTTCTGAAATCTTTCTTTAAGTGAAGAGTGCAGAGTCATTACTGCAACTTAGATTATTTGACAACACTGCACATCACATTTCTTAACAATCTGGTCTGTAGACTATGACCCACCCAGAGATCCAGTGGTGCTGTAAAACAAACTCACATCAATCACTCAGGGAAGTATTTCTTACTGTGCAGAATGAAGAGAGGATGAGCTGCCCTCACTTTATCCACAAGGAGAGAAGAAGAGGAAAAAGAATCAGTGCTAAAAGACACAAGGGCTAAACTTCACATTACAGGAGCTGTGGATAAAATGAACAGTGGTGGTGTAGAGGAATGCTTTTTCTTGGAATACACAAATTTACACAGACAAAACACCGTGTTAATAGACCAAATTTCACTGGGAATTAAACCAAATTTTTAATCCAGTTTGACTTGATGCTGTTCCTATAAACCTTTTCTCACACCAGACTCTTCACTTTTGCTTTTTGCTCCATAGCAGGTTATTGTTTGGCATTTGTGATCAGTCAGACAACAAGGATTCACAGCTCTGGCTCATTTCCAGTACCCCAGAAAATGGCATTAGCTAGGGGCCAGGGGAAGGGGACCGAATGCAGAATATTCTTATATATCTCTCTAGAACAGAACTGGGAATGTCTCAGAGGCTCTAGATTATCTCAGATAAAATAGCCATTTTTAAGTATATCAGTGTAGGAGTCTATCTCAGTCTGATCCCAAGGGATGGGCTTTTATCCAATAATGATGGACACCATGATGCAAATCCACTCTCATGTTGCTTCTCCACAGGGAAACAGATACTCCTCTCCTAGGTTCTGTTGCATTCTTCCAGCCCTGTATGGAAACTGAAGATCCCCCATGGAGTCTCACAGTGCACTTGGTGCATGTGACCCGAGCCCCAAATTTTTGTGGTTTTGAAGGAGATGGCTCCATTACACCAACCAAGGTTATTCCCAGAGTCCTGGCTCTGAGCACAATGCCACATGGATGAAAATCCCTTTGGGATGTGAACCTGACCATGGTCTCCTAATCACACCTTCCCCAGGTGGCCAAATGCTCAATGTCAGGCTCTTTCTCTCAGTGTAGACATTAAAACCCTCCTTCCCTGTAACTCAGCCTCACTCCAATCAAACCACTACCACAGATCTTCTTCTTCTTCTTTTTTTTTCTGCCTTTCAAAATATATTTGAGGGCTTCTCATCTCTGATAGTTCTATATGAACATTGGGATTTTTTTTAATATCTATATGTTGGGAAGATAAAATGGTTTAACACATAGCAAGATATGTGACCTGGATAGAAACGTGAGGGGTATGATCAATTGTTTAAAGGCAAATCCCTTTATAAGAGTAGTTTTCATAACGTCTTTAAACTAACAAGAGTAGGTCAGTAGCTTTAAAATGTTTCAGCAAAGGTGCTTACAGAGGCTGTGTTATGTGGAATTTCTGTAAGATCTGCATCTCCATAGGAAAGAGCATTGAAGGGTCTGCAGCTGCAGACCCATAGTGCTGATGGAGCGCTGAGGCCAACACAGCAACAGCTGAAGCGTGGGGTGCAGATAAGTTATTTGTGCTCCTTTCCCATCTCCAGTTCACATTCATTAGCAAATGATGAGTTGTGTTAACATGGCAAATGAATCACAACCTCAGTGAAGGTGAACTTTGGATAAGCTCTTTGGAGGTCATTGTATCCTCAGGACTCTGATTTACACAACAGAACGGTATCATTAGCACACAGTATTTGTACCTATGTAAATCTGATGCTGTTTTAAAGAATTTCTGCTGGTTTGCATTACCATAAATGATTAATCAGCATTCAAAATTCAGAATGATCATCTGTAAGCATGTAACATTTCATTTGATGCCTGAAGTTGAAGTCTTTGGAGGAGGTTATCAGTCTTTTCCAGACCTGTCCAATTTTATTCCTGAAATGTTTCACCAGCATCTGCAACAATGCATCTCAACACAATGTATGATGGCCCTTTTGCTCAACTGACTCATTAGTGTCTCAGATTGCATTATCCCTGTTTAACCTGACAGATTCAAACAATGACAGTTCTATCAAACCCTCAGGAAAAAATGGCAATATGGAAGGAGATATTTTTGGTTTTATTTGAAGAAAGAAATCTATTGAGTTGAATAAGTAAATTGTAATCGCAGAGATTTCAGCATACGTAAAGCACATTTAGAAAAATAGAAAAAATTGCAGTAATGAGAAGTTCTGCATGCAGAACACAATCTAGCAAAGCAGTTAAATCTGTGCTAAGAAGCTCCGTTAGGATTAGCATGTTTTTATCCTCAAAAACCATGAACGTCTGTGTGTTTCCTAGATGGAACAGCTGGTTTTATAGAAAGAAGGTCCTCTGTAACAGAGGAATACTGGGCACAGTGGGACCTAGCCTTGACATAACTTTCTTATTCTTACTTGACATCCATGGGAACAGGACTTCCTATTCCTAATTCAAGTTTTGCCACCTTTTTTTGTTGTGGTATCAGTGCAGAAAGTGGCTGGAATTTCAGCATAATAATGAATCAACAAGGGTGGAGAGTTAAATCCATTTTCAGGTGTAGCATGACAGATCTGACCAGCCAGAGAGCCAATAAAGCTCACTCAGTGAGCTGAACAGACCTCTGAGCATCACAGACAGTACCAGCTAGATTAGCGGGACAGTAGACACGTAAATCATCTGTACACACACAGATATATGGGTGCCTGAACTGAATATCCAAACTGTGCCTTGAATTTTATCTCATGTTGGTGAACAGAAACAGAAAGTCTGTGGCAGAAAGTAACAACACTATGTTCTGCTCACAGCTTGCAGTGCCTCTGCCAGTTCTGAATACTGGGGATGGGGAAGGTTTGCATCAGACACGTAGAGATTTTCCCTTTTACTGTAAAATTAAGACTGTTGCATAGGGACAAATTTCAGGTCTAGGTTTTTATTGACTTCCCAGACAACCATGAGGTTTGACACAGGCATCTGAAGTGTGTGGAAAATGTGTGAAAGATGTCCCTCTACATCCCATCAGGACATGTCCAGCGATAGGGTGGCACACTTGCCATGTGACTACAGAAAACATTAGCAAGTGAGTACTAGGCTGTAACTCTTTCCTGGGTGAAAGACCTGCTGACTCAGATGATCCTTCCAGTATCTCAGTGCTGTGATTAAATAGGGATCTTAGCCCTGGCTATCTACAGCATTGGCTATCCGTTTGTATTTGGTATAATGTGGCTTGAAGTTTTTCTCAACACTGACTAATTATTTAGCTCATAGGCTCTAACTGTTTCAGGGGTGTTTTCTGAGCAGTCTCGATCAAGATCCTCATGACTAATTGCACATTGATTTTTCCATTGCTTACCAGCACCAGTAGTCCAAAAAAGGTTCCGAATTCTGGTCTATACTCAAAGTAGTCCATATTTTTTTTAAACAGGAAATTAAGGAGCTGGTCCCAGGCAGCTCATCTGGGGAGCCAAAATTAATAATGAGTTGTTCTTAGAAATACCTCCCCCATGCCATTTTTACCCTCCAGTGTGATGACTTCTACTGTTTTTCCACAGACAAGACAACTATGAAAGTAAGAGTTTCCAAAGAAAAAAAACTTAGTTTCTCCTGTAAGGAGAGTTATAGCTAGAAAAAAAATCAAAGAAACCAAGTATTGAAATCCCAGTAAAATTATAAGACCCAGTAACTACTTGTTTTCAAGTTATTTGAATACTGGGGATGCTGTGGTAAGTCTAAGGATAAAGCTAATTACTCACAAGAACAAAATTTTAAAGGATTTCATGGTGAATGCTTCACATTAAATTATTGGCACTATTTTGATCACTGTGACATTTTAAAAATAAGCACATGGTTATACTCCGCTTGCTTCTAAGGTTATTAGATATGTCTCAAGGTGCCTGCTTTAGGTGTACACTAAAGAGATGTAATGTGGCTGTGGATGCTGTTTATCTAACACAAGTGATTCAACATGCCCACGACAGAAAGCATGTAATTAAGTTCTGCACATACCATTACTGGAGTTATGGGGCAAGCTAAGAAATATTTCACTCTTTAGACTCTTGGCGAAACTTGTGCTCCTTCTTCCAGCATGTATCATTATGTTCTTTCCTTCACAGGACAAAAGAATACAAAAGTGTGTGAAATGTTTCAAACACAAATATTGTTTTGCCAGGAATTTTGAGTCATTGTATTTATGTAAGAAATGTCACACTGTGCACAAAAGCAGAAGCAGCTTTTCCCTTGGGCCTCACAGTAGAAATTAATAATGCAGTCGTCATTTTGTACATTCTGTTGCATCTTTCAACCTTGCTCCACTGCTTATAATCATGTCATTTTTATTCATTCTGTAATTATTTAACATGTGGAAGTTCTTTATGTTGGAGGATACTGTCATATATAAATGTTTTCTCACCTCCTGAAAATAGTTTCGGTTTTTCTGTTTTATTTATTTATTTATTTATTTATTTTACTCTGTTTATTTATTTCCAGCACAGTTTTTATTAGTGCCCTAGTTTACAGAGCAGGGAATAAATTGTACATGTCTGTCTATTCATCCTTTATTACAGCATTAACCTTTCCATTATCCCCTCAAAAGCAGGGTTTATATTGCAACCATTAGATCCAGCAATGACTTCATCAGCTAATTTAGCAGCAATCCCAATCAGTCAGTTGATGGCCCACAGATCCAAACTTCATGAGTTAGATGATAAAAGAAGTAAGAAGAAATAACAGCTAAAACCAGATTGAATTCAGGGGTTATTGGCTCCTCTCCACTTGCTTTTATGGTACAGCAAGTTAGCTAGATTGGACTCACACAATGTCCCTAATTGATAAGGTAGCAGTGCATCAGAACAGACATTTTTTGCACGCATGAATTTTGTTAATTACCTCCATTCAGCTAGGAACAAATTAAATATAGATTAATTTCCTAGGATTCACATATAAAAAAATCCAGATTTATTTCATAGGTATATATGAAACATATAACTTTGCTTTTGGGAGCTACCAGTTCCTGTTTTAGTCTCAGCACACATTGGTATGGTTTGTATGCTTCTGCCTGCCCCATCAGGTCCTCCTCTCCCCTTCATCCACTCCACCTGCAAGATGACAAGTCCTTCTCTGTCACTCTTTGGTGCCCAATGGGAACTGAGAGAACCTGAAATACTAAACTGGAAAGGTTCAGATAACCTTAACTCTACCCCACCCTCAGCCTTGTAGCTGGATCTCATTGCCTTGGCTATACTGGGTTTAGGGGGAGTTCGGGCCACGTGAATCTGTGGCCCAGTCTGCACTAAGCTTCACAAATTTATATTGACATCCTCTAGTTACTCTGCCATGAGATCCATCCCAGTGAGTAAAAAAAAAAACTATCTGTGATCCCTGAGAACAAGTTTGTGTACACACACCCTTAAAACCTTACCTTGAAGCTGGAGAACCAGATCTGGTCAGACAGCAAAAACTATTGCTGCTACTTGTTAGTACCTCTAACTTAATTGTAGGATGTTTTAGTATGAGACAGTCAGAACAAATGAGTCTATCAAGGGCATTAAGATGAATGTAGCTGAAGTGGAATGGGTTAATTTTTCATACTAAGAAATTAATTAATATGAGGGCACAAACTCCTGTGCTTTCACATTTAATCTGCTTCCATTATGACTGTTAGCCTGGTTAAAGCAGGCTCAGGTATTTCTACATCCCACTGAAACCTGTTCCATATTCGTATTTTTTATTTCTTAGAAGCAGTACATATACAAAGACCACCATTTAAGGAAAGTAATTACAGCTTGAGCAGAAGTGCAATAAAACCCAGGAAGTCTTTGATGCACAGGATGACACACATCTTACTGCCACAGTCTGATTTAAGCCAAGCACTAGATTTGGCATCAGGAAAGGTTATCTCTTCACTTCCCTCCGCAATCAAGCATTGGTTTAGGCCTGGATATTTTCTTTTCTTTTTCCTAGAACATAAGACATTGTCTGTTTCTTAGGCTAATCTCGGAATTATTTTGTTATAGCAGGAAATGATTAGTGCCCCACTTTTGAGACACTTGGTCTTCAGTATAGGCCTTTTTCTTTTTTCAATGCTTCAGGCTCATTGTAGAGGTGACTTTCATTGTTCTGGTGAATGCAGTGAATAAGTAGATTGTCTCTGATATCATCTGCAGAAAATACTTAACTTTCTGTAGCTGCATATGACTGAAGATGTTGGTCCTTGTAGACTTTGCAATAAAATAGACTTTGCAATCTTCATATCCTGGAGCCTGACTATGAAGGGCCAGAGGTGCAGGAGGGGTTGTAACTCGTACATGTGCAGTGGAAGACCATTAAAATAAATCCAGAAAGAACAAAGAATCATAGAATGTGCTGAGTTGGAAGGAACCCATCATCATCATGGAATTCAGCTTCTGGCCCAGCACAGGGCACCATGAGAATCACCCCACGTGCCCAACATGAGAATTGTCCAAATGCTTCTCGAACTCTGTCAGGCTTGGTGCTGTGATCACTTCCCTGGGGAGCCTGTTCCAGTGCCCAACCACCCTCTGGGTGAAAAGCCTTTTACTAATATCCAGCCTAAACCTCCCCTGACACAGCTCTAGGCCTTTCCCTCAGGTCTTGCCACTGATCACCAAAGAGAAGTGGTCAGTGTCTGCCCCTCCTTTTCCCCTCATAAGGAATTTGTAACTGCAAGGAGGTCTCCCCTCAGTCTCTCTTCTCCAGGCCGAACAAACCAAGTGACCTCAGCTACATCTCTTATGGTTTCACCTCAAGGCCCTTCACTACCTTGTGGCCTCCTCTGGATGCTCTCTAATAGCTTAATGTGTTTATTTTATTGTGGTGACCAAAACCGCACAAAGGACTTGAGGTAAGGCCTCCCCACTGCAGAGCAGAGCGGGACAATCCCCTCCCTTGCCCAGCTGGCCTGATGTCCCTGAGAACAGGGATGTCCCTCTGGTCTGCCAGGGCACTGCTACCTCACGTTCAACTCTCTCACCCAGGTCCCTTTCCACAGTACTGCTCTCCAGCCTCTCATTCCCCAGTCTGTCCGCACAACCAGACGTGCCTTGTCCCAGCTGCAGAATCCAGCACCTACCAAGGTTAAACTTCATTTGGTTGGTGATTGCCAATTTCTCTCATTTGTTGAGGTCTCTCTGCCCTCAAGCCAGTCGACAGCTCCTCCCAATTTAGTATCATCAACAAACTTACTCAGTATAACTTCAGGTCCAAGATGCACATCTGTCTCCTTGTTATATCTCCTACGCATCCGACAATTTTACTGACCAGCTCTTCTCCCCGGTTCCCGAAACAGATGTAAGAAGCTGATGTGAGAGCACAGGATGTAAGTGAAAAGTGCTAAATAAAGGAAGCAGACATCATTAACGTCATTTTCCTCCTGTCAGGTTTAAAATAATTTTTTGATGAATAGGGAGAACATCTTTTCATATGAACTAAAAATATTGCAGGAAATTAAATAGGGTTGTGAAGATGTTAAATCTGGAAAGTGTATTCAATCATTATAACATCAGTTTTAGTTCTGATTTGAGCTCAAAACCTCAAACTAAACTTAACTTTGGAGCCCTCACAACATCTCCGGAGTGTATTCTGGTTGCTATATTTATAGACAGTGTTATATGAGTGTTCTCTCTTTATGTGCAGCTATTCAGGAGATATTGAGGCAGTGGGTAGTACTCCGGAACACATCTGCTTGATGTACCAGCATTATGGAGTCAGGAAGGTTTAATTTAGCAGCTGTAACTGCATGCATTGTTCCCAGGGCTTGGATGGGAGCAACCAGAAGTTATTTAATTATTTTTAAAGATGAATACCAAATTACTTTCAGGAAAGTTTGTATGTGGGAGTGAGCATGGGCATGTGTAGTCTGAATTTATTTTCTGGAAACTAAATATTCTACAGACATTGGTTTGCTATTTCAAGGAGAGATTAGATCTAAACTACCTTGATCATCACCCCTATCCTAAAGAGGATTTCCCAGAATGCTTGGCCAAATTATTAATTGATTTTTTTGAAGTGTTTCTACTGTTTAGCCAAAAAAAAAAAAAACAAAGAAAGAAGAGAGACAGAATGAACACCGGTGCTTTAGGGAACAAAGCCTAGAAAGAAACATTTGGGAAACTTAGGAAAGAGTATGAAAGGAAAGTAAGAGCTTGATCTTAAGGTTATAGTAATTACTGGCAAAACTCTCAGCGACTTTAATAGGGAAAAGACCAGAGCTCAAAGCATGAGCCCAAGAGGGGAAGAAAAGAACTGGGTAAAGATGAAAGACAGTAGGCACAGAGAAATGGTGACAGTCAGACAGCAAAGCCCAAAGCCATACTCTTTCATGTGAAAATCTCCATGCTTCAATGACCTAAGCACTTCTGATGTCTGGTAATTTCCCTCTTTAAGGAAGACGGCCCCAAACATACTGTCATTGTGCCCTGAACTCAAGATGTTCAAAGTTGCTGATTATTTTTCTTTGATTTTTTTTTTTTTTTCAGCCTATCTGCTGTCAGTTCAGGAATTTTTACCCCACCAGTTCTGAGTACCTGTGTCTCTGGTGAATGGGAGAAGTCTTAAAGAGAGATCTTACAACTGTAAAAATGTAAAAAACGCCTTTTCCTTGTAATAGCTTGGAATAGAAATTGAGGTGCCTTTAGCTAATGCTGTAGTTTTATGTGTTTTCCAACAGAACAGGAGAAACTTACTAGAGCAATGAAAGGCTCAGGGAAGGGAAGCAGACAGGATTTAGCTAAGGTTTTATTAGAAGAATTAGTATTGACTTTTACAGTGTCAGTTCTAAAGGCCTGGGGCTTTAATCCTGCAAAGACTTTACCCTGCAATCTGTACTGGATATAACACCATGATCCATCATTCCCTGTTTGCAGCACAGACTCTTTTCCAATTGAGATTTCTGAAAACTTTGAAAAAAATAAAGCATATGATTCAGCTCCCATTGATCAGCTGAACTACACCAGGCTGCAGAGCTTGTGAGGATGCTATCTTTTGGGGGAGTTAAATTTTAACAGACTGCTGGGGATATTTTTGGTTTGTCATGTGCAATCTGGCTGTAATCTCATTGGTACCCACTGAGAAGGCAGAAAGGATGATGGCTGTGCTGGAGATGCTGGTGAAAGGTTATTCTTAATTTTGATCTGGCAAGCGAGTTATCAGCCATCATGAATGACAAGATTCCTTCTCCCACTCAGCCAGTGATGAGCAGACTTTAAAACCTACTGTCTCAAGACAGCATAATTACAAAGTAATTTCAAAGTCAAGGTTAAAAACCTGAGATGCTTCATTGCCTCTTTGTAGGAGAATATGAAATAGCAGTGTACTCTTTCCTCCCTGCCTCCATTAACTAATTCTCTTTAAAAAAATCCACAGTTGTTGTTCTAGGAGGCAATTGACAGTTAAAGTCTAGAAAGAATATTTTACCTTAAACTGGAGAGAGAAAAGTGTTAGAAAAATGAGAGGTTTCAGGCTACTTTTGGCAAAATGAAGCTCTGGATCAAACTGTCTGGCAACACAGTGGAGGTTTTACCATGATGTAACAATGAAGGAGGACACTAGCTGCTGAAGAGAGCTACTTATAAGTGGATGAAGCTTTATGTTAATTTAAAATGTGGTGATTCAATAAACAATAAAAGTGGGGATCATTTCATGGGTCTGTGGGATGGCATCCCACTGCAAACCAATGGAGTAAAGTTTTCCATCAGTATCAGTGCTGATTTGAAACTGCGTCTGTTTTCAAAGCTAGAGCAAACCAAGGGAAAAATACATAACAAAATTATTTCTTAAGTAAACCCTTCCATTCACCCTCAAGGAAATGTTAGAGAGGATCATTTGTTCTAATCATATAATATGAGCAAATCTCTGAATAACAGCTGCAGCATGAAGAGGGCACCAATGTTAACTCTCCAGCATGGGCACCAATGTCTGATGATTAGCAATCATGAAAAACACTTTATTGCACATGTAAAACCCAGTTGAAAACTGCTTAAAGCCAGAAAGTGGCAGGCATCCTTGTGCAAGCTCAGTGTTATGGTGTATCTGCAATCCTCTTTAATGCAAATATTTGTGGTGAGAAGTTTCAAACTGAGTAAGATCTCTACTGTCTTGAACGTAATGGTGGAAGGAAGGAAGAATAGGACAGAAGAGTGGTGCATAGCCAGCAGATAGGTCTACATTCAGAGCGAGCCCCTGACTTCTATAGAGCCTGGTGCCAAGATGAAACAATTGCATTTATTCAACATGTCCACGTTCAAAACATCTAAACCCTACTGCTGCTGAAGACCTACCTAACCTCTGTGTGCTGCATGCCCTGCTGCTTTCCACAGACTGACAAATATGAGACAGAAGGTTACTTCACTGTCCTGATGTTTGCTTGCTGATGGCAAGAAAGAGACCTCAAGCAGGAACTGAAATTGTCATTGCACACTTATGAGTGTGAGATATTGTCCGCACAATTCAACATAAGATAATTCAAAGAAGCTGCTTGACTCTAATCACAACTCTTAAAATTATGATTTTTTTTTTTGCTTTCTGGTATCAGTCTGATGTTTGACTGCAAGCGCACTTAAAGCACTGTGCCTCAGTAATTTATTCTTTCAGACAGAGAGCTGAGGGATAACTTTGTGTACAGCCTCTCAGCACAGTCTGGCAGTGGTCTTGTGATTCCCATAATTCTGAAACATCCCACAGAGTCAGGATCCAAAACAACAGAGGTAACATCTCCATCAGGAGGTTTTTATTTGAACCATGTTAACAATAACCCAGTAAATTAACTCTGCTATCTTCACAATCCTCGTGGGTGATGTCAGACCACATCTAATCCAGATTTCCCCTGAGTTACACGGGTAACCACAGCTTGCAGCACAAATCCAGTCTGGCTGAAGGACACTTCAGGAAGTACAAATATACAAAGGTTACAGATCCAATAGTTTCTGGAAATTTCAAGGACCCATTGTGCTAACAAAACTTTAATTAAGGGAGGCTTGTTGAGATAGTGCTGAAGTGTGAGGCTAGTACTCAAAATTCATTAAGAAAATAAATGCCTGTTCAGTGTTATTAAGAAACAATGGCTTGGTAATTTCCTTTGCAGGGCATGTTATTTAATCTGGAGCAGGTTTACAATCTTGGAATATTAATTACCTTGCACTAATGCTATCAATACCAACACACATAGGTGGGCTTTCACAGAGCAACTGGTCTCTTTATACAGCCTAAACTGAAGCCATCCATTGCTTTCCCTTGTTTTCACCTTAGTGTCTGATTTCCGCCAAAGTCTGATAGCCAAAAGCAGGAACTGAGTAGGAGATGAATGTTATTTGATGACAACCATGGTGGATTTTCTAACAATGCTGATAATAGCTCATTAATCACAAATGAAACCCTGCCACAAAGCAGCCACTGGCTCACAGCACAAGGAGGAGGTGTATGCAGCATAAGAGTAATGACCCCTCTCCCTTGCTGCTCCCTCCCCAAATGCCAGATGTCCCAAATGGTGTCTGCCAGCACAGCCCATTTTGATGACCACAGCTCCTGTTCCACTTCCAGGAGCACTTATACTCCTGAGAAACTGGGTGAAAATCGTGCAGCATTGCACATCAGACAAATCAGAGATCTCCTTGGGCAGAAGTTCATTTCTCCAGTGCTGCAGGCTCCCAGGCTGTGACTATGTAAAGGGGGGCACTGGTAACAACCTCACAGGTAATACCATCAGAAGGAAAGTTGAGTTACTTTTGGTTATGTAGGACCACATCAAAGACAGCCACCCATGGGTGCCATTGAATTGTGAGATTAACCTCTCTCCACCCCACCAAAGTAAGTGATTTTGGCACTAAGAATACAGAGGTAAAACAACTTCATCTAGTGCACAGTGGCTGATGTGACCTTGCTGAAGGAATGAGATCAGTTTCTGCCTGCCTGAGAGCTGTGACTTGCTCCCCCTCCTCTTCTCCCTGACAGTCTGGGACCCACTCATGTCAGTCCCCAAGTCCCCATGAGCTCCAGTCCATAGCCAAGGTTTTAACACAGCAAGGCAGGATAAAATTTGCAAGGTGATAACCTACATTTTTAATCTTGTTCCTCTGGACTTTTTCTCTTCCTTGACAATTCCTCATTACTTGTTGTGTGTTTCTCTAGCAGTCCCCTAGCCTATATCTGTTGGTTGGTTTCTCTAAATCGCTTTAGCCTTGGCTTTGTCCAGAAGCTGCAGAGCATAAAACATTACATCTCATCACAACCACAACCCAGAAGTGATGACAGCTCTGGAAAGCATCTCAGGCTGTAAACCTATATCTGGTATTTAGGATTCATTTTATGTTATCTTACACTGCAGACCAAGCAGCAATTTTAATACATGAGTAAACACACAGATTCAACACACCAAGGGAGAAAATATTCTCCTGGGATGTACGCAAAAGACAATTTAATGGGTTTTTTTGCCTCTAAGGCTTTCAATGCCAAAAGACCTTGAAATTCATCTTGTAACTGCCCACTGCTCTTTTTTTTTTAATCTCTGGCTTGTGCCTTCCCACCCTGAGGACACACTGTACTTTGCACTACAAAGAGATACAAAGTTTGTCCTAGACAAAAAAAAACCAAACCAAACCAAAACATTTTGCTGGGGAAAAAAATAAAAGCGCCAAGATATCTCTCCAGCAACTCCCTTCCCATCTTAGCAAAACATTGCAACCACTTTCAAAGTATCCAAATGAATCCTTCCTAGTCTGCTTTAAATATTTATCCATTTACCTTTCATTTTGATATACAGCTTTCTGGCTCTGAGAGACTAAACACTTAAAAGGATGAAGTCTGCCCTCACCTACCAGTTCTCTTGGGATAATCACCATTCCAGTCCTACTGAGAAAGACACACCACTGTGGTTTCAGGTGGCCAGATTCAGACCCTTGAATGTGCAACTTTTCTTCCTCCTCAGGTTACAGCATTTTATTGACTTTTGGTGGGTAGCAGAACAGGCTAAATGTCTGTGTATCTCACTGCAAGCTAAATCCAAGAACATATAGTGAGTGAAAGTCTAATACATTAATAAATAATAGCTGTGCAGAGGAAGGTAGGAATTCAACACCTTCTGCAAGTACTCGCAAGGGTAAAAGCAGTGCCACCAGGCAGCCCAGGACGAGCTGCTCAGTCTGACAGGCTGGAGAGCCAAGGGCATGAAAAAATGACCAGTGCTGCCCAATGACAGAAACTCATCTTTAGTTACTGAAATTTTATGGCTGAAACAGGTGTTTTAAAGGCATTTTTGGTGTCCCATGTTTCTCTCAAGGGGGCTCCAGAAGCGCGTTAATGGGAAGATAGCATAAGCCAAGTAAACGTCAAAGTGAAATCCTTGGAAGTTGTCACTTGCAGTTGTGGATTGGCTCCAAGACATGATACAGCTGGACCTGCTTTGGCTCCTGCAGACAGTGCCTGGTGATACATGAGATTGGCAAAACTGAGAGTCCCCAAACCAGACAACAAAAATAGAATTGCAACTATCCTCCACTAGCACTGTAAAGGCCAAAGGCTTTGAAATGCTGAAATTCCTTTCCAGTCTCAGCACAATTTTCTGTCTCAGCCATCTGTTGCTCTCCTGCTTATCCCAGGGAGCCGTGCCATCTGCCCATGCTGCACAGTTCTTTACTGAAGGCCTGCAGCCTGGGGAATGGCCTGTGCTGGGGCAGGGAGAAGGGAGAAGCAGGAGAAGCACCCTAGACGGGCTGTGGGACCAACCACTGCTCCATCCTCACCCGTGTGCTCCTCAGTGTGGGGGAAGTGCTTTCAGTCCATATTTCCCTCAGAAAGTTTGGGACAACTGTCACTGGTAAACCAAACTATACATTCCAGATGTTTTACTGTTCTCATTGTTACTTAACCCAAAGTTAAAAACAAAAAGGAAAAAAATATATTATTTGGACACTCATTCTAGAGGGTTTGTTGTTGTTGTTATTAGTACCTCACTGGAGTAATGACCCCGACTGTAATGACCCTGACTGTAATGACCAGTGGCTATCTGAGTGTCTGTCTGGAAGTCCAGGCAGAGTCCCAGTCATAGCCAGGGACAACCCTGGACGTTTGTATAGACTGGGGAATGAGAGGCTGGACAGCAGTGCTGTTGAAAGGGACCTGGGAGTCCTGGTGGCAAGTTGAACATGAGTCAGCAGTGCCCTGGCAGCCAGGAGGGACATCCCTGTTCTGGGGGGCATCAGGGACAGCATTGCCAGCCAGGCAAGGGAGGGGATTGTCTCGCTCTGCTCTGCACTGGGGTGGCCTCACCTCGAGTACTGGGCACCACAGTATGAAGATATTCAGTTATTAGTGAGCACCCAAGGGGGAGGGGGGGGGGTGCTATGAAGATGGTGAAGGAGAGACCACATCAAAGACCTGGAGGGGAAGCCATATGAGGATCAGCTGAGGTCACTGGAATTGTTCAGCCTGGAGGAGACTGAGGGGACACCTTATTAAATGACACAACTTCCTCGTGAGGGGAAGAGGAGGGGCAGATCCTGACCTCTTATCTCTGGTGACCAGTGACAGGAGCCAAGGGAATGGCCTGAAGCTGTGTCAGGGAAGGTTTAGGTTGGATATCAGGAAAAAGTTCTTCACCCAGAGGGTGGTTGGGCACTGGAACAGGCTCCTCAGGGAAATGGTCACAGCATCACACCTGACAGAGCTCAAGAAGCACTTCGACAATGCTCTCAGGCACAGGGGGTGATCCTGGAATGTCCTGTGCTGGGCCAGGAGCTGGATTTGATGATGCTGATGGGTCCCTTCCAACTCAGCATATTCTGTGATTCTGTGATTCTATCTGATTCTTGATGAACAATTAGTGCTGTTCACATGCTACTGACCACTGTCAGAAGTGTTTCTACATTCTTCACCTTAAAAAAAAGATTATTTCAATGTTGCCACCGTAACCCAATTATACCCTATGTCAGAGCAGAACAAAAGCAAATGTGATTTTGGCTTCAAGCCTGCCAGCATCGTTCAGTGCCTCAGTGATTTTATTTCCCCTAAGTCAGCAGTATTTAAATTTGTCTGTACATAATTCCTTGTCATTTATTCATATCTCAACAGCTGGATTGTGGCACTGTGCCCTACATTGTATCAGTGTAGGCTGAGTAACACAGAGCCACTGTGCCTCAGAGATCATCTACTGATTTATAGCTCACTCAGGCAGAATTTATTTTGGGATGACACACAGAGTGGAAAATACATTGCCAGCGGCCATTGGACAGGAGCAGGAAAGTAGCCACTGCCTAGTGCATATGTGGGACAGGAAAAACTCCACTTACACTGAGAAAAAACCTGGTAGATGAAGGTTATTTTGATGTAGCCAAAATTCAGACTAGAGGTCTAAGCAATTTCTTAAGCCAAAGCAATCAGGGCATCATTGTGTAACAGGTATCTGCTGGGCATGGTAAGTGGCCATGCATCCACAGCCCTCTACAGCTGTGAAATAAAACATTCTATCTTAGAGCAGGAACTTCTGAACCATGGTACCATTAGCGATTTCAGCCATAGCTTTGGCTTTGGTAATAGCTTTTCCTAGGCTGGAAATTATGGTAACGATCTTTTTTGTTCTCTGGTTTAGACAGTGTCTTTAATGTCAGTCTACAGGGCAATATCTCAGCAGATTGATCTAAGTCTTTTATCATGTTCATATACAAAACTTCCCTGTAGCCACGAAAGGAAATCTATCCAGTGTCAGTAAAGGATTTCTGGTCCTTAGTTCTACTACAGATGCATGTCCTTAGCCTGTATTTACTCATCTGTGAAATGGAAACCCTGTGATTTAACCACATTTCAGACCAATAAAATGATTGCAATTTCAGCAACTTGAAACCAGGAAACATGTCAATATTATTGTTGTTGTTACCAATGCAGGATACAAAAACCAAAATCAAAACCAAAACCAAACCAATGAAACAAACAAAAAATCCCTACACGTTTTCCTAACCGGAAGGTCTGTGGTAACAGAAACTGAAGAAGTTGCTGGAAAAAGGAGTCCTACCTATTCCCCTTCCATGCTGAACTCACACACTGCTTAAAATCATTCTCTACATTCATCAGCCCAGAGGAATCCTCTTCACAGCACCTGTAGGAGCTCTCTGAGGTATTCCCAGCAGCTGAGCATATGGGCTGAGAGTATGTTTGTGCTTCATCTCCTGAGGGCACCATGCATGAGGCCAAGGGGCTGTGAGACTCAGCACCAGCTGCAGCAAACAGTGTTCAGGCAACTCCCCAATTTCCTCTTCTTGTGCTTGTTCAGCAGCAGCAGAACAGTAACGCCTGGGTACCAGTTTCCAACTCCCATTCTGGCTCACTGCCTGACCTCACTGAAGTCAGTTAACCTCACTTTGCCATTTTATGCCTGAGTGTTAAAAGAATGCAGCACTTACCCTCCTCTTCTGGGTGTTGCTAAGCGTTGCTAATTCATACTTGTCAACTGCTTTGGGATCCTTAGACAAAAGGTGCTAAAAGATCAATATTAAAATTTATGAGAAAGCCAAACCTATAACATAATGCCTGCAAGTTAAATGCAGCATGCACTTTGCTGGACAGCATTGGGCCACTGGGCTTATTTCTCTTCTCTTTTTACAGGAGCATGTTGCAACAGCATCCTTGAGTGGTTATGTCATTTAACAAGGACTATACTTGGCACTGGTTGCACATTTCATAGAAAGAAACTATTACCTTGATATTCATGGTACCCCAAATGTTGCCCAAATTGTTGCATCAACATTTTGCAGAGGCACCTGGACAGCTTGTCATCCCTGCAATAGATAATTCCTTAGTTTCTTTCCCATCCTTTACAGTAAGTCTTTCCTTCTTTGATCTGCACCGTTAGTCAAATTTTTATTGTGTTAAGCAAAGTCCTGTTTTCACAAGACTTTGTGCAGAGTTCAATCCTGCTTAATGACTGACTGCAAGGTATGGACTATTACCTAGAGGGCTAATTATGTACATTATGATTCCAGCTTTATAGGGCAAATTTCTGCATGACTGAAAGAGAACCACATTTTCTTGAGTGCCTGTTTTGATAACAGAAGCCAACAGAAGTGCATCAGGGATTTCTTTCAATAAATCAGTCAATAAAGAGAGATCTGTAAGAGTTGCTTGCCTGAGTCAGAGGGCAGAGAGCTATGCTCCTGTTGGCTTCAGGGAGCATCATGTGCTTCAGAGAACTGTCTCTCTGCCCTCCACCACGGGTGCAGTACTACAGCTGCTAGATACAAAGACCAGGCTATTTGCCTTTGCAGCTTTCCTTTATGCCCAGCCAACCTTCCTTAGAGTAGGAGCAAAGAAGGTGGTAAACATCAAAAATAGGCTTTTGTAAGTAGGAAAAATCCTGTGGATTCATGAGACTGAGAGATGTCTCATTGTGCTTTTTACAGTCTGTTCACGTTCTCCAATTGCTCTGGTGATTTGTACTTAATCACAGCCATTCTCCTTTGCTTCCCATTCCACTCCCCTCTCTGGCCCGGGGATGAAGTCACAGGCTAAGCCTGTGATGATGACAGTCAATGACATAGTTATAGGCAGTATTTTGGTCTGACTGTAATGATGGCAGATCTGTATTTTTACTGCAGGATCAAACAGGAGAAACTGAGCAGGGTACAGGAGGGAAAACCCTAATATATTTTAAGGCAACCAGCTCCTTTCCATCATGTTGGATGATAAATGTTGAAAATATCAAAAAATTAGAGGGGAACATTAGGGAGAAAGACACTTCTGAGTGTGGGGTATAATGTGCTTTAGGGATTTATGGGAAGCCAGAGCCCATTCACCCATTCCTCCAGGCACTCTTTTTCAATCTAATTAAGCATAAAGAAAAGTACATGCAACTTCAGGATGATGTAGTGCATCTGCGTAACTGAGCACTGCATTGTGAAAGAGCATTCGGTGTAATGCTATGGATATTTCATGGAACCATTTCCACTATTAATATTCACTAATGATTCCTAGAATTAACTGTAATTACTGAGGGAAAGGGCCTAGATATGGCTGAACACAGCTCAAAGAAAACATCTGTTCAGTGCTCTGTGTTGGGAAACCACAAGGATGGTGTTAGGCTGCATTAGGAAAAGACAAGGCAACAAAATATGAAAAGAGGCAATTGAAAGAGAGCTGGATTAATGAATGGCTTCAAATTAAAACCCAGTTATAAATTCTACTGCTGACCCCTAGAAAGAGGAAACCTGCAGAGTATTCACCCAGAGTTACCTGACTCTGTATGATTCTAGAGGATCTTATAAAGCAAAACCAATCTCTGTTTTTATCCCAGAAAAATTTCCAGAATTTATGGTAATAAGTAGGGAATTTATCTTGTGAATAAAGTGATACTTCACCATATAACTGTTTTGCAAATCAGAGCCCTAAAAGCAAACACCCCAGACAAAGGAGGAGTGTGACGGATTGCAGAATGTTCCTTCATTTTTTGCAAGGAACCACACAGTGACATGTTTTGATTCATCAACAGATTAGGTCACAACATGGCACATAAAAGCTTGTTGTTTGTCCCTGAAAGCTTGTAAAGTTCTTGCTGATTTTCACTAATGTTTCAAAAATTGACAGTTCTCATGAATTGATTTTTCAAGTGAAGAGATGCTGAAGAGATTTTAAAAGCACATATTCCACTAAGTCATATTTCTGTTATTGTTATCTTTCTAATCTTAAATTGTCCCACTGCATTAATAAACATTTGCTTTTATATTATGATTCTGATACACCCATGATCTTTTATGTTGTCAACAATATTAAAAAAATGCAGGGAAGGAGACTGGTGAACTGCCCATCACCTAGTCTGCTGTTTATTCTGGCCCTGCACCAAACAAGACTCCTTTTCTAGAATGGGAGGCAAGTCTGGCGGTTCTGGTTGAATAATTACACCTTTTTAGGATTTCTTGTGGCTTGAATGCATAACAGGTCAAACAGTCTTGGGAGGCCTCCCCTACACAGTCTGTGACATCTACCAATGTCCAAGGCATTCTAGAGTGACATGGTTTAGCCCTGTCTTCCTGCTTCTAAACTGATTATGAAATTTCTTAACCTTGATGGTACTGGGATTTTTCAATCTGACAGGTTATGGGATTAAAAGACCAGTGGGCAATGAGGCAAATTACAGAAAAATAAAACATCTGAGGGAAACCAGTCTTTTGGGTCATTATATCCCTCCTACCATGGGATGTCAAATAATCCTGTTCAAAAGCAGGTCAGACTGCATCTCCATTGCTCTAATCATCTCTCCTCTGGTGCTTCTGATGCAAGAGTGTCACATAATCTTACTCCTCAACTAGTCATAACCCTTCTTGTTTTCAGCCTAAAATAATCACGAGCGATATATTCACATTTGGTTCTGCCAGCACTGTCCTGTCTGCTAACAATTGTTTGCCTCCCCAGTGATCACACACTGATGTATTGACAGACAACATATATTTCTGCAGCCTCCACTTTGCTGAAGTTAAACAAGCTGACTCAGTGTGTCTCTCCTCATAAGAAAATAATCTCTCTGTTTTGTCATTATCCCATGGTCCACCTCTGCACCTGATCTAGTTTGAACTTCTCTGCTCTGACTATAGGTGGCCAAATTTGTATATAGATATGGGCTGCAGCTTTCTCAGTCTCTCTCTCTTTCTGGAAATTTTCAAATTAAGCTGGGGATCCTTTCCAAATGCCTGGGAAGCAAAGCTGATTTTCTGACCTGCCTTTTGTTCAATTTCTACAAGTACTCCATGGACCTCAAACAAAAACCCACAGGTTTGCAGTATTTTACATGTTAGTATCCTAGCAGTACTTCCCCTTCCCCAGGACAAAAACTTCTGATGCATCCTACAAGTGCATTTGCGCTTTCATAGCCACCTTAAATTTTCTGTTTATTTCTGTCTTTTAAAGTAAAGAAACTCTTACAGCCCTCTCTGCTCCTGAGGCCAGAGCCTGCTGGAATCTGCACAGACCAGCTTCTCACCATTTGACTGCAGGTTACATTCTGGCCATTCCTCTATCAGTTTGACAGATTTACTGAAAACACTCATATGACAATCAATATGCCAGTTTTTCAGGATTCTGGGACAAAGAGTAGGATGTTCTAGTGTTCTCCTAGATGTCTCTCCTAGTGTTCTTTGAATTTTACTTCCATATTGGATCTGATAACTTCCCCTATTATGTATTTACCTTGTATCTTTTTTGCTTTTTGTGGCTCCGTGCTCACTAAATAAGTAAGAAATTGGAATTTGGTGCAAAAGAATACTTGCAGAAAAATGGGATTAGAACCTGATGTTCTCAGCCAATAATAATATGTGAAAAGAGAATTTTCTTGTAGTACCTCAAAGATGATGGGTTATTTCAAGTCTTGTTAGGAAGCATAATTGTCATCTTGTCTCTGTTCCAAATTGGAACAGATTGTCAGTAATAATCCAGTGATGAAGAGAGCCACAAAACTGTGGCCTTTGGAGTGCATTAGAAATTAATTTTAATTTAACTTTTCCTCAGGGACAGTTCTGGTTCCCTTGGATCTAAAATGGGGTTGAGAGTCAGAACTTGTGGTCTCTGTTTCCGTTTCTGATAGTGAATCAAGCATTCTCTGAAAACTTACTGAGCCCAGAGTGGTGCCTTAGGTTTTAACTTTTATATTTTTCAAATCCTGTACTGTCTGGTGTGTAACTGAAGTTTCCTGTGGCCTGTTAACTACTGCTCTCTCATGCTGGTTTGACATAACAAACCTCTCTAGGTTTGCTTTTCAAGGACACCCTGATTGTCCTAGGCCTCAAAATGTGCAAACTAAAAGCCTCTGAAGAGGAGGGGCAAACTTGGGGTAATTACATCATTAATTGAAGTTATAATTGGAGAATTAACCCTGATATGCAAATGGACCAAACTTATAAAAGTGTGAAGAACCGATGACCCGGGGTCCATCCTGGGTGTAGCCTTTTGACTGCACAGGGTGTACCTTTGAAGGCCCTTCAAATAAATACCTACTTTTATTCTTTTATCTTTGTCTAGCCTCTGTTTTTAGGTAGCCACCCCAGGCATCAAAGGTATCAATTTAGCAACAAAATTAATTATCTACAGTGTTCCAATTATTAACAGCACTTTGGTTATAAAGGACAAGACAATTTTTTTCCTGCTTACTTCTTCTACACTGGGAATACTATGCTGGATATTCCTTCACAGAAATTAGTGAAAAATAAAATATGATTATTTCTAAAAAAGATACTCCGAAAAAAACGAAATTCACAGAGTTCTTCCATGGATGCAGAATGGCATTGTGAGCTTTCTTGTCACTATAGGAGTGGATTATACCACTGGTCAGAAGGATCCCTTCCTCACTTAAAAATGAAGGAATTAAAATATGAGAATATGTGAGTTTCCATTTGAAGGGTAAGTGGAAATGGAATATACTACCCCATTTTGGCACATTCACTACCATTCTGTGAAGCCTCCTTAGTAGTGTTCAAAAAGAGCAAAATCTGAGTGCTGATTTTTTCACATCTTCCCTAGTATATAAAGGACAGCAGCTCTGTTCTAGTTTAAGAATGAAATGGCTCTGTTTAACCAAAATATTTTATAGTTGTTGTAACTTTGAAATGGAGTGTTCACACCTTTTACAGGTAGGAGCGTCATTGTGGGGTTCTCCCATGTTGCTTTCTGTGCTGATTTCGTCTGGGTTGGAGTTAATTTTCTTCACAGTGGCCGGTGTGGGGCTGTGTTCTGGATTTGTGCTGAGCACAGGGTTGATAACACAGAGATGCTTTTGTTATTGCTGAGCAGAACCTACACAGAGCCAAGGCCTTTTCTGCTTTTTGTACGGCCACACTGGTGAGGAAGTTGGGGGTGCAGGGGAGGATTGGAGGAGACACCGCCAGTACAGGTGACCCAAACTGACCAGAGGGATATTCCAGACCATGTGACAACATGCTCAGTATATAAAGTGGGGGGAAGAAGGAGGAAGGGGGCACACTTGGAGTGATGACTTTTGCCTTCCCAAGTAACCATTATGTGTGATGAGATCCTGCTCTCCTGGAGATGGCTGAACACCTGCCTGCCTGTGGGAAGCAGGGAAAATTCATTCCTTGGTTTTTTGTTTATGTGCTTGGCTTTTGCTTTCCCTTTTAAACTGTCTTTGTCAAACCCACGAGTTTTCCAGCTTTTGCCATTCTGACTCTCTCCCCAGCCCTGCTGGTGGGGGAGTGAGCGAGTGGCTGTGTGGGGCTGGGCTTCTGGCTGGGGTTAAACCACAACAACTTCACAGTTTTCTTCCCACCTCTTTCCTTAATGGGAACAGACTTCTGTTCAGACTCGAGGATCAAACCACACCTCTGAACCTGCCCACAGTATTCTCAATCACAGCAGTCTTTATCCAATTGATATCTGCTTTTGTTTTGGGAAGGAAAGCTGAAATATGTTAGATTGCTCAGGATAACTGGAACGTCTTTTCTACTGTGGATCATTTTGGCAGAAACAGGACAGGAGTTTATCCCACTTCTTTTCCACCAGCCTTGTGAGCATGGCAATTTCCAGGTCACGGTGGGAGACAGGAATTCAGCTGAGGTGGGGGAAAAGGCAGCAACCTCTTTATCTGATCTATCTCCTTACAAGGCACGTTGTCTGCAATTTGAGAAGCCAAAAAATTTTTCCCCTAACATTTTTCAGGTGAATTACATGACCTATCTGAATACACAGTAGTCTGGAAAAGAGATATCAAAGAAGTGTCCTGCTAGCTCAGACCAGTGGTCCATCCAGGTGTTCTTCCAGAAACATAGTAGGAGCTGTGTAGAAGCAATTCTAAAAGTGTGACACATTTTCCAGTCTGCTCTCTGCACTCTTCTAACATACACAAACAAGTGCGGTATTAGCAATGTTGGATCTCTCCAATCCGAGGAGTAAATGAGCATGAAAACTGGAGGAGTGATCAAATTGAGATTTGGTTATAAAGGACAAGACAATTTCAGCTTTCCTTCCCAAAAGAAAAGAGTCACATCCAAAAGTTTCCTGAAAAGATGAAAAGGTCAATAGATTGTAGAGGAAATGTTGTAATGTCATGGGAGACAGGAGGTGACCTACAGCAGAGACTCATGGTTTAGGCCATGGTCCTGATGAAGTCTGATGAATAAACAAGGATTTACAATCCCAGCTGCTACAGGCACAACAGGGCTGAGTAGCTTGGATGCATAAGCTGTGGTACAGCGATTGCATAGCAGACTGCATGTGTTTTGTGGCGTCCAAGTTTCTCCTGAAACAGGAACAAGATGCAAACAGCCTATAGTGGTGGAGGTGGCTCTCTACTTTGGCTCTGGAGATAGGTCAAGCTTTGCACATGTTTCAATTCTGTCTAAATGCCATCGGATGAAGCTGTCAAGTGTTTGGGGGTTGGCAGCCATGATTGGAGAGATTGTCTAGGATGTTATACAGAAGCTAAAATAGGAAAATTGAACAGTTGCACAATGTTCAAGCGTGGTCACAGCACACGTCTCCTGTGTCGTGACAGCACCAAAACAGGACAATAGTGAGGAGGAACCCATGAAAATCACGCAGCACTATTTACCTGGTCACAGTAGTAACCCAGCTGTTATGAGAGACGCAAGCATTAAATGATCAATCTTTCTTTGAAATTATAATCCCAAACAAAATACAAGCATCAAGGCAGGGTTAATTCTGAGACTTAACACAGGCTGTGCTCATGTGTGTACATCTACATGTAGTCAAGGTGCCTAAATCTCCCCTTATAATTACTGGGGATCTAGGGCTTGGTTTATTTGTACAGACATGGTGCTGTAATGGGAGATTTTCTCTGTGTCCTACTTACCATCTCATACTGATACTTTGAGACATCTCAAATGCCACCAGTTGTTTACATACAGATAATAAATTGAGTGATATCAAAGTGATAACTCTTCTCCCCCCTCCCCCAAAGTCCTGCAACCTCCGCTCCACTCCAGTCCTCCTCAAATGAAAGAGAAACAAAACCAAAAAAGTCCTTGAGCAATGCATTCCCTCACTCATAAAATGAAGACAATATTTTGACATGTTGCACCCATTTTTTATGTCAAGTTCAGGCAAACTCAGTCTCCTGAAGGTTGGGAAATTGTGGGTTTAGTAGTTGCTCACACAACCTTTAAGTGATGGATGCCTTGATATTACAGATGGTCTCATTCTGCCTAAGATCTGCACAAACACAAGGTGTAATCATATGTATGTGATGTGTATGTGCTGTTAATTAAGTTCTGGAGATTAAATTCTTCTATTCTTGCTATCTCATCCAGGGTTTGAACTCTAATTTATGTTTTTAAAGGATGCTTCAGACTCAAGTTTCTTTTCAAGAAAGCTTAAAAATATAATTTACCCAGAAGTGCCGGTTTTCTTTCTGTAAACAATAATTTAATTACGTAATTCCTTGATCAGGCCAGAGCATGCCATTCCAAACCCCCCTCATGTTATTGTCCTGATATAAATGCATCTGCAGCTTATTTGCTCAAATCTGACTGTTTACAATTACAGCAGGAGCTGGAAAATAATGACTTTGATCACACAGTAAGGTAAGGAGGGTAGCCTAGCTTGCAGAGAGACTTTCTAAGTACAATGCTTCCATTAACCCCCTAATGACATCCTCAATTGAATGTTTTTAAGCCAGAGCATAAATATAACAGCAGCAGGCCTGTACTGGCTGGAAATAGGGTTTGCTCACAATATTCAGTTAACTTCCCATGTGATGCAAGATAGGATTCTGTTTCCTGCCCGTGGGGTCCTAAGACCTGCAAAGAGAAGAGTTAACACTCCAAGAGAGCTCACCAGAATCAGCGAAATGCCTAAGCTTGTTAGCTGAGCTGGCTTTGGAGAGAAACAGGTGCCTCCACAGGAAGAGTCAGCGGATCTGAGACATTCCTCACAGGGTGAAATGAATTGCTGTATTGCAGCAATTTTAATTTGGAAGCCTCAAATTAATTCAAACTCACAACAGCCCCCTGGTGTGCAGCTGAGAAGTGGTTTCTTTGAAAACAGAAACAGAGGAAAAAGAAAGTTAAGCTGCTTGTCTTGGACATCTTGTAAGTCACCAGCAGCCAGCAGCGGATTTGACAAGTCTTGGCTCCCCAAAGCAGTGATATGAGCACTCTTTTGATATAAATCCTCCCCTTTGGAAACACAAAGGTCCTGGCAGGCAATTAAACGAGCATCTGCAGATTGTTGAGGCTCCCCATATCAGTAGTAGGGACCCACTGGGCCCTCTCTCTCTGGTCACTGGGAATATGTGTGGGGAGGGTGGACAAAGTCTTCAGCTGTGCAGCTGGAAACAGTGCTGGGGTTGCATAGAAAGAGGTGGATTTTCCATTACATGAAGGATTTTTCCGCTGCTCTGACAGAATACAAGATGGTTAACAAAGAGTGGAAATGGTCCTGTGTAATGTTCCCTGGCACTACAGTGTCAGAGGTTTGGCCTCAATACACCCCCCTGCAACTGCTCCCCAATTCCAAATTTAGGCTCTGCCTAACACGGGCATTAAGGGTATAGAAAAGAGCCAAAGATGTTGATGAGTATGTACAACTACTGAGAATGTGCTTCAGCAAACACAGTATTTATTTTATTGCACACATTTCATCTGCTGCAGACAACTGTGCACCCACAGCCCCTGTGAAACCTGGCTCATGGCTGGGGAGAATGTCTGTAGAGAAATTAACTGATTGCTGCATAGAGCTGAGTGAGGCTGCATGCAGGGGCAAGGGCAAAGGAATGGAAATCCTACTTTAAGGTAGTCCCAAAACAATAATCATGGAGCTATTCTTTTGGATTGTCAGTCAAGGGACAATTTATTCTGGATAATCTAAGCTGAACCTCGTAAATCTCAATAGCTTGGAGAAGCAATTCTTCTGACAAATTGCAACAGTATAGCATAATATTCAGCATTTTTCTAAAGCCCCAGCTCTTTGAGTTATAAGACTACACAAGAATCTCTGCTTTGGGCAAAATAAAGAAAAAAAAAAGATCTGTTGATATGACAGCTATACAGAAAAGTCTGAGAGAATCAGACATGAAGGCTCCAACATAAGAAAGCTGGTAACTTTGTTTGGGTTTAGATTTTAAATGAAAAAGGATTCAGAATCGGTACCCCTAAACCTAGCCAACATTTTACCCACTCCTAGGGGTAAGGGTGGGAAGGAAGTAAGCAATGATTCTGCCATCCCCTGGTGTGGCAAACATTTGCAGGGAAATGATGTGGGGTTTTGTTCTGGAGTAATTTTTTTCTTGGGGAGGTGGCGTTCCTTTCAACCTGTCTATGCAAGGAGCCTGAAACCTTTTCTCAAAAGCAAATTCTATAAAATTGCAGTGCCTTAGACAAAGAGTTGGGACACTGGTGGCCTGATCCAAGAAGTGCTGGACAGTTTTGCATGCACAGGCATACAAAGATTCCCCTGACTGTGTGCTTTAATTATATAATGCTGCTGTGTTTGAATTGCAAATAATTTTTATTCTTCATCCTTGTGCCTTTACCTGATGAAGAATTCATCACTTCCAGTCCTGGCATATTCATGCAGTTTTGCTGTGTTTTGTAAACAAATAACTTGTTTGCAAAACTCTTAAAAAATTCAACCTCAATATTTTTGCTAAGTTATTTATGGCTGCAGCAGATACAGCAGAATGAAATGTTGCTTCTGATGCCACCTGTGCCCTATGAAATGCATGTGCAAAAATAATTTTGAGTTCCACTGGAATGAAAGTCCCTACATAAGCAAAAGCATGGTGTTTCAGAGCTTTAATACTTGAGATCAAATTCATTCAAGAACTTCTGTCAATTTACTGCAGGGAAAGAACTAGGATTTTTTTTTTTACTGTCTATATAAAGTGAAAGGAAAGTCTTACAGAGGTTCAAAGTTTAATTACACTAACTGTCTACAGCTCAGGTACTATGTTATTCCTTTGATCTAAAATTGCATTAACACTGAAGAGATTTCCTCTGAAGTTTACCTACACTATATTTTTGACCATAATGACCTTCCAAAACTCCTGTTGTTTTTTCCTGGTAATAATTCCTTCTTTCCTGGTAGCTCCCAAATATTTTACTTTGTGAAAGTCCAATTTTATTTTCAGGGGCATAGTTATCATGCAGGGGTTTAGTACCTCAAGTTGCTTTTCCTAGTTCCTTTTCATTTTTTTCCCTTCTTACAAGTAACCTTAAAGGTCTGCAAACCCCAGGCTGGAAACCACAGTTCTGTGTTCAAAATAAAATCTTTTTTTTTTTGCACAGGCTGCTGAGGGACACCAAGGGAGGGAAGGATATAGGGCAGGAGAAAGGGGAAGAAAAGGAGAAGGGAAAGAGAAGAAGGAAGGAAAGAAGGAATTCGGAATTTGGAATTCGGAAGGAAGGAAGGAAGGAATTCGGAAGGAAGGAAGGAATTCGGAATTCGGAATTCGGAAGGAAGGAAGGAAGGAATTCGGAAGGAAGGAAGGAAGGAAGGAAGGAATTTGGAAGGAAGGAAGGAAGGAAGGAATTCGGAAGGAAGGGAGGAAGGAATTCGGAAGGAAGGAAGGAAGGAAGGGAGGAAGGGAGGAAGGAAGGAAGGAAGGAAGGGAGGAAGGAAGGAAGGAAGGAAGGAAGGAAGGAAGGAAGGAAGGAAGGAAGGAAGGAAGGAAGGAAGGAAGGAAGGAAGGAAGGAAGGAAGGAAGGAAGGAAGGAAGGAAGGAAGGAAGGAAGGAAGGAAGGAAGGAAGGAAGGAAGGAAGGAAGGAAGTCCCAGCGTAATATATTTTACAAGGTAGTGGGACACTATACTGCCAAATAATGTTCTTTTAACCAGACCTTTAATGATTAAGCCTGAAGAAATTTTGCAGTAATTTAATTCTGTAGTACTGCTGGGGTTCATTCACCTCATTTGGAGGTAGATCCTCAAATTAATTTGCTCTGGGTAAATTCTTACTCTGCCTTTCTAACCCCCTACCCAACCCTTGTGAGTTTGGTTCTGCTTTGAATCAATTCAGAATTGTCTTTACTCAAAAAACCCCCCCAAAAATTAAAAATAAGAAAATCAAAAAGGGAGAAGAATAGGCCAACAGCACAGGTTTCTGCAAGATAGACATCCTTTCTTATATAAAAATCACTTTCCCAACTGGGAGGAGAGTCAGGAAAGAGAGGAATATATTGAGAGAGTTTTCCCTGTCATGAATCTCACTACAATTGAAGGAGAGAAACCAACAGAGATTACCACCAGTGCTACGCTGTGGTAGATCTGCACAAAGGTGCCAACACATGGAGCTTCACCGTATCGCTCATGAAAACCAGAGTTACAAACATTTTCTGGTCATGCCAGCTGATTACCTATTTCAAAAGCAAACTCACTCATGTCACATGGATCTCATGAGCAATCGAGTGGTGCCTTTTGTTTTCTGAGCAGATTGTCTCATTTTGTTAAATGAAATTATTTGGGAAATATCCCAGGCTTAAAACCCTGTCATTAAAACAGCTCACCTTGGATGGCTTGGCTGGCAACTAAAGCTTTGACAATTATGTAATGATTTGCCGCAAATACTCCAAGAATTAGGCTGCACTCATTTTCTTCTCCACTTCAAAGGGCTGTACTGTTTGGAAATGTGTAAGGAATTCCCTTGTACAGCCCATCATGGAGGGCAATGACAGCAATGCTACACAGTTATTTATACAGAGCAGGATGCCAGGAGGACACCCCCAGTCAGAAATGAAGGTTGAGGCTGCACTGGCAGAGTTATGCACGGATGCTCAAAGGGACTTCTGAAAATAACTCTGATTCTTTGCTTGTAGGGTGGGTATGTAGGTACATTGGGAACACAGGATGGATGAGACCAGCTGGGCCTGAACTCAGTCTTTGCAATTGCAGGTAATCATGGAAACATTTCATCTAAATGTAGCCACAAAACCTCAGCTCAAGTCATCTTTGCAGACCACAGCAATATAAATGTAAAAAGGATCAAAAATGACAAGAACTACACATGAGAGGGGAAAAGAACAGGAGAGGTTGAGGACTTCATTCCTTCAACTGCAAAAACACTCGAGTGAAAATGCCCTCTTCTTTCACAATGTGGATTTTACTCTAAGCTACAGAAACAACAAAAGAAAAAAAACAAACAACACCCCAGGTTTTAATTATCCAAAATGAAAAAATATATCCCCTAAACTATACATCTGATAGTAAATTTTAACCCATGTTAAATGAATAAAACTCTGAAACAAGACATCTAGCACGTGTAGGAGCACCAGTGTGGTTCTGGCCCACCATCACATTTCTTGTCATAGCCAATCTCTGCTGTTCCACAGAAAGCTGACAATTATTTTTTGCCTATGAAGGCAAATGACATGCCAGGTTTGGGAGACCAAGGGGGGAGGATATCCATAGTACTTGTCATAGGCAACCAGCCAGAGAATGGGTATAGAACAAATAAATGTCATAAATAAAATAAAAGCTGGTCAAGACACTGTTGTCTGAGGACTATTCATAGCCCTGGGCTGGATCCTGACCATGATTTATTTAAATGGATACTGGTGATGGCAGGAACTTTGCCATTACAAGATGCAGACTGTGCCCACACTAGGCAATAAGAAGGGCAAAAGAAGAAGGAATAAATCTCCCAGTTTCCGGCACATTCTCAATACATACCAAAACAAGCAAGATGCAGGATAACCACAATACTTACTCTCTTATCAAATAATACAGCCTTGTTTTCACAAACAAATCTGCTTAGTGTCAATTAGTCTGATTTGACCTTGGTAAGAAGGCTGTTCATTACCACAGAACTCGTGTATTCAAGTAGCCAAAACAGATTTTTAAAACCTCTTCAGCTGAAGTGTTTTGCTGTACCAAGAGACACAGAGCAAGGATACTGCCATCCATCAGAACACCAGACAATACTGAGCAGTTTTCACTATTAACACTTCGTGTTCTCTCCTGCAGAAATTCAGGAACTCTGAGGTGGAAAAAAGCCAATGCTAGTGACCTCCCAACCCTTCAAAAGTGAACTGGAGAAGCCTGGGAAAAAGAGAGTCAGTCGTTCTCAGAGTAGAAAACAAGGCAGTCAAGTTCAATAAAATGCAGTGAAAAGAAACAGATTCTTGAAGATATTTCGAACTTCTGTATTTCAAGACATTCTTTAGCACAAAACACCCAGGAATATGCAGAGAACAATGCTCCAGTATCAGGAAGATGGAGAAAACTCATGTCCATACAATAGAAGAGGGAAAGGGGGTGAAGTTTTAGGAAGTATTTAGGAATGGTAATTTTGTGATTATAAAATAAAGAAGAAATTCTGCTGCTGTAGGTTCAGCTGTTGTTTTTATCAGAGGTATTGTGTGTCTTTGGTCATTTATATGACCTGCTGCTGAAACACTGGCTCAACTCACCTGCTTTTCCTCAGGCATACTCAGCAGTTTGGGCATGTGCCCAAGTTAACTTCAAGAATATGCTTAGGATTGTACAAGAATATAAGATCTCTCCTAATTAGGGCTAGGCTGAGACATGCAATTAAGTGCTTTGCTGAATCATCCTTAACATGTTCAAATTACCTCGCCAGAAAAGAGCTCTAACAAAACTTTTCACTCTCGTGAGGAGAAGGCACATCTGATGATGGGTAAGGATTTGAGGTAGAATGGTGCTGGGTCATATTAGTAAACTGGCCCTAATCTGGTAAATTGCCTCAAAATGATTAATTTTCCTAGGCTCTCCTAACAGTGAATGAAGAGACAAGAAGGGCCTTGTGGGGTATATTCTGCCCATTTACTGGGAAACTTGCCCAATTTTTGTTCATTCTTGCAGACTCTAGAGGTGTCTTTATCTCTCCTCTGACTAATATAAGGAGCTCAAAGCAAAATAGTTCTTGCCATACCCACCTTCTCTGCTTTAATTTAGAGAGAATAAATGCTGGCTGAACAGCTAAGGAGAAAAACAAAATTAATCACTATCTCTCATTTTGTCACATATTATCTGCTTGTGATTAGCAGACTTTCTACTGCTTCTTTTGCTGAACTACTCTGATATAATCAACAGTCAGTTTAAATTCCTTATTTCTCAGTGGCGCTTGATTACTCCCTAATTTCCCCCCTCTCCCGCCCACCAAATCACTCCCTTTCTTCAGACTTTCCATACGTATGTGTATTTTTATAGCTTTCTCCTCATTTATCCATAATTTCACAACTGAGTAAAACAGGAACTCTTTTTCAGACCAACTTCTGTAATAAGCAAAAGCAATTTCAGTGCAAGTAGTTTACTCCAAAGACAAAACTCTACTAAAATAACTTAGGAAAGAATGCATCTGTAGGATGAACATGCAATCTGGTACAGGAACAAGCAGTGTACCTTTTGAGAGAGATATGACTGGGATGGGGGGACAAAACCAAGAAGTGAAAACTTTTACTTGAGAAAAAGTTTTGTAAGGTTTGTGGGGAACATTTGAGGAGAAAGGGAGATGGCAGAAGGAATAACTCTCACCTGTAAGCCATGAGCAAAGAAACTTCTGTCACATCTGGTGATCCTGGGTCCAACAACAGGAACAGTTCTACATTAGGCTTACCTAGTATGTATCCAGAAGTACAATATGTCCCAAAGATATATCTCTTTGATGTTTTACAGAATCACAGAAAGGGTCAGGTTGGAAGGGACCACAGTGGGTTATCTGGTCCAACCTCCCTGTTCAGTGTCATCTCAAAGCACACAGCACAGGATCATGTCCAGAAAATTCTGGAATATCTCCAGTGAGGATGTCCCTCTCTGGACAATCTGTTGCAGTGCATGGTCACCCACACAGTAAACAAGTTCTTACTTGTTGGGGCCCTCCCCCTGCTGTGGGGTCCTGGGAGAGGGGCCCTGGGGGGGAGGCACAGGGTTTCCCTGCCCCTGGTCAGCCTCGTTCCCCATTGGTTGTTTTGTGTTCCCATGTGCGGGCAAGGACCCTCAGGTCCCGTGATTGCGACAGTTCCTCAGCAGAGCTCCAGCCATGTGGCTGGAGAAATAAACATCTCTGAAACATCTATCAAGAATCGGTCCATATATATTTCTTTCCACAGGCCTCTTTGTCTGATATATCGTGTTGCAGTACCCTCACAGTAACAAATGGTGGATAATGCTGGCAAGACACTGATCCCTAAGGACAGAAAATTTGTGAGTACAAACCACTCTAGATCTCTCTCTTCTCGCCTTGGTTTGGATAGTCTCTCTAAATTATGGAGGAACCATGGAAAGACTCTTGGCTCTCCGAGCCGCATATGGACATTTATCTTAAACTTGAAAAGATTCTTGAACAATGATTTGTAAATTTTAGCTTAATTCAAGCTCAAAAGGAACTGAAACATTTCCTTGCATGGTTGTTTAAGAACTTTTTCTATGTTTCTTGGGATTTAATTCTTGCCAAAGACTTTTGGAATACGGTTTGGACACAGTTAATTTCTGAGTCAAAATATATGCCAATGGAAGAATATTTTTGTGAATATTATTTAATTACTGAGACTGTTGAGCAATGTCACTGGTGTCTTGGTGAAGGGAAGCGTGCCTCAGAGTCCGTGTGACCCAGGCCATGCGGACCGAGCCCTCTCCAAGCAGCAGCGAGGCAGTTCCTGTGCGCGGGCGGAGCCAAGTGAGCCGCAGTGCTGGCAGCAGAGCCAGGCGTGGTGGAAGCGGCGCAACCTGGCGGTGCCTGCCCAGCCCTGTGCAGCGCGCGGTGGAGCGAGCCCTGTGAATGCCCGACTGAGAGGGGCGGCGGCTGGTGGTGATGGAGGTGGAGCGGAGCCGCGCCTAGCCAAAACACACGCTGGAGCAGGGCGCGGGGGGGCCACTGCTTGGGGGCCTGGCCAAGACGTGGGTGCAGCACCAGGCAGCGGCAGCGCAGCTGAGAGCAGAGGAGACGGAATGCAGGGAGCTGAGCGGTGAGGCCCGGCCGGCCCACACGGCCCCAAATGCAACCCCGGGAAGAGCGCGCAGGCATGAGCAGCCCTGACGGCTCCAACGCGGAAGAGACCGAAAACGAAAGCGAAACCAGGAACACAGCAACAGAAAACAGCAGTCACTCAGAAAAAGGAAAAAATCATCATAGCTAAGGTTTTAGGAATAGTAAAATGGTATAATGTTAAACAAAATTATGGTTTTATAACAAGATGTGACAACCAAGAAGACATATTCGTTCATAGAACTTCTATTAAAAAGAATAACCCTGAAAAATGCATCCCAATCTTGGGAGATAGAGAGGTGGTGGAGTTCAAAATTGTGCAAGGTAGAAAAGGGTTACAAGCAGCAAATGTTACTGGGCCTGGAGGTATTCCAGTCAAAGGCAGCCGTTATGCACAAAATTACAAACAATATCCATCCCAGCAACTTCCCTACTCACAGCCTACTTTCCCCTTTTACCCTATACCCAATATGAACCCTTTCCTAAATTTACCCTATCCCCAGTTTATTCCTAATCTGTTTTTCACCCCATGGCTTCCCTATACAATTCCCTTCCCCTACAACTCCTCTCCGATACCAAGGGGGGGATGAAAAGGGGGAGAGAAGAAATTAAACCCTCTCCTGCCTCAGTTGCCCCAAAAAACATGCCCAGACAGTCCTGTCTCCCTTCTGTCAGCCTTAAGATGTTCCGGAGAATCTGTTTGGACATTTAAAGACTCAGGAGGGTGGCTTGTTTTTTTGAAACTGTCCTTGTTGTTTTCAATGTTAAGTTTTAAATCTCTTTTTGTTAAAAATAAACAGGTGAAAGGTTGGGGCCCTCCCCCTGCCGTGGGGTCCTGGGAGAGGGGTCCTGGGGGGGAGACACGGGGTTTCCCTGCTCCTGGTCAGTCTCATTCCCCATTGGTTGTTTTGTGATTGCAGCAGTCCCGTGATTGCAGCATTCCTCAGCAGAACCTGGCCATGCAGCTGAAGAAAAAAACATCTCTGAAACATCTATCAAGAATCAGTCCATATATATATTTCTTTCCATGGGCCTCGTTGTCTGATACAGTATCTGCACTGTAACACTTACTCATATTCAGGTGGAATTTTCTGTGCATCAGTCTCTGCCCATTCCCTCTTGTCCCATTCCTTGGCACCATCAAGAACAGCAAATGCTAAAGAACTGTTACTGGATAATAATCCCATAAATTAAGGCTACTGCTGTCCTCACTGAAACTAATCAGTGTTATTCTTAGTGATCAGAGCACAAAGGCCATTGGCTTGATTCCCAAAAGAGTAATTTCTTGCCTGCATTATTTTGGTAGAGATATATGGATGGTGTTAAGACAGTGAGAATGACAGTAAAAAACATCTGCCCATCAGCAGAGATGTCCAATACCACAAATATACTGGTACCAGTCTGCTTCACAGCCAGTGACCATCTCCATTATTTGATGCCTGCTAAGGACCAGTCGAAAATATTTTCTGTGATGCTAAGCTTTCCTTCAGGCAAAACACTGCCAGGGCAACATCTCCACATCCCTTCTGGCCTGATCCTACACCTGATTTTGGGATAGGAGGATGCAAGATGGAGCTCTGACAGCTCTTTTCACAAACCTAAAAAAAAGCTCAGCAAAGCAACTGCAATGGGTTCTGTAAAAGAAACACTTTGAAATTGAAGTAGACAATGCCCAGATGCAAAGAGCCTACATAAAACTGTCAAAAGCCCCTAAAGTTCGAATTTTGTGAAACCTCATTTCACTTCCTTTCACATAGTTGTTTGATCTTTGTATTTCTAATTGAATCAACTTTTGTAGCAATCACAGAGAAAGGAAAAAATGCAAATTCGCTGCTGGAGGTAAAGAGGAAGCATCTCTGCTTTGTTGCATCTTCTCAGCTATCACCAGAGATCATGATAATTCACTAGGGAAATTAAAATTATCCTGAAAACTTGGAGTGGGGAGAAGTGATGAAGCACCTAGCAGGAAGTCAACTACTGAGATGCAACAGAGAAAGCTCTGTAAAATAAGCCTTCCTAGAAAGGGACTTTTAAGAACTGGTTTGATAAACAATGATTTGGCCATGTGAAATATTTCTTCCAGAATGAAATTTGATAACTGAACACTCCCTTAGAAAATATCACTGTACTAAATAAGAAAAAAAATGCCAATACTCTCCTCTCTGGCTCACAGCTCTCCAAACATCTGAACAGCTCATATTCAGTAATGCTTTTTGACTCCTCTGCTAAGGTAGTAATAAGGTACAAGCCTTATTTTGCTGAGGAGGAACCAAACTGTAAAGTGGATTAAGTGACTACCTGAGAGTGCACAGAACTTTGCCTGATGGGCTCATTTGATAGATATCCAGCAAAATCTGAACTGAGAATTAATCCCAGATGTCTTGAATTCAATTTGGCAATTAAAATTTATCAAAACTTCTACCAGGACTTGAGGACAGAGGGATAGGCACATTCCATTTATCTATCTATATGGAAGATGCAAGTCCATGGCAATGCCTCAGCAATAGAAAAGTTAGTAACGTCTTCAGTGGTTGAATATAGATCTGACCAACCTGGCCCTGCTCTAAATTCTTTTCAGAAAATGCTGTTAATCACTAAAGGAATAAGAGCTACTCTCTGTTGCATAAAAGACCTCTGCTTATTTAAGGGAAAACTACTTTGGGTATGACTAGAACAACTAGATAAAACATTAGAGCAACAAAATCAGCCATAACTCCCCGGAAGACTCAGGCAGAACAATTGGTCCTTGTTAAGTGACACCAGTGTTTGCACTCGGATGATGACCTGTGATAGCTACTCTCAGAGGAAGAAATCCCAGTCTTCATCCTGGGGAATTAAATCCACAAGGAAAATCCCTCCTTGTGGCCCTGGGAGTCTCCTGCTGCAGTCTGGCTCTCACCCAAGCTGCCACCTGAGGTGTTGGAGCAATGCAGACCTTTACCAGGGCACAGCAGCCAGGTATCCTTCTGCATATCCACAAGGAGTGGCCAGGGCTCACTACCCAGGCTTGGGATAATAATCCATCCCTAAATCCCACAGTTTAGTGCAGTAAACAGGTAGATCATGTAGCCTGGAGCAAAAACAGCCTTAGCAACTGCCTAGCAACACTACTGCAGAGCAAGGCAGGAGCTGCAGGTTATCTGGATGCAGTAACTCACAAAGAAGAGCTAGCCCCAGCTAGAGCTCAGTGCACAAACTGAGCCTCAGCCTTTCTCTCTGCCCTAGAAAGGCAGGAACTTTCTATTGATAAAGCAATGAACATTCTAAATATGTTAGAACCTTTCCTTAAGAATCTACTTTTCTCAGTCTTCAGCCTCACTAGGTTGATAAACTTGCCAGGTAGACAAACTACCCGTAACTCAAAGATTACTGCTCACTCACAAGACTGAGAGGTCTTTTTTAATCTTCAGAACATATCATGATGATTTTGATTTTTTTTCTTTTACAGAAATGACTGATGGGTTGTGGAACTGTTATGGTCATCTCAAATTCCTCACTGAAACATTGCACAGTTGTAACTTCCCCCCCTTTGCAGTTTATGGCTTCCACAGTGTCTTTATTAACACTGCTGCAAAAGAGAAATATGACTTGGGCAGTATACTGGTGCCCATTAGTATTGCAGACTCAATGTTATGTGTCATACTGTAATGTCTCTGATACCACAGCCCAAATGGTTACAGGATGAATGAGGCTATTAACTCCAGGGACTGTGAGCAATTTAAATTCAAAGGCTGCTCCACCTTAAAAAACAGTCTTTCTTGCAGGTTTGGAGCTCGCAAACCTTAAGTTAGCACTTTCCAGGTGGAAAGCCATTCATATGAAAAACAGCCAAAAGCAGAAATAAACTTAGAAATTTAAGAAAAGTGTTCACTTTGTCTGTCCAGTTGTGAGGTCTTTTTGTGTTACAGAAATTCTTTGTGACAGAATGGAATGGAATGGAATGGAATGGAATGGAATAGAGTAGAATGGAGTGGAATGGAATAGAATGGTTCAGTTGAAAGGGGATTCACAATAACCATCTAGTCCAACTGCCTGACCGTGGCAGAGCTGACCAAAAGTTAAAGCATATTATTAACCACATGGTCCAAATGTCTCTTAAACAGTGACAGGCTTGGGGTGTTGACCATCTCTCTAGGAAGCTCGTTCCACTGTTTGACCAACCCCTCAATAAAGAAATGCTTTCCAATATCAAGACTGAGTCTCTGTTGATGCAGCTTTGGATCATTTCCAAGTCTGATCACTGAACACCAGAGAGAAGTGCTCAGCACCTCCCATTCCCTGCAGAGAACCATGAGGTCGCCCCTCAGCTTCCTCTTCTCCAAACTAGACAAGGCCAGAGCCCGCAGCTGCTCCTCATGGGACATGACTTCCAGCCCTTTCACTGGCTTTGTTGCTGTCCTTGGGACACATTCAAGGGCCTTCACATCCTTCTTACCTAGTGGGGCCCACACCTGCACTCAGGGCTCCAAGGCTGAGCACAGTGGGTGAATCACCTCTGCTGCCTGTCTCGTTGTGCTGTGTTTGATGCAGCCCAGGATGGGGTTTGCTTTTTTGTCCACCATATTTTTGGAAAACTGAATGCAGTTATAAATAAATCCAAGAGGTAATCACTAATAGTTCATGTCCTTTTACTTAATATTGGTGTTGAAATTTTAGGTTTAGAACTAAATTGGCAGGATGCCAATGAGACAGTAAGGTCATTTAAATTACAGATACAAGACTGCAATATTTCACCTTTAGATTACTACCTATTGAAATACATTTATGCAATTTCATACTATCTCTGCCTTCCCTTCTTTGCCTATTTCTTTGTCTTTTCCATAATAAATATGTTTTGAAAGAACATGCTTTTAGTTCTAAGTTAGCTCATGCTAATGGGTTTTTAAAGCACAAATCTGTTGTCATTCAAATAGTGAACTCCAGAAATGCTTGTTAAGAATCAAAATCATAACGTCTGTCTTAGAAAGCTCTTCACGAGAACAGCTGGGGTTTTACATCATATCGTGGTAAAGGACTCCACTGGCTTCTCTAAGAGCCTGGATTTCCCCTTGGATGGATGTTGGAGCATGGGTAGATTTATGCAACTATCACTTTAGGGTTTTTTTTGGTCTTTGTTTGTGTGCTCATTTCCAGCCTAAATCTCCCTCAAAGCCCCATAAAATGGCAAATTTAAATTGACACTGTGGTTTAATTGCTCAGTGCAGTTAAGCTGTGAAAAATAGTCGGAGCAGATCCTACATCCCTGATCCAATGCACTGTAATTGATTTCCAAACTTTTTCTCAACACATGTAGAATTTGAGCACCCACTTGTCTGCATGGAAGGCATGATGTCCATCAAGGTACTTAGTCCAGTTCCCACAGCAACATACAACTGTGTAACGTAAATGAAATACAAGAAACCTGCCCCTCGTGTCATCCTGAAATATAACTCCCACAGCCTGTACAGGACTTGCTTTTGGATGGCAGTATCCAGACCTTATTTCATCTACCAGTTTAATGCAGATATTTCTAGTTTCAATTGCTTTCTGTATAACTTATTTCTTCCAAACCCCACCATATGCAAAGGCACAAGTGACTTTTCACTGTACATCCGAGTCGTGGAATGAATCTGTCAAACATTTCTGTTTTAATCTAAACTACATTACATTGGAACATAAGCTGTCAAAAGCTGAAAGTGGTGAAACCTATTTAATAGAGTTGAATGCAAAATGCTTTTCCTGCTTTATAGAAGATGAAGAATATAACATTGATATTCGCAATTTTTAGATCATCCCTTACTCTTTTCGCATTTGGATCTGAAATGCTTTTCACTTTCTTAAAACTGTACAGATGCTAATACTCTGTATTTCTGACCCCCACCAAGACCTCTCTGTTTTGCTTTGTCTTGGTAACCCCATTCTGAGAGAAAGGATGAGGCAATATCCAGCTACTCATACCTAGAATAATTCCTTGTCTGAGTCTGCCTTGAATAGAGCAAAGCAATGAAAGACTTAATAATTGCTGGC
Source organism: Corvus hawaiiensis (assembly GCF_020740725.1). Classification (NCBI taxonomy): domain Eukaryota; kingdom Metazoa; phylum Chordata; class Aves; order Passeriformes; family Corvidae; genus Corvus; species Corvus hawaiiensis. The sequence goes on from NC_063238.1 coordinate 37,030,320, forward strand.
AGAAGAGTTTGCAATTTCTGTGATCACCAAGCTTTCCTTATAAAATTCCTCATTTAAAATACAATTCTTGCAGACTTTTGTATAAGTTTAATTCTTGGATTGCTTTTCCTAAGTGTCAAAACGTCAGGTAGTTTTCACTGGAGTCTTATTTGGAAGCAACGATAAGGATTAACAAAGCTTAGCCCATATTATGGGTGTGAAAAGGGCTGTGGATCTAGCAATGTGTGAGGAGGAAGATAGGGTGTTTATCTAAAAATCAGAACTGTAAAAGCTGCAATCTCAGTCTTATAAAAACTGCTATACCAAGTTGTTCTTCCAGAAGCACAGGTAGTTCCTTAATTGTATTTCCCTTTAACATCTAAATCAGAAATTATAATAATTCTTTACACTATTTAAGGACTCTGCACTGCTGTCTTTTTTCACCCCTTTTTATAGAAAGGAGGCAAGTTATAGCACAACCTGAGACCTCCAGATCTGTCTCCTCTGTTAGCCCCAGCATGAACTAAGTCTTAAATCAAGGAAGTTACTAAAATAGTTGAAAAAACCTAACATGAATACCTTCAGCACTCATTTCAGAGAAGCAGAAACAGGACTGTGGCAGTCTCATGAGTTTGTAGGGATGAAAGAGGCTGCCCCCATCATCTCACTTGGGAAATCAGTCTGTAGTTGTTGGATAAGCACAAACTGAGAGAAGAGGAGGATCAGAACTCACTGTTAAAAAACATTTGTTTACTGTCTTGCTCCAGCAGGGCAGGGACTCAGTGGGAAAAAGTATTAAATCCTTGAGTAAGTCAGACTCTCAGTCCTGCTCCTGGCTTGTGCAGACAAAATCAAGTGTAAATCTAGACAGGATTTAACTATAAAGCTGCATCTTATAAAAGGGCATCTGCCTTGTTGTTATCAGTGAAAACAAACAGCATGGTGAGTGAAGGAAAAGCCAAAGAAAACAATATCTATGAGAAAAAAAAATGGAATTAAAATCAGGAAAACAAGATCTGCTGGACTGTGAATCAGACTCATATTTAACCAGTGCACTCAGAACAGGTAAAGTTAGTCTGGACCAGAAAAAATATGGTAAGGAATAAATCTGTGAAGAGCATAGAAATGGCTAAAGGACAGAAATTTTGAGGTCAGCAAGCTGTTGACTTATGTCCCTATGAACTGGCATAGCTACCAGACATACTGACTCCAGATCTTGCTGCTTCCAGAACTGCAGAGGCAACAAACATCATCACAGGCTTCTCTGCTTAATGGAAAGGAAATACCTTTTTTCAAGTCATAGGTGATTATTGATACTTTTTATCTTAAAAAGCTTCCATTTTAAGTTGTTCTTATTAAAAGTAAAACAAATGCCTTCTAAAATACCCCAGAAATTTATTTCCAGTCTATTTTTTAATATAAATGCATTTTTCAGAGCACAGTAACTTAACATGCTGATGTATTAGTTTTGCACCTGAAACTGGAATCTTCCTGTCCTTCATTCTAAGTCTACAATACAGAGCAAAAACGATATATGATTATAATTTTGATTCTCCCACAGAGATATATGTTTGTATCTCTTACTAATACATCCTTCAATGTTAATAAACTAATATTTTCAAATATTGCCCTATTTTAAAATGTATCTTGCAACATTAAGGGAGAATATTGGATTCATGACACAAACTACAGAATAAAAAATAACTCTTACTAATAAAACTGCCAGTTTCTTTAGTAAATAAATACCAAATGTGGGCTCAAAAGACCAGACATTGTTCTACCAGCAGCCTCACAGTATGTAAGGAAGTATGTTCCACCAACAGTCCATTTCTCTGGGTCCTTTTATCAATGAACCTTCATTGACAAAACTTCTCTTACTGGAGATTTCCAAAGGCTCTGGGATAAATTAATTAACTCCCTTTGTCTTAATCTAAAACTCACTTAAATAAATCGTAAGAGTTCCATTTATTCTAGGGTGGTTTGAGCCTGTCCATTTAAAAATTGGCTTTTCTGCAAGTTCTTCAAACATCCTGATGCTCTGAACCAACCACAGCCCTAGGTGGTGGCAAGGCACGTTGCCAATGCAAAGAGGTTGTCCTGATTTTCTCACTGGGCTGATAAAGTATAGGGAAATATTGTTCCTGCTGTGATGGCTAAAAAGGATTTCCCTGTGATCTGCTTTCCAGGCTGTGAAATGCTGGAGCCGTGGCTTTATGTTTTTCTTCTTTTACCTTTGATTGTGTCATTCTCATGTGATTTGTCCCCACTGCAAGACTGAGACAAGAACAAAGCTGTGTCATGTTTTAATTCAGGCTCAGGCCATGTATTGCCATGAATAATGTTCACCTGTTTGGAAATTCAAAGTGTGTTGGGGTCTCCTCCCCTGCCATGGAGCCCTGGGAGAGGGGCCCTGGGGGGGAGACACAGGGTTTCCCTGCCCCTGGTCAGTCTCATTTCCCATTGGTTGGTTTGGGTTCTCCAGTGTGGCCAAGGACCCTCGGGTCCCGTGACCGCGGGGTTCCTGAGCTGAGCCCCAGCCATGCGGCTGGAGAAATAAACATCTCTGAAACATCTACCATGAATCTGTCCATATATACTTTGCTTCCACGGGACTCCTGGTTTGAAATATGCTTGTTGCAGTAATCCCTGCTGCAACAAACTGGTGGAGGAATGCGGGCAAGACACCGATCCCTGAGGAAGATTTGTGAGTAAAATAACCACTCTAGACCTCTCTCTTCTCATCTTGGTTTGGATATTCTCTCTGGACTATGGAAGAATCGTGGGAAATGGGGCTCTCTGAGCCACAAAAAAAAATGTATCTAGAAGTTAAAGGAATCCTTGAACAACAAAACAAGAAAGTATTGGAACCGGGAGATCTAGAACTTTTTTTTAACTGGCTTTTCAAAAATTTCTTCTATATTTCTCGAGACTTACTTTTTGATATTGAACCTCCTGGAACTAATCATGGGTGTTTTTGGGACGAGATCTTGTTGGAAATGAAGAATCAAACAGAACATGCATTAGTGATTGAACCCTTGCATGGATCCCTCATGGTCAGTGAAGCTATTCAGGAGCATTTATATGGTCCTATTACCCCTAAAGCAAAGGATGGCCATAGCCCGTGGCCGAGGCCACGCGGCCGCCATCCCTGTGGCGCGTGACTGCAGCCGTGCCAGCAGAGGTGCCTGCGCTGGATGCACCCGGCCCCCTCGGGAGCGCGTGCCTTATCGCGGACCCCATCCCTGTCTCGAGGTCCCCGGCCACGCAACCGCGAGTGAGGGAGTGACGCTGCAGGTGTCGCAGGTGCCATGGGCCACGAGCAGCCAGGAACCGGGCATCGGCATGGCAGGCCGCTCTGAGCACACGGCTCGGAGAGCCCTGCGGAGGGAGAAGCGGCGGTTTCCACAGCGACACGAGAAGCTGCGCAGCGCAGCGCCGAAACGAGGCCGCTCTCAAAGCAGCGTGGAGTTGGCCGAGCGGAACCGCTCCCAGGGCACGGAGCTGGCGAGGCGGCGGTCACGTGGGACCAGCATCCACGACAAACACGCAAGCACGTGATAGGAGGAGTTGTAGCCACGAAAGTCACAGGAACTGTGAAATGGTACAATGTCAAAAACAACTATGGATTTATAACACGAGATGATACAGGGGAAGATTTATTCATCCATAGAACTGCCATTAAAAGGAATAACCCTAAAAATTACCTGCAAAGTGTAGGAGATGGGGAAGTTGTACAATTTGATATAGTGCAAGGAAAGAAGGGTTTACAAGCAGCAAATGTTACTGGGCCTGGAGGTATTCCAGTCAAAGGCAGCCGTTATGCACAAAATTATAAACAATATCCATCCCAGCAATTTCCCTACTCACAGCCTACTTTCCCCTTTTACCCTATACCCAATATGAACCCCTTCCTAAGTTTACCCTATCCCCAGTTTATTCCTAATCCGTTTTTCACCCCATGGCTTCCCTATACAATTCCATTTCCCTACAATTCCTCTCCGATGCCGAGGGAGGGATGAAAAGGGGGAGAGAAGAAATTAAACCCTCTCCTGCCTCAGTTTCCCCACAAAGCATGCCCGGAGACTTCTGTCTCCCTTGTGTCAGCCCTAAGATGTTCCGGAGAATCTGTTTGGACATTTAAAGACTCAGGAGGGTGGCTTATTTTGTCTTGAAACTGTTCTTGTTATCCAGTTGTTTTCATTCTCCTTTTATTAAAATAAAACGGGTGAGATGTTGAGGTCTCCCCACCTGCCATGGAGTCCTGGGAGAGGGGCCCTGGGGGGGAGACACGGGGTTTCCCTGCCCCTGGTCAGTCTCATTCCCCATTGGTTGTTTTGTGTTCCCCTGCGTAAGAAGGACCCTCGGGTCCCGTGACTGCAGGGCTCCTGAGCTGAGCCCCGGCCATGCGGCTGGAGAAATAAACGTCTCTGAAACATCTACCACGAATCTGTCCATATATACTTCGTTTCCACGGGACTCCTGGTTTGAAATATGCTTGTTGCAGTAATCCCTGCTGCAACAAAAGTGATTTGTAGATTTTGGCACCAAATCAAGGATTATTTTTTATCCCAGAACCTCTGTGCTCACTAGGAAATAGCCAGTAAAAACTAGGCATCCTACAGGATTAAAGCACAGTGTCACAGAGGGAAATAACACAGCAGAACAAAGGGGTGAGAAGGCTTTTAACTTCACCCCTAGTTACAACAATCTCACAGATCATTTTTCGGTCTTGTCTTGTCACTTCTGCCTTGACCCCTCAAAACCAGACTCTGCCCTTCATCAGTGGTCAGCCTTCTGCTCTTTCTGTCTTTAGCAAATATGACACATATTTTCTTTTGAAACCCAATCCATCTTCCAGCTGTACAGTGCAATGTACAGTACACCTGGCTCTGGCACCAGCCTATGCAGCTCCTCTGCTCCTTCCTTGTTAAAAGACACCCACACCACTGCCAGCCCTCTCACTCCACTGCTGAGCAAATCTTTCACACAGCCACAGATCTCACTTTCAATGCTCTGACCTCACACCATTTTTCTTCTCTTTAGTGCAGCATTTAGTTTGATCAATACTTTCACTCTTCCCTGTCTGCTGTGGAGTTTCCCTAAAATCACCAGGTTAGTTTTTTGCATGGATGTTTTGCCTGACCTATTTATGGTACTTGTATTAACTGCTTCGTCTTACCCAAATTTGTAGCAACACTAAAAGCCAGTAGGAGTCACTAATTTCTGGTGCTCCCATTCCCTGGCATTTAAAATAAAACCTCATAGACTTTCTATACTGCAAAGGGATGCCTCCAGACCCAAATTAGCACAGACATGTCTACACACAGTCATAGAACCATTAAGATTAGAAAAGATCATTGACTCCAAGATCATTGACTCCAACCTTTGACCAACACCACCATGCCAATTAAACCACACTGCAAAGTGCCATGTCTACTCATTCTTAGAACACTTCCGGGGATGGTGACTCTATCACTGCCCTGGGCAGCCTGTTCCAATGCTTAACCACTCTTGCAGTGAAGAAATCCTTCCTAATATCCAGCCTAAACCTCCCCTGGCGCAATTTGAGACCATTTCCTTTTATCCTATCACTAACTGCCTGAGGGAAGAGGCTGACCCCCACCTTGCCACAACCTCCTTAGGAAAACAAGACTCAAAGGCAAAGCTTACACAGCTCAGCCCAAGTGCTTGTGTACCATACAGGGCCACTGGCAGCAGAGCAGAAATTATTTTAAAGCAGAAAGAATCATAGTTTTTTGTCCTTTCTCACAGGGACTTGAAATCAGCGGGTAGAATGGGTATGTAACATAATGTTCCCCAGCAGAAGAAAGGAAATAAAGAGGAATACTGATACTGTAAAGTTTATTTCAGCCATCAAGGTGAACAGTTACTGCAGAGGTAGCACTGAAGAAGCAAAGATTCCCTCTCCCTCAGCTTGCCTTTCTACCTGGCCTTGCAACAGCATTTCTTGTACTCTGCATATAAAAGATGATTTAGGCTTATTAAAGAATTAATGTTCAGTTCTCCTTAACAGGATAATTGTGGTCATTTCAATGTCAAGACTTAATTTTTTTGGCAGTGGTTTGATCTGGAACATCCAGATAATGTTTATCTACCACAAATGGATTTTTTAGGAAGAATAAGAAAGTTTTCAACAGGCATATAAGTGAGAGGCCAGTCAGATTAAGTAGGTATTTCTGTGTATGTATTTAAATGTGCCTGTCCTTTTCTTTTCTGTTCTCTCTATCAGGTGTGGGGACGGAAAGCTATCTGCCTGAAAAAGAAATATATGTGAAAAAAGAGATCTGTGACTTTTGGAAAATCCTTTGGCAGTGAATGTGAGTAGGCCTCAAAAAGGTCAGGTTTAGATGTATTTATAAAGATAAAATTGGCTGAAATCAGCTCCATTGGCTTCACTTCAAGCTCTCCAGGCAAATTTCTCGCAGCATGAAGCCCCTTAGAGAGCCCTGGAATTTTGCTTAGTGACTTTTTTGATGTCTCTCTTTTCAGAATCTAAATGTTGTGATCTGCTTCGGTAGGGCTGGTCCATCAGGCAATCACCACAGGGCACTGCAGTGATTTTTGTTGTGCTTAAAAGTTGCTCCTTCAGTCAGAAAACAGCATGTCTTCCACCAGCCTACTAAGAAGCAGGGTGCTAATATCCCAGGTAGTTCAAAGGCAGCTTGGGTATTTCCAGTACTATGCTGCAGCCTTTTCTATCACTTGGTGTGGACTTTCCCTCAGCGTTCCTGTGTTTAATAAAGCCCCTGCTGGGCACAATGGAAAAATAAGCAACCTTGTGTCTCTAGAGATACTAGTATTGTGAAAATTCATTTCTGATGCTAGAATTCCTAGAGAGCTTTCAGAAGCTTGAAGAATGTTTCATTTTTAGGGACTCAGATTCTAAATCATGTCTGCTGTGTAAAAGTGATACATGTTTAAGCTCTATATTGTTCATGCATTTTTTAATGTTTCTATTTAATTATTTGCTTGCTTGCCTGGACCAATTTCTTTTCTCTTAATAAGAACAAAATGAAGTTAAAGTGTATGCATTATTAAATTTAATAGGAAGTTACAATTGAATTACAAAATAGTAGCTATTTCTCTTATTTATTATGATGTACTGGTCTCTTCTTTCACTCACAATGGATCTTCTTTTTCTGCTTGTAAGATATGGGGGAAATGGCCTAATAAGCTGTCTTTTATAGCTGAGATTTTCAGAGCAAACTTCAGATGTCTGAATGCCCTCATCGCATTTAATTTAATGAGGACTGAGAATCAAATCCCTTAAGCGACTACAAAAACTTCAGAAGGGAGGGATGATATTCCAGCAGCCAGGGCCTTGTGTGCTGAGGCTGCCTGGTCCATGGGGAACTCCCTCTGTGACTCCAGACTTCACCTGCCTTTTCCACTGCAAAGTAGACAATGCACTTGGTCACCAATCATGGGGACAGAAGGGCTGTGTGGGGATGAAGACACTACAGACAGGGAATTTTTGGACTGCACAGAGGCAGGGGTGTGTACTTAACACAGGAAACCACCGTATTTAAGAACTATTTCCTTGCATTGACATTGCAGTCCTGGCATTTCAAAAATACCAATATGATGGAACCTGCATTGTTTGATAGAAGAAACCATCAATCTCCTTGAACAACAGAGATGAAAACAGTGGTTCAGGTTGATAAGAAAAAGAAGCTGTTTGGGGTAAGAGATCATCCTCTCCCAAAAAACAATAATAAAAAAAAAGTAGATTTTGGCCATGAAAATTTTAGGCTACAGAATTGGTAACAATTATATGGCGGCAGCTCTCACTGTCTTACCAAAGGGGTGATCGAGACAAAAACTTGAGGCATGCCTATGATTTGGAGTGCAAAAAGTGTGGCATCAAATGATTTGATATAAAAAAACAAGTTCTCTTTCAGTCCTGTTGTACTGAAAACTTTAAGATTCCTTCTTTCAGAGTGGAGAACTTTTTATAACCATAGTTACCTCTTTTATCACACGTGATTGTGATTGAGAGAAGTGAAGGGGAGTAAATGTGCATTGGTTTCCAAGACATAGTGGAACTAACTGAGGGCCATAAGAAAGAAAGAAAAAAGAAACAGGAAATGTTAATAATCAGAAAAATGCAAAAGGGGTTCTAAAGCTGGGCAGAGGAAAGGGAATGGGAAATTGTGGCTCAGTTACCTGATCCATAAGGGCAGATGGAGCAAGTAGATGCGACGAGAAACATAAATTAGCTTGTGAACTAGGGCAGATTCAAGCCTTCACTAAGATATAAATGGCAAAGATCAAACTTTGATACAGCAGTGCATAGTTGTGACTTTGAGTGCCTGAAAACCCTGAGATTTGGATCATACATTGTTCTGTAGAATTCTGAATTTACCTGACATGGATATGCTACTCTTCCTGAAAGCCCTGACTGTGGTCCCTGCTCCTTCCCAGAGAAACCTCACAACCTTCAGCAAGTATTAGCCTTGGTCATAAAACTCTGCTTCTCTGAATTTACTTCCAGGATTAAGGGCTGTAAATCCACTGCGCTAGGGAATGTTTGGCCCAGATGCTCAGCAATAGATATAGATGTTTTCCCATGTAGGTCATTGAGCTGGATCTGCTCCAGGTCAGTAGTGGCCAAAGGTAAATGTTGTTTCATTACAAAAATCTAAAGTGGATCCCAATAAAACTTTAAATGAGCAATTACTATTTCACCTAATTTCTTATGTTAAGTATAAAATGTCTTGAAAATGTCTTGAAAATGTCATGACACAGACGTCATTATCTTAAAGACCAACTCTCATTAATCCAGGCTAATGGTGGGTTTGGATAATTGGGTTAACAGAAGGAACTGGTGATGTGGGTACAAGTAGCAAAGGCATCCTTCTGGCTCTGTACAGAGCCAGTCTGAGTCCTGCAGGACTCATTAGCTCTCTGCTGCAGCCCTGCAAGATTTGGATTAATCCTTGTAAGGCCTCTGGTCACTCCAGTCCCCTGCAGTCCCAAAGAATGGTGAAGGGGGGTATGTACCACTGTACAAATGTACAGAGCCTGTTCTTTGCTGCTTTCCAGAGGAAACGCTGGGAAGGCAGTGCAGAAGGACCACTGCTGCTCAGCATTTGACCTGCCTCCATACAAACCCACCCTGGATCGAGCACTGGAGATGTTCTTGTACTCCCTCACATGTGCAGGTGCCTGCAACAGACCCTGCAAGAAGCATGGCTGTCTTAGGGTAGGCTAAGGGACCTGGCAAGAGACTGTCATTGGCAGCACCATTAGAGAACAGCCCAGGGATGTGACCATGGAAGGGGTGCTTGGCCATATGACAGCAACAGAATAATTTAGTGATCACAAACTCATTTGCAATGGACAAACCACCACGACCATCACCACACCCAGCAACAGTTTTCTCCCCAGCTGGCCCACAGAAGTTGTTTTTATCACAAAAAGACATCCATTTTTCACTCACAGTTGTTGATTATCATATTCCAAAAGTGGACAAGCCTCCCATCTTAAGAAGAGGTGAAGAGCACAGGACAGGAAGGGAACCTCTGTGGTTCACTGCTCTCCTACTTTAATCCACAGCCCCTGGCTGCTGACAAGACAGAATATTACAGCTCCCTTAGAGCTCTTCAGTGTGCTTGTGCCAGTTCCTAATCCATGGATCATTGACATGATGGAGCATATTGGCAGCCTCAGGGCCCCTTATATTTTTAGTTGTCAGATTGAACACTGGGAGATGCTCATCAGCAGAAACTCACTCACTGCAGTGCTACTTTTATGCGTGCTCATGGAGCCTTTATGATCTTTCATAACACAAAGGTACAAAATACACTACTCCAGATTTTTCTAATTGCAAAGGCCAAATTACCAAGTATAATAAGGCAAAACGATTTCATTTTTATCTCATTTCTGAGCTAAAATGTTACAATTACAAGAGCATCAGAGATTCAGAGTACTTTTTTTGTTCCTTTCTTTAGCATCTCATTAGAAAATACATTTTTTAAAGGCTGCTTACCATTGCTATGCACTATTACAACTTTTCTAACAGATCTCACTTCTAAGCACATTATTGTTTAGAGATGAAGAGTTACTAAATAGAATCCAGAAGGGCATCTGAACAGCATCCTGTCCAGGATGCAGCTTAAAAGAGCAGTAGCCAGAGCATAAATTTAATCATGATTACTTCCACATTAAAAATTTCAGCAGTAAATTTCACATCTCTGCACTGCTCTTCACATGTGCAATAGAGAAGTGGGTAAAGTTGTCAGCTCTGTGATGAAATGAGAGGCAAGTTGATATTTGATCTATGACCTGGCATGTAACAACAACAAGTTCTAAGTGGGGTTTTATTGTCTAAGCATTGATGGGCTTGTCTGGTTTCTGGCTAAAAGAAAAAAGATTATTCCCTACTTTTCCTCCACTTAAAAAAAAGTTCAAAAGGGGAAGGCTGTAGCTTTTTCCTCAGAAGACAAAAATTGGAATGGAGAACTTTTATGGAGGTCAGGATGACTGCACAAGCTCAATGAAATGAACTCAGCCACCACCATTGTCTGATTCACTTTAGCTTATTTCTCTTGTGTCTGAGCTTGTCCCTTAAGATGACAGCCTTGATGACAACATCTTGAGAGCCACTCCAAAGTAATTTAAAGCACTATATAATTACTGTGGGGCTGAAAGCTCCCAGTTTACAAAGCAATAGCAGCTGTATGAGTTCTGGCTCATCTAACAGGATGATAGCTCTGCAAGCTTCTCTAGCCTCTTTTGCAAGCTTACCCACTGGATCACGAAACAATTCATTTGGGCTCTATAGGATCTGGGGCTCAGCTGTGTCTGAAGAACTGCAGCATTTCTCCAAGGACAAGGAGTTGGCAGTCAGTGCCACCAAAGCAAACAGTGAAAGGCACAGGATGGGCACTGGCAGGGTGTGTGGGGAGCAGTAGAAGGCATAGCACAGCCTCCTCACACTAAGCAAAACCTGGTGATAGAATGATCAGCTCTAATGGGGAGCTGGCTCAGTCCCTCACTTTGTTGAGGGGATTGTCAGGTTCCAGAGAGCTTTGCCAGGCATTCACAATGGTTCAGGCTAATATCCAGATCCAAAAATCCTTCTTTATGTGCACCTTGATTTATGTTTCACCAATACTGCCAACTATGCCATGTGTTTAATACCAGCATTTTGGATCCAGCTCAGCATGTGCCACATAGTCCATTAGAAAACAACAACCTTTAGCCATCACGTCCTCAATCAGGTTTCAGTTTTCTGTTGGAGTTATTCTCTGGATTCTTTTCTTTGTGGTAATGGGACAAGCATGAGTTACTGGAGATGTGCTTTGAAGTGATGCTGATAAACAGTGATTACTTTTGTGGCCCCTACCTAATTAACTTTGAAAATTATTTTGTTATTACTTGACTTTATCTGTTCTCTCCCTCAAAACTCTCATCCAATATACACTTAGTAAAGTGCATATACACTTCCTCTATGCATGTACATTACTCAAATAAGTTTTAACAAGTACTCAATATTGATGAGTTAAGAGGTGACTATTGATTAATAAGTAAATAGATGGCTTTTCTCCAGAAGTTAGATCTAGAATTACATAACTCTGGAGGAGAAGCAGATTTAATGATCAAGTAAATTATTAGACCTGGAAAACTAATCACCACAGAAGCCCACTCACTTGTTAAATATTTCAGAAAACTCAACACGAAGTCGTGTTCCCATATCCTGTTTCTGTACTCTGACTAAGCTGATTTTCATGTTTTGCTAATGTTCATCTGTGGTACCTCTGAGCTGTGAAGCAGAACACCTCCAAGCTCAGGAAGCCATACATGCTGCACTTGCTAAATCTGATTCCCTGTACAGTCACTGGCCAAAACAATGGGGGGTCCAACCACTGCCTTCAGCAGGAACAAAGCCATCCTGGTTGGATTTGTCTTACACGAAAAGCAAACCCAAACTATATAGTCAGCCTCGCAACATGAAAAATCCCAGCCTGTAAATACAGTTACATAGCTCAGATCTTAGAATATCAGAAGATAAAAACTGTAAGAATTTTTTTTTTTAATCTATTTGGTTATTTTGATACACAGAAGTGCTGTCCAAGGCAGGTGCCTCACAACCACACAGCTCAGTGTGATCTGTCTGGGCTGTGCCTGCATGGACAGAAGGGATTGGGCAAAAAGATCTTATGCAAAAAATGTCTGTGCCTATGACACCATTTCCCATTACTGACAAAACAACACAGTTCCTACCTGTGCCTTGTGAATCAAGGGAGAAACCCCCTATTATGCTGGTGAGACCTCACACTGATGGGGAAAATGTCAGGGTACAATAACAGTGAAGCTCTCTGATGCTCTACAGTGAGCTATAATTACCACATTGTCTAGAAAAGTAGATCAATTAACAGACATACATGCACGGGGGATTATTGTGGTAAAGAACACTCTCCTTCTAATGACTTTCTACAGAAAGTTTTACTCAGAGGGGATTTCAAACATATTAAATGCTGGGCAAAGAGAGCACTGCAGGTAAGGTTCAGCTGTGTTACTGAATTTTGAAAGAACAATTTATACTACTGGAACATTTAGAAACAATTCAAGCAGAGAAAATAAATGCTTAATGACTGTCAATAAATGGTTGGTCAGTGGTTATGACAGTTAATCTAAAACATCCACAGGTTTGCCAATGTGATGGGATTGTACCATTTATAAAGTACTGTTACTTCTGCTACCAACATGCTTTTAACACCTCTTCATTTTTTTTTTTAACCTTTTGCAACTATTTATAAAGATGGACAGAAAATTAATTGAAAAAAAGAAAGGAAAGATTAATGGATCCTGTTGGATCTACTGCAAGGGTACAATGTTTTTGAACCCCTGCCATTCACTTCTAGCCACAGACAAAGGCCAGAGGCTAGAGTCACACCAGTGAGGTACTGGTCTGGTGTGTCAGGAAGAAGGGCAGCTGAAGCAAACACTGGTTATTAATTCTCTGATGACTTTTTCAGTTTGCATTGGCCTGTTTACAATTGTGGTCCCTCCAAGTTAGTCCAAGACAGATTTCTACCTACTTCTGCAGCATTATGGTCCTCTCTACAACCCACTTTCTCCTCCCTGCACATTCCACCTTCCTTGCTTGCAAGCAAAATCACAGCCACCCTCCACTATTGCAAGGATGGATTCTCAATCAATCCCCACCAAAGCAATACATCTAGAGCTACCACATTCCTTCATGGCTGGAAAGTACCATTCCATGGTCATTGTCAGCCTTTATTTAGCTATAAAAGTGATTCACTCTCCCTGCTATGCTGCTGACCTTTTCAGAATTACACCCACAGCTCACTCTGAAGCCAATAAACTCTTGGTGCAAAGGGAAATAAACCTGCCTTAGCCCATTGCAGGACTTTCTAATTATTTCTGAAATGTCTTTGCTCTTACAGCAGATTTGGAGGGGTCACTGTGCAATGGAGCTGACACCCACAATAGCTCCTCCCCACATCTGTGAGAGCTAGACTGTTCTGGAACAGGCTGACAATATCAGGTTTATTCCTGAGGTCAGGTAGATGCAGGTGCCATCTCTCCACATAATATGTTCAAACTTCCTACTGCCCTGCTGCTGGGAAATACAAACACAGCTGACCCCACTGAGGTGTCCCAGCTTTGTACACCTGAGTTTGCCCAGGTGTCCAGCACTGAATCAGAACCCAAGCCAATGGAGTCAACAGGCACCAAACTTAGGAGGCTTAGAACAAGGCAAATTGCATCCTAAACTCTACTGATGTCACTGACCAGCTCTTTCCCTGGATATAATGAAGAGGCAGGGATATTTGCTCAAGTATGGGTGTTCATGTTGTAAATAACCATATTACTCAAGTGAATTTCACTCTTGTTTATTAATAAACTATCAATGGAAGAGAAATGAGACTTCCCACTGCAATTTCAGCCTTCTTAGAAAGGCTATGTTGACTTCTGAGGTTTAATCTCCCACTGTTGTATAATATGCTGCCATTTCATGAGCTCTACACTGGCCAATGGTTTCATAAGTGTTTTATGAATGCAGAGCCCTGTAAACACTGAAGCAAAGATTTTTATCAGTTTGGAGTTTTTTTCCTGCAACTGGCCTGCTTGTTGTAACAAAAACTAATTGAGAGAAGATATTGTTAGAAAGATTCGATTTTTAGCAGAGCAAGGAACACACTGATTGACAAAAGTCAGTCAAAAAATCATGCAGTTGCTAACCCTTTTCCTTAGTTGCCTAACAAGATAGGTGTGCATTCTCTCCCCTCTAGTCACTGATGTAGCTGCTTCCTGAGGTGACTCAAATTTACCCAGTAAATACAGGGACAGTCCTGCGAGATGGGGACAGAAGTAAAATTTGTTTAGCTCCTGTCTGAATGACCAATTATGCTAATTTTAAAACAAATCATCTGGTTTTTTGACTTTCTTTTCTTTGTCACGTCACAGACAGGACCCGACAGAGTTTCCAAACTGTTTTCTGACAAACTGAGGCAAGGTACCTATCTTTCTTTGTTAAAGACTCTGTGCTATTTTGTTGGAATGAAAATTGCACAAATGACTGACCATAAGTCAGGAAATATAATAATTTCATGTTCTAGTGCATGACTCCCCTTATGTGGTGCTCAAGAAATGTATTGCCTGTGTATGTGTATCTGCTGCGTATAGGAAAGCCAAAAAATGAAAGCTGAGCTTGAGAGGAAAACATGCATATAGTCATACCTCCACTGCCTGTCATGCTCATGGGCAGGGGACAGGGATCAGTCCTACAGCAATCCAGGCTTCAATAACTCTCCTCTGCATGGATGTTGGAGGCAGCTTTCTACCCATGGAAGTCTCCCTTTGAGCTGAAGTGTTTCCCTTCTCCTGGGATATTGTTGAGGAGGTCTGGGCTGCTTCTGACTCCATCTCCCTGTCATGGAGGAAATCTCTATTCCCAGAGCAGTCTGAAGTTCTCAGTTCCTCCTCAAGGACTTGATTTCCCTGGGGATCCCACTTGGGATGACTTGGGATTCCACTCAATCTGTCTTCAGATCCAGGAAGCCTGAGTGGCATTCCCAGTGGTGTTAGTCATCCTGGGTGTAGGTGGCCACTGCAGGACACAGTCACCCTGGAGAGGGAAAGGCTCATTCTGGCATGGGAGGAAGGGAACAGATCTGGGCCAGGACTCAGCCTGGGTAGCTTTAAGCACCCGTCTACACAATGTGAAATAAGCACATTGCCACTTTAGGCTCTCTTATCAGCCTGTACCATCCATTTGGCTTGGTTTAACTCCAAGGGCACCCTTCATGCTCTGGTGATGGCCAGAAAGAAAACATAGATATAGACTCACAGATAACTCTATGGGGCTACAGTTGGGGTGATTTAGGCTTAAGACACATGGCAGGAGCTCATAAAAACCTGTCCAAGTTCAGTTCCTGACCCATGAGAACCTTACCCACCCTGTGTTTTTGAAATGAGAGCTGAATGTGGCCCAGGCAAGGATCCCTGAAAGGTAATGCAAACACCAGCTGGAAATCAATTCACCAAAGCTTTATTATTAAAAAGCTCTATTACTGACCTGAGCTCAAGATTATGGGTGTATTATCCTTGCCAGTCAGGGACTGTCTGTTCAACACAGACAAAATTGAAGATAGAGGAGGTCTGGGGAAATTATTAATGTTTTTTCAGATACTGATTAGGTTTTTCAGCCTTTCTGACTCTTCTCCTTAGTAAGTGAGTAAGAGGCACAGCTTCTAATGAAACTGCTGGAGTGACAAGAGACAGCAAGATAATTAAATTCCACGGCATGCTTAAACTAGAACCTGTTCCTCAGGTCGTTAATTTGGCCAATACTCAAACTTGTGTTAGTTTAGGTAAACTAAATTAAATGTAGGTAAAAGCCTGGCTGGGAGTGGGTGTCTGGCTCCTGCCATCAGCCATTCCATGGCAGTGCTCAGCAGAACCAGCCTTGGGTGAGATCCCAAAAACCTCAGCATAGACTGGTTGCCTACACAGCCTCCTTCAGCCACTGTGCCGCCCCCACAGATAACAAGGTTTTCCTCAGTCAAGGCAAAGTGCAGGCAATACCTATAGTTTTATGCCCTCAACTCCCTTGGGAAGGACTGACTTGACAATCAGGAAGCCCAAGGGTGAATAACCAGTGGGAACCAGCGTGTGGGACACAACAGAACTGCACTTCATGGAGAATCCTGCTTACAAATAAACCAAAAGGAAACAGAAAATGAAATTTAAAGGAAAACAAATGCACATTCCCCAAAGCTTTAAGCTCTTTTCAGAATTATCTGCTGAATTTCCCTTATACAGGAGATCCTTGGGCTGCCTGTGATATTGTCCCACATTAGTGGGCTGTTAGGTTCTACTGATGAACATGCATCAAGCTGTTCTGACATCCCTGTGTCACAGCACTGTGGAATCAGAGTGAAAGGGGGCTGGAGGGGGCACACAGCTGCCAGTCCCAGGCTGGAATCTATTGTAGCTGTCAAATGCTACACCTCCTGGAAGAGACATTTCCTTGCCTCCCACATTCTTTTTGCTTATTTAGCTAGATTCACTGCTAAAAACATTTTTCTAATTTCTAAATTAAGTCTTCTCTTTGAGATATTTCATCATTGCATCATTTCCCACATAGAATGAACATGGAGAACAGACTATTTTTGCAGTAATCTGTTGTATATTGACCCCTGTTTCTTGACATCTGTCAGTCTTCCCCAGATTGAGCAATCCCAGTCCTGTCCACCTTCCAGTGCATGTCTTTAGCACAGTGTCTCTAACTGACAAATAGCTCTTCCCTGGCCTTTCCCCAGCCAGCCAAAATTCTGTTTCCACGTGGTTTCCACAAAACTTCGGGCTGAGGTCTTACTCATGATGAAATGCCTAGAGTGATTATTGTCCTCCTGTGTCCGCCTTTGTTGTAGGAGCATAAGTTTGGTTACTTAGTCAAGGTCAGCTTCTCATCCACTGCAATTTCCAGAACTTCTCCTGCAGATCTGTTTTCTCCCACTTTTATTTGTGTAGTTGAGACTCTGATGAAGGGCTATGTCTGAAACATTTGCTGCACTGTAATTCCTCCATTTTCTTAAAAAGTTCCCAGATAACTTCTTTTGGATGACTCCCACCCATGAGCGTGTTTGGTCAGTCCCCATTTGGTGGTACCTGCAAACTGCCTAAGCAGTTTCCTATTCCATCATCTAGTGTTTCAGTGAAAATAATAATAGGCCAGAATGGCCAGTGCAGACTTTCATTCACAATAAACCATTTTTGTAGGTTTCTCCAGGCTATTATGCACAGGTGTTCAAGCAGTTTTCCTCAAATCAATTACGTCTAGATCTTGCATTATTTTGTTGTATCAGTAGTCTGAGATAAGTGCCTTGCCATGTCTTGAAAATCAAAACTTTTCTTTCCCCCAGGTTCATCTAAGGCTCTCTTGGTAACCCATATCCTGCCTAGACCCTACTTGAAACACTGCCTTTAGTTTCCCGTTTTGCCAGACAGACTCCCCAACACCATCTTTCCTTTCCCGCTGTTGTTTGTTTTTGATGTGGGCTGTTAAGTCTTTTAAGTGCATCTTTGGGTTGGTGACGGTCTCACCTAGTCTATGAGAGGTTCTTATTCCTTGACTTAACACTTCCAAAAGAGGAATTATGCTCCCAAATAAGGCGCTTGCACTAAAATCAAATGAGAATCCAGCACAAAAAAAAGTGTTGATTGAGGGAACTTTTGTTCATTTTTTATATTATAGGGGGATAAAGCAGTACAGATACCTATCCTATAAAGAAAACTAAGGTTTTGGCATGGATTTTTTTTTTACTTTGAGCCCATAGTTGAAATTTTGCCCATGGTTTGAACTCAACCATTTACCCTGGAAAAAAGCCAGTGCTGTCTTGGGTGAAAATCAGCTCAAGAGTAAAGAAACACATCTGTCTTTGTAGGTGCCTGTCTGAATGCTGAGTATCTTAAACTTTTTATGCAGCAAAGACCTTCAGTCAATCCAGCCAATGGGGCCTGAGGAGTGACCCAGCCATGCAGACACCAGCTGCCCACTCCAGGGTGAGCTGAATTACTCTCTGGGCTGCATCGGGTTCACTGACTGCACATCCAGGGACAACAGTGGGATCCTGAGGCTCAATGGGCTCATTTCAGTTGTCCATGTGGGCCTTTACCCAGTGTCGTTTGGGATGATCCAGGCTATCTTTCCTTTGCTTCTCCTTGGGGTGTCTCACAGAGCAGTAAGCTACTGCATCATTTCTCTACGTGCTGCCATATGAAGGTAAAAGCTCTCCAGTCTTCCTTTAATCTGAAGGACCTAATGTAGGCCAGCTGAACGACAAAGAGTAAACCCTCTTTCTGGTAGTCCTTCTCTAGGATATATGTCCCATTTCTACACTGACTCAGGGATAGAAAGCCAGGCAGAGCTGATGAAGAGATGAACATGGGATCTCTACCCTGTTAGCACCTGTCCCTGTTAAAACGGCTGTAACAAAGCTGGAGAAAAGCCCTGGGTTACAGCCATGTCCCAGACTCTTTGCTCAGAAGTTCACCCAGTTGCTTCCTTCTTTGATGCATGCCTTAGGGTATCACCCTGCTGTGTACTGGTCTTGCTTCACTACACAGTGGGGACAACTGCACAGAGAAACCTTCTGTACGTGTCATGCATCAGCAAAAATTATCAGATTTAATAGGAAGGAGTGTCTGAGAACTATGTCAACTGTAGAGACCCTTCTCTCTCACTGTAAGGCAAACTGCACTCATTGAAAGCCACCAGCCTTGGGAGCATAAGGGTAACTAATGATGCTGAGTAGGAATTTGAGGAGTCCTAGGTTTCAGCCTCACTTTGCTGATCAGTTCACTCAAATGACTTACCAAAGGCTCAAAAAGAAAGGGAAACCTTTAAAAGACAGCTTCTAGAAGTACATGTGTTGTTGGAGTTTATGACTAGGTCTCCTGCTAGGATGGCTCTTCACCTGTCACCTTGCCTTGTTTTGCCCTTCTTTTTATGAGATTTGACCTATGCTTTATGCCAAAAGCCAAGTTCTTCCTGCTTTCAACAGGAGAGTCAACAATGGTATCTAAAGACCCCTGATACCAGCAGGAAGGTATGTGCCCATTAATCCCATTAATTTGTGCATCAGCTGTAGGAAAGAATGATTGGCTTTTAGAAAGAAATAGAATAAGCCACAGTCTCTGAGGACAGTGTGTGCTAAATAAGCTTCCTCAAATTTTCAGATTTCTTGAATGAAGGCCCAGATTCGTAAAGGCATTTCACTGCCTGAATCCCATTGAAATTGATGGGAGACCAGAGCAATGGTGTTTTGTGAATCTTGGCCAATGTGCCTGAACTCCAGTCCAGCAGCCAAGGACTCGAGGCAATGGCAAACTTCCCACAAAGATCAGTGGAACAGGCTTCAAGAGACTGTTATTGTTAAAATCTAGTGTTAAGGTACCTCCTCAGCTGAAATCCTGACTTCCAGGATTGCAGAAGTCAGTGGATCTTGTACATCTGAAACTAGCAGGGACTCATTCCATTTCTGTCACTGTTTTGTGAGCTGCCTCTCATGTTTTTTTAACCAGGAGTGCTGGCAAGGACCACAGCAGTGGCCTGTTGGGCTATTCCTGGGAAGATTGAGACAGGTGGAGTAATCTTTGTGCATTTTCCTCTTCACAACACATTCCATGAAAATGGAACTGCCTCTAGATGATCTTTAAGGTCCCTTCCAACAGAAGCAGGAGGACAGAGAGATAGAGAGGTCTGAGATACCCTCACATTTGCTGAAGCCTCCAAAACATTAGAATATTCCCACAGACACTTTGTAAAAGTAGATCAGTAAGTAAGAAGCTAAAAATTCAGCTAAACATGGTGCCAGGTTGTAGCATGCCTCCGCTTCAGTCTCCGTGAAGAAGATTAGGTAATCAGCTTTTAAATATTTTATTTGCTGTGAATTTCAAGCATTTCCTCAGCGTACTGAAATGTGCCAAAGATTGTGGCTTTTGATATTTAAGCCAAAACTCAATAATCTGTTGACCTGTCAAATATGATATTCCTAGTGTTTAATAATAATTTTTAAAATCCTCTAGAAGTCAGTTCGGAAAATATTCCTGTTGAAAAGACACTGGTGGCTGCTTTAAATCCTTCACTTAATGCCTGTGTGGAAGAGAGTAAGAGATAAGACCAAAGCCAACATATCCTTTGAGCACTGTGATCAAAGTACATAAAAGATACTTCAGCAGAAGTATTTTGCTGTCAAAATGCAGCTTCCACCCTAAAGCTCTCATAGTGCACCACTGGAGAAACTACTGAAGCACTTCTCTCTTTCAAACAGCAGCCTCTTGTGATGAAACACACCCAAACCCCCCACAAACACCAGCAGAAGTCTGACCAGCTGGTAACAAGGGCCTGTGGATCAGATTGCTTATGGTCTAATTTGACCCTTCATTTGAAATTTTTGTTAGGAAGGAATGTGTCACTAGTCCCATCAATAAGAACAGATCTGTCCTGGCATAGTGATGTGCCTGCACTCACTTCTAGGGCAGTCAGATTGTGTCACCAATCAATGGTGTCAAGATGTACCATCACTCCCATGGATTAACTGCATCTTTAAGACCTGAGTTGCAGGATAGATGAACTTCAAAAGACTCCTAAATTGCTGTTCCCATCACTGAATGTATCTGCGGATATATGCACAAACAATGTGATGGTGACAAACCTCCTTATATCCCTAAGTAAATTGTTATTTAAGTTTTTTGGTCTTTTTTTTTTAATCTAAATACATTGGAGCTGAACTGGGGACTGAAGAAATTGGAGTCTTTTAAAAGCTACACTAATAGGTAGCAGAATAATAATTTCAGTTTTCTGGGTCCTCTAGAAAGGAGGATGGGTCTTAGATAACAGTCCCCATCGTTGAAATCACAAACACAACCATACGATCCTATTGAAGAGGTAATCAGGAAGGAAAATTGATAATATACAATATGATCTTGATTAATAGAAAGATGTTGGCTAAATTTTGTATTTCAAACTTTGTTAACAAACAAATTTAAATGACCTGCCTATTTGGAAGCAGATGGCATCTTAAATTGTTTCCACTTTGATTAATCAAGGTAGCAATTAGTAAAACTGGTGTCTTGTTGAATTAGCAGGGATTTAGAATGAGTTACTTGTGTGCTGGGAAAGTGCTTGTGATTTGTGGTTTTTGAATAAATAGGAAAAGAAGAAGTTCCTGAGGGATCCAGTGAGGGCTAAAATATAATGCCTGTGTACTAGAAATGCAAATCAAATCCTAAGCGAAGGACATGGACCAGTGTGCTGCTGTCTTCTGCCAAATACAATAAAGCTTGGACAGAAAAACATCCTAAAACTGTCCACGTTTTGAAATGTGGTTACTTCTGAGATCTGTAATGCCCACATGTGCCCAGAATAGCCGGAATTGAGGAAGAAAGGCAAGCTAAGAGAGAAGATGTTTGAAGTGTGTTCTTCATTTTGCTTGGTTTCCTTATCTTTCTTGTGTGCTATTCACTACTGGCTGGGCATTGTTTCTCTCTAGACTGGCTCAGTCTCTCTGCCCAAATGGTATGTGACATCTCACCTCCCCAGAGAGGAGCCTTGCCCTTGGGTCAGACAGACAACCATGGTGGGATCCAACGAGAAAACTGGCTCAGAGTACATGGTCGATGGACACATAGCACCTTTCCCTAAAATAACCACCCTAAAGCATGAACATTTGCTTTCCTTGAGCATATCATGGTTGTTAATATCAAGTTGGAAAACAAAGAGGCAATATACAGAAATAATAAGTAGACTTATAATGTCTAGCTGAGAGGAGAATAGGGTTGTTTATCTCTGAGAGCAGCACACCAAAGTGAAATTATCCCTGTGGGCAGTGCACCAAACCCTGCTTCAGAGCAGCCTCCCACAAACAGTAACCCCCAGCTGGGCTCCACAAAGGCATTTGTTTACCCTGACAGTAGGTGGAAACCCAAAGTTTTAAGCTTCTTTCCTCCTCTTATGCTCTTTGAGGTCCCTGAGAGGGAAGAACAGAGCAAAATTAATTAGGAAATGCTGATCATTATTCTTTTTGGCTAAGGGTGTTCCTTCACACCCTGTCTTGTTTTTCTGATGCTTTCAGGTCCCAGACTCCATTCAGCACCTCTTCAAGGGATTCAAGCATAGCCAGCATTGACTGGCTAGTCAACCCTCAATCACTGCAACATTTTTAACACCTCTCACGTCTACCCTGCCTCACTCGTAGAGTGAGACTTCTGAAGTACTCTGACAAGTTTCCAGTGCAGAGTACCACAACTTCTAGCTCTCACCCTCAGCCAGCCCTTTCTGTGGCACTGGCTGAGCCTCTTGGCTCCTCAGTCTTGGGCACTCAGCTCAAAGTCACCTTGTCTTCTTTTAACTCTCTCAGGAGGTTATAAAGCTGCTCTGAAATAAGATGTGACCCATAAGAATGGATGAAAAGACAGTAATTCCTTTCTGTTCAAGGGAATAAAACCAGCAATGCTGTGGGGTTTGGAAGTCTTCTTCCATTTGCCAGTCACAGAGCAAAGTCCCTCAGTGACTAAAGAGGCATTAATTGATGTCTCTAGTTCTGCAGGAGCCACTTAGCAGTTCCTCTCTGTGCTCTGTGCTTTGGTTGCTCCCTCTAGTTTGCCCTTTTGATGCTCTCTCAGGGTTTTCATTAGTAGAAGTTCAGAGATGCTGCTGCCATTAGAAGTCTATTTTCTCCAGACAGCTCCTGATGATTCACTAACTACATCTATACTAGTCAACAAAAGGACCAGGACTCATTAGCTGCCCCTCGTGTAAGGACATAAAGAGCACAGTTGACTGTCTCAAGCACCATCAAGGCCACCGAAAGAACTTGCCATAAGATAAGCCACCACAGTAGGAACTTGAGATAAGCACAGAAGGGAGGAATTTCTGACAGTGAGGTGTGAATTCCAGGCCTGGGGAAGCCAAGATCTGGTGAGTGCATCCTGGTTAATGCATCTGGACAAAAATTCCCACTGTGGCAAAGTGTGGGAAAGGAAGCAACTGCTCCTACACATATCACCCCAAGTTATGGGAACAGCTTCTATGACCACCCTGGGGGTGCCTAGAACTAAAACTGTATAAAGGTGATAGCCCCAGAAGAACGAATCCAGAACCCCCACCACCAAGAAGTCCAGGGTGAAGAAGATGGAATGGGATACCACTGGATCCATGGATGATGACTACATTCTGCTCTCTGTCTTTCTCTTCTTTTCTCTATCTCTATCTATTTTCCTCACATTCATAGTTAAATAAACTCCATGTTATTGACTTTAGGATATGGTCTCATTTGCACTTTAATTGGGGCAGAGGCATCTTTCGCTAATGGGACCTTGGCGTAGCATTGCATGGTTACACCTCTGCATTATAGGCTGCCCAGAGAGGGTGTGGAGTCTCTCCCTTACTGGAGATATTCAAGAACCATCTGGACACAATCCTGTGCCATGTGCTCTGGGATGACCCTGCTCAAGCAGGGAGGTAAGACTGGGTGACCCACAGTGGTCCCTTCCAACCTGACCCATTCTGGGATTCTGTGCCCCATATGGTCACTTTTCTCCCCCCACCACCACAGGTTACCCTCATCCCTGCTCCTTACAGGGAATCATGCTTGCCTGTACTGTTCCTGAAGGTGTGATCTTCAAGGAACATGCCCTGGTCACAACTGTGCTGAGGAGCATGGTAACATTGCACATTCTGGACAGTCCTTGCACCCATGTCTTACCCCTGTTTAGTTTATTAGTTCAGACATTATTAATTATTCCAGCTTAAACTATGGAGGGCAAGTTTCTCCAGACTTTATGTCTAGGATAAGATTTAAACACATTTCTACTTACCATAAGCTTTCAATATGTCTACATATTTTTGTATTTCCTGCATAATAGATAAGTCTGCATGTGGATATGATCACAAAAATAACTATGGGATGTGCAAGTGAATACAGCAGAAAACCGTGAAATGCTCCCTTATATTTCCATTTCAAAAGAAGTGTCCAGCAGTGCTCTTTTTAAAAATTTTTTAAATATTTCAAATGCTGACACATCAGTATTTGAAATCTTCATTCTGTGTGATAGTAAAGTTGAGAAAGTTATTTCTCCATTGGTCTGTGATAAAACTTGCCAGAACAGTAGAATATTTTTCTGTATATTCAAGATTCACTGGTCTTTGCACACTTGCATTACTGTTGCTGAAAATATGAGAATCACCACTAAGTACTTGAGGTGAGACAAGAAATTTTTGTGCAAGAGAGAGAGATCTCCCAGTTCCTGAGGGGATATTTATCAGATCTACAACTTCTTCCTGAAAATTCCCCCTGCTGTAAATGGTGCTGTAAATGCGCTGAGTGCATCCAAAATAACAGCAATTTCATTGGACATCAACTGTCAGGCACACAAATACAGACAACTTCTCTCAGGCTTGATGTTGCCAAGCAAATCCTTCATATAGTAGGTAATAGGAGACCAGCCATACTGGCTCAGAACATGTGTGCAAATAGTGAACAGAAGTTTTATATTGTACTTGGATTTGATAAAGGCAGAGGGAACATCTCATGGCCATAGGCAACTAATGAGATGAGGGACTACATTCAAGACTTCAACAGTGAGAATGACAGAGTCAGTATGATGGGTTTAAGTCAATTTACTAAAGGCTTATTCATGTCAGAGGATCAGGTTTCCCAGCACACACTTGCAAAAAATGCTGAAGACAGCCATCATGTACAATATGTCATAAAAAGATGAGAGTAAGCAATAGAAAAGAGGTTCTTTCTAGCTTAATCTTGGGAAATGTTCCATCCTCAGCTCAGATGTCAGATCAGGTTTTTATTCCCATGTTGAGTCAGAGGAGAGCAGGGCAGACAGGTGCATCTGGCCCATGCTGCTCCTCAAGAACCACTGTAATTCACAGCGCGGGAGCAGCCCAGCACGGTGTGCCTCAGATTTATGCACTAGGTAAGGCTACAAGGTAAAAAAGAAACACCTTGAAATCACTTCAAATCTAGACATATTTGTGCCCCTTCCTGGGTCTGTGTTTTATGGCTGTTCATTTTGATCTTCCCCAGAAGACATCAGCTGGATGGGGCTGTGGATGTTTGTAGTGTCACAAACAGCTTACATCTGACCCACTCAGACTCTGATGCAAAGCACAGTGAAGACAGTGACAGACTTTTCTTTCCTTCCTGTGGCACTGGATCAAGTTTTTGAAATTCAAACTTGCCATGGTGGAGAAGAGCCTATGCAGGAGGCTACCCCAGAATGGCAAACACATTGCTTTTACCTTTTTGATTTTAGGGTAGTTGAACAAGTTTTTTCAAACTAAATGATGCTTTCACCTCAGAAACTGGGAGACAGAGACACCCTTGTATACAGTCTGACTAGGACATGGAAGCCTTGGGCAGTGATGGGTTAATCACAAACATTAACATCTCCATCAGTGCAAAAAGCAAGGGATGGCTCAGGAAGTCTGAAATTTTGTTATGTCTAAGTCAGCAGCAGCCTTTCATGTTGTGAATCATTCTTGTTTATTCATGGGGTTGTATTCTGCTTGCAGCTTGTTTCCTTGTGAAATCTGGTGACTGAAGATAGAAAATCTCAGATTTGGGAAGATTGAAGATGGAAGTGCCAAGGCACATCAGTATTACTCTTTAATTCTAATCAGGTATATGTAACAGACTATACTCACCAGATAACTAAAATTTACAGGACTGATAGTTTGGGTCAGAGGTATGCTGTCCTCAGGAGAATGAGGAAGGAGAGAATGAAGGGGAGGGGGAAAGTAGTGCAAATATTTCGTAGTAAGGTATTGCCAGATTTTGAAATTTCTTCTTTGGAAAAAAACATCCCTCATTTTCTTCTCCTTTGTAATAGCTACAGAGAACCTTTGACCTCGAATACAACTGCCTTTAGGGAAGAAAAAGTAAGATCATTATCTCTGTTGCTCTTATGTGAGTTGTAAGCAGTTTCCTTGGACAGAGTAACAACAGGATGAACATAGGGGAGAGAAAAGAACAGCAAAGATAAAACCTGCCATTTCTGATTTTGGTGCTAACTCTTGTAAACATGCTCACTGTAGGAGACAGACAGACACAACATACTTTCAGGCCACCTGGAGACCTGGCAAACATGTCATTGTGGTGCTCTCTAGAACATTGCTATTTAGCTGCCTTTTTGGTGATGAGTTCACAGCCAAATGTTCTCTGAGCATGATCCATTTTTAAGCACATGGCAAGAAAAGATGGAAAAGAGAAAAAGTAAATGTAGAAAGGGAAAGAAAAATAAGATAAAGATAGTATAACCTTGAGCCATTCAAGCTTTAGCAAAAGCCGGTTGACAAAGGAGAAAAAAAACTAAACACATTCCTTCACATCCAATTTTCCCAGTCATCTCTCAAAGTGAATATATGAAAGTTCAGCAACATCAATGATTTTTGGAGTTCAGCAGGTGGAAGGCATGACTCTGATCTTTTCCACTTCTTCTTCAGTTATGACTCCTATAATTTCAAACAAATTAGCCAAAAAAACTGTATTGGGTGAGGCACTGGAACAGGTTGCCCAGGAAAGCTACGAATGTCCAATCCCAAGAAGTGTTCAAGGCCAGGCTGGGTGGGGCCCTGGGCAGCCTGGTCTCATGGGTGGCATCCCTGCCTACAGCAGGGGTATTGGAACTAAATGATTTTAAAGGCTCCTTTCAACCCAAAACATTCTATGATACCATGATTCTGTGAAAAACGTGGTAAGTCCCATTGATTAATTTTCTTCTTTGTCCGTTAGTCCTACTTCCCAATACACCAATTTAATCTGCTGATTTCCAGCTCTACACTCCTCTTCTTTACAAAACATGGTCTCAGCACTGTCCTTGATTGGCATCCATAGAACCTCTGTTTAGATAAAGATGATCTGTCTTTAGCTCTTGCTGACATTTGAACAATCTCTAGTATCAATCTGAGTCAGTCTTTAATTACTTTGGGTGACGTAAAGTCCAGATCTCTACAGAAGCATTCTGTTCTTTGCTCTATCTTCCTCCATGGTCTACGAAACCATCTGAACCCTTTGGTATCATTTTCTATCTGAAAATCTGGAATATATACAGAAGTCCCACCTGCTCTAGGAAATTATGTTAGGGAGCAGAAAAGGGATTGCAAGAGCACATTAAAATCTCTTCAGAAGTATCTGTTCCCATCAGGGAGCAGACGGTTTACAATCTGGCTGTAGTCTTGAGGATCAACTTGAGTTAGCCTCGTTTGGTATCTGATTTAAGACACCATGGTGCCATCCCTGAAAAAATCCACTGGAAAAACCTGTTTGACCCAGTGAGCTCTGGGTTCCTCCTTGTTTCTTGCTGTTCTGAGATGATCATCATAGAGAACAGTTTGCACACCGTAATAATGAATGAGGACTCTTAGATCCAGATCATAACTCAAACCCAAGCTGCGGTAGGGATTGCCTTTTAAATATCTTTATGCTTAAGTAATCTCACAGGAACTTGCCCTTCCCAAGAATCCTCAGATCCAAGGTTGGTGAGGTGAGCTGAACCATCTGAGAAAAGAAAAAAGCATGGTTTTGGTCTGGAAGCTGCTCCTAAGCTCCCACAAGAAGTTAGCCACCAAGTGACCACAGTCATGAGGAGTTAAGATCTCCATCCCCAACATGCCTGGTCTCTGCTGCCAGTTGATCAATAAATCCATGACCACTATGAAAAGGATGGAGGGACCCATAGTCAGGCACAGGATGGCTGAAACTCCTGCCTGTCTTAAGGCATAGACCTCGTGAGTCAAAACGTGCACTGGGAGCAAGTGCGGGTTTCTGACATTATGGTCATAATGTCATCATGAATATTGCTTCAATATTAAAGCATTTCACCAATGTTAAGGAGAAATACTATATTTCTTATGAAAAAAAGGTCTCACAATAGTTTTGGGGCTTTTTTATTCATTTTAGTAATTTATCCATTTTAGTAATGTTATAAGAAATGAATTAAAAATTCAGGGAAGGGGTTCACCATTCTTATTTTGGGATATAATTTTTAGCATATAATTTTCTTTTATGTTCTGTCACTACACATTTTTCTGAAATATTTCTATTTTAAATAGCCAAATTATTTCATTGATGTTATAATTAGGGTGTCTCTGTTAAGAAATCAACTTTCTTTACTTTTCAGGCATGCAGTGAGGAACAAGTAGATAATGATTGCAAAAGTTATTGAAGATGGAAGTGCCAAGGCACATCAGTATTACTGTTTAATTCTATTCATGCACTGGTAACAGACTATACACCTCAGATTACTAAAATTTCCCTGAGTTTCAAAAAAATTGTTTCTATCTATTTGTTTTCTTTCCTTATAAGGATATAGTCTTTCTCTAGGAGCTGTTTCAATATATTATATTAGGTACTAGTTTTCATTTTTTGTTGTGGTTGCAAACTGGTATGTAACTGGTATAGCTGCCTACGAAACATTATGTCTACATGGGGTCACTGGTGTTTAAGAGAAAGCAGTCCATGCTAAAGTGAGTCACTGACCAAAGGCATGGAGAAGAGAATGGAAGCCCATCTAAGGAGAGAGTACGAGGTAAAAATCTGATCAGTTTAGCTAAATTAGGGTTTTTTAATTCATCAGGAAAGTAAATAGTAGAGAGCAAGATGAAGCATTCAAGACATATATCAACACTGATAAAAACTAGGGGAAATAAGAGTATATAGACAAACATTATTAAATATCAGGTAATTCCATAACTAATATTAATTTTGGATTTTCAAGAGTGAAATATTTAAAATCTTTTCAGATTGAGCTTGATATCTTCAAGTAAGTGGTTGTGTGAAATGATAGCACTGGAATTGGCCTTGGGTAACTCTCTTAGCCCCCTTCAATCCATAAACGCAGTCCTTATTCTGAGAAAGTCTGAATGAGATGGACAAGAAGATGCATGAAAGAGGCAGACATAAGGAGAATCCGTCAATAAATATGCTCAATTTGCAAGTGAAATGATCCCCACACACATGCATCAAATGCCAGCCTTGCAGATGGAATTGGAGATCTGAAAGTCAGATTGTGACCTTTCTGCCTAGTTCCCCTTCACCAGGAATAAAGATATTTGTGATCAGAATTTAGCTGTTTTGAAGGGTATTTTTG
Source organism: Corvus hawaiiensis (assembly GCF_020740725.1). NCBI lineage: Eukaryota > Metazoa > Chordata > Aves > Passeriformes > Corvidae > Corvus > Corvus hawaiiensis. The sequence continues at coordinate 37,059,462 of NC_063238.1, forward strand.
GTAGCAATGCATGAGGCTGAATATCATTGCTTCCTTTATCGAGAGACACGTTCACTCTGTGAAACTCAGACTCAAAATGTGGCAGACAAGAAATGTGCCTGAATCACACAGAAAAGCCAGCTCTAATGAGGCACAAAATACTATTTTCACCCAGACCCCTGGGTTCTTCTTTCATTTCTACAGCCACTTATTTTGTGATTTGTGTTCAAATCCACTACAAGGTAGCTCTGAAAGGCAGTATGGGTCAAATCAGAGGCTCAGATGAATTTTCACTCTGTGACTGATTCAAGGCAGAGGCACCTGGCAAAGAGCAGGGGATGGAAAACAGACTGATTAAGCCTGTCCTGTGATGTGAATTCACTGCCAAATGCTCCAACACATCCTTGCTACAGAAATGCCTACGGTGATGCCTCCATGTGTTACCTACACAGCAGCATTAGTAATGAAAAAAGTTGTCCTAGATGACCTAATATGTATTTTTCAAATGCAGACTCCATGATTCTAAGCTGAAACTACTAATCAGAGGCAGAGAAAAAAAATTACTGAAATAGAAGGAGGGCAGAATGGGTCACAAGAAGTAAATTAAAAGAATGATCTCAGTGCTGCCTATAATGTGTTCTAGTTATAAATTAATCAACTGCATGATAAAAATCTCTAGAGAATTCTGTTAACGTAAACTAGGAAAAATCTGACTTTGAATGTCTTTCGTAGAGCAATTTCCCAGGTTAATATGTAGGTTAAATGACACACTGAAGCTCAGCATTCACAAGAATGGCAAAATGAATCATACAGAAACTCCAGGCTCTTTTAGTCAATAATCCATTAATGCGGAGAAGCTATGTTTGATTCATAGCTACAGACATCTGGGGGCATGATTCTGCTGTCATTGGAAGCATGGCACATAACTCACAGAAAGTTAAAGGAAAATACAGCAACTGACCCCTCCATGAGACAATGTCTGCAAGGAAGGTGGAAAGCTGTAGTTCTTCCTGAAATTGTCAATCAGACACCAAAAAAACCCAAAAAAAAAAAGGTGTTTCTGGCACTTCCTAAAAACAGAATTCTGAGAGCCATCTAATATCTGGCCTCTCAGTATGGTTTGACAATAACTTCACTTCCAGAAAAAAACATGGGGCATTTCTCAAAATCAATAAACCTCAGGGTTTGGATGAGACATAGGTAGAGATGGACAGATTGGTTATCATAGACAGGAGGATAATATAAATTGTACCAATTAATCTCACCTATTTCAATTAAAGAAAAAAATAATCACAAAAAAACCCCCAGTCAAATAAACCCAACAACAAAAAATAACCTAAACCAAAGGTTTATTCTCATGCTGAATATTATGAAATAATGGCATCCATTATTGCTTTGTACTTCTCAGGGAATTGTAGGAATTTTTTTTTTCAAGTTTGAGAGGGGTAATGTAGGGTAGACACTTGATGACTTTTATAGTTGGGGAAAACAGGCATTGGAATTCAGGTAGCTAAAATGGTCTATATTCATTCTATCTCACTCCCAGATTCAGGGGAATCTGTTTTTCAATGTGGTCCAAATTTATATGTTAGGGACAGGGTCAAGAAAATGACCTTCAGAAAGTTTGGGGGTTTATGAAAATCTTCAGTCAAATTCCTTACATACTTTCCAATTCATTCTACAGGGAGAATCACAGAAAATAGGACTGGAAAGGTCTTTGAGGGGTCATCTAGTGTACACTCATGCACTGAAATCCACTCTTATCCAAACTTCTTCCAATTACAGCATTCAAGAGTAAAATATATAATTTAGATGTGTCAGCTGCTCATGCTAGACTATTTTATTTTTCCAAAGCAATCCTCCCAAGGTCCTCACCTTCAGTTGAACTTTAAATATAAAATCAACACATTTACCGAATTTAAAATGTCTTACTGAAACGTTTTTACATGTTGAATTCTCCCCATTTCAGAAGAGAGGACATGAACTTCATGTACTTTTAGACAGACTGTAAAAACTCTAAACAACAGCAAACTCCAAGAGGACCTGGGAGAAACCAAAGCAGCATTATTGGCACTACTCAGAGCTTAAGCAGAACAGGGAACAGTGCAGCAAGGCTTTGTATATTAATCTTTTCATCACTGTCTTTACTTTCCCACTGAAGAGAGACAGATATTTCTGGAAGAATTCTCATTTAGACCTTGCAGATGAGACAAAAAAACTATCCAGACAGCAAAGCAGTGAGTTTGCCTTCATAGGGTTTACAACTAAATGGTATTTTCAACCTGAAATAGGCACCAATACACACAAAACAGAAAGCTTAAAGATTTTTTCAAAGCCCAGCAAATAAAAAAGAGGTAATAGAGGAAAAGAAAAAAAAAAAACCACTTTAAAATAAATCTCCGTCTTTTCAGTGCAGATTTCCATAGTCTCCCTTGCCTGCATTGCTGTTTGGATTGACACCAGTGACCATATTTCCTTTCAAACAAGGTGGCTGTTGATAGGTCACACAGCCCCCCACAGTCAGTGACCTATTTTCTGACTACAAAATCTGCTGCTATTCACCTGTCCTAGGGCAGCCAAAAATCTACTGCTTAGTAGTCCTGCTTCCTGCTGTGTCTGTCCTACTTTGTGGTTATCAGAGTATGCTGTTACCAATCTCATCTACCATGATTCAAAGGAATAATGTTGTCAGCACTTTTCATTTTAACCACAATGCCAGTAGCATCTCTGGAATTTGACTGAGATTCCCTTAACAGCTCTTAGATCATACTTGAATCCTTACTATATCAAAGGTTTTCTTTGAGTACCAGGTCCTGATCCTTTGTTATTGAAAGGGATCCTTTCTTCTGCCTGCATTTCCAGACCCCTGAATGAAATTAAACTTCCTAGGCAGAATTAGATAACCAGTGGCCTTAAAATCAAGGGGTAATGAATACTATATTTGTGATCTAAAAATAAAAAAACCCATGTGTTTGCATTTTCACATCTTGATGCTTGCATGCACTTACAACTATTCTACCTCTCAAAGGGAAAATGGCAATCCAAACTTTTTCCCTAATGGACGATTAACAGTTTTCTTGATAAGAAACTTCAGATCAATTGTGAGATAGCATTTCTCTTATTTCACAAGAAGATCTATAACTGGGAATGTCTGTATCTGGGCAAGTCCCCAAAGGCTTCCTTGTAGTCAACAGAGACCTAAGCAGGGTCTTCAATGGAATTTAGGATGAGATTCAACAAATGATCCTTATTATTCCTACAAACTATGAGTTATGTGAATAATCTTCATAGAGGCTGAGATGATCTCAAGAAGAGCTCAGATCACTGGCACACTTTACTTGCCTTGACTATAACAAAAGCCTCAATTAAATCTTTGAAACAGATCATAAATACCTAAAGATTTTGTCAGGAAGATTTACCCTGGATATCTAAATGTGTCCTTGTATGCCATTAATTGCAGCTTATGGAGAAAGGCCTCTCCAGAAGAGGATATGTTCAACATGTCAGGTGTAGACACCTGTCCTGAGATCACAGCCCTCTAAAAGCACTGGCCTTTTTCCATGGTTATTCCATGAGCCTAAATGAGCTGTGCAGATTGGGGACTGACTTATCAAAAGGGCCAAAGACAGGGCAGATGAGATCTGAACTAATGTTCTGTGTCTTTAATGGACAGAGACAGCAAATGGGGTAAAAATAATGCTTTTAACAATCAATTATGCACAGTGAATCAGCCATAGCGTGGTTCCAACTCCAAGAAATGCGGTTCCTCAATAAATAAGCTGTGCTAAGTTTTTTCATTATCGTTCCTCTTTCCTTCTCTGTAATTCTGGTGGTCACCCTGTTTCCAAATGATCATTGAACTGAACAGCCTCTAGTGTCAACACTGTGATTCGATGTCTGCCTTCTTAACAGAAGGGGAGGGGCACGGACAGCTAGAAAATCTGGAAGTAGTCTCGCTTGGCTCATCTCTGCAGAGAAAGACTTCACACTCCTCTCTCCTTGCCCAGTGCATATACAAGTCTCTCTTCAGGCTTCTTAACATTGCTGCCTGCTCTGGCAGGTCTGTCTGTCTGCCATTCTGCTCTGAATTTAAAACAGGAGACAACCATGGCAAATCATACCAACCTCAGTCCTACCAAAGGCAAAAGAATTTGTACACAGCCAAGACTGCATTTCTAAGAGCTGCTTTTTCTCAGATTGAGAACTAAAAAGATTATGCAATGGTATCCTGTTATTTTGTAGGAAGAACTAAGACAGGAATGTCAGGCTTTGTTTTAACCTTTGTCATATTTAGTTCCAAAATCCATATTCTGCTATTGCCTCTTTTCTAACTTGAATGACAGTAAGTGTCTGTATTGTCTCACATCTGGTAGTTGTACAATACTTCCATCTAATTATTCTATAAAGTTTGCACAAGAAACTTCACAGAATGACAGAATGGTTTGGGTTGGAAGGCACCCTAAAGACCACCCAGTTCCAAACCCCTGCCATGGGCAGGGACACCTTCCACCAGACCAGCTTTATCAAATCCCCATCCAGCCTGGTCTTGAACACTGCCAGGGATGTGGCAAAAGATTCTGTTTATGGAAAATGAGGATGTCAAACAACATGGAAGAAATAAGGGCCCTGCTTAGCATGGTGTTGAAAGGTGCTGGATGTGGTTTCCTGATTCTCTCTTCCAAGCTCAGATCAGAGCAGGCAGCTCTGCACACCCACGGAGACAGCCAGAGAGCACAACAGCACTGTGGCAGCTTCTCCCTGCCACGGCCTGACAGCACAGCAACAAGAGCAGCAGCTAGCCTGGCACAGCAGCTATTGGGGAGCTTGGCATGCTGCTCGGGAGAGCAGACTGCGTGGGAGCATCTGTCCCTGAAAGCAGGCGAGAAGAAACGAGAATGAGGATAATGCAGACACACTCTTGGACAGAGCAGAGAATCCTACTGATGCAAGCATAGGCATGAACAAAGGGTCATTCTGCTCCATCCCCTGTAATCCAATCAGCTAATATCTCTTTTTAATTAGCTACAATCAAGTTAGCATAATGAGTGCCTTGTCTGTTTACAAGCTTCATCTGTCCTCTTCCATTCTTGTATCCAAATCTGCAGTGCACTTGCGGCTGGGTTTTGATGATATTTGCTAAACAGCTTGACCGAGGGTTGTCCCGAACTTCCCATTAACTTCAGAGGCACTGAAATGCGTAATTCCTAACTATTAGGAATTAATAGAGAATATCCTGCTACCCTCATTCCTAGTCATTGTTTTGTCCTCCAAAGAAAATCCCCCACTTTTCTAGAGGAATATTTATGTATTGTCGATAATCAGATCTAATGCGTCAGGGATAAGAGACCCTTGCACAGTCCCTGTACCTGTGCACAAGTAGAAATATGAAGGACATTCAAGGAGCATTGGGGAGACAGGCAAGAAGAGAAGCTCTCCTTGAAACCTAATGTGTCACCTATGTTTATTTGTACATAAAAGGCATTAAAATATACAAGATATTTACAAGACTTAAAAGACATTTGTAGCAATAGTCTGGGACAAAGTCTGCTTTGTGAGAATTTGCTATGGTTTCTCGCATTAATGCAACAAAATAATTCTTTCATTTCACAGCTCATGATTCTTTGTCAGATTATTGCACAGACTGCTTTTTTTACTGCTCAGTGGCTTTTAATTGGTGTACATTGTAGGAAAGGAAATATCAATTCAAGAATGACTTAGAAATGCAAAATAACTAGGTTATTATCCTATTTTACAGTAAGCCTTCTTTTAATAGCCACTCATTTCTGCTGTTCAAGCAGACTCTGTGAAAACGGATTTTGTCCTTCAGCCAGAATAAAAGACATCTTGATGCTAAAAATAAAAGAAATGGGAATCACTTTCTGGAGCTGGAATCCTCCCCTGCAAGAAGCCTCTGACAGCACTGAGGCTGGCAGAGGAGCATTGTGATGGAACAAAGGCAACAACAGCCCTAAGACATCTCCCCTGCACAGCAGGAGAAAAAATTGATAAGGGTCTGTATTTCTTAGAAAACACCCACTGATGCGTGTCTGCTCTCAGACTCAATAAAATAAGGCAATCTTTCCATCAGCTTCACCCAGCTTAGCCAAAGATTCTCCAATGACTGCCTGTAAGCTATCACAGTCCAGCTACAGCAGTGCAAATGGGGCCAAAATAATGTTCTGGGGGATAAAAAGGGAAGTTAATTAAAGCAACAAACTGCCAGAGTTTCTTGTTTTCTTTTCACTTTCCCTGTTCTCTCTTTTTTTAAAATTTGTTTTCCCCTGTTTTCCTGAGCAGGTCGTATCTGCTGCTGAAATAAATCAGAACAATTCCTGGCTTCAACAGTGCAGTATTAGTGTGCAGTATCTCAAGATCTGGTACGTATAAAATTTAACATTCCTCTTGTAAGAAATATTTACCTACAGAGAGTCTGCACCTGCCCTCCAAAAATAGGAGATTCCTCCCCATAAAGTATCTTTTCAAAGCTTTCTAAAATCCAGCTAAAAAATCTGCTTTATGTCACTGCTCAGCCACCAAGTGCACAGCAGTTAATTAAAATGCACAGCTCCAGCTAGGAAGCTTATTCTGACTCCTGGCTGTAACTGGCAGGCTTCCGCCTGCGTAGATAAAGGGTGATGGGAACATGCAGTGTCAGACAGCTCGCTCTCCTCAGCTTTGTTCCTTTTCTTGCACTCATCGGGAGCCAACCTGCAAAGAAGGGCTGAAAGTCTGTAGCTACCCAGTCTATCCTTTTTCACACAGGACATAGGCCTCCTGATCCTTGACACCTGTCCTAACAAGCCAACCTAGTTCAGATCAGGGAGAATCAGTTTATCAGGCGATGCAAGAAAGCCAGAAAGGGATTATTTACAAGGGCATGTAGTGACAGGGCAAGGAGGAATGGCTTCAAACTGAAAGAGAATGGGTTTAGATTAGATGTTAGGAAGAAATTCTTTACTGTGAGGATGGTGAGGCACTGGAACAGGTTGCCTAGAGAAGCTGTGGATGTCCCATCCCTGGCAGGGCCCAAAGCCAGGCAGGATGGGGCTTTGATCAACCTGGTCTGGTGGAAGGTGTCCCTGCCATGGCAAGGATTTTGGAACTGGATTACCTTTAAAGTCCCTTCCAACCCAAACCATTCTGTGATTATATGATTGATGCTTGCAGGGGAAAGAACAAGGGGTGACCTGACTGAAGGCCAGGTACTTATCGGTGTTGGCTGGCATTTCAGCATGAATGGACAAGGAGCAAGCTCCCTCTATCAAGCCAAAGACATGAAGCTTTAAAAAGTGAACCTACTTCTAGCCAGGCATCTCTGGAAGCCAGTATGACCACACATACAATGCACCCAGCTGCTGGGTCTAAACACAGCAGCTGAGTAAAGAGTGTGGCCCAGCAAGGTCTCACTACCATTATAAGAGCATCACCAGTCTCAGAGAAATCTTGTACAGGGACATATCACTTATAACATGTCTGATCTTTTTTAATTTCTCTGTAATCTTCTCTGGGGTAAACAGAATC